>NC_044303.2:225176634-225816969 GCF_007474595.2 Lynx canadensis | reverse complement strand
TGCTGTCAGCACAAGAATCCAGCTCATGAACCATAATAACATGACCCGAGCCGCCACCGAGAGTCAGATGCTAAGCCGACTGAGCCGCTAGCCAGCCTCAAAATCTTCTTTTTTTACGTGAGAGCGTTTTCCCTTCTTTTTTTAACCAATGATGACATTGAACAAGTTCATTAAGGAGAACAGTAACTGAGCATATGTGGTGTGGTGCATAAATGTTAAGTATGATTAAGGAGGCAGTACAATCCTCGACAAAGTCTAGATATTAAATTTCAAGGTAAAGCCCCTATTTGTATTATTACCTTTGAAATACAGTTACACTATTATGCATTCCTCAAAGAACACTAGAGTCAGGCATCGAAAAGGAATATTTTACAAATACAGAATACAAGGTCACGAACCCATGTTCTGGAGAACAATTATATTATGGATCTGGAATATGATACGTGTCAGAATCATTCAGGTTATGATAATAGGATGATACGGATGTGAGCATTTCATCATCGCTAATGCAGGGAAAGAATATTTTGTGTACGATCATTGACATGTGGTCAGCTTGACACATGAGCTTCTCGGTGGCGTGAAAACTGTGGTTTTGTGACGGGTAATCCAATCAGACTAAAATAAGCCTTGCTTAAAGCAACATTCTGTGAGGGTGCTGCTGCTTGACTGTGCTCATTCTGGACACTGTAATCTTGCTTTTTAATGGTTAGGAATGTTCCACTAATTCTCAAGCAGTGCAGGAGCACCGTGGGCTCCAATTGCTTCCATGGAATGCCAGAGACATCACACTCAGTTTAGTCGATCATCAAAGATACATACGCAATTGGTATACACATTCCTGGAGTGCAGATGACTAATATGGACATATCTCTGATTCCAAAAGTAAAACAGGTAGACGCCCCATTTTCCGAATTGGGAGAAAGTCTGGAGTCTTTCCAGAGAAATCTCCTCGCTGCCTGGATTGTTGAAGTGCCACAGAGGCTTATTCAGTAGGATCCCCCGTTCCCCTTTCTATTTCAAGACGAGCTAGAGAATTCGCTCGGTGTACAAGGAGGCCAGGTGCTTGCTTCTTGATGCTATTACTGCTTCCCTGACATGTTTCTCCTGCAAGCTGTTCCCACGCGGGCCCGAGTGAGGACATAAGCTGGCACGGACCTCGCCTGCCTGGAAGGTAGAAGCCCTCATGCGTGGACTTCTCAGGTCAGGCTCCTTGGTTAATGCTCACATGTTCAGGCATTTTCCCCAAAGCGTGCTTTCGTAGCCAGGATGGCCTGTCCAGCCTGGGCTTCCAGCCACACCGCTCGTTTTCCCAGAACCAGCCCTGGCATGAGTTTGCGTCACCGACCCTGGCCTCCCCTCCTTCACGCTGAGGTTCCCTTTGGGGACCCTCGATCTCTTTCTCCGCTGCGTGGCTGGGGCAATCTCCGCCTACCAAAGGGGCTTTGCGTTTTCAGTGACATGTTATTAAATCTTGGTCCTTGTTCCCGAGCCATAACAAAACCTTCGGCTCTTTACAAAAACCGATTTTTCCATTTATAAATCTAATTCTGTACGCCTTGAGAAAAGATATCACTCTTGACTATTTTTATCTGCTGGATTCCATTAAGAAGATTTTGAGAGACCAGTGGGGGCAAGAGAGGTACAAGGTCATGAGGGGCAATTTCCTGTCATGCAAGAAAAGCTACAGCCACTTTAATCATTAGTTATACAATTTTCTAAAGGGAGGAAAAGAAAAGATTCTGTTTTAAAATGACAGGAGCCCTGGAAATCTCATCTAAGAAACTGGAAATAACTTGTCAGTATTTTTTTTTTCTTTATGCTCTAAATCCATTTTTAGTAACAGTGGAAGCAATCTGAAATGAAATACAACATTTAAAGCAAATGAAACGGAAGTGAATGCCAGCAGTAAATGGCAAGAATGAGTACAGTTCAGTGTGTTCTTCAGAAATCCCATCTCGCAGGGACAGAATGTCGAAAGTTGAGTTCTCATTCTTGTTTTGGAAATTTTGCGATCAGGAAGGCACCCATGGATATTAGAATTACTTCTATTACACGATGTTCACTCTTTTCTTAATCATATGTTTGGTCTCAAATAGACCTGAGACCAAATGAAATTCTTTAATTTCTCTAGGATATCTTTTTTCTTAGACTGAAAGTAGAAAAAAAATATTTATGAGCATTAAACATAAGGTGTTTGATACTGGACCTTTCTTATATGGTAGGTGCTCAACACATAGCAGTAATGATGAAAATCATATCTAATATTAGCATAATAATAATAATGTGTTTTAATCTTTGAGGTATTTGTTATTTCTAACACTTCTGTGGCAAATGCTTCTGAACAGAGTAAAAAGAAACCATTTTTTTATGTTTATTTTTTGGGGGGGGGAGAGAAAGCAGAAGAAGGGAAGAGAGGGAGACACAGGATTCGAAGCAGGCTCCAGGCTCTGAGCCGTCAGCACAGAGCCTGACGTGGGGCTCAAACTCACGGACCACGAGATCATGACTTGAGCTGAAGTCAGATGCTCAACTGACTGAGCCACCCAGGTGCCCCACTAAATAGAGTTTTAAAGCTCAAGTGTCCAAAGTTGTCAGGAATAAAGATATTTGACAATAACAGAGTTATAATCACAATGGAAATTAGGGCCATTGCGTGATAAATAAAGATTGTTTACCAAAAACACGGAGGGTGAACTGCAATGGAATCATGTAGGGAGTCAGTGTTTGCAATGAAGATAAGGCATTTATCATAGGGAAATGTTCTGGCAAACTCTGTCTGCCATAATTAGTGCCCATAATTAGTTAGAAATTTGATGTCTGGCATCTTCTTCAGTTTGTATGTTCCTTTGAGATCTCTATTGTCTGCCTTCTACACCACTCCTGTGTCTTTTTTCTGTAGCAAAATTTAAATATATATTTTTTAATTCTATCTTCTGGTCAGCTGTGCTTTTATCTGATGGAAGTCCACTGAATCTCCCCTATTGGATATTTAAAAAAAATTTTTTTTAACGTTTATTTATTTTTGAGACAGAGTGAGACAGAGCATGAACGGGGGAAGAGCAGAGAGAGAGGGAGACACAGAATTGGAAGCAGGCTCCAGGCTCTGAGCCATCAGCACAGAGCTCGATGTGGGGTTCGAACTCACAGACCATGAGATCGTGACCTGAGCCGAAGTCGGACGCTTAACCGATGGAGCCGCCCAGGCGCCCCTCCCCTATTGGATATTTTAACAACTTAACAAACACTCATTTGACATTTTCTGTGGAAGCAACTTTATTCAGAGTCATAGGAATACCTACATAAATAAAATTTGATCCATGCTGTCAAAGAAATTGATCTATTTCAAAAGTGACAAAAAAAACACACAACGAAACAAACAATTTTATCATAGCAATCTAATTTCACGTAACATAATCTCTTAGATTAGGGGTAAGAAGTCAGAAAATCTTTCTTGGAGGCAAGTGAAGCTTTGTTCAATCCTTAAGAATGAAAAGTTTATGAGAAGGATAAGGGTAGGGCTGGAGTTCCTACAATAGGGAACAGCATGAACAAAATGACAGAAACAGATGTGTAGGTGATGTGTGTGGAAAACCGAAAATAATTTGTGAAGTATAGGGCTGGAAGTAGCTGGAGATAAAGCTAGAGAGATGCACAGGTGTTGCATGAGGAGGATCCTATGTTTAGGCTAAAGCACTTGGATTTCAACTCAATGACAATAGTAAGTCCTAGAAAACAGGTTCAGTGAGGAATGGCAGGTCAGTTTCAGTCCTAAGTACATTTACAATGAGAACCAACTTGGACTAATTCTGAAGACACTGAAAGTTCAGAAAGATCTTGGAAACCATAGGAGAAAAAGATGTTTAAAGTCTAGATTAAATCCCTACCACGTATGACGTTTCATTCACCCAAACCCAATAGCCGCTGAGAAAAATCCAGAGGAGACACATTTCATCGAGGATTTGAGAAATACAGTATTGAGGAAAGCACGTGATCCATTTGGAACAGTGGTTGATTTATTGTTTTCTCTCAGCGAAAAATGCTGATAGGATACTTTGCCAATGAAATGGGTTCTTAGCTTGGTTTCTCACAGAGAGAAGAGCCTAAGGCAAAAGCTGCTAGTAGGGAATGCAAAACCAGGAAAACACTGGTAAGGGTCAGAAAGAGGGAGAACAGATACCAAGGTATGAAAGCAGACTGGGCCACTGTTTGGGTATCAGGTGAAACTGACAACTGGGCCTTGTGGGAATGTCTTATGAACTACATCTCAGGACAGTCCATCAAGGAGGAGGAGGAGGAGGAGGAGGAGGAGGAGGAGGAGGAGAGGAGGAGGAGGAGGAGGAGGAGGAGGGGAGAAGTTTACTCCTCAACCATTGTCTCCTTTGCGCTCCTTCATTTTACATTTGAAGTCCCCAGGACTATGTGCGTGGTGTCACATCTGAAATTCTCTGGGCAGGCTCTGAGTCACGTGTGGTGATGTTGGCATGAGGTAATACACGGTTTGGTTATACTTATATGAAGTTAGCTAAAGCCCATATAGACTCGGTCACTTCTATGGTGGCCTGGTGGAGATGGTTGTGGCCAACATCTCTGGAGACAGCAAGGTGGAGAAGAAGCTGACACAGGCACGCTGTGGTCAATGGAGATGGAGCCTCCACAAGGTGGCAGAGATGGAGAGAGGCACATTCTCTGTCAAGAGCTTGTGGATGTGATTTTCACAACAGAAAGTAGTGTGTTATATTCAGATCTCTGAGATTTGTGTCCTCTGCTGAGCTCTTTCAGCTAATTGGCTAGTTGATGGTAAGGTATCCAGGAGTGATGAGGATGGTCAGCTCAGAGCATTCTTTCTTCAGTTTTTGGATACAAATGAATAGAGACAGGCTTGAGCAAATAGGATGTAGATTACATGCCCTTTTCCCCATATCAGATAAAGCCTCAGTGTGTTCATAGTCACAGAACATTTGAAGGAAGAAAACAATTTGGTTTTTTTAGAGATGGACCCTATCTATACTATGACAAGAATATCCAGGAAATCTTGTCCTTAGTCTTCCCCATACAACTTGTGGTCATTTGCACAGATGATGGCTGTGGACATCCATTTGTGACCAAATGGATGGTCATTTGCACAGATGATGGAAAAGATCCAGATTTTACAGGAGTGATTGGTGTTAGTTGTGAAGTAACACTAATTTCTCAGGCCTCAAAACATCACTAGATCAATGTAGTCTTAACTGGAGTCCAAACTACAGAAAGTCAACTGGACCCTGAGCATATCCATAGTCATCTTCTCAGACACAAAATATTGGGGGCACACGTCCTTTACACCAAGAAAAACCTCTACAATGATTGACGTTTCAATTACTCCTTTGTAAATTCTCTGGACTCTCTTCTCTCCTGTGTTATGCTCATCTAGAAACCTGTACCGTAGGTGTCTTCACCACTATCATGGATAAACCCAGTCTTCTGGCTTGCCTAGATCTCTATCTATGAAACATATTACCTATTGACCAAACACACACACACATCCAATCAGACCAATGCCAATGTAAATTAGCCTTAAGTCTTGTATTTCTTTTTAAATTAAATTAAATTAAATTAAATTTCAGTTAAGTTTAATTTAATTTAACTGAGATAGAGTGAGAGAATCCCAAGCAGGCTTAGTACCACCAGCACGGAGCCCAACACGGGGCTCGATCCCACATACCGTGAGTTCATGACCCTCAACCAGCTGAGCCACCAAGGCACAGCTTCAATCTTGTATTTCTTTAGACAGTTTGTTTATGTACTATTCACTGCAACAACTTCAAATCTTTTCTGCTCTTCTCAAAACTCTAATGGCCAATCTCAACCTGTACCTTATGGGAGGAGAGGCTTGTGTCTTTCTTGAGTGACTAAATAAAAGTCATTAGATGGGAATTCCTCAATTTCCCACCAAAAATATGCAAGTTAATGTTTCTCTCTTTTCCTTTCATCTTACAACACAGAAAAATCCCTCCATGTTTTATGGGGCAGTCTTTCCATGTATGTTAGGGATTCTCCTTCCCAGGAAATTTGTACTCCCAGATATTCTTCCCATGCATTCTCCACTCGCGCCCCCCCCCCCCCGGCTCTACTTTCATCCCTCCTAGCAAAGGAATTCTTCCCTGGACTCCAACATTTCCTAACGCTGTGTTGTATCATCCTTTTCTCTCCTCTTCACATCTACAAGTACATAAAGTGGTTTTTGTAAGGGCCAAAAGATGCAAATGTTTGGAAGAAGGAATAACAAAGAGATGTGTAGACCCAACTTTTCTACTGAAAGGTAACGAGGTATGAAGAAATGAGCAGCTTTACTTGACAGCATGTCAAGGGAAGAAGAGCCTTCAGCACAAAGCCATGGCTTAGGTGGTTGGTGGTTTTTTGTCTAGGCACGGTCTTCAGATATTCTTTTTGGTGTCCATGCTGGCATCTGTGGTTGGTGCAGTGGAACTGGGCACAATGAGGGGAGAGACTATAAAATTCGAACTGTCTTACAATAGTGGCCATGTGCTTTAGAAGCCTGAAACTTCAGAGGCTTATCGCAGTTTCGGTCCAGCAGCCGTGTTCTTGGGGAGTATATGGGTTAACATTCTTGGCTCACCTGAGTACAAAGCTTTTATGATGTTCAGCCCCAACTTGTCTTTATGAAGCTAACTTAGGACAGAGACAGTAAGAGACAAGAAGAGAGACAGAGTCAAGAAATATTTGAGAGGAGCTTCCAATCAATTATAAGGGACAGACAGACACAAGAGTTTTCTGCCTTGGGAGACAAGATAACTAGTAATGTCATTGGCTGAGACCAAAACAAAAAATAAATGCAGGACAAGAAGCAGGTCGACCAGCATTAGAGAGATCAGTTTTAGATACGTTGAGTTGGAAATGCCTATTTTACATTCCCATGAAGATGTTCAATGTTATATATTTCTGGAACTCAGTAGGTAAGGTACAGGTACAAGATTTAGATTCCACGGTGTGATAGTTAATCTTGGCTGGGCCAAGATATTTGGTGAAATAGTATTCTGCATGCCTCTGTAAAGGTATGTTTGGGATGAGATTAACATTTAGATTGGTGGACTTAGGGGAGCCTGGGTGGCTCAGTTGGTTAAACATCTGACTTTAGCTCTGGTCATGATGTCACGGTTCGTGGGTTCGAGCCCTGCATCCGGCTCTGTGCTGACAGCTCAGAGACTGGAGCCTGCTTTGGATTCTGTGTCTCCCTCTCTCTGCCCCTCCCCAGTTTGTGCTCTCTTTCTGTCTGTCAAAAATAAATAAATGTTAAAAAAAAAACTGAATAAATCAGTGGGCTTCGAATGACACAGATTATTCTCTGTAGTATTGGTGGGCCTCATCCAATCAGTAAAGGTCTGAATAGAACGACAACAAAAAAAAATGTACCTTCCACAAGCAAGAGGGAAATCTTGCCAATACACTGACTGAAGACTTGGACCTCAGCTCTTCCTGGGTCTCCAGCTTGCAGTCCTAACCCTACAGAGTTTGAACTTCACACCCACAATCATGTGAAGCAGTCCCTTAAGACAAATCTTTCTTTCCATATATATACACAAATCTGCTTGATTTTGTTTCTCTGGATAACCCTGACTGATGTACATAGCCATCAGCATGTAGAAAATTTGAAGTAAGGGTCTTATGATGGAAGAGTTTGCCTTGACATAAAGACTGACATGTAAGAGGAGATTGAAGTGGGCTGAGAACAGAATCATGGGGCAAGAGCAATGTTTACATGGTGAATAATGTCGAAGTAGGACCTCAGGAAACCTGGGAAGGATGAATCAGGGAGACATGGAGAGTGTCATAGAGTGAACTGGGCAATCCAAAAGAAAAGAGTTAAACGTAGCACCTAGGATTTAAATGTAGTGCATGATTTGGCAGTTAGAAAGTCCTTTCTTATCCTAGCAAGAGTAGTTTTGGGGAGCATAACTTTGTTTTGCATGTGGAAATGAATTAATCGAGAAGTGAGAACCCAGAGACTTTTCCTTGAAGATTTCACATGAAGAAGGAAGGAGAAAGGACAGTAGCTCAAGGGAAACTCTGACCCAAGAGCAAAAAGGTATTTACAGTTTGTTTTTGTTTTTGGTGTGTTTTAGGTCTAAGACACCTGCAGCAAATTTACAAGTTGAAGGAATGTCTCCAAAAAGAGGAAGAATGAATGCTTGAGCAAAAAGGAAGGATACTAGTTCCTGGAGCAGATGATATGGTTGGGATTAAAAGCACAATGTTGATCTTGTATATGAAGAAACACATTCTCCCTTCAGAAACTAGAAGAAAGCCTGCAAGCATAGGCCAGATGTAAAGACATAGGCCTTGGAGGTACAATGGTAAAGGAGGTCATAGAAACGGTCCTTCCACTGAGAATTAGTTGGTAAGGGTCAGTGTGGGGGATCCATAGAAGGGCAAAGTTTTGACCACACAATGGACCTCAAGGGCGTTGTGCTAAATGCAGTAAGTCTGACGGAAAAAGGCAAATGTGATCTCACTTATATGTGGAAAGTGAGAACAAACAAAAAACAACCCCCACCCCAAAACAAAACAAAACAAAACAAAACAAAACAAAACAAAAAACAGGCTCATAGATACAGAGAATAAACTGGAGGTTGTCAGAGATAGGGGAGTGGGGGATGAGAGAAATGGTGAAGGCAGTCAAGAGGCACAAACTTGCAGGGTATAAAATTAACAAGCCTTGGGATGCAATGTACAGCATGGCGACCACAGTTAATAATACCCTGTTGCATATTTTAAAGTTGCTAAGAGAACAGAACTTGAAAGTCCTCATAGCAAGAAGAAAAGTTTGTAACTACAGAGGGTGACTACTATCTGGCGGGTGTTAACTAGATATATCCTGGTGATCATTTTGCATCATATACAAATATGGAATCATTGCATTGTACATCTGCAGCTGAGACAATGGTACATCATCTATGCATGACTAAAAATACAAAGTAGAATAATTTCAAAATAAGTAAATAAAATAAAATTGTTTTTTAGTAGAGGAAATTGGTGAAAGACAAGGAAACACCTGATCAATTATTGTTAGGGGTCAGATCAGAGGATGAGCATCTGTATTAACCACAATCTTGGGTTATTACTTCTCCTGTAGAGGGCTGGGATCCTAAATTCAGGAGTGGAGCCAGTGCTACTCTGCATCCGTGGTTGTAACATAAGGAAATATCTGCAAGTTCGATGGGAGTTTTTGCGGGAAGAAGTACAGGTGGTCATTCGTGGAGCCTAAGCTGAGTGGGGAATGAAGTGATGGCAGAAGGGAGCAGAAAGAAGGAATAAAAAGGAAGAACCCATTTAAAAGTCTTTCTCCTTCACTTTGAAATCCGAACTGTATTCTTGAGGCAGACATTTTCCTTTCAGTAGCTTGAAGAATTACCCCCAAATCCACTACGGGTACTTGCTAATTGACTCAGAGAATTTTTCCAGGTGGCTACAACTCTCACCATCTGCTTGGAACCCTCTCTTCAGTCTGGTCTCCCGGATTCCTCTGCCATTGACATCATTACTTGGAAGCTTTCTGTCTGCCAGGCCCCAGCAGATTGATTACCTATTTGGACAGTCTTTTGTTCTCTGGACAATCGCCACACCATGTGCTCCTTCTCAAATTACCATCATGGCGAACGGGACCACAGCAAACGGTGGCCCACCTTTTTAGCAGTGCTCCCAGGACACAAATAGCACCTTCTTGAAGGGGTTTAGGGCATGTTCTTATGTTAAGCAAATTTTGGGTCCAAGTTTCTCATGAAAACTGAGACATGATTAATACACTGGCGATATTTATAACACCCAGGAACATATAAGGATGCCAGAGGGATATAAACTTTAAGCATTTAGGATGCTCGATGACATAGTTATTGGTAATAGGAAAATGTAGCTCCTTTCAGAAGACAACTTGCTGGGGTTTAACCTCCAATATTTTACAGAGATTTTCTCCTTATTGAATCATCACTGTGCTTTCTGTAGTGTAGGAGTATGCCTGGTTAGGACCATCATCATTTGAGAAATCTATTGCTTTGCAGATAAATTTGAAAATAGGAAACATTTAAGTTTTGATAGCTGGAGTTTTGTTAAGGGGCCAGTTGCAGACTGGGTTCTGCCTATTTTTCAGAGAAAAATAATTGCTTTGTATTATTTTAGATCTTCCATCCAGTATAGAAATTCCATGAATACGTTAGAGCTTTACATTGCTATTCAACGAACACTGGGGATACCATTTGTCACTTATCACGGATGTTTGAATAAGCATTATTGTATCACGGAGGCAGTACAGCATCTGGAATTTGTTTCGTCCTCTATCAACAATTCATGCTGTCGCCTTGAGAAATTATGTCATTTTCAGCACTTTAGTTTCTATATCTGTAAATTTTGTCTATTGCTCTCATTCCTAAAGAGAATGTAGTTATTTACACTAAGATGTAGCCTAAATTTACATAATGGACTTGCTTTTACTTTCAAAATAAGGTTAAACAGACATAAAACTTACATAGCGATTTTCCTGGAGCTTTTCTTCAATGATGTTTAAGCAAGGGAAACTTTGAATAGAATGGCTACATACATGCCAACATTTCTATTTGAAAGTGTTTTCTGGCCTTTGTTTTACATCTAAAAAGGATTACAATTCTACAGCCATGTAGTAACAGCAAAGGGCGAAAAACTCCAGTATTATTACCATTTGTGGAGAAAATAAGGGTTGAACACACCAGAATTTTTCAAACTGTATTCTTTCAGATGTGGACATTGACTGTGTTATAATATAAGGACCAGTTTTCATGATGTCACCATGGTTATTGCAACTTACTTTAAGACAAATTAACAACATCTGTTTCACTTTTGTCAGTATCATTAGAGGACTGTTGGCCACAGAAAGAATCGCTCAACTGTTACAAGATAATGTCTTCAAGTAAAATGCTTGCATATTTATTTTTGGAAATATGTTTTATTATGAAATAGAATAATACAACTTCCCTTCTAAAATTGCTTTATCCGAGATGAAAATTTTCTAATAAGCCACCATTTATTACTATGTTCATCCAGGTAGCATATGAAGCTTACTAAGGGATTCTGACATTTCTACTCTTCCTGCTAGGCTGAAAATAAACTACTTTAAATCATCGCGTAAGTTTTGTCTTTGGTTGCAAAAGAACAAATATATCTTAGCGTTTCTCGTAATTGAAATCTTGACTGTGGAAGGCCAACTGTTCTATAAAAAATGACAGTGTACTCATTATCAAATTATTATCAAATTATTCATAATAGTTAATGAAGTTGTAATGATTTCTGGGGTTTAAAGGAAGTTTGTTGCACTCACAACAGTGATCAAGGAATCCTTTGAATCTGAAAGAAAAACTTTCCAGATGCATCATGTGATTCTAGTCTGTGATTTCTTGGTTTTAAGAAGATAGCACTATCTATATATTTTTCTTTTTTTCTTTTAATTTTTTTTAACGTTTATTTATTTTTGAGACAGAGAGAGACAGAGCATGAATGGGGGAGGGACAGAGAGAGAGGGAGACACAGAATCGGAAGCAGGCTCCAGGCTCTGAGCCATCAGCCCAGAACCCGACGCGGGGCTCGAACTCACAGACCGCGAGATCGTGACCTGAGCTGAAGTCGGACACTTAACCAACTGAGCCACCCAGGCGCCCCTATCTATATATTTTTCTAGTTGTCTCATGAGTAGAACTAGCTAGCTAATTAGAACTAGCTAACTCGCTAACTACCTGATTTGAACTAGGTTTTCCCAAAAGAACTCTTTGATAATAGAGAACACAAAAGTAATCACACTGGTACGTGGAATGATAACTCTTCTACGTCTTTCAACAAACAAATACAACAACTGACTTCACCCCCAATACCAGTAGATCTCTGCAGACAAGTGCCCATTAAAAGAAGACCAACATTGGTATCTCATTCTATGAGCTGGCTTGTCGGTCACAAGCTCCAGACCAGATCTGGTAATTAGGTGAAGGAAGCTGTTATGTTCCTTTTTGCATTTGACCCCAATATTATTTTTTTTAAATAATTCCAATGCATGAGTCACTTATTTTTTTAGTTAGTGCATGCGGCTTCCTATTCTTGATACACAAATAAACATCTCGTTGGTGTACTTTGTGTAGGAATAAGATATTGAAATGCTAACTTTTTTTTCTCTTTAGCATTTTCTTTTCACCACCTTCAGTTGCTTACATTATAAGACAGTATGTCTCAGGGAAACTAAGATATTACAGGAAACACATAGAAGACTTTGAGTGTCAAACAACTAGGGCCTGATAGGACTTGAGATTTAGAGAAAATACTTTGAATTGAAAGTCTAGATGGAGATTTTTCAGGTTGTTGGAAAGGAAGCAGAGTGAGTCAAAGGATAAGTGAGCATATCTGAAAATCTAATAAGTGCCTCAAAAGGATCTCCATACTCTGAATAAAACTCCATGAGTTTGGATCCAATGGACAAAGATACTGGAAACTCTGTGGGTCCAGATCCAATGGACAAAGATACTAGAAATACCAGGAGATCAGTTTGTGGGAGCTGTGTGTATAAAGACCTAAGTCAGGATCCCTGAGGACAACCCATTAGACAGATACGTTTCAGAGTAGAAACAGCTGCAAGGGATTCCTGAATATTCTTGAAGAGTTTTTCATAGCCCAATGTGAACTGTGAGCAGGGAGATAAACCCCTATGTGCCAGAGAGGAAAAACAGGAAGAGGGAGGGAGTCATTCTCAATCTAGACACTTTAAGAAAGAAATGAGCAACAAAGGGTGACCTCTGTGGGCATATAAACTGGAAGGGACTGTGTGTCAGCAGGTACCATCATGGATAGGTGGTGGCTATGAGGCAAGGTGTCATTCCCCCACCTCAAAACAAAAACACAAGGAAAACTTGCCAATATACAAGGAATTTTAAACAAAACCCGGGAAATGCTACAAAGACACAAATTGACCAAGATTATTATTTTGGTCCGGAGTTGGACCAGGAATATTTGGTGGAGTTTGGTGAAGAATATTATTATTATTCTACTCAGGAGTTTGAAATGGAAATTAGGGTGAGTTGTAGAGAAAAGGTTAACACTTCTGTGTTGTATTCAGTACAATAATCACGCTCCCTTCATATTTCTAAAATTGATTAAAAACAGATAGGACTCAGAATAGCTAAAACTATCTTGAAAAATAGGAACAAATTTGGAGGACTCATGCTTCCAGATTTCAAAACTAAGCATAAAGCTAAATAATCAAGACAGTGTGATATTGGCAAAAGAATAGACATATCAATCAATACAACACAATTTTGAGTCCAGGAGAAAATAAACTTACATTTTTGGTCAATTGACTTTCAGCAAGTATTCCAAGACAATTCAATGAGGCAAGGATAGAAAGAATGTGGCTGAGATAACTGGAAAATCCACATGCAAAAGAATAAAGTTGGACTCTTTCCTCACATGTTATATACAAGTTAACTCAAAATTGATCACAGATCTAAGGGCTAAAATTATAAAACTCCCTTAGAAGAAAACACTAAGAAGAGAATGTCTTCGAAGAAATAAATCTTTGTGCCTTGGATTAGATAAAAGTTTGTTGTTGTTGTTGTTGTTGGTTAAGCTATGACACCAAAAGCACAAGCAAATAGAAGAAAAAACAAATAAATTATTTGGACTTCATCAAAATTTAAAATTTTGTACTTCAAAAGATACCATCTAGAAATTGAAAAGACAAACCATGGAAGAGGAGAAAATATTTGCAAGCCATTTATTTATTAAGAAACTGTTATATACAGACTATATAAAAAATTCCTAAAACTCAACAGCAAAAAGACAAAAAAAAATGGAATAAAAAATGGGTCAAGGATTTAATATATAATATCTTTCTCCAGAGAAGATATGCAACTGGCCAGCAATCACATGAAAAATTGCTCAACATTGTCAGTCATTAGGGAAATACAAATTAAAACTACATACCACTTTCTATCCACTAGGATGGCTAACAATAAAGAAACTGAAAAATAACAAATGTTGGCAAGAATGTGGAGAAATCAAAATCCTCATACATTGCTGATTAAGTTTTAAAATGGTGCAACCACTTCAGAAAGCATTTTGGTAGTTCTTCGAAATATTAAACATAGAGTTATCATGTGACCCAGCAATGGACACATGTCCACACAAAATCTTGGACATGAATGATCATAGCGGTATTATTCATGATGACCAAAAGGAGGGAACAACTAAAATATCCATCAACTGATACAATGGGTAGACACAATATGGTGTACCCATACAATGGGATATTATTTACTGAAAGAAAGAAAGAAAGAAAGAAAGAAAGAAAGAAAGAACTGATTTATATTACAACACGGATAAACCTTGGAAAACATTACGCTAAATATAAGGAGCTGAACACAAATGATCACATATTGCATGATTCCATTTATATGAACAGTACAGGCAGATCTGCATAGACAGAAAGTAGATTAGTGCTTGATGGGGTCAAGATGGAGGGGCGAATTTTGATGTATTGCTAATGGCTACTGAATGTATTTTTATTTTTTGGCTAATGAAATATTGTCAGATTAGACAGTGGTGATTACTGAACAACTTTGAGAATATCTTGTAAAGCATGGGATTGTAGATCATAAAAATATGCATTTTAAGTTTGCAAATGTATCTCATAAACAATAATAGACTAGGATGAGAGGAAAGAAATCCTAAATCATTGTCTACAACTGTGGGAGAATTGTTGTCAGTGATTACATAGGTAATCGGAATTCATGGATAAATTGGAATTTCCATGGTTGTATGGCGAGAAGAAACTTGAAGTGACTTAATAGAATTAAGTTTTGAATGTCCTGGAAAGATAGAGGATGATTTTCAGAAAGAAGAGAGGGTGAGTAAAATTGACAATTTCAATTTTCCAAGTGAAAATTTCCAAGAACACCTCAACAAGAAGCGTTGTGGGATGTAATTTTTAAGTCTATATCTTGAAATAGGGATTAAAAATACTGGTGATTATCTACAACAGGGCTACCAGGTAGGAATGGTGAATTACAGCTAAAAAAAAATAAAAATAAAAAAGCTGCAAGACACAATCTTTCTGAGGAGGAGTATTTAGGGAAGCCCAAAGACCAGAGCGGACACAAAAACAAGGAAACTGGAGGAATTTGAAGCCTCTGTCACCTCTAGCTATAGCAAATCACAACTCCCAGTCAGGATAAGGTAAATCCTCATAATAAAGGACTATTTATCCTAGTTCTTATTACCTAATACAGCACGCCCGGCTTGCAACAAATATTAAAGGGCAAGCCAAAAGGCAAGGGAAAAAAAAAAAAAAAAAGACAGTTCGAAGAGACAAAGCAAGTGCCAGAATCAGAGATAAGGTGCAGATGTTGGAATGATCAGACAAGGGATTTAAAATAACTGTGATTAAAATGCTAAGGGCTTTAATGGAAAAAAAATAAACAATATGCAAGTATATATGGGTAACATAAGCAGAAAAGACAGGAAATACTAAGCAAGAATCAAAAGGCAATGTATGAAAAATACCATAGTAGAAATGAAGAGTGTCTTTAGGGGGATCATCAGTAGATTCAGCATACCTGAGGAAAGCATCAATGAGTTTGGAGGTAGTTCAATTTGTATTTACCAACCTGAAATACAAAGAGAAAGAAGAATAAAATGACAAACAGAAAAGCAAAGGAACAAAAACACAAGACAGAACATCCAAGAACTGTGGAAGAAGATAGAAGTGTGTAAAAGAAGATAGAAGTATAACATGCAATTAGAATATCAGAAAGTGAAGAAAGAAAATAGAACAGAAGAAATATTTGAAATAGTAATGGCCAAAATCTTGCCAAAATTAGTAACGGACACCAAAACATAGGCCTAGAAAGCTGAAAAACAAAACAAAACAAAACATCAACCGTGATAAATGCCAAAGTCTAAACCAAAACCAAAACCAAAACCAAAAAAGCCCTCACATATAGGTATAGCATATCTAAACTGAAGAAAGTCTAGGAGATAGGGAAAAAAAAATCTTGAAAGGATAAGAACTTTGGAAAAGAAATAAATGGAGGTAAGACTAACGTCTATTTTTCTTATTTTTAATTGATCAAAAAGGCAACTTTTTTTGCGGCGATAATAATAATACACTGGACGATAATGAAATACATTGGGTGATCAAAGCATATGGATTATTAAAATAAATGAAAGCAAAGGGGTGGCAGGAGAAATTGACAATACTGAGTCCTAAGGCACCTGTACTACAGGTGGAGTAATAAAGCGTTAATTGAAAGTGGACTTAGATTAGTTACAAATGTGTATTGAACACTCTAGGGCAACCAGTCAAAATGTGTAAAGCAGTATAATTTACATGCTAAGAGAACAGGGTGAAACTGAATCACGTGCAAGGTCAGTTACAACCAGAGAAGGCAGAAAAAACAGGTGGTGATTGGATAACGTATGAATAGAAAACAGTCATAAACATAGTAGATATTAACTCAATTCTATTGATAATCATTTAACATATGAATGGTCTACAGAATGGATATGAAAATGAAGCATACACGATTATGTTATATACTGGAAATCGACTTTGACTATAAAGACCCAGATTGATTAAAAATAAAGGGATGGGGTCCAGAAAGAAATGTTATGCTACAACTCACCAAAAGAAAGCTGGAGTAGTTGTATTATTTTCAGACAAAGCCAGTTTCAGAACAGGAAAGATGGCCAGAGATAAAGAGAGGCAAAGCATAATGGTACAGAAGTTCAATTTTCCAAGACACATAATAATCCTAAATGGGTATGAAACTAATAGCAAACTACCAAAATAATTGAAACAGAACATCTACCATCAAATGAACTAGGTAAAGACAAAATATAGATGTAAAAAAAAAAAAAAAAGATATAACTTGGTCAGTAGACTTCGTGTAAATATAAAATACTTCCGCATTTTATCAATCATTACATATTTACAACTGAAAAAAAGTGTAATGTTTATTTATTTTTGAAAGAGAGACACAGAGCATGAGCAGGGGAGCGGCGGAGAGAGGGAGACACAGAGTCTGAGGCTGGCTTCAGGCTCTGAACTGTCAGCACAGAGCCTGATGCAGGACTCAAACTCATGGACCGCGAGATCATGACCTGAGCCGAAGTCCGCTGCTTAACTGACTGAGCCACCCAGGTGCCCTGGCATATTTACAACTTTAAATTTCTAGAGATTAGACCCACATACACCTACAAATGGAGAGCAGATTAAATGCTCAGCCTGTTTCCTTATTTAAAAATGTTTCCTTTTCAGGGGCACCTGGGTAGCGCAGTTGGTTAAGCGTCCGACTTCAGCCAGGTCACGATCTCGTGGTCCGTGAGTTCGAGCCCCGCGTCGGGCTCTGGGCTGATGGCTCGGAGCCTGGAGCCTGTTTCCGATTCTGTGTCTCCCTCTCTCTGCCCCTCGCCCGTTCATGCTCTGTCTCTCTCTGTCCCAAAAATAAATAAACGTTGAAAAAAAAAAAAAAAGTTTAAAAAAAAAAATAAAATAAAAATGTTTCCTTTTCAGATGAGATGAATAGTAACAATGAGCAAAAGATAGATTCCAGAAACATGGGAAGCAATTGTAACATGAACTTAAGTAACTGGAACATGTAAACATAACTATTATTAGACTCTGGAGAGAGAAAGGAATAAATAATGGTATAGTGATTACTATTTTATATGTACTAGTCATTTCAAAGCATGAAAATCTGACCAATTCAAAATAGAGTATCAGACATAAGTTTAGGCCAAGAATGCAAACTATTTGTTTATGTGTTTATTTAAGTTGATAAACAGATCACGCAACTCTAATAAATATCATCTCAAAGTGATTGACTCTGAACAGTAAGTAAATCCTGTTTAGAGGATAAATGGAATTATAGATAAAGGTACTCTAATTTGTATAAAGTATTTACTCAACAAATATTTATCGAAGTTCTCCATAAATTCCTGCCTTTTTATAATAGACATGATTTTGGGGGAGGTCTAATGCAAATAAACAAGCAAATTAGTAAAGAATAAATTTGTAATTAAAAGAGTCTATCAAATAGTCTTAAGCATTTCATTTTTTTTTTTTTTTTGGAATTTGTTTTTTTTTTTTTTTCAATATATGAAATTTATTGTCAAATTGGTTTCCATACAACACCCAGTGCTCATCCCAAAAGGTGCCCGGCAAAAATGAACTACTGGGACCTTATGAAGATAAAAAGCTTCTGCACAGCAAAGGAAACAACCAACAAAACTAAAAGGCAACCAACAGAATGGGAAAAGATATTTGCAAATGACATATCGGACAAAGGGCTAGTATCAAAAATCCATAAAGAGCTCACCAAACTCCACACCCGAAAAACAAGTCTTAAGCATTTCAAATAACACTTTGTGGGCAAGGCCAGTAGATGAAAAACATAGTCATCTAACGCATCTTCTAGGAACGAATGACTGAATTTATCTCAGTGTTAAAAATTCATCTACTCTCTGGTTATGCCTTCCTGGACTCTGACGTCATTGTTATAGAGTGAAACGGTTGGAAAAGGGAAAAAAGCAGAAAGGTAGACAGAGAAAGTTTTCACCCCTTCAGTAGGTCCCTCCATAGGGCCATTTACCTAGACAAAAAAATCCCATGCATTCATCTTTAAAAGTATTCCTACGCTTTCAAAGAAGTAGAACACGGGGTATAAAATTGCTAGTGTGGATAATCTCTTGTTTGCCATTCCCGAGTTGTCAAGCAGAGAAGCAGGGCTCCGAATTTCTTGACCGGCTAAACCTAGAACACATAGGTTTGTTTTAGGAACACGATTAACCAAGTTCTGATAACGTTGTGCCACTATCGTTGCACAATTATAGACGTTTTTCTCTATGAGAAGACATAATAGGGTTCACGAATCGCGGTCATTATAGAAGACTGGCTCCCCCCCCCCATTTTGTCAGGTTTTTGTTGCAAAAAATTTAAAAAGTTAAATCTTCCCTTGCGTTTAAATAAGAACGAAACCTAATAAGGGCTTCACTGACAGCCCGGCCATAGCATAATGCATAATGGCTTCTGCTTCTAAGCTCATTCGATGCAATTCCATACACCCAGTATAAGCTCAATTGAACAAAAATGGGAATGAGTTATTCAGGGCATTCGGTAGTGACATGAAATCATGTTTTATCCATTATCCTTGATTAACTTTACGCAAAGCGTTCAGGCAGAGGTCTTGAAAAGCCTCTTTTAAAAGTACAGCTAACCTTTTCAGGGGAGGAGAGGAAACATTGGGCCATCCATCAATGCGCAGGCAGTTCGGTTCCAATTGGAAAGCTGCTACCACACCATCAAATAGAAGCAGTTATTAACCAGTCTCTAAACAGAATATGTTATTTCCATTACTCTCATCTCTCCTGATGAGCAGATAAATGGATAGAAAAAAAAAAAAAAAAAGAGTTGACCAAAATAGAGCTGAAGATGATGTGTTTGCAAGAAGGCACCAAGGTGTAAATGAGATTCCTAACAGCTTCCATTGTGTCTGATCACAGTGGAACAAAACTAAGTCAAAGGACGAAAGACTGCTTATGTGTGATAATGTGGCACGGTTCATGGTCATTCTGGATCCGGGGGAAGCCAGGCACAATAGAGAAAGGAGACACAGACTCTAGCCTCCAGGAGCTTGTAACTGTGAAAACAAAGAGAGTTATCTGTAAGTGGGAGTTGTGATATGGTGACAGACATAAACACAGGGTGCTCTGAAATGTGTGATCCGAGGGCCAGGAAGGCTTCTTGGATTGAGTCTTTAAGAATACCCAAGGACTGGACAAATGAATAAGAAGGAGAGAACATTTTACGCAGGAGGAACAGGCGGGCAACAGAAAGCAGATCTGGAAAAGCAAGGCAGGAAGGCAAACTGTAAGCGTGCAGTTCAACATGCATGGCGTGTAGGGTGTGCAGCAGGAAGGAAAAACGAGGTGTGCCTGCAGAGGGGGTGAAGGTGGACTTTCTAAAGGTCAGAGGAAGGGATTCTGAGGCAGATTCAGACCCGATCGTTGATTTTATCGTTGATTTTAACAACCTACAGACCCGACTGTTGATTTTATCGTTGATTTGAACAACCTACACATAGGCGGAGGGGAAGCAATTCAGTAGAGAGGAAATCGCACGAGGGGGGTGGGGACACAAAGCTTTGCAAAGTCAGTCTTACCGTTTGAGTGTCCAGCTACAGCGTGTGATGAGGTATTGAAACTACAAGTGTTAGGGAAAGGCAGTTGAAAAAATTCTTGACACATTGTCTCTTTCACCCTAGGACTGCCCTTGTTAACTGGGGACCGTTTTACCTCCTCAAGGGGTCTTTGGCAATACTTGGGGACATTTTTGGTTGTCACGTGAACAGGGGTGCTGCTCCGGTCATCGAATAGAGGTAGAGGCCGGGGATCTGCTATATGAACGTCCTAGATGACACAGCACGGCTTGCGTGTCCCACCAAACAGGATTTTTTTCGCCCCAGATATCAACAGTGCCGAAGCTGAGAACACAGCTTTAAGGAGTAGTGGATGAGGTCCTTTGCAGATTTAGGGGTCTTGAGGATAAGATGGAAACTCGGAGAGAAGCGGCTAAATTTGGAATCACCGCTGAGCAGACAAGGCAAAAGTGTTGGAGACCATCGAGGAGTGGAAAGCTGTGGGCCAAATATCTAGAGCATCTCAAGCTAATGGATAGAACTGACCTGAATCACCAAGGATCTGGTGAGAAGCATTGTTTCATGGCGGTCAAAGGGTGGGCAGCAAATTTATTCTCTGGGAGGAAGGGCTGGGCCACATGATAGACGAGATGGGCTGGAACCAGGCTAGCGTGTGCCTCTCTCTAACGATTCACCTGCCGAGACCTGAATCCCCTGGCGGTCCACTTTCCACCGCCTCTTATTTATTTATTTATAACATTTATTCATCTTTTTTTTTTGAAAGGCAGAGAGAGACAGAGCATGAGCGGGGAAGGAGCAGAGAGAGAGGGAGACACAGAATCAGAAACAGGCTCCAGGCTCTGAGCCATCAGCGCAGAGCCCGACGCGGGGCTCGAACTCACCGACCGCGAGATCATGACCTGAGCCGAAGTCGGCCATTTAACCGACCGAGCCACCCAGGCGCCCCTCCACGGCCTCTTTTTAAAGAAAGCGACTTTTACCTCCGCTGCTGGTAACTTTCCTCTCTCTTAAGTCCCGAGGCAGGCTTCGGGGCTCACTTTCCTTGACATTGGAACCTCCGTCACTGTTGACCGCTTGATTCCTGAAACAAGCTCCAGTCGTGGCGTTTGCGCTGCCCAAACTTCAGGCTTTTCTAGCCACTGTTCTTCAGCTGCCTTCCTGGCTTCTCTTTCTGCGTCCAATTATGAATCAACAAAAAGTCTCAGTCTTAGGTGCTTGTCATCTCACTGACATCTCCATTTGAATGTTTCATTAGCAACTGAAAACCTATCCATCCAAAACTGAATTCCTTGGGTCGCCTGGGTGGCTCGGTCAGAAGAGCGTCCAACTTCGGCCTCAGGTCCTGATCTCCAGGTTCCTGAGTTCCAGCCCCACATGGGGCTCTGGGTGCAGATCCTATGTTGCCCTCTCGCCGAGCCCCTCCCTGCTTGTGCTCTCTCCTTCAGAAATAAGTTGAAAAAAAAAAAAAAAAAACAAAACACTGAATTCCTTTTCTTACTCGGAGAAATTCCTTCTTTTTGTTTTTCTTAGCCCTGAGTGATGTCAACGTCAAATAGAGGTGACTGTATTGGTTAAGATGAATGTGAGAGAAAATCCAAATTGATGTTGGTTTAAGCCTCCTAGATTTCATGCTGTCATCTGCAACAGCCAGAAGTCAGCGGTGCTGGTCTTGTAGGACGGCTTCGTTAGTTTCTAGAAATCACTTTCTTCCATATTATACGTCCGCCACCCTTACGCCGTTCTCCTGGTCAGCGTTGTCCCAGATAGGGTGATGGAGCTTCCTCGTACCAGCCCCCAGATAGAAGAAAAAGAAAAAGAAAAAGAAAAAGAAAAGAAAAGAAAAGAAAAGAAAAGAAAAGAAAAGAAAAGAAAAGAAAAGAGTGCATTTGCTCCATGCAAGGACACTTCCAGCCCACTGGCCAGAACTTAGTCCTATACCCACACCAAACTTCAAAGGAACCTGGTGATGGAGCCATTA
Organism: Lynx canadensis; assembly: GCF_007474595.2. Classification (NCBI taxonomy): domain Eukaryota; kingdom Metazoa; phylum Chordata; class Mammalia; order Carnivora; family Felidae; genus Lynx; species Lynx canadensis. The sequence continues at coordinate 225,794,775 of NC_044303.2, read as the reverse complement.
TTCTAGGCCGCCATAAGCCAGCTGAACGGATGGTTCCAGTGCCATAGAATGGAGACTCCTCTTGGTAATTCAAGAGCGAGAAATCTCAATTCTCGCTTCTTCCACTTTTTGTTGGTTCTATTTCTCAAATACAGTTATTTATTTATTTATTTATTTATTTATTTATTTACTTACATCTTATCCCTACTCCCATACATAGCCTCTCAGTTTCCTTACAGGCAGACCTGGATCTAACAAGTCCATTTGCGACACTGACACGGTGTATTAAAACAAACAACGGACCTCCAGGATTGAATATGCTTCTCTGCTTTAACAAACCATCGTTCGCTGCAGGCAAGTGTCCAATGTAGTAATATCATTAATTTTTTTTTTAATTTTTTTTTCAACGTTTATTTATTTTTGGGACAGAGAGAGACAGAGCATGAAGGGGGGAGGGGCAGAGAGAGAGGGAGACACAGAATCGGAAACAGGCTCCAGGCTCTGAGCCATCAGCCCAGAGCCCGACGCGGGGCTCGAACTCTCGGACCGCGAGATCGTGACCTGGCTGAAGTCGGACGCTTAACCGACTGCGCCACCCAGGCGCCCCTGTAATATCATTAATCTTTATGTTTTCCGTGATACCCCTGCTCCTGCAAATATGGAAACTGCGTTTCTAAAACGCTCTTCCAGGACTGGTGACAAGCCTAATACCTTTTTCAAATTTCAGCATATTCCCGGAAAACTTAATTTCTCATGACCCGCTCTGGCTCCAAGCTTCTGCGTTCTGGTAGTGATTTCATTTTAAGCGTGGATGATGTTCCTGTTCTGCGGGGGGTCTGGAACCAGACGGGAGTCAGCTGCTCTCTTTGAGTGACAGACGACAAGTCATTACCAAGGATTGGTGGTGTGTCAGTAAACTGACTATTTGAAGATGCAAAACAGATTCGCATGACAGCAACACAAATAGCGTAGAGCTACCAAAAGCTGAAAGGTGGGGAATTCTTCACTCTAAAATTCCTTTTAGCCATGTCCACCGGGTGCTAATTTGTTTTCTCTTTCGTTGTTACATTGCCCTCAACACGGGTCGTTTTCTCCCCTCTCTTTCTTTACTCCGTTAATCTTGGTATATTTCCAACGCGGTTTAATTTCATGTCTTTTGTGATCGTGTATCTGAACGTTCCTTTTCATAGGATGCTTTTCTCCCCCATGTTTTAAAAAAGCGGGCAGTTAAAACCTAGTTTTCATCAGTCATGACTAGCCCCCCACACTGCTGGTTTTGCCCCTTTAATTCCCTGGTTTAGTTTATTTTCTCTCCTTCATTTGCAAAACATCCAGATTCCTTTCTCTGGCATGCTGACCTCTGCTCCCTGCCCGTATCTACAATTGCACTCTGCCAGTTTGACATCATGTGCAGCTACAAAAAGAAGTTTGCCTTCCCTATTCCAAGCCAATGTCTCGCTGTCAGGTTTTATGGCCATCCCTTGTCCCCGCACTTTTTGTAGATAAGGGGACAGTGGCTTGGGAAATCACATGAGTTACACAGTAGCATTAGGAGTAAAAATAAACACTAGCCTAATAAGACTTTATCTTTTTTATGTTTTTATTTTTTTATTTTTATTTTTTTGAGAGACAGAGAGGGACAGAGAGCGAGCAGAGGGGCGGGGGAAGAGGCAGAGAGACAGAGGGTGACACAGAGCGTGAAGCAGGCTCCAGGCTCTGAGCTGTCAGCACAGAGCCCGACTTGGGCTTGAACCCACGAACCGTGAGATCATGACCTGAGCTGAAGTTGGATGCTGAAGTTGGATGCTTAACCGACCATGTCACCCAGGTGCCCCATAGCAAGACTTTATTTAAAATATTGGAGAAATTGTGGAATCAGAGATCCATAGAGACACTTGGCCATCTTGATTCTTTACAATTATCATTCCTAACGTATGACATTTCCTTTACTGGTATATATTCATATATAATGTTCTTTTGCCTGTTTCTCTGATGCCTGAGAATTGGTGGCTATTTGCTGTTCTGTTTTTTTTTTTTTTTTCAAGACTTTAAATTCTGTTTAAGGAGCACTTGGAATCCATATGACACCAATATTCTGGCTCTTCCTCTTTGTCCCAAACTGCTTGTTTATTAATATGGGCAATGGAGAGGTTTATTATAGAACCATTACTACTGAGGCATCTAGGAACTTAGGAATTCGTACTGGTATGGTTTTTTGGTTTTTTTGTTTGTTTTTTTTTTAATTTTTTTAACGTTTATTTATTTTTGAGACAGAGAGAGACAGAGCATGAACGGGGGAGGGTCAGAGAGAGGGGGACACAGAATCTGAAACAGGCTCCAGGCTCTGAGCTGTCAGCATAGAGCCCGACTCGGGGCTTGAACTCACGGACCGCGAGATCATGACCTGAGCCGAAGTCGGCGGCTTAACCGACTGAGCCACCCAGGCGCCCCTGTACTGGTATGGTTTTAAGGAACAGATACAATCACCTAATATGTTAGTTGACTGATTTCAGCACCTAGTATATCTCTAATTAACAGTATTATTTCTGCAATGGTTTATCTCTCTATTCCTATTAAACTCTATAAAAAATCCAAAAAAAATTTTTAATTCTTTTAACAACTATGAAGTTGATGATTTCAATAAAAATAACAAATTGTTTTAGATGCTTAAGCAGCTATCACATTTCTTGGCTATATGAAGTATCACATTCATTTCAATATTTTTAAAAATAGCGTCAAAAATAAAACAGCATGAAGAGCTTTTAGAAAGGTTTTGCCATCCATGATTTTTTTTTTCCGAAACATTTGAAATCTCCTCCCTAAGAAGGATGGAAAATATATAATGAGAAAAGAATCAGCAACAATATTTTACGAGAAACAGAAACGGAACAGCCAGATTTGCAAAGGCAATACTTTACTTCTTTGAAACAATATATTATAAATTGTCAAAAAGAGGATTTTCCACCAACCTAGTTTCTGTAGTTATTCCTTTGTATAATCAGCCCACCTCCATCCGGCTCTTTATTCCTTCCACAGTGCTTTGAGGCTAATCACAGTTCTCTGCCAAGGTTCTGGTTTTAAGGAATTGTAGTTATTTACAATAATGGGAAGAGAGTATCTGGTTTTGTTTTTGGTATTTCAAGAGAGAATTTTTTTTAAAGGCATTAAAAATAAAAGAATCCTCGATTAGCTAAAAAAGCACTAGAATTTTTAAAAAACTATTGCCTATGTGTTTATATTTTAATATTTATTTATTTTTGAGAGAGAGAGAGACAGGGTGTGAACGAGCACAGGGGAGGTGCAGAGAGAGAGGGAGACAGAGGATCCGAAGGAGGCTCCACACTGACAGCAGAAAGCCCAATGAGGGCCTCAAATTCATGAACCACAGATCATGACCTGAGCTGGAGTCAGAGACTTAACTGACTGAGCCACCCAGGAGGTCCTATGTGGTTTGTTTGTTTTTTTTAATGTTTATTTATTTTTGAGACAGACACAGAGCATGAACAGGGGAGGGCCAGAGAGAGAGGGAAACACAGAATCTGAAACAGGCTCCAGGCTCTGAGCTGTCAGCACAGGGGCCGACAGGGGGCTTGAACCCACGAACTGTGAGATCATGACCTGAGCCAAAGTCGGACGCTTAACCGGCTGAGCCATCCAGGCACCCCATGTTTTGTTTTTTTTAAAAAACAGGCACACTATTATTATACAATGGTCTCCAATTTAAAGAGTTAAAGTGGCCATTCATTTTGCCAGGTGGAATTGAAATGGATAATTGATATTTATATAAAGACTGAAATCAAGTGTAACAATATATGAATAATATATATACACACACACTGTGTATATAATATGGATACAATATATAATCTATACACATGTCATGGGGCACCTGGGTGGCTCAGTTGGTTGAATGTCCAACTTCGGCTCAGGTCATGATCTCCTGGTTCAGGGGTTCGAGTCCCACATCAGTCTCTGTGCTGACAGCTCAGAGCCTGGAGCCTGCTTCGGATTCTGGGTCTCCCTCTCTCTCTGGCCCTCCCCTGCGTGCACTCTTCTCTCTCAAAAATAAATAAACATTAAATATATATATACATATATATATATGTTATGTAGAGAGTGTATATTATATATATGATATATATTTTTTCTAGGAGGAAGACAAGTTTTATTTTATGAGTAGCAAATTTCAGATGACTGGATTTCATAAACTCTGAGATAAAGTCTAATCCTATTTCTGAGTAGACTTTAGATTTTATCTGAAATTCAACTTACTTCACGCCAAATTTAATTTTTCTTCTTTTTTGCTTCTATCAGTGTCTACATGATGTTTTGATTCTTAGGCTTGCCCAGTCCTTTTCTCTCTCTTTTTACCTCTTTTTTCCTACTGTGGCCATTATCATCCATACTTTAGTTCCTCTGTGGATTTCTTGCTTCCTGCACACTTCCAGTTTTTAGCCACACTTAACTATGCTGCTTTGCTATTATGCCTCACCCGCCTGAAACGATCAATCACTCCTCTTCCGACCAGGTTGAGGTCAGAATTTCTTCAACTAGATTTTCAAGTCATCCATAAACTCTCAATCAAGTAACAATGCTTACTTTCCAGCAAGGATTCTTTGCTGTAATAAAGTTTGTCTTTTAGGTGTTTGCAGACATACCTTCCGCCTATCTGGTTCCATTTCTTTTCATTATCACGTCTCTGTTTTGATGAAGTCAAACAAAAATAAATGGTACATAAACTGAAGAGGCCATTTAAAAACTAAGCACTATGAATTGGTTTTGGATAAGAAATCAATTAACTTGAGTGCTTATTTCTCTGAACTCCCAATGCAGGAGGTTTCTAAGAGAGTTTCTTTTCTTTTCTCTTCTTTTCTTTTCTTTTCTTTTCTTTTCTTTTCTTTTCTTTTCTCTTTCCTTTCCTTTTCTTTCCTTTCCTTTTCTTTCCTTTGCTTCTTCCCTTTGCTTCGCTTTGCTTTTTCTCCCTCCTTCTTCTTTTCCTCCCTCCCTTCCGTTCTTCTTTTCTTACTTATTCTAAACCTCTAATTATTTATTGTCTGGAACAATTTCTCTCTCCACCTCTTGGCTGGTGGGCTTTAGCCTCTTAATTTTCCTCCTACCTCCCACGGTGCTTCCAGAATTGAAGAAAATTTATAAGTAAAAATTATAAGTAACGATCGTAATAAATACTTGCTTGTTTTCTCACTAAATCGAGAAATAAAATCTCAATTACTTTGTACAGAAGGAAATCAGTTCCTGTGGTTAGCAACTCTGTAGTGATCCACAGGGAAATGTGATATGGAAATATAGAGAGTCACAGCATTAACAATAATTAAAATATCAATAACTACGTGGAGCTAAGTGCTGTCACTGCTCTAAGGGTTGTACATATGTTAACACATTTAATCCTCATATCAACCTTATGAAGTAGGTACTATTATATCTTTTGCATATGAAAGGAAGCTCAAGCACAGATTTGAATTCTCTAAGAAAAGGGATGACATATGAATTAATATTTCTTACAAAGGAAAGATGCCTGAAAAGTATTAGAAATAATGGATCGGAGAATATGGGCATCATTTTAACAAACAGCCACAAACATGGATTCTTTGGCTTTTATTTTTTTTTTTTAATTTTTTTTTAACGTTTATTTATTTTTGGGACAGAGAGAGACAGAGCATGAATGGGGGAGGGGCAGAGAGAGAGGGACACACAGAATCGGAAACAGGCTCCAGGCTCTGAGCTGTCAGCACAGAGCCCGACGCGGGGCTCGAACTCACGGACAGTGAGATCGTGACCTGAGCTGAAGTCGGACGCCCATCTGACTGCGCCACCCAGGCGCCCCTGTTTGGCTTTTAAAATACATTCTTAATGTTGTTTTAAGATTCATTCGTGGAACCGATGTAGGCTAGGATCTTAGCAATCCCTACCATTTATTGAGCTCTTACCACAGTAGATGCTCTCCAAGTTCTTACCACGCACAGTCTCATTTGATCTTCTGCCACCAATGAATACCCACCTCAGTCAAGGTAGTTGAGGTACAGGTGCACTAATGGACACCTGGAACAGCTCAGTGACTTAATGAACAGAGGTGTTTCTCATGCTATGTATCCGAGGTGGGCTTGCTAAGGCTCTACTCCCGTGGTGTCCGAGACACGGTCAGACATTGCGATAGAGGACCAGGTTCCCGTGAACCTTATGCTGCTCCTCTGATCCTTCAGTTTGAGCAAGATCCTCAGGCTATTTCCATGCTCCTTTCATTGGTCAGAAGAGGTCCTGTGGCCATGGCTGAGTTCAACAGGTTGGGAATGTGTAATTCTCCTACACGAAAGGGGACCAAAAGGAGAGGCGTTGAAGGAAGGTGAGTGGAAACGCAGTCTACCACATTTTCTTCCTCTCCATGAAGAAGCTTGGGCACCACCATGTGAAGTCACACCTCGGGTAAGCTCTCAGACTGGATTCAAACTCGAGTAGTCTGATTGCTGAGCAGGATGCTACGGTCGTGTTGGGCGCCTCTGTCCTGCGAAAATGTGGCTAAATGCTCAGAGATTCCTCTGGCACTGAGAAAACATAAAGAATTAGGTTTCCTCGAGGCATTTACAAAGAATGCATGTTTATCAGAATCATTCTACGTTAATAAGGAAATTCAGCAGTTTCTATTTTCTTTCTTTTTTTCCTTTATTTGTCCAGTTCCCAGTCCTAACCTCTATCTTTACACTCGATTCTCATCGGCTTCTTCATTATAACAAAATTCATGATGTTTGGAGATAGACGTGGTTAGGAAGAGAATGTCGATGTTTAATGAAATATAAGACATGATGAGGTCACGGGAAAACCAAATATGATATTTCTTAATTTTGGAAATAGACGACAATTTGTTTCTGAGCAGTGCGCTTTTATTTCCTAAGCTTATTTTACATTGTTATGCTTTCTAACTAAAGAGTTTAAGTGAATTCTGGAATTACTCATTTCTCTTTAGTTACTGTGGCATATCACAACACCATTTACTTAAGCAGTCTTGGGGATGAAATATATTATGGACATGTAACACTCAGAATGGCATTTCTAACATCTACATGGGTCTCTCTAGAGAATTTATATTACACAAACTTTTTACGGATTCTTCTTTTTCATGAAATAAATATTATATTTATTTGTACTCAGATAATTCTGTCTCCATAGCTACGTAGCTAGGTTTAAAACAGTGAATATATTCATATACATATATAAAGATAATGTAGATAATATAGAAAAATAGTTGATAATCTTAAGCTTCTGATTTCATTTGTTAAGTATTTTGGATTCATGATGATGTCCATGTAATATCATAAAACAGTTCCTTGGAAGTGCCAGGGATTACTTGTTTAACCATTTTCTTCTTGATTTTTTTGTTGACTGCATATGGGGGTAGGGTTGGGGATCGTCAAAAACTGAGAAAAAGATTTTGAGGATGCAAAATAGGAGGAAATGATGGCTTATTAAGAATACTATTCCCAGGATGTTAAAACCCACAAAATGCTGTAATATTTTATAGTAGTTGAGAGTGTCCAAATGAAATATCTTAGTTTAACATTGGCATCTCTAGACTATATTTTCCCCCACTTATCTTTCCAAGGGCAGGGGTATGTTTTCCTATTACTCAGTACAGTGCTTGGCACTAAGTATATAGGCTATGTTGTGGATTGGATAAATATGTGACTACGTCTTAAGAAAAATAACAGAATCCCTATCAAAATAGAAACTACATTTATTTAGTTAGTTAGTTATAAGGTTTTTTTTTTTTTTTTTTTTTGAGAGAGAGTGTGTAAGCGGGATCAGGGTGGAGAGAGAGAGAGAGAGAGAGAGAGAGAGAGAGAATCCCAAACAGGCTCTGCACTGACAGTGCAGAGCCTGACGTGGGGCTTGATTTCAGGACCCGAGCCGAGATCGAGACTCAGACGCTAACTGACTAAGCCACTCAGGGGCCCCAGAAATTACATTTAAATCAAGGTGGAGCTATTTATTTGCACTTAAGTAGAAATATTTATAATTTATTGAAGATTATTTTGTGAATGGAAAAATCATATATCAATTTAAGATAAAAATTACACTGACAAAGTAATTATGCTTTAAAACACATTTTAAGAGGAATAGCCATGGAATCTAAAAGCTATTTCCAGCAATTTCTTTTTTTAATATTTGACTTGCCTGGCAACGCATTGAAAGTTTTACAACTGACTCTTGGGTAATAAATGCTCACTATTTCTGGTTTCAGAAGATTAACAGCATTATAGGATTCTATTAAACTTTCCAGGCGCCGAGTTCAGATTTCTGCAGTCACAAGAACATCTATTTGGAGAACAGAGTTTTCTTTCTTAAATATTTTCTTTTAAATGTAAAACAATCTCACTTGTAGGTCATGTCTCATTAATATTATTTTTGTTGGAAATAGAGTCATCCAAGAACAAATTAAACTTATACACTCCAAGTAATTTTCCGATGTATTTACCAGATTGCTTCAAAGTATGTAGTCCATTTGGCTAGATAAGCAAGAATTTTTATGATGAAAATTCAATAGGACAATAAGGTTGAATGTTTCTTTTTTAATGTTTCTTTATTTTTGAGAGAGAAGGGGGGGGGGGTAGGGGCAGAGACACAGAATCCCAAGCAGGGTCCACGCTGTGAGCTGTCAGCACAGAGCCCGACGTGGGGCTCGAACTCACAAAATGACCCGAGCGGAAGTCAGTCGCCCAACCAACTGAGCCATCCAGGCACCCCCAAAAAATATATTTTTTTAATGTCTGTGGCTATAGTTTCCTATTGTTTCTTTCCATGCGTATGAGTATGAAGTTTTATTAACTATACATTTTGAATATTATATTAAGCAATGAAACAAGATTCAGTCCTTGTTTTAGAAGTTTATAATCTGAACTCCACATGTTCAGAAGGCCTTTGTCATTCATTAAACCAATATTACAAAAACAGGGTTACTGTGAATTGCAATTTTCATAACGTTGCTTTCTTCTCTCTCATGTGATTCTCTCAACAACCCCATGTTGCAGGCAGAATATTTGTTAACTCTCCAAGTTAATAAGACAGACTTAGAGGGGTCATGTGACTACTGAAGTTCCCAAAGTTAGCGAAAACAGAATCACGACTTGCAAATTCAGTTCCGTCTTCCTTTCAGCATATCCTGTGATCACTGAAAACATGCGTGTTAGGTGTTCAGCTATTAGCTTCTTTGGTTTCTAAATAATGGGACAGCTACTTTATGGCAGTCACTTTCCTGTAACCCAACGTGTGGGCTGGAAGAGGAAAGGAAAGTTGAGCCTTTGAATGTAAGGAGATTTGTGTCTAACAGGAAGAATGGCCAATAAAAAAATACCAATGCACGGTATGGTAGACGCAGTATCATGCCAAAAGCAAGAACGTGAGACACTATGGGCAGTGTAACAAACAACTAGAGACTGAAATACAGAATGTAGAAGAAAGTTGGAGGGACCGGAATTTGGAAGGGAGAAGAGTCAGTTCCAAGTTACTGATGCGCTTTATGTGCCGTGATGTAGAGTTGAGGTGTTTTCCAAACTTTCCCCCATAAATCTTACAAATTCTTTCCTACTGCAGTGAGGGCAATATTCTTATGTGATGGGTTCTCTACTGTATTCAATTCTTCATTAGGCGTAACATTTTTTAATATCGTAAAACCAGTTTAAAGTTTGTATACATACCGTAATATGGTATAACACTTGAAAGAAACAGGAATTAGGTGGTTACACATGAAAATTTCCCAATGCTAAAGTGTATAGCTAGTGAGATCTAATAAGATGAGACGAAACGAGACTCAGATTACACGGTTACTTCATCACTCTATCTAAGAAGCCTCTTGGTATTGGCTGAGACTGTGGAAAGCAGTTTGGATTTTCAGGATTGATTTAAACTTCTAAGATGTCAAAGAATTTTGATTTTTTTTTCCAATTGGCAATTTTATTCTGTGCTAAATAAAACTTCCTTCTGTCACTTTTCAAAGTATCAAATCCAGGAAAAACTAAATGAATGATGCTTCATGCAATTGATATAGTTATAATATTTTCTTCACAGTAAAAATATTTAAAGAATTCACAGATTCAGTCATACAAGACTAGGATTACTTGTGGGATCAAACATAACAAAATGCAGAATCCTACAGAAAGTGCGAGTCCAAATAATATATCTAGAGATTAAAAATATGCCAATGAGAAATTGCTTTAATCCTGTAGTTAACATTATATACAAGGAACTGGGAACTTTGTGGGGGAAAGGGTTCTTTGTTCATTAGATTCATTTAATTATTTTGGACTAACGTTTTTATCTATACAATGAAAGGACTGGACTCCAGGTCAATGGTTCTTAATAAATAACAAAATGTATATATATTTATAGTGTGCTGTTTCCTTTTGAAAATGTAACACTGTAAAGTTTCTCAAGATCCACAGATGAGTGAAAACATATGATGTCTGCCTTTCTCTGACTGACTTATTTCACTCAGCATAATACCTTCCAGTTCCATCCATGTTGCTACAAATGGCAGGATTCCATTCCGTCTCATTGCCAAGTAGTATCTTGAGAAACTTAACAGAAGACCATGGGGGGGAGGGAAGGGGAAAAAAATAGTTACAAACGCAGAGCGAGGGAGGCAAACCACAGGAGACTCTTAAATACAGACAACAAACAGGGTGGATGGTGGAGTGGGGGAGAAGGGAAAATGGGTAATGGGCACTGAGGAAGGCACTTGTTGGGATGAGCACAAGGTGTTGTTTGTGAGCCAATTTGACAATAAATCATATTCATAAAAAAAGGAAAATGTGTTATACTGTATCTATTAGAATTACACACACACACACACACACACACACACACACACACTTAGTGTCAATTTCCAGACCCTGGACTAGCTTGGAAATTTATAAGGGCTCTCCCATGCCTCTTCAATTTCTATAGTTTTGTAAATTAAGGCACCATAGTTTTTCAGATTTTAGATTGCATGAGGGTATCTTTAACATTACTTTAAAAGATTCTTACTTCTTGAATTAAAAAAAAAAAAAAACCAAAAAACCATACATAGTCCCTTCAATTAGTGAAATCAAATTTTAAAGCGGAGATTTCTTGAGAATTTGGTGACTAATTCCAAATGCCTTGTAAGTTCCGACTCTATAGAATAGTGAGTCTTACTCAGTTTCAAGGAATTGATTTCTACGATGTCTCAAACACAGGAAACCCCCAAGATATTATATTTCATATTTCAGGCAATGAAACTTAAAGCAAAAATCCTTTATATTTTTAATGTAGGAACCGGAAAAAAAATCTCTTAGTTACGTACTGCATTACCATTCTATAACTAGATAATTCACATAGGGAAACAACCTTAATAAAAGAAGGAATTTTTCAGCTTCTGTTCTAAGAGTATATTGAGCCATAGGAAACCAGTTTAATGCCCGAAGCTTTGCTCATTGTATATAATGAGATTTGCAGCTGTAAGACAGCTGACTAATCCTATCACTAATTCAAGGATATCGTCATTATCTAAATTGTATGTAAAGAAAATGAAATAATTTGGCTCTTAGGAATCAAATGAAAAATAACATATTAATCTAAAAAAGACACATTCAGAAAAAGCTGTAAATGGACCCACATAGTCATTAACCTAGTTTCAAATGTGTGACTTATTACATACAATAAAAAGCAAAAATGCACATCTATGTTATCCTCATGGCTACGCACAGCAGAAGGGCCATACCACAAATCACTCCATTTCATTTTTCCTAACACAAGGTATATTTAAAAGTCAATGTAAATAGGTATTAAAATTCTTCAACATCAAAGTTCATTACTGAAGCTGAAAATGCCTCTGAGTACAAGTGATAATACCTATTGCGACATTAACCCAAGTACATTGCATTTTCATGACCAAATTGGCTGAAAAATTTGATGTCAATTTCAAAGCATATGGATTTGAAAAGACAACTTAATGTGGTGATTTGAAGCAGCCTGTAGGACAAGACTGGCTGGGTTTGAATCCTGGCTCTAACACCGTCACTGTGACATTTGCTAGCTGAGGCAAGCCACGTATGTGCTCAGGGTCTCATCTGTTAAAGGGATGGTTGTGGCATCCAGTCCCTAAGAGTATCGTGACAGGTGACTAGCTAATGTCTCAACTTTAGCACCACGGCACAAAAGGTGGATTGATACAAATAAAAATGAGATTTTAAGCAGTTTCTCATTTTGTTATCAGCAAATGTCAATTGTTTGGCACAGTGATCCTCAAAGTTTTAAGTCACAAACTCCTTCAAGACAAATTAAATTCATCAATGTTTTTAACTCAAAATAAATGTATCTCATACATAGATTTCCAACCTATTTTAAAAAGGGATTTGAGGACACTAGATTAAGAAGCTGGTCGAGTTAGTAATTTTTTATTTATTTTTATTTGTTTATTTTTAAATGTCTATTTATTTGTTTTGAGAGCGAGACAGAGAGAGTGAGCAAGTCGGGAAGGGGCAGAGAGGGAGAGAGAGAGAGTCTCAAGGAGGCTGCACGCTGTCAGCACAGAGCCTGAGGCAGGGCTTGAACTCACCACGTGCAAGATCATGACCTAAACCAAAACCAAGAGTCAGCTGCTTAACAGACTGTGCCACCCAGGTGCCCCTAGGGTTAATAATTTTTAAGCATCAGATTTGTTTTATTCTTTCTCAGATAAAAATATTGAGTGAATTTGTATGTTTAACAAAAATTCATCTTTACTTATCATCTCTATATGTAAATAATTACTTACCATATATATATATGTACTGTATGTATAGTATATGTACTATATGTATATGTATAGTATATGTATGTATATGTACTATATATAGTAATTATATATAGTAATTATATATAGTAATTATATATATATATATGATAGCATGGTAAATGTCTCATTCTGTATTCTCCATGAAATGCATTAAAATTTTAGCAATTATTGTACAGTATAGGTACAGAATTTTATGCTTAGGACAGCTCTGCATGCTAATTAAAAGGTCAAAGAAAACCGGATGTCAACTCACTTAAAAAGGTCAGGAAAAAACCCGGATTGCGTCAGTCACCGGCTGACGATGCAATAGCTCCCCTGAAGTATTTATTCAGAGCAACTGAGGTGTGAAATCTTTTTCCTTCCGAGACACAACGCCCATTGAGTATATGACATGTTTGTTGCCGATGGCTTCACTCTTCTGTGATGGCCACTGCAGTGATTCAGCTTGCTTTTATGTAATTAGTTTACGTTCTCAGCATTGAGCAAAATTCTCATTTCATGATTTCAAAAATATCAGTGCATGTCATTGAATTGATTTGTTTCCAAGGCTGCATCAGCCTGAGAGAAATGGAGCTGCAGGTGGTGGAATACTTCTTTCTTTACTCTGCCGGGTGTGATCCGGGGATTCACCCCTTCCAAACACCTTCCATTTATTATCGTTCTCTTTGTTGGAGGGCTCGGGGAGTTGGCCTCGAGCGGTCTCCTCTCCAGGATTCTCTGAGTTGCCTCGCTCTGTGATGCCCTCAGGATAAAGTACTTCTCTCTCCGATGTTGGCACCATGGCAAACTGGATGTAAACCCATTTCTTGTCTACTTGCTACTCTGGGAGCCAATGTGCTTAGAGCACTCAGCTCTATGGTTACTCTGTTGCATGGGTCTACATATACAGGGATGAGCTTTTAATTTTTTTTTTTTGTTTATTTATTTATTTACTTTGAGAGAGAGCGAGGGCGAGAGAGTGAGCAGGGCAGGGCCAGAGAGAGGGGGATTGGGAGAATCTCAAGCAGGCTCCACGCCGTCAGCACAGAGCCCTGTGCGATGCAGTTAGCCGACTGAGCCACCCACGTGCCCCAAGGATGAGCTTTTAGACAGGGGAAGAAATTGTAAAACTTGCCTAGCCTTCAAGGTGGACCCAAAAAGTCAATGGTTTTATGTAAAATTTGATGAGTATTGACAAATGTCTATAGTCTCGTGCCCACGACGTCGTCTATTAAAGGATACGGTATTTCCATCAGTCCCAAGAGTTTCCATCAGCCCCTTTACAGTCAATTTCTTCTGTGATCTGTGCCTCCTGTTGTTACTATATTTTCACCTTTTCTAGAATTGAATTTCATGGACTCGTAAAGTATGCAGTGTTTTGTGTCTGTCTTCTTTAACTTGGAAAAAATCTTTTGTGGAGGCACCTGGGTGGCTCTGCCAGGTAAGCGTCCCTACTTAGGCTAACGTCATGATCTCACAGTCCCTGAGTTCGAGCCGGGAGTGGGGCTCTGTGCCGACAGCTCAGAGCCTGGAGCCTGTTTCAGATTCTGTGTCTCCCTTTCTCTCTGCCCCTCCCCCACTCATGCTATGTCTCTCTCTCTCTCTCTCTCTCCCAAAAATAAACATTAAAAAAATTAAAAAAGAAAAAAGAAAAATTCTTTTGAGATTCATCTCTAATTCTGGTAGCTTCCTTTGTCTGGCAAGGTAATATTTCCCTGTGTGAATATGCCACTATTTGCTAATCCATTCACTAGCGGATGGACATTTGGTTTGCTTCTAATTTTAACAATTATAAGTAAATTTCTTATGGACGTTCAGGCAGAAGTCTTTTTGCGGACAGGTTGCACACATTTTTCCTAAGTCAGTTCTAGGAGTGTGTTTGCTGGGTAGCAAAATCTTCAACTTTATTTTTTTTATTATTTTTTTTATTAAAAAATAATGTTTATGTGACAGAGAAGGGGGGCGGAGAGAGAACGCTAGTGGGGAGGGGCAGAGAGAGGGAAACACAGAATCCGAAGCAGGGTCCAGGCTCTGAGCTGTCAGCACAGAGCTTGATGTGGGGGGGACAGTGAGATCATGACCTGAGCCAAAGTCAGACGCTCAACCGACTGAGCCACCCAGGCGCCCCAAATCTTCAACTTTAGAAGAAACCTGTTAAATGTTTTCTTTTTTAAAAAGAAATATTATATATTTTGAGAGAGCGAAAGACAGAGCAAGTTGGGGAGAGGCAGAGAGACAGAGAGAGAGACAGAATCCCATGCAGCCTCTGGACGGTCAGCACAGAGCCCCCTGCAATGCGGGGCCCAAACCCACAAAACCATGAGATCATGACCTAAACCTAAACCAAGAGTTGGATGTTTAACCGACTGAACCACTGAAGTACTCCCTAAAGTAAATCGTTTGTATTCTCACCAGCAAGGCATGGATGTTCCATTTGTTGCACATTCTTGCCAACATTTGTGATTGTCACTCTTTTTAATTTTAAGCCATTCCGGTTGATGCATACCTTATTGATGTTTTAATTTGCGTTTTCCTAACAGTGCTAGTGGTGAGCATCTTTTTATGTACATCTTGACAGTTCGTATACATTCTTTAATGAAGTGTCTGATCAAACCTGTTACCCATTTTTAACTGGGCTGGTTTTATTCTTAATTTTGCATTGTAAATTTTTTTTTTTTCAATATTCTGGATACAAGTCCTTTACCAGATTACACTTTTAAATCTTTTACTGCATATTCTTTATTTTTTTTATTTGTGTGTGTGTGTGTGTGTGTGAGAGAGAGAGAGAGAGAGAGAGAGAGAGAGAGCGCGGGCGGGGGAGGGGCAGAGAGAGAGGGAGAGGGAAAATCCCAAGCAGGCTCCACACTGTCAAGGCAGAGACCCATGCTGGGCTCGAACTCACAAACCATGAGAGCATGACCTGAGCCAAAACCAAGAGTCAGACACTTAACAGACTGAGCCATCCAGGTGCCCCTATCAGATTACACTTTTAGATATATTTGCTCCTGTCTGTGGTTTGCCTTTTCTATCAATACTGATTTTCAAAGAATTAAAATTTATTATCTTTTTTATTTTATGAATAATGCTATTTGTGTCTTTATCTTTGTTTAATCTAATGCAATGAACAGTTTCTTCTATTTTCATCTATGCATTTTATTGTTAGTTTTTAAATTCAGCTCTATGATTCATTTTGAGATGAACTTGAGGTTGTATTTTTTAAAAATATGGCTTTTATGGACTGAATAGTGTCTCCCAAAATTCATATGTTAAAGATCTAATTCCCAGGACTTCACAATATGATTATGTTTGTAGGTAGGGCCTTAAAAGAGGTAATTAAATGAAAATGAGGGCATCAGGGTGTGCCCTGACCCAATCTGAGTGGTGTCCTAATTTCTTTACTTATAAGAAATGATGATAATGGACATCATTACTTTGTCCTGGATCTTAAGGGAAAGACTTTTCTATTTCACGAAAGTGATGTCATTGCAAGTTTGCATAGATGTTCTTTATCAGGTCAAGGAGGTTTTCTTCTATTTCTCCTTTGCTAAGAGTTTTCCTTTTTAATTATAAATGATTGTTGATTTTTTTTCAAAGAGGTTTTTTTTTTTTTGCATTTATTGGGTTGATCATGTGTGATTTTTAATTTATTTTGTAGCCATATGATCTGATTTGGAATTACACTGATTGATTTTTTTTAAATTTTTAATGCTTATTATTTATTCTTCAGAGAGTTAGAGAGACAGAGCATGAGCAGGGGAGGGGCAGAGAGAGAGGGGGAGACACAGAATTTGAAGCAGGTTCCAGGCTCTGAGCTGTCAGCACAGAGCTTGATGCGAGGCTTGAACTCATGAACCATGAGATCATGACCTGAACCGAAGTCAGACACTCAACCAACCGAGCCACCCAGACACCCCTACACTGATTGATTTTTAATGTAATACCAACTTATCACTCCTGACACTAAAGCCCAATTGGTCATAATGTATTATTATATATACATATTACCGATTATATTTCAGATATAAGGCTTGTTTCAATTGATGATTGATATATTTCATTCATAAGGCTTGTTTACAATTATTTTTTTACCTCTGCTTATATGGGGTATTGGTATCTGTTTTTCTTTTCTTTCAATGGCATTCTCATTTTGATGCTAGTGTCATTTTGGCTTCATAAAGTGAATTGTAAAGTATTCCCTTCTATTTTACAGAAGACTTTCTATAAGATTGACAATGTTTATTCCTTAATTGAATGGTAGAATGCACAAGAAAGCCATCTGGATCTGGAGTTTCTGTTGGGGGAAAGTTTTCTAATTGTGAATTCAGTTCCTTTATTAGACATGGTGCTATATAGACTATCTTTTGATGAGTGAGAGTTCGTTGGTTGTGGCTTCAAGGATTTTGCCTATTTCATCCTAAGTTGCTAATGCTATTACTGTAAATTATTTGTAGTATTTCTTTATTGTCCTTTTAATGTCTACAGGATCCATAATGATGTCCCCTCTTTTATTCTTGGTATTGCTAATTGGCATTTTGTCTCTTTTCTTAACAAATAGGTGAGATTTATCAATTTTATTGATCTTTTCAGAGGCAGATTTATGTTTTATAATTTTTTCTTTATCACTTGATGGCTTTCTAATTCACTGATATTTTGCTCTATATTCGCCTCTGCTTACCTGGGGTTTCATCTACATTTTTCATTTTTTTCCAGTTTTTGGTATGGAATCTTAGAATTAATTTCAGAGTTTTATTTTTAATACATATGAGCACGTGGTAGCAGTAAACTTATCTGCAGTCAACATTTTGTTGCATCTCACAATTTCTGATATGTTGTATTCTTGTGTCCATAGAATTCAAAATAGTTGTTATCAGTGTCCTTTTGGATTTCTTTTTTGATTCACAAATGATCAAGAAGTAGGGTTGCCTGTTTTAGAAAACTTAAAATGAAGATATCCAGACTGAATTTCAGATTAATGATTTTTTAATATACTATGTGCCAGGCAATATTTGAGTGCTATTTACACTAAAAAAAACTCATCGAAGATCTGAAATTCACATTTAACCGGGTGTCATGTATTTTATCTCACAACCTTACTGAAAAGTGTTTTGCTTAACTTGTGAATAGTTACTGATTTTCCAGTTATCTCTGTTACTGATCTCTAGTTCAATTCTGGCCTGTGTGTGTGTGTGTGTGTGTGTATGTGTGTGTGTATGTGTGTGTATGCACACGCACCTGCACACGTTCACCCAGAAAAATACATCTGCCACAATTTTAATCTTTTAGAATGTGTTGAAATCTATGTTATGGACTACAGTAGGGCTGTCTTGGTGAATATTGAAAAGTCTGTGTTTTTTGTTGCTGTTAAGCATTTCGTAAATGTTAATTAGGACAAATTGGTTGATAATGTATAAGTCTTCTATAACTATCTCAGAGTTTAACCAGAGAAGCAAAATCATTAGGAGATGGATGGATAGATAGATAGATAGATAGACAGATGATAAATAGATAATAGATAATAGATAGATAGATAGATAGATAGATAGATAGATAATAGATAGATAAATTGATTTGTTCCAGAAAATTCACCTTACACAATGGAGAGACCTGGTTAAGCAGTCTCTGTAAAGCTGTTGTCTCCACGTCTGATGTTGGGACTAGAAGTTCACTCGGAAGGGCATCAGTGAGAGAAGAAGAATTTCAAGTGGGAAACATCGAGGCAGGTACAACCCACCAACATGTAGTGGACATCCACAAGGACAGACTAGCTCTTGTTCTCTCTGATCTTAGTTTAGATTGTGTTTTGCAGAAGTGGGTCATCTTCCTCACAGACTTAAAATGCCCCTGGTCTACGAATTAGAGAAGCTGAAGGAGGGCCCAGGAAAAGGTGTAGGATTTGCAGGTGCACATGGTGCCTCATGCCAGTGAAGGAGCTAGCGGATGAGGAGTAATGGTGTGTGGGCTTCAAACCAGCCGTGGCTTCCCTTCCATTCTCCAACTATTCCCACAGCCTGCTTGGTGGCCCATAGGAACTGGACACATGCAAGTAAGGGGATATTGGAAAATGAGGTTCAGCTCTGGAAAATGACACATTACAAAGCCATTACTGCATCTTTACTGATTTTAGGCTGTCCTGTCAGTAACGGAGAGAGAAGGGTTAAAAATCTCCAAGTCATTATTTCTTCTTTTAGTTGAGACATTTTTGCTTTATATGTTTTGAAGCATGCTTTTTTATTAAACACATATTTTTAGGATTTTTAACTCTTCTTGATGAATCAACCATTTTATCTGTATGAAATGCTTTTCTTTGTCCCTGGTAATATTCCTTGTTCTAAGGTTTACTTTATCTGATATTACTTAAGTCTTCCAAGCTTTCTCTGATTTTTTCTGACTTTTTCTATTCTTTAACTCTACCATCCCCACACCTTTATGTATAAAATGAGGTCATATAGATAGCATATATTTTACTCTAGCTCTAAAAAGATCCCATCTGACAAACTTTGTCTATTAATTGGAGTGTTTAGTCTATATTTAACACAATTACCAATGTGGTTGGATCTAATTCTATCATCTTGCTATTCGTTTTCTATGCATATAAATCTTACTTTGTTCCCTTTCTTCCATTTTTCTGCCACATTTGGGATCAATTGAATGCTTTCGGAATTTCATTTTCTCCCTGCCACTAGCTTATATCTATACCTCTTTGCTTTGTTCTCTCAGTGATTGCTTTGGGCTTGCTATATACAATCTACCTTAATAATATATGTACAACACAGTGTAATAATATTACTAAAATATACTTTCCTTGTAGACCTTTCCTCATTTTTGTTACAGCTGTCATCTATTTTATTTTGAAATGTTATAAACCCCACCATTTTTTATTATTTATTATTTTCCTTTAAATAGTCAATGTTCTTTCCAATAAGTTAAGAAACAAAAGCAAACACAAATCCCTTTTGTTTATTTATTTTTTAATTTTCTATTTAAAATAGAATTTTCAAATTAAAACAGCTGACGTATCCTGTTATGTTCATTGCAGGTGTACAATATAGTGATTTAACATCTCTGTGTTATGCTAAGCTCACCACAAAACTCTTTTATATTTACCAATATACATTCTATTCCTGAATCTCTTTATTATTTGAAATAAGTTCGAATTAGCCTCTGATACAATTATCCTTCTACTGGAAGAACTATCTTTAACATTTCTTGTTTCCCAGTTCTTCTGGCCACAAATTTACTCAGCTTTCGTTTATCCGGAAAGTTTTTCATTTTCATTTATGAAACATGTTCATAAAATATATACTTCTGGCTTGAGCATATTTTTTTTTCAGTGCTTTAAAGATGCTGGTCAATTGTCTTCTGGCCTGGATAATTTTGACAGGAATTTGGCTATCATTTTTATCTTTGTTCCTCTATTTATAAAGTATCTTCCCTCTGCCTCTGACGACTTTTATGATTTTTCTCTTTGCACATAATTTTAAGAAATGTTCTTTCAATATGGCTTAGTAGGATTTCCTGTTTATTTCTCTAACTTGGAGTTTCTTGAGCTGCTTGGGTCCAATTCACATCCATTGGTCCCAAAGTTTTATAAAAATTTAAGAAAATCAGCCATTATTTCTTCTCCCTCCCCCCCACCTTTGTGTGTGTGCGTGTGTGTGCATATTTTCCCTCTCTCTCTCTTCTTCTTCTGGGATTTGAATTACACATATGTTAGATTGCTTATTATTTCCCACAGGCCACTTATGTCTTGCTCATTTTAATTTTTCAAATTTTCTTTTTAATTCTTTATTTTGCATGATTTCTCCAATTTTATAGCTGCCTTTTTGTTTTGTTTTTTTGTTTTTGTTTTTGTTTTTTGCTTTGTCTAGTTTCTGTTATTCCCTCTCAGAATACTTTCCATTTAGATATGTTATTTTTCACAGCTCTAGATGTGAAAAATTCATATATATCTCTCTTCATATCATATTCATGTTTCCCTTTACATTATTTACCATATTTATAGGATTTAAAGTAGCTTAAGTTCCCTCTCTAATTTATCATCTCTGTTACTTCTAGTTCTGTTTCTTTTTTTTTTTTTTTTTTTGGTAGCTTCTGGGTTATAATTTTCTGTGCCTGGAAATTTCTAATTGCATGCTAGGCATTGTGAATTTTATATATTTTGTTGCTGGATTCCTTTAATTATGTTTGTTTTCTTTTCCTAGCCCAGAATTAATTTGTTGGGGTGGGGTGGGTGGGAATCATTTTCAGTTTTCTGAAGCTTGCTTTCATCTTACTAGGATATGCCAACTTCACTCTAGGGATAACTTAACCTCACTACTAAAGTGATAAACTTCTCAAAACTCAGTTCGATGTCACATATGCTGCCAGGTTTCTTCCCCTGATATTTGTGTCCTTTCAAATGCCACTGGGCAGGTTTTTAAAAATTAAATGAATACTATTTTAATTATAATGTTTAAAACAAAATGCTTAAGATCTATCCTCTTCTATTTAGGAGACAGTTGTTTTTAGAGGTAAGCAATGCTTTTATTTCCAGGATAAGTAGTACTCAATAAATACTTAGGTATTCCTTTTCAGGTCACATCCTCCCTTGTAGCCATATAGCCGAGTCTGACAATGAAATGTGGGTCTTACTTCTGGTTGAAAGCCCATTAAGATTCTGTACACCTCTTCTATTTTTCATTTTCCCTTTGGCTGTTGACCATGGAAACCACATATTGAAATGGTGACCATGACCTAACTCAACAAAAGTAGCTTGGACCCAGAATCTTCACACAGAGCAAAACCAACCATCATCTCATTTTATGTACATCAGATAATATGTGCTTGAGAGTTAAACTTTTGTAGTATTAAGCTACTTAAATTTTAGGATTAATTTGCTGCTGAAGTCTATCAAATACTGCCTAATAGTTCTTAAGGTGAAAGATTTAGCTAATATTTAAGATGTGTTGATTGGAATGCACACTTGATATTGTATACCCTAAAGCACTTGCTTGGGGCATCCTACCGAGAAGAATTTTGGTGCTTTAATACAGCACTGATACTTTATGTTGTTATCACTACAATTAACCTTAAAATAGAGAGAAGAAGCTAGTGTCATATATTCCGATTGAGAAAACCAACAATTTTTTCCTGGACAGAGCCATATGCCCTGTCCCAGGGAAATACCAGTTAGTGAGAAAATTACGCCAGAGCCATGAAAAAAAAAAGTCATACGTGCAAAATCGCAGTCATTTGGAGGGGGTGGGGAATGACTAAATAAAAGGGGATAACTGAGGATCAGGTAATATTTCAATACAAATCAAAATGAAAAAAATAAGAAAAGAAATATAGACAAGAAAAAGAATGCCCATGTTCTTTTTCTTTCTTCTTCTTTTTTTAAATGTTTATTTTTGAGAGAGAGAGCGGAGGACAGAATGTGATCAGGGAGGGGCAGAGAGAGAGAGGGAGACACAGAATCCGAAGCAGGCTCCAGGGTCTGAGCTGTCAACACAGAGCCCGGCGAGGGCTCGAACTCACGGACTACAAGATGATGACCTGAGCCGAAGTCGGTCACTTAACCGGCTGAGCCACTCAGGTGCCCCAACAATGCCCATTTTCTATGCTGCTAACAAATTACAATAAGCTTAGTTGTTTAAAATATGCATATAATTCTCTGCCAGTGTTTGTCCTGAATCAGTAGTCCTTCAGGGGCAAGGTTAAGTATTTAGCTAAAGGTCTAATATGACTGCAATTATGAGGTTAGTTGGGGTGCATTTATATCTGTATGCTTGACTGAGGAAGAGTCTGCTTCTAAGCTCCCTCCTCTTATTGACAGAATTCATTTACTTGTATTTGTAATACAAAATTTGTAATTTGGGAGTCTTAGCTTCTGGCTGCCTGTTGATTGGAGACTTCCTAAGTAACTGGAGGTTGCCATACTTCTAGATGTGTATATGTGAATATATAGTTGGGATGGGGAATAAAGATATCTGAATCTTCATAGCCCATAGTAGGGAATCAGTAGATTGATATCAAATCTTAAGAAAAAATAGCAGTGTAAGTGTCTTAGTGAAGAATAGGACATTAACTAGATGGAGTAAAGAGCTAAAAATCATTGCCTGTGGTGCATCAGCAGGAAGATGCATATATGAATGGCAAAGTCTGTTGTTTTTGTCATATCCTCCTTCATTTATTTTAGTTTGAGAGAGAGAGAGATGGAGAGAGAGACAGAGTATGTGCGCATGTGCGCACACAAGCAGGTGAGAGACAGAAGAAAGAGGGAGAGAGAGAGAGAGCGAGAGAGACAGAGAGAGAGAGAGAGAGAGAGAGAGGGAGAGAGAGAATCCCAAGCAGACTCCGGGTTGTCAGCACAGAGCCCGATGTGGGCCTCAGACCCATGAACTTGAGATCATGACCAGAGCTGAAATCAAGAGTTGGATGCTTACCCCGCTGAGCCACCCAGGTGCCGGTCATTTATATGATTTTTAAAACTATGTACTTGCATAGTCATGATAAAAATAAAAATTAATTTAAGAATGAGTATAGTGAGAGGTTAGTATTTCACGCCATACACGTGAGCATTACATGAATTTTGTCAAAAGTCAAGTGTGGGAAATTAGTTAGTAAACACCATAACATCTCTCTTCTTCTTCCATACCCCATAAAGCTCAAGTTTGCTGAGGAGACAAGAGAGCCCACATTGAAGATGTGATCGTTTGGAGGAAATAGGACAGTTGATGGGGAAGGGAGCTGGTGTGTAATTAGGAAGAATAGATTTCCTTAGCTCTCCAATTTTCCCCAGGCTAAGTGTTGCATTAGAAGGAGCTGAATCGTGGGCAAAGAACTTCATCAATGTCCTACTGTGTGTTAGGCACTGCTGAGATGCTTTACTTAATTTCTTCACTTACATCTCACAATAACACTGCAAGACAGATTGCTTAGCCCATCGTCACAGAGGAGGGGGCTAATAGTGAGAAGTTAAATAACTGCTCAGGCGAACCAAACCTCTTAATGCCGGAACAAGAATCAAGATCCAAGGCTTCTCTGACTCAAAAGCCTAGCTTTAGATGGCTTGAAACTGAAGCCCTGCTCAGGGTCAATCCTTTACACAAAAAAATTTGCTACATTTATTATGTGAAAACCTCCCTTATTGTGTTAGTTAAATGTGTCCTGTCGAATCTTGTTTTCGTTAATTCATTTAACAACAGACAACTCAAAGGTAAATTTTAGTTTTGTGCTTGTAAAAGGAGCCCGTCCAGAATTTTATATCCATTCTCATTAAATCTGAGGTATTCAAATAGTTGCACAGTGTTTTATTGAATATGCGTATGCGGTCAATTTAAAAAAAAATTGCTCTGCACGGTATTGGGTTCTTTTGTAATTTTTAGCTAATTGTATGGCAACTTGATTTATCTGTTGCTATTTGAATTAATATCAACCCGTGATTGTTAGCAATACATCAATATGCAATAAAGTGAGGAGCGTATAGTTGATATTTTGCGAAATCTTTGTTAAGACCTTGCTAAGTATGAGTTGGAGGAGATCTCGTGCTGGCTTTGGGGAAGCATAGCCATTTTCAAGAAGAGAAGTTGTGTTCTATTTATTGAGGAATCCATATCGGGACTCTATTCGGGACATATTCGGGACTCTAAAAATCTCAACATGGACTATGTTTGCCCCTGACCATCTGCATTTATTTCTGTGACAAAAATATGTAGAGGTGTTGAAAAATCGTGCCGTTGAACATCGTAAAGAGATTAACAGCTCATTGTGAAGCGGCTCCATTCATCCTCTGCTTCCTATGCATAAAGATGTCTTGAGGCAAACAGTGGGTGAAATGATCATAATGCCTTCACGCTGACACAAGCAGCAGAAGGCGACAACAGACCGTGGCCTCTGGTTTTCCTGGAGGCCCCTCGTCTTTCTTACAGAGGTTAAGATCTGCAACAAAACGGGTGGGGGTGCGTATGCACGTGTGTGTGTTTGAATTTGTAACTTTAACCGTCTAGTTGGTAAACGAAAATATCTTTGTTGACGACTGGTCTCAAAAATATCTCCTCAGAGTTACGCTGATGACTGATCCCTAGATCTTTAAAGCCGATGTTTAAATGAAAGGATGGAGAAAAATACCACTATTTCTGACTTACGTTGTCAGCCTTTAAAAGAAATTGGTATAAGATTATATTCAGCATTTAAAAGACATTGATATAAGATTGTATTTTCTATCTCTTATTGAAAATACATTTAATTTTCCATAACATTTACATTTCAGGAGAAGACTTGCAAAGAAGCTGAAATGTGAAAGGTACAGACATTTTTTTTCTTGTCAAGTGCCATGCTTCTGGTGTTCATTGGGGAATGACTGTGTGTGTGTGTGTGTGTGTGTGTGTGTGTGTGTGTTTATGTACGCGCATGTGCACACATGCACATAAACATAACCAAGAAAGATTGGATGTGAATGAGTAAAGGGAGTGCAGGTTTTGCAGTAGGCAGGATGGACACCCTCCCAGATGGTCACTAACTAACTTGATGGCCTCTCACCAGCCTCTTTTCCTGTCTCCTGGGCTGGGGCTCATTTAACCAAGAGCGTGATGTAGGCAGCAAAAAAGGACCAGCTGAGCCTTACACCCTTTGTTTAGCCTAATAGATCAGGTTAGCGTTTTGCAGATGTTGGGTTTCCAAATCAATAATCCTGTTGACGACATCTCGCAGCAGGAGCTATTAGATGATGTAATTTGGAATTTGATTTGCTTCGTAGGTTAAGACAAACAAATCTCATTTGCAGTGTAAAATATCTAACATCATGAAAATAATGCCTTCCGTTTTGGTTCCACACCCAAGGGCATTTTACAGAATAGAAGTCAAGGTTATTGTGACAGTCATCACGCTATAGAAAACGGCAAGCACAGACCACGTTTTGGAAGCATGCTGTTTTCACTTATTAGGTTATTGTAAATGGTAACCATTCTAGTAGAGGTATTTGTGGCTTTGTATTGTGTTAGGAGAAATAGAAACCCCCGATATTACAGCTGCACTTTTGATTTGTCATTTATTTGGAATAAATAGAGGGTGGTATGCCAGTTGCTATGGAAACGAGTTCTACTTTGGAGCAGTGCAAGACCTTTAAGCACGTTTGAAATTGCTTCTTTTTCATTATGTTTCAGCACTGAGGAAGGTGTAATGTACAATTAAGTAGAAATGAAGGTTTAATTTAAAAATTAAATTACATTTTCTGGGTTTTCCTTTGTGTACAACAAGCTTAAGAGACAGAGCATTGCTACTGTGTTTTTTGGAAAGAGAAAAGGATCACATTCATTGCTGTGTGTGTGTGTGTGTGTGTGTGTGTGTGTGTGTATGAGAGAGAGACAGAGGGAGACACAGAGATTTACGATGATCCCTCTCATAGAAGCTTATTACAAAAATGCCAAAGCTATCTAGGACATTCTGGAAATCTTGGTAAATATAGGCAGAGTTATAAAAAGAAAAATATATGTTCAGATATGTTTGTAGGTTATAAATCAGGAGGGTTAAGTATTATGCGGAGACAAAAAGACAACACGTGACAGTTCAGATTTTTAAAGAGAATCTTTTTAGGAAAATTAGTGAAAATAAGAGATGGCTATACAGTCTGGGTCCTGAAATATAGGCATTATAAACACAGGGATATATGCACATGAAGCAAGCGAGATATGAGGATTTTGTAGATGAAAGCTAGAAGGAAGCTTTATTTAAAAATAAGAAGTGTATGTTATATATGACGAAGTGATATTTTTTAGCTTCTGAAATTGAACCACTTGAAATGTTTGTTTCGTCTGATGTATTAATTGTAGAAGTTGTCCCAGAAATACTAATACAGGTTATTCAAAAGGGGTCATCTTGTAGTCGTATGTTAACGCCTGACCTTTTTTTTATAACTTTTTACACTATATAAAGGGCATCTACACATACTATGCTGTGTGCTCTCAACAATTCTGAAATAATGATTTAGAGCAACTATTCCCTCCATTTTACATATAAGTGACTTGCCCCACATCATCCAGGGGTAATCACTGTAATACTTAGGAATCATTGTCTCTTGACTTCCAGCTCCATGATCTTTCCATTTCTCGACTTAATTGAATCTCTGACCAAATTTACAAAATTTTCTGTCGTCTCTCTGAGGAAGGTATCACAAAGTATTTAGGACTACAATTCAACCGTTCTTCAGGGTTACAGTGTGTGATGAAGTGTGTTTTAAAATTAAGACATCTTGTTCTAAGCATCCTAACACATGGACTTCTCGCTTTACAGCTTTAGGACGGGTTTTCCGGTTAATCCGCATGCTTCAGGCCCAGTGGCCATGATTTCATTTGTGTGTAATTGAACTGCCCCTGCTCTACGATAGACGGGATTGTTATTCGGCACGTATGATGCGTCCACTTAACTCGGTGCTATTTATGTTTATAGCTGTCTGCTTAATCAATCCCTTCCTGGCGATGAGCCCTCATGGCAACGGAGCCCCATCCTATAAAAAGATTGCGTGGAGAATCGAAAACAGGGTGCTTTATAAGGACAGGGACTTCGTGGCTAGGGAGCAGCTGCCAGCCCAGCAGTCCTGGGACTTTCGCGAGGCTGCTCTGAATATGTTCACAGCAGGATGAGGCTGGTTCCATGCTGGTAAGTGCTGTCTGCTGGAGAGTGCTGGCTTCGTCCTACTTAATACAGAGCCTTTCTTAAAGGAGACACTTTATGCTTCCGTCAGATAAGAAAGGAAGCTGTTCAGTGTGATCAATGCCTTCATCACATTCCCTACAGAAATTAGCATTTAGGACATCGTATGTGAGTGTATTGTTGGTGCTGTCAGATGTGAAGATTCTTCTGGTCACAAATCATCGGTGAAGTGGCTAGATTTCAAAAGGAAAACAAAGCAAAACGGAACAAAACAAGCCAAAACAAAACGGATCTGTTGTTAAATTATTATTATTTTTTTAATGTTTATTTATTTTTGAGACAGAGAGAGACAGAGCATGAACGGGGGAGGGTCAGAGAAAGAAGGAGATACAGAATCCGAAGCAGGCTCCAGGCTCTGAGCCATCAGCACAGAGGCCGACGCGGCGCTCAAACTCACGGATTTCGAGATCACGACCTGAGCCGAAGTCGGCCGCTTAACCGACTGAGCCACCCAGACGCCCCGAGTTGTTAAATTATTTCAAGGCCTATTGTCTACGTTTCGGAAAGTAAAGATTTAATGAAGTGTTGGCTCGTGATTGAGATGAGAGTCATGTCAAATGTCAAGCAAGAACACGTAGAAGTCTAGATTGTTCTTTGTGAGGGCAGCAGGCACGCAAGGCTGTGGGTGGTGGGACCTGCCCTCCTGCTCCTGAATCCTCAACGCTGATCTGGCCCCAAATGGCACCAACTGGCCTTGCAAGGGTTTTATGGTGACGCTAACATGGACGCCAAGGAAGCCAACGTAAAAATCAAAACAGGTTGTGCCCATTGGTAATAGTAAACTGTTAATAACGTGTAAAATGTTTATGAATTAAATAGAGTGAACAACCTGTGGAACCAGCACTGTGAACAACACAAAATATTATTATGACTCCATAGACTTTTCTGGAACCCCGTTCCTGCCACCAGCAACCCCAAAGATAGCCAAAGTACTATCTTCTAATAGCATAGGTTAGATTTTCCTAACTTTGAACTTCATGTAAGTGCAGCCATGCGATACATATTTGGGTGTGCTTAGCCTCTTTGACTCAGTGCTACATTTGTGAGATCATGCATGTTTTGTGGCTTTAATTATAGTTTGTTCATTTCTATCACTGCATATTATACGGTCCTATGAGCATATTCCAATTTAATCATTTTTTTTCTGTAGATGGAGGTTGGCATTATCTCCAGTTTGGGACTGCTGTGAATATTCTAACACATGTCTTTTGCTGAACATATCTACTGACTCTTATTGGGCGCATGCCTTGGGGTCATTGAGTTGGTATGTTTGGCTTTAGTAGATGCCCATGAATTGTTTTCCAAAGCGGTTGGACAAATTTACACTCTCATCAGCCATGGAAAGAATTACAACTGCTCCACAACTTGCCAGGATGTATTTTGACTACATTTTAATTTTAACCATTTGAATAGATGCACAGTGTATCTATCAGGTCATAGCTTTAATTTCCACTATCCTGCTCACTATTAAAATAAAGAAAGTTTTCATATGTGGGTTGGCCATCCAAGTTTTTTGGTGAAGGACCTGTTGAAATATTTTGCCATTTTTTCTACTGACTCAGTGGTGCTTATCCTATTATTTTAGGGATTGATTTTATAGTTTTGATTTGTTTTTTTTCTTTAAAATTTTTTTTTTAATGTTTATTCATTTTTGAGAGAGAGGGAGACAGAGCACGAGCAGGGAAGGGGCAGAGAGAGAGGGAGACACAGAAGCCGAAGCAGGCTCTAGGCTCTGAGCAGTCAGCATAGAGCCCCACACGGGGCTTGAACTCATGAACTGCAAGATCATGACCTGAGCGGAAGTCAAACGCTCAACCGGCTGAGCCACCCAGGCGCCCCTGATTTTGTTTTTTTTTTGTAAGCATGTTTTGTTAATGTTTCTTCCCACCTGAAAGCCTGTGTTTTCTCTTTCTTAATGTGGTCTATTCATTTATGGCTAGCACTTTTTTTTTTTTTTTTACTTCTAGTTAAGAAATCTTTAACATTATTTAAGAAAGCCACACTGTTTTCTTCTAAGAGATTTATTGTTTTAACCTTTTGTGCTCGGATCTACAATTACTCATCTGGAATTGAATTAGGGTAAGTGGTAAAAAAAAAAAAAATACAGGAGTTTCTCCATTGAGTTGAATGGTCATATTTGTCATAGATTGAAAAATCACACATGTGTGGGTTTTTTTTCTGTATTGTCTATTTGGTCCTAATGGACTATTTGGCATTTCACCAATATCAGCCTGCCTTGATTACTATAAATCTTTTCTGGGTCTTTCTATGTGGTAGTTTAAATTTTATAAATTCGCTCTTCTTTTTTTTTTTTTTTAATTTTTTTTTTCAACATTTATTTATTTTTTGGGACAGAGAGAGACAGAGCATAAACGGGGGAGGGGCAGAGAGAGAGAGAGAGACACAGAATCGGAAACAGGCTCCAGGCTCCGAGCCATCAGCCCAGAGCCCGACGCGGGGCTCGAACTCACGGACCGCGAGATCGTGACCTGGCTGAAGTCGGACGCTTCACCGACTGCGCCACCCAGGCGCCCCAAAATTCGCTCTTCTTTTTTAAGATTGTCTGGAATATTTTGGCTCTTCACATTTTCATACAAATTTTAAGTTCAGATTGCCAATTTCCACAAAACAACCTGTTCAAGTACTATTTGGATTGTCCTGCTCAATAAAATGCATTGGAAAGAATTGATATCTTTATAGTCCATGAGCATTGTACATAAATTATTTATTTAAATGGTGGTACCTCAAAAGATAATTCTTTCTTAAAAAAATTTTTTAAATATTTATTTATTTTTGAGAGAGAGAGAGTGCGAGTGGGGGTGGGCAACAGAGAGAGGGAGACACAGAATCCGAAGCAGGCTCCAGGCTCTGAGCTGTCAGCACAGAGCCCGATGTGGGGCTCGAACTCACAAGCAGTAAGATCATGACCTGAGCCGAAGTCAGACACCCAACTGACTGAGTCACCCAGGCACCCCAATAATTCTTTTTTTTAAATGTTTCTTTTTGAGAGAGAGAGAGAGAAATCATGGGCCGCGGAGGGGCAGAGGGAGATGGGGACAGAGGATAGGAACTGGGCTCTGTGCTGACAGTAGAGAGCCTGATGCGGGGCTCGAACCCATGAACCGTGAGATCATGACCTGAGCTGAAGTCGGACACTCAACCGACTTCTTTAAATAAATGATTCTGTGCCAGCTGAATAGCTACATGGATAAAAATGAACTTTGACTTCTATGTATTAAAGCCTCACATTATGTATTAAAGCCAATCCTAGCCTCATTACAGATCTGAATGTCCAAGTGAAAATTTACATTCCTATAAAATAATATTCATGACTACATTTACAACTTTGAAATGGAAAAAGTTAAGTCCAGGATATAGTTTTTAAAGAGGACAGGAGTCACAATAAACAAAAGGAAAATAATCGCATAATGGATCTTTTCAAATTTAAATTCTTTTATTTATCAAAATACAACAGTAAGTGTAGAAGCTAGGAGAAGATATTTTGAATATATATTACCAACAAAAGGCTCATGTTTGAAATACATAAAAAATTCAAGTCAATTAGAAAAATATTACTCAGTAGAGAATTGGACAAAAACTTCAATACATGTTTGGCAATAGAGAATATTCAAATGAGCAATAAATACATAAAAAGGTGCTCTTCAGGGAAAAGCAAAATAAAACCTTTTCACAACAAAACCTTTTCACATTTTCATAAATGAGTAAATAGCATCACCCACTTATCAGAATGATGAAAGTGAAAAGAATGTGAACATCTAGTGCCAGCCAAAATAGGGGGTTATAGGAACCCTCTTAAACACAACTCATAGGAATTTATTTTGGTAAAGTCACATTTGAAAGCTCACATGCATTACCTCTTAGAGTTTGAATGTATACGATCCTTATAGCCCAGCGTTCCCACTGATAGTTGTTTACCCAATAGACATCCATACACATACACACCACACATCATGGATGAGGATAACGCCACTGATTACTCTTATCAAGGAATGAAAACAACTCCCATGCACACCAATTTTCGAAGAGTTAAGGGGTGCCTGGGTGGCTCAGTTGGTTAAGCATCCAACTCTTGATTTCAGCTCAGGTCATGATCTCACGATTTTGTGAGGTCAAGCCCTGCATCTGACTCTGCACTGACATTGTGGAGCCTGCTCGGGATTCTCTCTCTCCCTCTCTCTCTGCCCCTCCCCCCTCAAAATAAATATATAAACATGTAACAAAAAAGAGTTAAAGCCCGTGGTATGTTCACGCAATGGAATATCATGGTGATGAAATGAATGAATGACTGTTACCTGCGACAACATAGGTGGATATGACAAGTATAATATTGGAGAAAGAAATGCAGTTCAAAAGAATAATACTTGTATGACTTGATTTATATTAAGTTCAAAACCAGGCAAAACTAATCTATGGTTTTAGAAATCAGTACAGTCCTGATATTTAAGATAGAGGCAAGAAAGGAGCTTCTTCAGTGCTGTTGTTGCTCAATATCTTGGTCTGTGCTGTGATTGCACAGGCATGATCACTCATCAATAATCCATTGAACTGTATTTTCTAACTCAGTTTTAGATATTTTTAAAGAGGTAAACATATATTCACATGTATTATATAAAATTATATGTATGTATATATGTATATATATATGACATACCTGTTTGTGTGTTTCATGTGTTTTTCCATTTTATGTTTTCGCATGTAGCATTGAACAAAACCAAAGGGGTCACTATCCTTCTAGAAGATACTTAACTAGTCTTTTTTTCCTTAGCTTTACTGACACATAATTGACATATAACATTTGTAAGTTTAAGGTGTACAAAATGCTGATTGGATACATTTGTCTACTGCAAAATAATTATCACCGTGTTGGAGAATACACTCATCGTGCCATGAAATCATCATTTTTTTTTTTTGCAGGGAAAATATTTATGATCTAATCTCTTAGCATCTCTTAGTAATCTTATACAGTATTACTGACTACAATCATGTTATACATTAGATCTTTAGGACCTGCTCATTTTCTAACTGGAAGTTTATATGCTTACGGTCTTATGTGAATGCAGAAATATCTAGTAAAAATATAGTGGAAAAAATTGATAACAACTTCAGTATAGTGACAGAAAGATAAAGACATGGGACTAGAGAGGGGAATAAATGAGAACTTCAATCATAGATCAAATATCTCACATTGCACCATGTTAGTTTTATTGATTTGCAAATTTTTTCATCTATGCTATAGGGTACCTACTTATCTGTCACTATGTTCTCTTAAATTTCTTACCAGTATGAACAATTTTTTTATATAAAAAATTATGGGCAACTGGGTGGCTCCATTGGTTGAGCGTCTGGGTCTTGATATTGGCTCAGGGCGTGATCTCACAGTCCTGAGATCGAGCCCTGCATGGGGGGCTCCGTACTGAGCGTGGAGCCTCCTTGAGATTCTCTCTCTCCTTCTCTCTCTCTGCCTCTTCCCCCTGCTTGTGTGCTCTCTCTCTCTCTCAAAAAAATTTTTTTTTAGACTCGGGGAGCACACACACACAGAGACCATCTTGAGGAGCTCACAACGAGTCACAGTTAGATGAACTGGGGTAAGGGCTTTGATCTGACGGAGATTCCTAAGAGCAGTAAATAGGAACCATGATTATGAAGCTTCATGAAGGCAACATTGGGGAAGGTGAACATTATCTAAAAGTAAAGAGGGAGCGTCTGGGTGGCTCAGTCGGTTAAGCGCCGACTTCAGCTCAGGTCATGACCTTGAGGTCCCGAGTTCCATCCCTGGTAGGGCTCGATGCTGACAGCTCAGAGCCTGGAGTCCGCTTCAGATTCGGTGTCTCCCTCTGTCTCTCTGCCCCTCCCCACACATGCTCGCTCTCTCTTGCTCTCTCTCTCTCTCTCAAAAACGAGCATTAAAAAATTTAACAAAAGTAATAAGAGAGGGTTAAGCACCATCAGCTTTATTTCTAGAAATACCTCAATTGACAATATGGTATATAATGAACTGGACAGGACCAGCACTGGGACAGTGAGAATAAAAAGTCTCACCAGAAATCTAGAAGGGAAATGATCAATTTCAGCACTATGGTAATGATAGTGGGAAGAAGAGATTTGGAAGTTTTTGAGAAAAATACAACGCATAGGAGTACGCTACCTATGATGATAGTCTGAATGTGAACATTTGGAGTAGCTAATGGAGTCAAGAAAGAGATCCAGACTGATGGAGTTAGCAATTGCAGTAGAGAAGGGGGCTTAACAGTCACTGAGAGGGATTTGTCCCAACTCTGGCTGTAATTGTTGAGTCCCAAGCCTAGACGGAATAAAGTATAATTCTTGACCAAAAAAAAAAAAAAATAATAAAACACAAAAAAAACCCCAAAACTCTCTATCTAATGAGGTTCAAGGTATATCATCAACAAATAACTGTGCTCTTTCCAATCTATAGAATAATAATTTTTGCCAGACAAAAACTGCCTTATGAAACGATGTCTGTGGCCCTTGTAAAACGGAATGTCTGAGAAATGTGGAAAAGAGGATGGCTTCATTTAACTAAATAATTCTACTTTTCATCCATTTGAAATGTCAGTTTACCTGGTCAATTTCATGAAAGATATTTTTCTAAGCTCTAAATTCCTATATGATTTAATTTTTTTAAATGTTTATTCCTAAAAGAGAGAGAGTGAGCATGAACGAGCAAACACGAGTGGGGAGAACAGAGAGAGGGAGACACAGAATCCCAGCAGGCTCCAGGCTCCGAGCTGTCAGCACAGAGCTTGACACAGGGCTCAAACTCACAAATCATGAGATCATGACCTGAGCCTAAGTCGGACACTTAACCGACTGAGCCACTCTGGTGACCGCTGTGTTATTTTAAAACATTTAAAATTTGAGTTGGCCCCACCCACAATGGATTATTCCTCTTTCCATTACCCAGTAAAGGAAAAAGAAAGCCTTCCCTATGTAAGGGAATTCTGTTGGACAATCTTAACAATTCTCAGCATCAAACTCCAAGTTATTTAAGGGACTGGACTTTTTTGATACTTGTAATTTCAGTGACTGTTGCAGGAACTTGTTCATTCACATTTTTTAAATAAATGAAAGGCTTGGACCACATCATTCACCCCTACTTGCAAGTATTTCATTTGACCTCATTCTAGACAAGGAAACTCTTCAAATGAGCCATATTTTTAAAAGGTGCAATAAGAAGGGTTTATTGAATATAAAAATCATTTATAAAATAAATGAAGATTCAGCTAAAACACTTTGAAATTATTATTTTGGGGGATCAATAATACGCACTCATTGGTCTGTTAAAAATTTGCAAATCTTACTTCTTTTAAGCCCAAAGTATCTCTCAAAATGACTATTGGCTGTAACTTAGACATTTACGCAGGCAATCTATCTTTGGGCACTGAATAAAATGTGACCTATCCAAACAAGGTAACACAACTGTTAAGCTCGATATTGAATGACATAATTCTATGGAACCATTTTAGATATTATCTAAATTATTTTATGTTAAGAGTCTACATGAGCACGTGCACACGCATGCAAAAGAGATCATTTCAATGAGGAAGAATATTGAAAAATTGTAGAATTACCCTTATGGAAAAGTATATAAGGCAGTATGCTCTATGTTAGCAATAATTGAACATTAAACATTTTTATTTCATGTAAATATTTGTGATCTTTTTTGTGTGCTATCTGAGGAACAAGCTTTAATTTATTTATATACTTAGAAGTACATCATAGGAGATATTGTTAGCCGGTATTCATTCCCCCATCCATGTGTCTAGTGCCCTGAGATTAAGATTAGTTTAAACTAACAAGGGAGTCCCATTAACCTTTGATGAATACTTATTTTTTCTAGCTAATAAAACTTCACGTAAGTAAATATAATTTAGGAGTGCCAGATAAATGATTAAGAAGTTATTCATATCTGTATCTTATAGTTTTGTGCTCATTTTTAATTAACAAATTCATTTCTTTTGAGTAACTGATTTTAACCTGTAACTCTCCCTGGCAAAGTCCGTCGTGTATATTGAAAGGCCTATTTTCTTTCATTTTTCCAATGGCTTTATATTTAGTTCTCTAAAATGATCAACTGAAGAATCCAGATGGATGGTAGGAATTTATTTTATTATTTTGTGTGACTCACACTTAAAATTTCGCATTCCCATCTTGCCCTTTTATATAGAACAAGACAGAGAGATATATGAGCCCCATTTTGACCAAACAGTTGAATGACTAACCGAGGATTCACAAATCCATTTGTTGATTTCATCAAAATAATTTTATAGATTACATATTCGGTGACAATCTTGGCCATCTTTTAATATTATAAATCAATCTCTTAATTTTCAGTAGTTTATTTTAGGCTGTAATTATCCGTAGTAACCACTGTTGGCTACTACCCAGGATATTTTTCTACGTGACAGTAGTATAATTTTGTTTGGGACGTACTCTTTCTTCACACAGCCCTATAGATCTCAGGGTAATAACATAAGTGTATTAGCTATGTTCTGGAGCTCTTACATAAGCCAGATTAGTTTAGTTTTATGGACTTTATATGTTTAATCCTCATAAATTCTATGAGATGCTATCATTATTACCAATTTACCAAGAGGTTGAAGTAATCTGTTGAGGTTTCACAGGTAACAATAGCAAAGGTGGAATTCTAATCCACTCACATCCAGGATCAATGTGTCTGACGCCCACCCCAGCTGCAACGATGTGCTCTAATTTTGTAAGCCAATTATAGGAAAAAAATTCCAAAAACTAGTCCTTGTTCCAGTTTTAAGCCATTGCGGCTATATTTATTTTTCCATTGAAAAGTCTCATCAGCACAGGGGATGGTCCTGACTTTGAATAACCCAACCAGGAGGACTGGGAAGAAAATCTGAGAAAGAAGACACTCATTTCAGGATTAGATTTCTTTCTCTCTCCCGCCGCACATGAGAAGAAAGTGTGTTACCCAAAGGACCTTATCAATTATATTACACGCAAAAGGCAAGCCAAGGCTCCATGCAAATCCTAAGCACAGAGAGCTATCGCAGTTTGAGAAGTGCCATATTTATTGAGGATACTTTGTGCAATAGGAAAACTTGGAGTGTATACTCTGTCAAACACTGTATGATGCAGTCAGCACACATAGCAAAATAAAACACTCAATGGAAAAGAAGTAAAATGATACTGAAAAATGAAATTACAAAGCAATATGTTCAGGATGATTCCATATGGGCTCATTTAACACTGATGTGGGCTCATAACCCTATGCACGCACATACTGGTTAATTTAAATACTCATATATCTGGCTTTTCCACGTTTGCCCATGTGGCACTATGATGCTCATGTTCTTTTTTAATTTAATAATCTAATATGCATACAATATGTATTAACAATAATAATATGCCATTATATTATTAATGTATATAATCAATGTATGATACTAAAGTACATTAATATATTGGCATAATACATTGTTAAACACTCAGGAAGAAAGAGTTTTAAGGGCTGCTTAATACTCTAATAAGTGAAGAAGGGTTTATTTAATTTTGTTCTTCCACTAATATATAAATGATGTTTAAGGTAAATAAATAGAGCATTTTAAAATTTCACGCAGCTACAATTACTTTTTAGGACAAATAGTTATGTACATTTTAAGAATTTTGATTTCAACTACCTTTGAAAAGTGCCTGGGAAGGTGTCCCCTGACATTTTTCTTTTTCATTAAATAGAATGTACAGACGCTGAAACATACGTATCTTAAGTATGTGATTCAGGTATTTGGATAAGTATATACATGCACTGTAAACACTATCTCAATTAAGTTATAGAAATTTCCATCATCTAATAATGTTTTCTCATACCTTCTTCCTGTCAACGACCAACCACAATTGGCCCCCACTGCTTTGATTTCTATCAAAATAGAGTAAGTTTTCTGTTCAACCTCAGATATATGGAATCTTTGATATGTTCTTCATGTCTGACTTCATCCACTCAACACAATGTCTATGAGATTCATGCATGTTGTTTGTGTATCACTACATTGCTCCTGTTTATTGTTAAGTCGTGTTTTATTATATGAAAATACTTCAGTTGATCTTTTTATTCTCCTCTTCATGTATGGTCATTTTTTTTTAGAATTGGAGACTATTATAAAAATATTTATAAACATTTTTATACAATTCTTTTGTAGAAATATTTTCTCTCTCTTAAACATTTAGAAGTAGAATTCCTGGGTCATGTGATAAGTAAGTGTCCAACTTTATTTTTTTTTCAATTTTTGTTAATGCTTATTAATTTTTTGAGAGAGAGTGAGACGGAGCACAAGCAGGGGAGGGGCAGAGAGAGAGGGAGACACTGAATCCGAAACAGGTTCCAGGCTTGGAGCTGTCAGCACAGAGCCCGACGCGAAGCTCAAACCCATGAACCGTACGATCCTGACCTGAGCTGAAGTCATACGCCTAACCGACTGAGCCACCCAGGCGCCCCTGTCAGGGTTCAACTTTAAAACAAATTGCCAAATCATTTGACAAAGTGGTTCTAACCAGCAATTCATGATGGTTCTAGGCGTCTGTCTGCAATAACAATACAAAACTTAGATGTGCACTGCTAAAATGATTTTAATTTTTAAAGATGAGAGAAATTATATATATCTATCTAAGCCCTGGACGTCTTTAGATGTATTTGGATCACAGAAGGAGGGTGTGCACTTCAATGAGACGCCCTCTGATCTAATTGCTCAGGTGAATATTATCAGGAGACATTCAAGAAGCATCCAAAGATTCTACATGTATCTCATAGCTTTCAAGTTGGCCCATTTGCTTTTGCTTTTAGAGTTCTGCTTTGCATGACTATATTTGCCTTATTTTTATTTTTAAGCAATATACTTAGCTGACTTATTTAAATTCAGTTCAAAAGCTCCTGAACTTTAGTTTGTTGTATAATAAGGAAAAAAGACATTGAAAACAGTACGGATAAAATGCAACCAGTACATGTTGGATTTTTGTACTGGCATCAAACTTCTAAAAACAGCTTTAGGGGCGCCTGGGTGGCTCAGTCGGTTAGGCGTCCGGCTTCGGCTCAGGTCAGGATCTTGCGGTTTGTGAGTTCGAGCCCTGCGTCGGGCTCGGGGCTGACAGCTCAGAGCCTGGAACCTGCTTCAAGTTCTGTGTCTCTCTCTCTCTCTGCTTCTCCCTCCCTCCCCTCCCCGCCCCTCCCCCCGCCCTGCTCACACTCTCTCAATAATAAATAAACGCTAAAAAAATTTTTAAAAAGTAAAAAAAAAAAAAAACACCTTTAATTATTACTTGTATAAAAACCCTTAGGGGCACCTGGGTGGCTCAGTCAACTGAGCAACCGACTCCTGATTTCACTCAGGTCATGATCCCAGGGTCACGGGATGGACCCCCATCGTCAGCACCCTGCTGAGCGTAGAGCCTGCTTAAGATTCTCTCTCTCTCTCTCTCTCTCTCTCTCTCTCCCTCTCCCTCTGCCCCTCTCCCCTGCACTCTCCTTCTCCTTCTATTAATTAATTAATTAATTAATTAAAAATATCAATCAATCAATAAAAAATAAATAATAACCTTTAAATTTTGGAATTTGGTGAAGCTATCAGATCTTTATAACAAACCAGGACTTCTAAACTCTTTCCCTTTTTTTTTTTCTATTGTCATATAGTTATAAAAAGTGTTGGAGGAAGTTGTGACTATTAAAGACTACTTAATGCTTTATTAAACTCGAGAGCTCAATTTGTGTGAAGATTTCCTTTTCCTAAGACATTTGCTTCTGAATTAATTGCCATGGACCTTTCAAGACCTGTGACTAAAAGTCGTTTATGCGTGGTGGAAGAGAGGACCTAGAGAGTTCTACTACAGACAGAACTTGGAAGCCATCCTTGCCTTATCCCTGTCTGCATCTGTCACGTTGCCAATTACAATAAAACGTACCTGCTTCCTCCATTGATTCATTCAACAAATATTTATTAAATACCTGCCATGTGCCTCACCTTATACCACATGCTTTGGCTACAAATCCCCAGCTCCGTGGATGGAGAAAGAGTAACAGATTATAAACAATGTAATTAAGTAAAATACGTGGGATAATATCTAAACGCAACAATGGAGTACGGAAGGGGATAAAGGAGGTTGGAAGGGCTGTAATTTATTATAAGGTGCTCAGGAAACCCTTTCCGGAGAAAGTCATTCTTGAGGAAAGAGCTGAAAATGGCAAGTGAGTGAGACTGACAGATATTTGGGTGAGCACCCAAGGTAGGAGGAGAACAGAGATTGCAAAGTCCCTGAGGCAGAGGTGGTGTCTTGAGTATTAGAGAAGGAGCAAACAGTGTGAGTAAACGAGGGTGTGTCAAATAGTCTGTGAAGGCCATGGTGTTTAGGGCCACTGAGAAGACTGACTTTCACCGGGAGTGAGACTGGAAGCCGTTGGATGGTTTGGGGCAGAGGACTGACGGAAGCTGGTTTTGTAACAGACTGACTCTGGGTAGCCTGAAGAAGGGCAGAGACGGAAGCAGAAACACCAGTTATGAGATTATCGCAATAATCTGAACCAGAGACAACGGTGACTTGGATGACAGTGGCAGCAGGGGGGCTGGTGAGAAGTATTCCAATTCAGGATATATTTTGAAAGGAAAGCTGACAGAATTGGCCCAGGTCTTGGATGTGTGGTGTGAAAAAAGGGAAGAACAGCCAACAATATTCAAGGGTTTGGGTTCAGAAACTAGAAGGATAGAGTTGCCGTTAACTCATACGGAGAAGACTTTCCATGGTTACTGCCAGATTCTTAATTCAAGCCCTCATGATTTCTCAGTAGGAGCCTCCAACAATCTCCTCATTGATCTCCCTGTTCCACTGACATCTCCCAACCCACTCTCCACTCCATCCCCAGATTTTTTCCTTGCTGAAGCATAGTCTGATTTTACCCCGCCTGTTTAAAATCTTTCAACCACTCTAGAGTGACTGTGAAGGCACGAACTCTTTTGGCTCTGTGACTTTAAACTTATGGCTTCCTCTGCTGGAAACTTCCCTCCACTCTTTTCTTAACTAAACTCATTGTATTTATTTTTTCTTGTTTGACCCTTATTTTCTTTCAAGATTCAAATATGGTCCTTTCTCCTCCAGAAAAATTTCCCTCGGTCTCAAAATACATCAAACATAAAATACATTATCTTGTATTGCGATTTACCTTTTATTTTAATTAAAATGTTTATGGCAATGTACAGTAACATGCAATAATGTCTGAAAATGCAAGATTCTCCCTCCTTGCAGTGCAAAAACCACTAGATCACTTTTTATTTAAAAAAAGTATTTTCTGGGGCGCCTGGGTGGCGCAGTCGGTTAAGCGTCCGACTTCAGCCAGGTCACGATCTCGCGGTCCGTGGGTTCGAGCCCCGCGTCGGGCTCTGGGCTGATGGCTCAGAGCCTGGAGCCTGTTTCCAATTCTGTGTCTCCCTCTCCCTCTGCCCCTCCCCCGTTCATGCTCTGTCTCTCTCTGTCCCAAAAATAAATAAAAAATGTTGAAAAAAAAAATTAAAAAAAAAAAAAGTATTTTCTTGCTATTTAAAAATTTGTACTTTTACCACGAGAGTATGGAACCCTAAATCCTAGA
The DNA here is from genome assembly GCF_007474595.2 of Lynx canadensis. Lineage (NCBI taxonomy): Eukaryota > Metazoa > Chordata > Mammalia > Carnivora > Felidae > Lynx > Lynx canadensis. The sequence continues at coordinate 225,753,685 of NC_044303.2, read as the reverse complement.
ATTCTATTTAGCATGCTTTAAAATTTTATGTAAATGACATCATAGAGTAAGATTTTACGTTCTAGTGCTGCCTCACACATCATCCCATAACTCAGTGACTTAAAGCAACCATAATCCTTTGTTATCTTTCACAGCACATATGGGTTATGAATTCAGGGACAATTCAGTGGGGGGATGGTCTAGTTTGGGGTTTCTTATGAGTCTGCAACTGTTTAACGGCTTCACCAAGGCTGGAGGGTCCAATTTATATGTCCGGAGAATGGTTTCTTCTCCATTAAGCCTCACCATGGAGTGTTGCATGCCCTTTTGGCACCGAAGACAGAATTCTCCAGAGTGAATTATGCAAGAGTAGCCAACATGGAAGCCTGTATGCCTTTATCACATAGCCTGAGACTGACATACACGGGGCTGTATTCACATAGGCAGGTCTATCAATACTCTTCATGACGTACATGTGTATTCTATTACTCACATTGGGCAGCCAGCCATGATTCTATGTAGGAGGAGACTATATTTAAATTTGTAAATTCCAATAGGTTGGGATCATCCTAGGCCATTTTAGAGGAAGAACATTATAGACTGCTTTCTGGGCACCCATGATTTACGTTCTTACCACTTTTGAACTGTTCTCATCCTCTTCCCAAACTCCCCAAAGTCTCAACTTATTACAGCAGCAGCTCGAAGTCTGAGACCTTTTCATCTAAACAGGATCCAAGTGTGGAAGTGTGTTCCTTAGAGCACAGTTTCTCAGGGACAGCTCCTTTGGATGGGAAGATGCATAAATTAAGGAGAGAAGTTATCTGTCTCCCTTGTGTTGTGCACTCAATATACAATGGTGGGACAGGAATAGGATAATCACTAGAGATTGTTTCATTCAGAAAAGGGAAAAGCAAGAGGTACCCGGAAGTGGCTCTTCTGCTGGGCATGGGTTGGCATTTTTTTGAGCAGGACTCAGTCCTCCTACTCTTTCCTAATATTTGTCCTTAGCTCTTGGCTCCACCCTCTAGGTTCTAACTTCTCAATGCTGAAGTCATTCTTATTTTTCCACAAAAGATAGCCCATTTACAGATGAATAGGTATGGGAGTATGTGAGTCCAGCTGGGCTGCTGTAATAGAATACTGGAAACTAGACGGATGGCTTCTCAACAGAAATTTATTTCTCATAGTTCTGGAGTCTGGGAAATCCAAGATCAAGGCTCTGGCAGATTCAGAGTCTAGTGAAGGCCCACATCCTGCTTCATAGATGTTCGTCTTCTTGCTGTGTCCTCTCTTGGTGAAAGGGCGGAGAGAGCTCTCTGGGGTGTCTCTTATGAGGTCACTAATGCCATTCATAGTGGCCTCTTATGAGGTCACTAATTCCATCCTCATGACATCATCACCTCCCAAAGTTTCCACCTCCAAATACCATCTTATTGGGGATTACGTTTCAACATACGTATTTTGGGGAGATACAAGCGTTCAGTCTATTGCAGTAGATTTCTTAGTGTGCTTCCTGTCTATAGAAATTTGGGGATCCTAGACCTATTTTCATTTGGAGTATTTCTGCTTCTTGTAGTGCAAGCCAGTGAAATTCTTTTTAAAATTTTGTAGGTCCCCTTGAGTACTTCTGAGTTGACTCATTCAGACAGAAGACAACATTAACAAATAAATCCCCCTGCAAAAATTGCTTCCCCATCTTATGTTTCTGCTATGGTTTGTGAAGGTAAAGTTCCCAGCATTCTTAACTGTATGGTTCAAGAGATGAGATCTAGGTTCAAGAGATGAGATCTAGGTTCAAGAGATGGTTAAAATCCTTAGGGGGCTGAGGCACTCCCAGAACGACTTACATATTTATTGAGGTTTGCTCTCCTTAGAAACTCTGGTGAAATGTATTTAGGTAAAACATATTACCTAAGTGAATTAATACCCAGCACCAAAGCATAAGTCATTTATAAACAAAGAAAAGTTGCCTAAGAAGAGTATTCATATGACTGGAAAATTCAACTCTTGAAAACAGAAGGAAAGGGAGCTTCTTAGCTCAAGAGTGTGTGTGTGTGTATGTGTGTGTGTGTGTGTGCGCGCACACGCACATGGGTGCATTGTGTGTGTGTACATGTGGGAAGGTGGTGGTGGGAAGAAAGGGTGAGTTGACTTTAGAATACTCAGAAATATTACTCACCAAGAATTAAAAATTATTTATTTGTATTTTCTCTATAAAGGTTATGAAAATCTTAACTCGCATAAGTTATGGGACAATTAAAATACATGGATGCAGGTGCTCTAATTTAGAGCTAAACTCATAAATTGCCATAGGGTAAAAAAATAAAGTGCTAATTATTCTTTAAAAATTTTTTCCCGAAATCTCTCTGAATTAGATATCTGTCTGCACTTCAAATAACACTAATTAAAATTGGCCATAGAGGTTTTATTTGTATGTCTGGTTTTGAGACAAATATGGACAGCAGTAAAGAATCATTTTAACGAAGAGTCTTTCAATATATTATAAATGATTTTCCTCCCCTTTAATTACTATGAAAATCTCAAAAATTGCAAATGAGTGAATAAACTAGCAAAATGAAGTAAGCATGAAAACTGGTTTAATAACCTTGGCTATCAAACTAATTGTGATGAACTAGAAACACTTCATTCAGAACTGTTTTATAGAGTGATTAAATGTGATTTGCATAATTTTCTTTTGGAGTAAAAATAGATCTAAAGTATTCCATAAAATGGAAGCAAGAAAGCACATCTGAGCCAAATATTTCATAGCGCAGTGTGAGAGAGTTAAAATTTCATGTTATCCAATTTATGGAAAATATATCTGAAACTATTTATTCCATTTATTTATTCAGCTAGTGATTAAATCATCCATTCATTCAAAAATATTTTGAGCTAGCTCTCTGCCAGGTTTCAGCATGCAAATTCTCACGTAATTGCCAAAATCAAATTGGCCCTGTTGAAAGAGGTAATAAACATTCTACGTGTAACTAAAATTCTGAAAGCTAGCAACATGTTGAGTAGTCCATTCGCAGGAAATGAATGATCCATTTATAGTTGGAATTTCAAAGTCTTCAATAGACCAAATAGACTTCCACAAATGTTTGTTTGTTTGTAATATCACAAGCCCTGAAGGGAAACCGAATAGTACAGGAGGATAGAAAATACTTTTTCAGATCTTTTCATGTCTTCGACCCCATCTCCGCCAGGGAGAATGAATGAAGAAATCTATAAGGTGTATTCTTGCTGTGTGTTAAGTAGGACTCTAAAGTATTTTCCTGATCATATCACCCAATTTTATTAATCTCTCTCTAAACAGAAGTGACTGAGCTTTAGAGCTCAGGGAAGTTTAGTGCTTTTTTCAATGTTTTGAAAAAATCATGACATAGCAGGAGAAACTGAAGGGCACAAAGGAAGAAATATAATAGCTGATGAACTTGACTAGTGTGTTAATAAATATCTCTCTTCCTTTGCCTCCCTGATTTGGCTTTTTCAGCCTCAGAGGTAGCTAGTGAAAGAACTAAAAGTTAGGATCAGTCATCATAGGTACTAGTATTGTGTTTATTTGCTTAGGAATGGTTAAAATAACTACAATTTTTAAATTTTTTAAAATGTTTTTATTTACTTTTGAGACAGAGAGAGACAGAGCATGAGCAGGGGAGGGGCAGAGAGAGAGGGAGACACAGAATCCAAAGCAGGCTCCAGGCTCGGAGCTGTCCGCACAGAGCCCCACGCGGGGCTCGAACTCAGGGACTGTGAGGTCATGACCTGATCGGAAGTCGGACGTTTAACCGACTGAGCCCTCCAGGCGCCCCTAAAATAACTATAATTTTTAAGTTGCTTAATATTGCTAGGCATTGATCTAAGCATTTAAAAAATCTTTAAACCATAAAGCAACATCACGTGGTAGGTATTTTTCTCATTCTGCCATGAGAAGGTTGAATCTTACCTGCATGAAGTATCTCGCACAGGTTTCTATGGGCGATAAACAGCAGAACCGGATTTGGAATTAAGACTGAATTCCAAACAATTAGGCCACATTTAAGGATAGTTCCAGGTGTGAAACCTGGAGCGGAAGGAACTCTGAGAGCCACCTTCTGAAAAAAGACATTACGAAATTAAAAACATTGAATTAGGTACGTCACAATGGATTATGATCTCTGGCCATGCGCTTTTAGATCATGATTCGGGCTAAGTTGGCACAGTGGGAAGTTTCTATGTTACTAGAAGTCATGCTTCCTTTGAGATGACCAGCAAGTACTTAGGCATACATAAAAGTAACTGTGAACCATTTCCATATATTCCACTATACCGTGAATGATATATAATATGGTATAATATAATATGATATAATATAATATGATATGATATAATAATATAATATAATATAATATAATATAATATAATATATATAATACAATATAATATAAATATATAATATAATGTATATAATATAAGGTATATATTAATAACATATAAGATATTATATATTGCGTATTATATTGTATATTTTCCACATATATGTTGGTGTGTCATGGGCAATCCTTATTCTCACATATTGTTCTGGTTGGTTTAGTAATTCTGTCCAGTTCAATTATTGAACATATCCAAATCGGAATAATAAACCAAACGACCACCCCCACGAAAACAAAACTGAGTCAACCCTAAGTCAGGTCTTACCTGGGAAGAAAATTCTTTTTAACTACAACATATAAATAATCCAGTAATTAATCACAACGTGTATGGACTTGTAGATTTATGGTCTTAAAAATATGTTTGGGGCACCTGAGGGGCTCAGTCGGTTAAGCGCGTCCGACTCTTGATATTGGCTCAGGTCATGATCTTGCAGCTCGTGAGATCGAGCCCCATGTCAGGCACTGGGCTCACAGCACTGACAGCACAGAGCCTGCTTTGGATTCTCTCTCACACTCTCTCTCTGCCCCACTTGTGCTCTCTCTCTCTCAAAATTCATAAATAAACTGAAAAAATATGTTTGATTTCCACAGCAAGGTTGAAGAGCAATGATGAGTTAATTATTTCTGGCTTTAACAAAAGAAGCACCAATAAGTAGTTAAATCCAGAAATATAAATACAAAGGAAAGCACAAGCATTGATAAAAATGAAAGGAGAATCGATACCTTTCCAGTCATAGGGCCAGACACTCTGAAAGTAGCAGCCAAGGAAAAGAACCAAAAAAATTCAAGTATGCTATGGCACAACTCCTCATCCTGTCTCCACTGTTCAGAGGTGATTTTAGCTAAAGTCACTGAATTAAGGACACTCATACTATCGTTTCTCAAATCTTCTAATTTGAACAGATGCCAGCTGAAGGGGGGAAGAAGATGTCGGGGGAATGGGCTAGTGAAATGGTGTAGAGTATGAGTTTATAACCAGCATCTTTCAAGAGAAGAAGGAACTGCTAGGGATCATAATTTTCCCGTGCTTCCTACTGATTTGTGGGAACAATGTGAATCCAAATATATGCCAATGTGGGAAAAACACAGAACCCTCATTGAAAGCGATAACATATTTCACAACATTTCAGAAGCAGGTGAGGAACATTTCAGAACTCAGCTACCCAACTTAGCCATCCACCATTCTTCCGTCCTGCCCTGTGAACTCCAGATTCAAAATGAGAAGAACATCTCCTGAAACCAGTCAGTCTTGAACTCAAAAGGGTAAGATAAATAGGTTACACATCGTGTAAGGAATATGTGGAAGATATTTCATGTGTTGGCATCTGAGAAAGATGTTCATGTGAATGAATGATGCTTGACCTAACAATAAATAGCAAGGTGACTATACTGCTCAATCACAATTACAGAAAAGAAAAGAAAAACAAATAGCATCGAGAAGGAAGGTAAAGGATCTATTTTTAAAAAATCAATTTAGATTTTATTAAAACAAAGGCATGGTATTTAAAGCATTCATACACAGCAGTCCAAATCTCATGGAAAGAACTTCAAACACACTGAGGGCTTTTTTCCCCCTGATGTTTAACTTCATCTTTCAAAATATTATTTATAGATGTATGAGTTCTGTGCATTATTGACTTCTGACGGTATCCAGGGGTTTTAAAACAATTCAACTACTGCTTTTCTCCTTTCTCCCGCTAAATTTATATGTCTATTTTGTGTTAAAATATTGCTCAATAGCTTAATTGCTATGATTAGGTAAAAGTAGTACGATTGTATATTTTCTTTCTTTTAGAACTTTTTATTATGACACTTTTCAATTTCTTTGAATCATTGGATAAATCTTTCTATCCTTTCCATCACTCCTGTAACCTGATTCTCAATAAGATTTTTCCAATAACTCGCCTGACAGTGTATCTGATCCTTTTTATTGCCTAGGAATAATCTCCCCATATATCCTTCGTCTCCATCCTTTGATTCTGTGCTGGCACTGACTGCTTCCAAGGTCTAGTTGTAAGGACGTCATAGTGGAGACACTCTTCATTTCTCTCTCAGGTTAGAGCTCCAATTTCTCAGGTTCTCTTTATTACTTACTTCTTCATTTTAGGGAAGCTACTTCTACAGCTTGTTTAAGAAATGGTGTTTAGCTTTGATTCTCTTATAGGTGCGTCAAAATAATTGAGACACACACACACACACACACACACACACACACACAAACCTATTTCCTCTGAGAGCTTAGTGAAATAAAGGAGATATATAAAAACGGATTTGGTTAGCTAATTCGCAGGAAAACAGAAGTAAAAATGTCACTTCATGTTGTTTATGACAGTTAAATTATATAAGCTGTATAACTATAAATTGTATAAGCTGTGTAACTATTTGACGTACTCTATAACTAGTGGGAACTCTTGAGAATTCAGTTTAGTTTTGAGAAAGCCCCCAAACGATCCTGACCGTAAAAAATGGAAGATTATTTGTCTCTCATTCAATAAAATCCATCTTAGCAGTATATCAAATAGATAACATAAGCACACAGAAAATTAACTCGATACAGTACATTGGATCACAGGACTCCGCCATTACACCTTTATTGCTATAAAATCTGAGGATAAAAAGAACTGCCAAGAAGTCTTATAAGTTTGAGGTGTTGGTGGTTATTTATGCACAGGTTGCAAAAGAAGGTTGTGTGTGATGCAGAGAGGGAAAAGTGAATGTACATTTTGATGTTTGAAATCAGGATTTTTACTGTGGAAGCAGGATGTGTAAGCAGAGAGTTGGTGAAGTTGAAGAACTCTGCGGTGCTGGATTTTGGTTAGAGATATCAAGGTGACCATGTAAGTTTTACAACCATATATTCCTATCTCTGATGATTGAAAGAGCCTGTAAACAACAACCACAGCAGCAACCACATAAGCCTATGTAGGGCAGATTGTGTTTTTTTTTTTTTTCCCCTAAAAATTTGGCCCCACCAACAGGAACTAGTCACCTTAAAGGAATATCTGATTCCAAATACAGAATGTAGAAATGAGGAGATAAGCCCGGGATAGCTTGTCATATCAGAAAACCAGAGACATTCAAAGAATAATGGACATACATTCAAAACTACAGGAACACAGATTTAGTTTAAATGGGTTTCCACACCGAGCATCTAATTTTAGCATCATGAATAATGATGGTATTGAATTATAACTCATCAGATAACAACAGATCCACATACCCTGTGTGCTACTCACAGAGGGAAGGTGGGGAGAAGAGAAAGCTAGCTATACACGCAGAAGGAAGGATAGTTTTAGAAAAATTACCGTCTTGCAAACATTTTTGTATTGATCGATTCAGGCAAGGCTCACCAGTGGATGATAAAACCATTGGATGAAAAGTTGATAGAGAACAGGATACTCAAAAAACCTGAAAATGTCATTTTATAGATTATATGATAATTACAAAGTGAAAGGGGCCTCTGCAAGAAAGAAATTTGGCAGGTGCCATCTTAAAAAAGTCATCAAACTTGCCATCATGATATTATGACTGGCTGCCATATTTGCCTCCTAGAGTGAGGCAAAGTGAAGTGTGATGTCAAGTATTTTCACCTATGTAATCACAGTCCAAAAACATTTAAACTGAGTCAATTTATGTAGAAAGATTCCAGAATGAGTGATATTCTCCAAGAAAGATGGCTTAGCCCCTTAAAATATTGAAGTCTCATGAAATATAAAGAAGGCGAAGCAATGTAACTTGTAATTTTTGTTTGGCTTTTAGAAAGGGAAAAAGCTTAAATTTGGGGAAAAATGAAGAAACTTGATTGTAGTTATTTTTAAAGAAATATTATCTAAAATATTCAATGCTATTTATTCAACAGTGTTGATTTTCTTAGAATGATATTATGATAGTTGTGTAGGAGACCATCCCAGGTTAGGAGATACTTGTTAAATATTTAGAGATTAGGTGTCACAGTCTCTAGCTCTTACTCTAAAATGTTTGGGCAGGAAAAAAAAAAGTCATATGTATGTGTATTTCTTCCCATATCCAGCTTAGTAAATCATGTTTTTAAACAAATTTGTCTATACTACGTAAGTTGTTAAATTTATGGGTTCACTACCCTATTACTTTAAAATAAATTCTTGTGTATACTATTCTCTTATTATCTTTTCAATAAAGAGTCTCTAGTGGCATCCCCTTTTTTAAATTTTAATGTTGTCATTCTGTGTTTTCTTTTTTTCCTCTGTGATTAATCTCGCTACTAGTTTATCAGTTTATTAATCATTTCAAACAGCCAGTATTTGGCTTTGTTAATTTATTTTATGTCTCCTCTATATTTCATTGATTTCTGCTTGTTACTTTATTTTTTCTTCTAAGTTCTTAGGGATAACTTGCTAAATTTTTGAGGTTTCTTGAGATTAAAACATATAGCATTCAGTTCAACTTTTCTTGTTTTGTGTTATATATATATATATTTAAAGCCAAAAACTTTTCTCAAATACTACTCATCTCCTCCCAAATTTGGATACAATATATCTCATTGTCATTCAGTTCAACCTAATTTTTACTTTTCTTCCTCTTTTTTTAAAAAAAAGTTTATTTATTTATTTTGAGAGAGAGAGAGAGAGAGTGCACAAGTGGGGGCAGGGGCAGAGAGAGAGAGTCCCAAGCAGGCTCTGAGGTGTCAGCTCAGAACCCAGTGTGAGCTCCAACCCATGAACCATGAAATCATGTCCAGAACCTACTGGGGCACCCAGGCGCCCCTTAATTTTTTTCTTGATGTATTCTGTGAGCCATGAATTTTGAGAAGAGCTAGGCTTAATTTCCAAATATTTGGGAATTATTTGTCATGTATTCTATTTTGGTAAGTTCTTTCTTCCCTTGAAAAATACGTGTGTGTTTTGTAGGTGTGAGATACAAGGTTCTATATGTTTCTATTAAAGTTATATGTTTTATATTGAAGGAGTGTTAAAATTATCCAATTTTGTTTGTAGTTTTATCTTTTTTTTTTTTGTTTTTTGAATTTGTCACTTTTTGCTTCAAAAATTCAGAGGTTCTATTAAGGTCCATACGCATTTGAGTTGTTATGTCTGACTGAAAGTTTGGTCTTTTTTAAAAATTATTATCTTTTGTAACACCCCTGGGTTGTAAATTTATTTAGCCTGATATGAATATAGCTAACCTGGCCTTTGTTGGTATTGTTGTTGTTCTTAATAAAATTTCATGGTGCAACATCTTCCATAATTTTATTTTCAAGCTATCTACGTCTTTTAATTGAAAGTACGTATTTAAAATGTGTTATACTAAATATACCAGTGCCTCGATCTTGGGTTTCGCAACGTCCAAAACTGCAAGATATTTATTTGTGTTTTTTATAGGTCATCCAGTCTATGGTATTTTTGTTTTAGCCACCTAAACAGACCAAGACAACATAGCATATTATTTCGATGACTGTTCTTATAATGATTATGGTATGTAAATCTGGTACTATTAACAACAATATATTCATTTGATGAGGCTTAACTACACTCTGAAGAAACCAAGTGATGAGAAATCCCAAAGTGTTATTTTCTACTGATGATACATGCTATGTAACAAACTGTTTATTATGGGGGAAAAAATCTCACAGAGTAACCAGGAACATGATTTAAAGTATTTAAAAAAAAAATAGCATCATGTTGTGATTCAGGACCATAAGAATATCTCCTTTTTAGGGGAAAAAACAGCAGTACTAATTATATATTACATGTTAAATCATAATTGGAGGTATTTGACAGTTTCAGTTTCTCTAAGATGTCAATTACTGTAAATTCATAGTGTTTACACTCTGTTTTTAGTGTGGAATGAATGTGCTCAATGTGCCTTTTTGAAAATTATGGGTCATAAAATATCGAATTAGCTTCTGGGTATTTAAAATTCTGTGAAGGCATAAGAAATTTAAAAATTATCTCTGAATGACTCGGAATATGGTAACATTAAGATTTTGTATGCATGTCCAGATAAACCAAGCAGATATCAACAAAACAAACAGTTGAACTAAACTTGAGATTAACGTGAAGCTCACTTTTAAGTTCTGCTGCAGACCAAGTGCAAAGTTGTGCCATTAGAACTCATGACAACTGGGCCCAGGTAGCAATATGAACCTCTAGGGATTAGAAGGAGACAACACGGTGAGATAAATGTTTATCTATTAATTGTCTGCCTTCCCCTTCTAGTAATATTGGTTTGGACAGAAAGTGGGAACACAGGTAAAACCACCAAAATCGATTGCATGGGATCTGTTACAGGACAGGTGTGGGAGAAGGACACTGCTCTTCCCGAGGTGGAAACTGTAGTTCTCATTCTTCTGTGTATTCCTGATATGTCTATTGAATAATATGGTTATTCTTTCTGGAAGAAATTGGATCACAGAGAAATTGGAGAATGAGGAGAATCTGCAAACAACAGGCGGAAAATAATTACTTAAAACGTAGAAATGAACTGAGAATATGAGGTCCAGAAGGTGCATGTCTCTGGAATAATAGGACCCTGGAGTCTGTTGTCAAAGCGAATTAATGCACTAACAACTAGCGGTGACTGTGTGCCAGGTACTCTTCTAAGAATTGTACATGAATTGAGCAATTTAATTCTTGCTAAATATTGAGGTCAGTATGATTCTATAACACCATTTTACAGATGAGGAAGCTGAGTCACAGAGAAGTTAACTTGTTCAAGGCCACTCAGGCAGTAATTGGTGTATCTGGTTGACCGAAGATCCACTGGTTTCAAAATCTGTAATCTTTGCTGGTTCTATAATGGAAAACCTTCAGAATAAAGGCAGGTATCAGAGAACCTAAGTTTGCATTTACCATAAAAGGGCAAGGCATGCTTAATTAGTGGTGAGAACCAGACATAAAAAACACTTGGTGCATCTATCAGTTAGTAATTAAATACTCGGTAGTTGAGGTAGAGTCTTGTAAGTGGATTAGGGAAGGGAAGAAGGGCTGACTCCAGACTGTAGTAGGACAATCTCAAGTCCAGGGACAGAATTTGGATAAGGGTAGGGAAGAGAGCAAAGGAGAAAGAAAGTCTACTGAAAGTGTAGATGGGTTTTTCCAGCGTCAGAATTTTCAAACTTTCAGAACAGGTAAATGAATCCAAAGAAAGATCATTAGAGGGAGGCCAAAACAACAAACAAGAAATGTCATCGGGATGAAAGCGTGGATGATTTTGCTTCCCAAAGGGTGAAAATATTACTCAGGTACCCATAGCTAATGAATAGATTGATTTCCAGATTTGGAAAGATACCATGGACCTCAAATAAATCTTTCAGCTATGATAAAACAAATATAACTCAGAGTTATTTGTCGATATCGTGATTGAGCTGCTCCCACAAAGGATGTAAAGTGGCTGATTTTAATTTTGAGAACTCCAGAGATATCCCGTGAGGCCACCTAGTAAGGTGAAAGGCCAGTAAGTGAGCTTAATTCCCTGCAAACATCTGCTGTTAGGAGAAGGTGATAAGTGTTGTAGGGTGGAAAAGTGAATGCTTTTTGGAATCTTAAAGTCTTTTCTTCCCCTGAAGAGTGTCTCCAGTTTTTTTTTTTTTTTTTTTTTTTTTTTTTTAATTTTCTGTGACATTGAGGACATAAGTTCTTGGAGTCTGTTTTTTATTTCCCTTAAAATCGGGATGAGAATGTCAACTTGATGGTGTTGTTTTGAGTGTTGCATCCTATGTAAGTTTTCTGCATAATGCCTGACTCCATAAATACTCATCTTTCCTGATAGCCTTTGAAAACGTTTCTATAATTTTAGCTTCCAAATGCTTCTGATATTTATGTCCTGACTTACAGTAACCATTAGGAAAAGTCAGAAAAAAGAAAGGAGAAGTGAGGAAAGGGAAGTATTTTAGAATCTATTGTAATGACAGCACAGGCCAACCTGATGTAATCCCACAGACTCGAGGAACAGTCCCAGGCAGGTTGGTGATCCGGTCGGGGACTGAGCATCCTTTAGGATGTGGCGCTTGGGCTTGGTCATGTGCATGGAGAAAGATTTCCAGGGCCACTGCAGGGCCCTGCCTGTGATCTGGAAGTGGTCCCCAACCCTTCTGCTCCCATGCCACGGTTCAGAGCCGAGCTGCTAGGCTGGAAGACTGATGTTAGTATAGACCGTCCCAGGAGACACGAGCTCAGGGAAAACGAAAGAAAACAACACCTGCCATTCAAATGGCAACGTTATAAATGCTATGATACAGGGACAAACAAATTGGGAGGAAAGCATAGACGAAGGAGTAACTAAGTATTCGGAAGTAAAGAATAGGTTTTCTAAGCCCTCATCTTTATTGATTGCTATCAGTATTTCGTTATGTTGCCAGGATATACCTACGCTTTCCTTTCATTGATTCGTTTGAACGTGTACTTTTTGGTGTCAGTTTTAAAGATATCTGTGCTGTTTTTTTTTTTTTCTAATTTTTAAAATCTCCTTCCCTAAATGTTGGTGCTTCCTCAGACTTGGCTCTTAGATCCAGCATGCCGAAATAATCATAATGGTGGAAGAGTGTCCTTCAAGTCTTTTAAGTTAACTGAGTGGCTCTTGTCTGAATACACCACCTCTCGTGTTTCTTCCCTTTTTAAGAGGAGAATAACATATATGAAGATGTTTGAAATTCATAGAATTGAAGACTGGAGGGGGAGAAGGGTGATGACGTCAGTGGCACCAAACCCTGGAAGGAAGAGAGAAACTGACTCAGGATCGTTTGATATACAGGAGCCGAATTGGGAGAGAAGCAGGTGAGTGGCCAGGGGCCAAGGAGGGTCCATAACAGACGTAAGTTGAGTTGAATGAACATTCAAATGCCAAGACTTACTAAAAGTCCTCCCTTCAAGCATCATTTTGAGTTCTCACATCACCACGTCCCCTCCCGGTCACACCCAGCCATGGATCAAACATGTTAGGAACATTAAACTAGTAAAAAATGTATTACTTCTTTTCCTTTTGAGCCCTTTAAGGTGTTTTACGTGTCTCGAGTTTCACTTTCATTAAGAAGCTATCAGCAACACAATTAGAGAAATTGACACCTGTATGGTCCCCCAAAATGTGCCAGGGGTACAGGGCGAAAGATGAATAGAAAAGCACTCAGAGTTCTACAGGACAGACAACCGTGTGGAAACGAATTCTCATATGTGGTTAATGCTACAGTGGAGACATATGTAAGGTGATAGACGAAGTTACGGAAAAGTGGTTTGCAAACCGGGGATTATGAATAGCACGCTCAGATGCTGTTTGTGGATGTGGCAAAAAAAAAAGTGGAATTCCGGGATATTCACCAGCTTCGTCCCCTCTCCTGTGAACTCTCTCCACTGCGCAGACTGTGATTTGAAGAGTTTATATCTCCAAATTTTATGTTCAGTTTGTTTGAGGAAAGGATTCAATCATCAACAAAAATTGCAATCCCAGTGTTTCAGATCACACAGCTGAAAGCAGCCATTGAGTTTTTTTCTGAGTGTCACAAATGTAGATCATGAAAGGTTTCCTTGGCTACTTCCATTATTTTTCATATTTTTTACAGAACATATCTAGTGAGCAAATACGCTAATACAAAATGCTATCCTAAATTCCACTGTACCCAGCATCCAATGTAAAGCGGCAAGAGTCACAACTACAGGTTGAGATCTGTTTGTAGTCTTTTTGATTTTATCCCACTCTTTCTTCCCAGAGGTGACACTGAGTTTAGAGATTGTCGTTACCATGCGTATATTCCTAATAGTGCACTATCAGGTTTCAATGAGTTTAAACTTTATGTAATTCGTGCCATTTTGTTTTCCGTATCTTGCCATCTTCAGTTAGTTTCTTTATGGAATGCATCCTTGTTGACAAAAAATAACTCTTTTCATTTATTTTCAGTATTAAATAGTATTCTGTTGTTTGTATCTACCACAATTTATAATTTGTTCTCGTGTTGATCTCATTTTTTCCCCTATTTTTAGTAAAGCAGAGTGGTAGGTAGAAATCTGAGATGTCCCCCAAGATTTCCAACCCCTGTTGTCCACATCCTGTCTGACTCCCTACCGGTGATTGTGGGTAGAGTATGCGTACCAGACATTTCACTCCTATGCTTAGGTTACATGGCAAGCCAAAAGCGAAGAAATTTTGAAATAAACTTAAGGTTGAAAATCAATTGACTTCAACTTGATCAAAAGGGAGATAGGAGTGGGTGGGCCTGGCCTAATCAGGTAAGCACCCTAAAAGGGGTCAGGTCCTTACTAAAGGAAATGTACAAAGCATGGGGAGAAAAACAAAACAAAACAAAACAAAAACAAAAACGACTCTTCTGGCTTTAAAGAGGCAAATGTCCATGTTGTGAACCACCTATGGAGCAGGGCAACCTCTAGGAGCTGAGGTCCGCAGGCCTAGAGTCATAAAGAAGTTTCTTCCACCAACAGTCTAAATGAGCTTGGAAAGAGGATCTCTAGTCCAAGATGAGATTTCATCCTTGGCCAACACTAGGATTTCAGGCTTGTGAGACCCTGAGCAGAACACCCAGCTCCTGACCCATGGAAACATCAAGATAATCAATTTGTGTTAATTCAAGCCATTACGTGTGTGCTAATTTGTGACACAGCAGTAGAAAACTAATTCAGCAGCTACAAAAGCTTTTTTTTCTATATTTCCTCGTGCACTGTCATGAGTGTTGCTCTGGAATATGTACTTAGGGCTCCGTTTTCTGTGTTGTAGGTTACATATGTCTTTAACTTTACCAGAAACTGTTAAATGGCTCCCATAGGGGTTAATCTTCTGTATCACTGTGTTGACTTTCCAAACAAAACTAATTACCAGATCATTCATCTTGCAACCAAGACCTCTCTGTTTTTTGTTTTTGTTTTTGTTTTGTTTTTTCTGGGTAAGCCCTTTACTAACTTACTCTCATTGTATAATAGAATTTTTTTAACGCTTTTTTTTTTTTTTTTTTTTGGTTAAGAATTCATATTGTAGATTTGCCTTGCATATCGAGTAGTGCACTGTTAGGGATGCTAAATTGTAATATGTAACCACTGTTTTGTTTTGTTTTTTTCTTTCTCAAAGATGATAAGCTTATTGGCTCATTTCATATATGCACTAAAAGCAACACAACATCCGTGTCTAGAGTGCCCTCCAGATTTACGAGTAGTGCTGAAATAATCAAAGATCTTTTATACACATTAGAGGCAGGCGTAAAGAAAGGTCACTAATTTTGCTTCGGCAGATCTATATTTGCACATGTTGCTAGGCGATAGAAGAAAACCACAGCCCTAAAATTCTAGATTGCCTTTTGCTGACATCCATTCTTTAAAAAACACAAACCCTAAAAAAGTCCCCCAAAAAGCAAGTAGATTTTTGTATTGTAAATACGTTTTGTAACACGAGAGGGATGTAATTTTGTGTAATTGTTTTTCAAATGTTGTTAAACACCAACACCTCTCCTAGACAATAGAAAGTTAATTTCCCACAGTTAGAAAAAGTGAAGTTTTGTTCTTCATTTTCTCTTGCTTTTCTTGTGAAACACTTACAGATATTTTATTTGGCATTATTTTTAGAACATGATGGTTTTCTTCTAAAAGTCCAAAGTAATGTTCAATAGTCTCTTGGCGTTTCCAGGTTTAATATTTGGGGCTTTCATTTTTCATGAGTGATATTGTCGAATATCTACATTCCTTAATGCTTTTGCTGAGGAATATATTTGAGAGTGAGCCTAGCAGGCCTCTTTTTTTTTTTTTTAATATATGACATTTATTGTCAAATTGGTTTCCATACAACACCCAGTGCTCATCCCAGAAGATGCCCTCTTCAATACCCATCACCCACCCTCCTCTCCCTCCCACCCCCAATCAGTCCTCAGTTTGTTCTCATTTTTTAAGAGTCTCTTATGCTTTGGCTCTCTCCCACTCTAACCTCTCTCTCTCTCTCTCTCTCTTTTTTTCCTCTTTATTTAGGTCTTATTTACCAGCTTACTTATTTATCATGAGTGTTTCATGCTTCTCCACATAGGCTGTCTTTCTTGTGAACTAGAAAAAAAAAAAGACCTCTGTAAAATTACCTACCTGCCTCACATATGGACACCTGACTTCAACTCCAATGGTGCGAGAAGCCATAAGGTTTGGCTGACAACATTTCTAATAATACTAAAAACGAGCCTGGTTGATGGCCAACTTTGAGATTGTGGGCTTTCTGAGGTCTTCAAGAAACACCCTCTTAATTGTCAAGTATCTCCTGACATTGTATGCCATTCATTGTGACTTCTGTAGGCAGGCATCAGATCTGATGGGATTTTACTTACGTATTTGAAGGCTACATATGTGTATAAAGCATTCTATAAAGAACATGAACCAGAAGGGAGAAAGAGCCTATGAAACTTCCTTCTCGCCTTCAGGGCTAGTATTCATGATTCCCTCTCTTTCCATCTCTCTGAGAATGGGTGCTGCCCATGCATTTTGTTTTTTTCATCTACTGTGAACCTGCCTTCTTCCTGAAACTATTTTCAATGTTATTTTGTCTTAGGCCTTCCTCAGTCCCTTTACTTGTGTTTAAATTGGGGTCCCCTCCCTTGTGTTGCCTTTTTACACTGTCCATCCCTTCTGACCATCATCACCTTGTGTTATAACTGCATATTTACTTTCCCCAGACTACAGATTTCAACATGGCAAAGCCCTTACCCATCTATTCTCTGTGACAGTTGGGTATTCACAAGGTTTCTGGAAAATAGTAGGGGCTTAATAACCCTGTACAGAAGCAATTGCAGTATGGTAGCTAAAAGCATGAATTCTGGAGTCATTACCTGGGGTAGAATTCAAGTTCTAACACTGACAAACCTTATTTGCCTTCAACATTTCTGCATAGGGTCTCACACCTTACATACTGCTCAAAGTACTGAAAACATTCACAGAAACTATACTGTAGCTGGTCATACCTGGAGACCTCATAACCTTGGGTCAATTAAATTTCAATTTCTTTATTAAATTTTCTTAAATTTCCATGGGGCTTGGTTTTCTTACTTTTCAATTACGATAACTATAGTCCCTACTTCAAAGAAGTATAAAGATTAAAAGCGCTAATATATAACAAGTGCTTAAAACACTGGCTTCTACAGAACAAGCACTCCAAAGTGTTATTTTTATTTTCTTTGTATAAGTTTAATTAAATGAGACGTAAAGCCATCACAACTGTTGCATAATGGCTTGAATTCCATTAAATGAATAAACCTTTTATGTTTCCATTCTCCTACTGAGTGGTCATCGAGCTTTTGTCCATTCGTTACCTTTACAGTTACTTTGAAATTAAAAAAAAGCATTCTGATACATGTCTTCATGAACACTCGTCTCTGGGAAAGACATCTGGAAATAGAATTGTGGATCCAAGCACATGCACATGTTAATCTCACCAGCTAGAGACTGACTGCCCTATGCGACCACTCTAGTCTATGCTAGTCTAGTCTAGTTGCTAGTCTAGACGCCAGTCTGGTCTACGCTCCTGCTTACCAAGCTGAGAGGTGTGAAATATTTCTCTGGTTCTATACTAGTTTTCGATTACTGCCGTAAAAAATCACCACAAACGTAGTGGCTCGAAATAACCATTTATTATCTCTCAGTTCTGTAGACCGGAAGTCTCGAAATACCATGGCTCATCTGGGTCCAGTCTTTAGAATCTCCTAAGGGAGAAATTGAGGGGTTTGCAGGTCTGTGTTTCTTTCTGGAGTCTCTGGGGATGAAACCACTTCCAAGCTCAATCACATTGTCAGACGAATTCAGGTCCCTTTTCCTTACTGCCTGTTTGTCAGGGACCAGTTTTTGCTCTTAGAGGCTATTTTCATTTATTTTTTCCGTGTGTTTTCCCTCCAGCAATGGTGTGTCCAGTCCCTTTACACCGAATTTCTTAGAGCTCTCCTGCTTTACCTCTTTCATTCCAGTTGGAGAAATTTCTCTACTTTAAGAACTCATTTGATTAAGTTGGGCCCACCTAGATAATCCAGGCCCTTCTCCCTTTCCTGAAGGCCATAGCCTTAATTACATCTGCAAAACTTTTTCTGCCTTGTGAAGCCCTGAGATGATTGGGATTCAGACCTGGACATCTTTAGGAGGGCATCATTCTGCCTACCACAGTTTTTTAATTTGCATTTTGCTGATTATTACTGAGAGTGAGCATATTCTCTATGTTAATCGGCCCAGTTGGTTTCCTGTGCTTGGAATTAGATAGCCACATACTTCATCCAATTTCCTATTGGATCATTTATCTTTTCGTATTGCTTTGTGTGGTTTATTATATATCGTGGCTAGCATTTACCAGTTATGTGCATTGAAATATTTTTAAAATTATAGCTTCACTTTTAAATGAGTTCGTGATGTCTTATATTAGTCAAAGACTTTACATTTTGATGTGGTCAAACGTATCATTTTTTCTCTAACCCTTATATCATAAGGACATTCCTCTATATCACCTCCTAAAAGTTTTCAGCTTCCTCCTTTTTCATTTCTTTTTTACACATGTGTCTTTAAATGATTTGGAGTGAATTTTAACACACGGGGAGATATAGATATAATTTTATTTTTAATAACTTTTGCATTGTCACTATTTAATAGTACTGATGTCTTTTTTCATTTACTGATCATATTGCCAAGAATTATCATCTTCATAATCTTTCTTTCTTAAAAAAATGTTTTAGGGGCGTCAGGGTGGCTTGGTTGGTTAAGCGTCCGACTTCGGCTCAGGTCACGATCTCACGGTCCGTGAGTTCGAGCCCCGCGTCGGGCTCTGTGCTGACAGCTCAGAGCCTGGAGCCTGTTTCAGATTCTGTGTCTCCCTCTCTCTCTGCCCCTCCCCTGTTCATCCTCTGTCTCTCTGTGTCTCAATAATAAATAAATGTTAAAAAAAAAATTAAAAAAAAATGTTTTACATTCGTGTAGGTTTTGTTTTTGTTTATTTATGTTTTTCTTTTTGTTTTGTTTTGTCTTGATACCTGTTATGATGTCCGTGTTTATGTCCTCCCAAAATATGTTAAAATCCTAACCCACCAAAGGTGATGGCATTAGTAGGTGGGGCGTGAATAGGTGATTGGCATGAATGGGATTAGTGCTCTTATAAAGAGATCCCATGCAGCCCCCAGCCCCATCTGCCAAGTAGGAATACAAAGTCAAGTGTGCAGCCTGGAAAAGGCTCACACCTACCCTCATCCTACCATGCCAGCACCCTGATCCCAGACTTCCAGCCTTCAGAGCTGTGAGAAATACATTTCTGTTTTTTTGTATAAGCCAACTAGTCTGTGGTGTTTTATTCCAGCAGCCCGACCAAACAAAGACGATAACTCTTATACTTTTTGCCTAAAGGATTTTGTCGTTGTTGTTAGACTAAACTCAGGAAGCTATGGTTTTTGTTTATAATCCAATTGATTTTATATTTTTAATTACATTAATTGATTTGGGCTGTGCAGAGGAATATGAACTTTGTATTTTGATCTATATCAAGCAAACTTCCTCATTTTTTTTTTTTTTTTTTACAGAATTGTTTACAGAATCTTTTGAATTCTTTTATGCAGACCAACGTAACAATGGTGAATAGTCATGATTTTGTTCCTTGGCTTCAAACCTTTGTATTTTTTATCTATTTGTCTTGTATTATTGCACTGCCTCAAACCCCCATTAAGTTATGAAGAATAATGATGATGATGGTATCCTTGTTTTGTTCATTTACAAGATTTACATAACTTTTTGATGTGTGTTTTGATGTAAGCCCTTCATCAAATTTAAACGTTTTTAATATTCCTGTTTTTCTAGGAATTTAAAATTGTGTGTTTGGTGTTATCAATAATTGTATTGATTCTTATTTTTGATTTGCTTTTTCTCTTTTAATTGATTAATATTGCATACTACATTAATGTTTTACTAATGTAAACACTTTTGCGATTAAGCAAACACTTAAAAACCCAATTAAAAGAGTACATTGCTGAGTTTAATTTGCTCACTTTTTATTAATGAGTAGCATCTTTGTTCGTAAGTAAAATTGGCTGAAATTTCCTCAGACCATCTTTGGTTTGAATGCCTCATTAAATTAATTAAAGAAATGGAGAATCTTTCTCCTTTTCTTTATCCGAGAATAGTGTGCACATCAATTAAATGCTGCCATTTCTGTGAATGTTTCATAGAACGTATCTGTTGAGTTGTTAAATCTCAAGGTTTTTGACCAGTTTTATCAATGTTTCCTTTTCTTTAACGGTTTTTGGATGTATTCATATTTTCTGTTTATCTTGAATCAGTTTTGATTCTTCTTGGAATTTATCAGTTTATGTTTTCATTATATATGACATACTGTTCTTGATTTCTTTCCAGCTTTATTATTTATGCCTTCTCTGTAGTTTCTTAAGCCTCTTACATCTTTTGACATTTCCTAATGTTTTCAATCTTGAAAAAAAAATATTAATGTCTCATGATCTCACCTACACCTTTATCCCTAAGGAATGTCAACCCTGTTCACTATATCCTTCTGGCGTTTTGATTGTTGTCCCTGCCCAGTCACAACTGAACATGGATGTTCAAAGTGGGTCCAAGCAAGTCCCTGGTTCTACTCCCCTTCCTGCCTCTATTTTGTATGCCCTTTTGAAAGGGCGGGCCTACACTGGAGGACTCCATCTTGTTCTGTGTCCTTCACCTAGACCTCGCGGCCTCCCCTTGAGTAACCTCCTGCTCACCCGTTCAAACTTCCTGATCAAAACACGCCCAGCGACCTGCGTAACAGGACTCCGACCCTTCCCCAGCCAATCAGCTGAGGCCACAGCCATTACCTCACCAACTGCCCCTAGACCCCTGTAAAACCTTTGTGCTTTTGAAACTCGCTCTCTCTCCCTGGTATCTCACCGCTGCGTCGGTGCAGGTAGGGGATTGAGCTCGAGCTAGCTCGAATAAAGGCTCTTTTGCTTTTGCATCGGACTCGGCTCCCTAGTGGTCTTTGGGGATCACGAATTCTGGGCATAACACTTTGTATGTCCTGATGGTCAAGGTCAGTTGGTCCTGGAAGGATGGAGACTCCTTTCTTGCCTGCTGGTCTCTGGCTGTAAGGAGCCTAAAGTACCCAGGTGGCAGCCACAACTTTTAATAAATGGGAATTTTTCTGTGTTCTTCAGCCCTTTTCAGTAATAGAATCCAAGAGGTACATGAGTAGGAGGAAGCACAAATTACCTCAATGGGTCACTTATACAGACGTTGAGTGTGGCCACTTCGACTTCTATCCACTGGTCTGTGGACTCATAAATTCTTCTGGTGGGGAGGCAATGGCATACAGAGCTCTCTAATTGAGTGCCTTATACTCTAGCCTGAAGAATGCACCTTATCGTTATCGAGTTCTGGCCCTTCAGCTGCCAACAGGCCACCACTTGGCTGGTTGTTCTCCCTGAGGTATGACGCCATCAGACTGGGGACTCATCTTTAATCTCTGTGACTGGCATGTTGGATCTACAGCAGGGGCAGCGTGAGGTTAGCTTTAGTCAGTGGAGGTGTGCAGCTTGTGGTAAGTCCTAAATTTGCCATTTCCTCTCCAAGTCATCCCCCTTGAGGCCAAACTGTCAATAATCCCATAATGGGAGTCCTTAGGTTCATTAAAGGTTTCTGGTGTTTCTAGGAAATTATCAGAAACCTTATTATGTCCGTTTCATTTCAAGCTGAAAAAAATGTTATTTTATTAGATGGGCATTGCCTTTTAATGAGAATGAAAAACCTTTAGACAGAGCACTGTAAAGAAATCATTTGTGCATTTTAATTTGTCACCAACCCAGAAAGAGCAGGACGGTTTTCTCTAAAAGCAGTGGCCCTTAAACTTCTGTGTGCCTCAGAATCGCCTGTGAGGTTTATTAAATACTGATTACTATTTCTACCCCAGTTTCCAATTTAGTAGGTGTGGAATTGGGCTTTGATTTACATTTCTAACATGTTCTCTGTGATGCTAATGATGCTGGGAACCGCACTTTAAGAACCACTGCGTAGAAGATACTTCCTACCTGGCTGGCCTCCGCTAGACTCTGGCTTCTTTAATTCAGTGTGTTGAACCATCCATGGTGTTCTATTTTCTTCACCCACCGGTTTTAAGGTTTCACAGGCAAAGAAATTTCAGACAACAAAATCAGTTTGGATGTGATTTGATTTCTCTTCCTCTTTCTTTAATTTTTATATTTTGTTAACTCAAGTTCTGCTCATCTTTTTTGTGCTACCCACTCGTCCCATGAAACCTGTACTGTTGTACGTCTTTCTTGTCTGAACTGACCATGTACCATTAAATCTCTAACCCGGCAAGGACTTCTTGGATGCCTGATAAAACCCTACCTACTTTTATGTGTCCACACATCAGGGGGTACCTTTAAGCTCTTTTTCCTCTCAATCCTTCTGAGCTAAGAGCTCAATGATTTTGTCCCATTGCCTAGAAACTGGATTTTGCTTTCTGGGCTCGTTTTCATTTGAACCATATTCCTTTTGGTTATCAGAGTGGACAGACCCTAAAAGCAACCAGCTCTGGCTCCCAGTCTAGATAAAAGTTTTTTTTTTTTCTTTAACATCTAACATCTCCCCTTGAGAAGAGAATACAGGCGCTCTTATTAAGGCTCTTACAGCAATTTTCAGATCTTTTTAGCAGTTGTTCAATATCTACTATAAATAGTGAGTCTTCAAAGAAGAATTTCTAAGGAAATTCTCCAAAGTGTTTCTCAATAGTCTACTCCTAAAGACCTAAAACCTCTTATTTATTCAATTGGTAGATTTCTGTCTCTCCCCAGACACATTTTAGGGGCCTGTGGAGCTGTTGAGTCAGGCGGTTTTGTTGTGCTAATTATTTGGTAGCAAGGACAAGACAATGACCTCTGTCGAAGCTGAAACCAGAGGTTTCTCTGTGAAGAAACATCGTGCAGATGACATCGTGTGTGATCCTTCTGGCTGCGACAGATCAAGGATGTTACGATTTAAACAAAATCTGATTTTACATATATCCCTTGTCCTATATGCTGTTCATATTAATAACAAAAAACACACATTATGTATCATACCTTACCTAGCTTCAGTTTTATGAGAATGCATTCCTTAATATCCTTGTTTTGCTTCTGTAATGGCTTGCAATATAAATAACAACCCAGGTGGAAAATGTTGAAACTTCGATACGAAACAAAGCATTTTTTTTTGGCTGTACTTTAGGTAACCTCAGTCCTCAAGAGCTGACATTTATTGTGTCCCTTCTCTTCACACATTCTGTTTATCCTTTATGCAAATTATAAGATCACAAAGCAGTCTATGGACTTGTTAGTTATGCATGTTTTATGACACTGTTAATGCATCTATGCACATCTAAATGATACATTGGGAAAAAATTGATTAACCACTATGTATTTTACAAACTGTAACTGATGGTTTAACTGAGGGGATTAGTTAGAACCTGTTAGACGTCTAGGAACACATGTTGAATAGTTTTCATGCCTTTCTAATTTCACTATATTAAAATTTCGGCAGATAAACAGCTTTTGAAAAAGTGCGTAACAACTTATAGGCAATATGTGTGTTTGCAGTTTCCCAAAATATACGTTAGAAGTAATAAAACAAAAGAGTGATGAATGGATTATTACACTTTTTATGGTATGCATTTTGCCAGTCATATTAATATAAAACTAGTTTAGGGACTTGCAAACTATTCGAAATTTTAACTAAAAAGTTTGCTATGACTATCCTCATTATAAAAACTTGACCTTTTCTCCCTTTATATCTTGTGACTGTAGCTCAGGGAGGAAATAATGAATTTCACTTAGTCACTTACATCGGTATTATGTAGTGTTCCCCTTGTGCTCACAGGGGAATCTGCCTTGAATTTTACAACAGTGAAATCCATTATGGTTGTCTCCATGAGAATAAAATTTTCATTTTTGCCAGGTTTTCTCAGTAATATTCCTGCCAAACTTAGATATATTCATCCTGAGGGGCGCCTGGGTGGCTCGTCGGTTGAGTGTCCGACTTCGGGTCAGGTCATGATCTCAGTTTGTGAGTTCCAGCCCCGCGTCAGGCTCTGTGCAGACAGCTAGGAGCCTGGAGGCTGCTTGGGATTCTGTGTCTCCCTCTCTCTTGGCCCCTCCCCTGCTCACACTCAGTCTCTCTCTCAAAAATAAATATTAAAAAATGTTAAACAAAAAAGGTATATTCAACCTGAGAACTCTTACATGTGAAGAACTCTTAACATTAATAAGACAACTTGAAATGTATGCTCAATTTTTAATAGGTCTAGATAATATGGTTTATTACTTGCTTGCAAAGAAATAGCTGTATTTTAAGTCTTTTATGATCCCATATTCTGTGTTTGCCAAACTTCCTGATATTTTCAATTTTATGCATGCTTTGTATTATTCAGTGTAGAGACCAGGCTGCAGTAAAAATAAAAAATAAAATTAAAAAAACCCACAACATATAACATCTCAAAAAGGTAGAACTGCTCAAAGCTAATATGTAGTCTAGGGTGGGTAGGTAGCTATATTTCCACATTCAGAAATTCAGAAATTCAGATTCCTTCTCGCTTGTTGTTCTTTCCATTTGCTAGGGTCTTGCCTGTTTCACAGATTCTGGCTTGCAGGAGCAAGTGTGGACTGGGAAGGAATCGATTTTTTAAGGAAAAAAGAGCAGAATGAGATCAGGGCCAGCACTTGCCAGGCTGTGGTCTTTCCTTTCGAGGAAAAGCAGGTTGGTTTTACCATGTCTAGTTATAATTCTTATTATCTAATCAAAATTGAGTTAGAATGTATAGTCTTTAAAATATTTTTATGGTTGAAATGGATACATGAATAATTAGCATATAGAACCACAGTGGTAAAATATCCATTATATGTGTGCTTAATAAGAAAGCTCTAGCAAAGATGCTCAAAATCTTTTTGCCTGTAACTCCATCAAATTAACATTTCTATCTAACTTGACCATTTTTAAGTGTTTGTATCCTTTAGAGGGTTCCTGTAGGAACTGTTTAATATTCTTGAATTTTAAAATGTGGCATTTAGTTTCCTGCCATCATCACTCTATAGCATTCTTTATAAATATGACAAATATATTAATTATGACCTCACAAATGCATTTACTGATTTCTAGCATTTACACTCTTCCTATAAAAAATGTGACATTAACAATAAACATTAAACCTAACATTAAACATTGTTAGTGTTAATTACCAAGTTTAGGGGAGATTTTAAAATTATGAAATAAAACTTGGTTTTGAAATCATGTCATAGAATTATGTTTATTGAATGGATAAGTGCTCAGAACCTCCCCCCTTTTCTAAAATAAGCAATTTCCTAGGAAGGCAACTGATAGAAGACTATATTCATACATGTGTCTCTTCCTACATACCTCTTTGCGTAATGAAGATTGAAAAATATATAACAACTTCAATACTAATTTTCTGGAATGAGATAAAATATTTCAAATAATATTCTATCATTCTGCCAATTTTTGCCTATGTGGCTACAGAGATATTTTCTTCCTTAGTTAACATTTCTGAGAAAACATGATTTATGTTCTGCAAGTGTGTTAAACAGAATCAGGTGTATTTGTATGTATTAGAACAGACACAGTATCTCTCCTGCTTGGTTTCTGTAGCTTAAACACATTTCTAATTCTGTTGCTGTCATGAATTTGCATGTTCTGGTTTTGTAGTAAGGGGAAATAATTTTTAGATGTTGTGAGTTAACTTTTAAGAAGTATACCAGGATTAATGGAGGACTAAATTTGTTTCTCAGATAAGAAAATATGTATTTCTTTTTTTTTTTTTTAATTTTTTTTTTCAACGTTTATTTATTTTTGGGACAGAGAGAGACAGAGCATGAACGGGGGAGGGGCAGAGAGAGAGGGAGACACAGAATCGGAAACAGGCTCCAGGCTCTGAGCCATCAGCCCAGAGCCCGATGCGGGGCTCGAACTCCCGGACCGCGAGATCGTGACCTGGCTGAAGTCGGACGCTTAACCGACTGCGCCACCCAGGCGCCCCAGAAAATATGTATTTCTGAGGATGCAGGCTGCCTTAGTAAAAACTTCTAGCTCAACTATGTGACATTTGGTTTAAAAAAGGAAAGAGAAAAAAATATGTGGGATTCAATCAAGTTTGCATATGCTGCTGTCTAGATAGCGTGGATGCTCAAATGCCAAATATAGATTAAAAGATATAAATGGGATTTTTTTTCCTCTGACAACAGAATTCTAATACATGGTATTTAGAGGAGAAACATACAAATCTTTTGAAACTTTTAAGAGGAAGGGGATTGAAATTATTTTATTTAGGGGAAATATTTGGACAGATTATATTAAATAACTTCAAAATGTCTAGGGTTCAATTAATCTATTTCATTTCAGAGTTGCTCCTAGAGGTGGTATAAAAAAGGGGGGATTGTTATTCCCCGTAAACTTGGAAAATATTAGGTTAGAGAAAGCCCCCCCCTTTTTTTTTAACTGTGAGACTTCTCAGGGCTTTTAATATAATAAAAAATAGCTAACATTATTGAGTGCTTGCTCTGGATCAGGTAACGGCATGGGGTGAACGTAATAACCACCATACTAAGGAAACAAGAGTCAGGTCACTATGATGAAATCTGTAAATGAATATCATAACAGTTTTATGAAGTAGGTACTATTGTTATTATTGTCATTTTGGAACTAAAAATATTTTTTTTATTATTTTCTTAACGTTTATTTATTTTTGAGACAGAGAGAGACAGAGCATGAACAGGGGAGCGTCAGAGAGAGAGGGAGACACAGAATCCGAAATGGGCTCCAGGCTCTGAGCTGTCAGCACAGAACCTGATGCGGGGCTTGAACTTATGAACCATGAGATCATGACCTGGGCCGAAGTCAGACGCTTAACCGACTGAGCCACCCAGGTGCCCCAGGAACTAAAAATATTTAGACTTTGAAAGGTTAAACAGTTTGCCTGAGTTTCTGTGAATAGTAACTTCTAAAGAAGTTGTGGGGGTGGGGGGTGGCGCCTGGGTGGCTCATTTGGTGAAGCATCTGACTCTTGGTTTTAGCTCAGGTCATGATCTCATGGTTCATGAGTTCAAGCCCTGCATCTGGCTCCACTCTGATAGCGTGGAACCGGCTTGAGATTCTCTCCCTCTCTCTCTGCCCCTCTCCTGTTCACTCTCTCTCTCTCTCTCTCAAAGTAAATAAATAAATTAAAAAAAAAAAAATAGGGAAAAAAGAAGTCGTATGGGCCAAGCAGAACAAAGTGGAAGTCTGGATTCTGAGCTACCAGAAAATATATCACCTCTCCTCTCATCAGCCAATGTCCATTGCCCACTGATGGTTCCCAATAATAGAATATAGTGTACTGTGTTTCCCAAGTGTATGGGTTCTCAAATCTTACACTTTTTCCCAAAGAATCGCAGAGTCTTTTTGTGTTACAGAATCTGTTTGGTAAATATTCAAGTTTTATGCCTGACCTACAACCTCTAGCTACATTATTAAACCTTCTTTGTTTTTTAATAGTGTTTTGTTCTGTTTTGTTTTCAAAATCAGAGAGAGACATGATATGGGAGAAGGAAAATCTGAAGGTGGGACATGGGAAAATTAGATACAGAAGGAAAAACATATGTATTGGGTAGAAGATAGAATATCAATGAGGGGTGGAAGTCAAAGTGAGCTCTTGTTTGTTACTGTTATTAAAAATCATGGGGCGCCTGGGTGGCTCAGTTGGTTGAGCCTCTGACTTCGGCTCAGGTCATGATCTCACACTCTGTGAGTTTGAGCCCCGCGTCGGTCGTGGTGACAGCTCAGAGCCTGGAGGCTGCTTCAAATTCTGTGTCTCCCTCTCTCTCTGTGC
This sequence comes from Lynx canadensis, assembly GCF_007474595.2. Taxonomy (NCBI): domain Eukaryota; kingdom Metazoa; phylum Chordata; class Mammalia; order Carnivora; family Felidae; genus Lynx; species Lynx canadensis. The sequence goes on along the minus strand of NC_044303.2, from coordinate 225,725,495 downwards.
GCTCCACCCCCCATGCTCTGTCTCTGTCTCAGAAATAAAGAAACATTAAAAAAATTTTTTTTAAATCATTATTTCAAGATTATTTATTTTTAATAGTTTGTTGCTTAGCTGAGTATCTGGGCCCTGAAGCAATTCACTGAAGAAAACCATTTTAAGAAGTCAAATAAACAGAAATAGTCTGAAGATGATTCCCTGCTGCTTTTTTCTGAAAATCATGAAATAACAACAGAACCATAGAGTGTTTTGAGTAGCCCCAGCATGGAGTATGCACCGAAAGAAGAAAATATCCTTCTTGACCTATTTAAAACATGTATTTTCAACCTTTTTCTTTGTTCCTACTGCTTCCTCAGACAGGGAGTTGGTATAGCTCAGTAGAAGTAGGTTGGTAAAATTTAATGCCAATTTTGCATAAACTAGAAGTGTTTCTCACTTGGACCTGAGAAGAGCAAGGTGGAACCAGTTTTATATAAAACACCACATAAAAACATACTAAATTATTTATTTAGACTCCAGGTAGAAGCATACCAGAGAGTATCATCTTTTCATGTACATTTATTTATCTTTAGGTTAAATTATTCATGCTGAATAGTGGAGTGAAAATCTATTCCATTTTCCAGAAACCATCCCCTTTTGCCTGAATTTTGCAAAGAGATAAATTAGGTCCACTCCCAAGGGATCTGTCTTGCTTCATAACAAACAGTGGGCTTTCACCTAATGACATTTTTTTTGTGTTGGGGGCTGTCAGACAAACATCTACATCCATGATATATCGAACTCAGAAGAAGGGGTCTTCTAAATGTCCTCCATATTGATGTGATTATAGGTATCATTTCTGATAAGCTTTTAGGGGTCCTAGGACATGTCAGTATTCTCCATGTTCTGTCCAGCGGCTGTGAAAATCCAGAAAAAGACCAGCACTGGGTCACTAGCTCATTAGGGAGCAGTCATAGAGAGTAAACTTCCTTGGAGAAATAATTCACATGGACACAAGACAATTCCTTGGTCCAAGTTTTTAGTTAGTTGAAAGTGGAAGAATGAGAAGCCCATGGAAGTAAAGGAAACAAAACAAGAGAAGTAGGAAGAATGCATTGACCCAAAGTAGACTTGATTTACAGATACCAAGGTCGTAATGCGAGATTTTATTGTCTTTAGCATTATGATGTATTTATAGTAATTTTTTTTCAAGTCCAGCCTAACTACCTGGAGTCTAGACCTGCATGTATTTTATGGGCAATTGCCAGGAAGACCCCCTAAGAATCACTCTGGTTGCCATTTAAAAATGCAAAATGAGGTCCCATCCTGAGAAGTTTTGATTTAAGAGGCTTGAGGTGGGATTCGAGAATCTGAGTAGTACTAATTGAAAAAAAAAAACAAAAAACAAAACCCTAGAAGGTCCTGGTACACAGGCAAGTATCCATGTCAACCACAATGAACTGAAATAAATAAATACTTTCCACAGTGAGACAAACAGGCTGAAATCAGAAAACAAGTAGAATGCCTGATGTTTTAAGTCTTGGAAGTAAAAGTGGGTCAATGAGGCAGGCAAGCAGGGCGATAATTTCCCCTAAGATTGATTCTCCCTTTGTTTCATTTTAACTGAATGATGAGTTCAGCAGATAGACAACAAAAACACAAATTACGTATCTCAGTCTTCCTTGCATCTGGAAGTGGCCATGTGACTGAATTCATGGCTGGTGGGACGTCGGAGGAAATGGCATATGGCAACGAGGAAACCGTTTGCCCCACACTGTCATTCTTCCCTCTCCTTTGGGTGTTTGGACTGTCGACGCTGCTAAATTAACCCAGCAGAAAATGTGGAGGATGATCATACGATAAGGGGGAAGGAGCCAGAATCCTTGAAGACTTTCTGGAGAAGAGCTACCACGGCAGCACCGGCCCTGATGTCCCTAGGTTTTTAAACAAACGAGATTTATACTTTCTTTTTAAGTTTATTTATTTATTTTGAGAGAGAGAGAAGGGAGCGGGAGAGAGAGAGGCAGAGAGAGACTCCCAAGCAGGCTCCATACCATTAGCACAGAGCCCCGTGGGTGGCTGGAACTCATCAACTGTGAGATCGTGACCTGAGTCAAAATCAAGAGTCAGTCGGTCACTTCACCAACGGAGCCACCAGGCGCCCCAGAGATTCATACTTTTATCTTGCTTTTCATGCTGTTCTTTGCCTCCATCGTGCCTAATTTTTAACTATCTGACTGTATGCACACAAACCAATGCCAAGGGCGCCTAGTTGAGACGGGGTGGTTGCCTGGGATGCCAAGGGCAGGATACAGAATGACTCAGAAACAAATCCTTCACAATCCTTCACCATGAAACTGGAACATTAAAGAGCGATACTACTATTCATAAAGTTCAAAAGAAACATGTAGTTTAAAGATATAGCACCGAAACAACGAGGCAACTAAGGGTTTCAAAGCATTGATAACATGTGCAAAAATAGAGGTATCATGTCAGTTTGTATTATTACTGCCAAAGGACAGTCTCGATTGACCCTAATTAACAAAACTACTGAATGTGTGTTTGTATGTTCACACGTGTGTGCTCGCGTTCATTTGAATATAGAAATTTTAAAGGCACCACTCTAATGAAAAGTAGAACCTTTATTTTTGAACTTGGCTTGTCATTTTAGAAGGGGGTAAATAGCAATAAATGTCCTATGAATTATAAGAATTAAATTATGCATTGGGAAACGTGAGCAACCCTGCTCAAAATATATGAGCAGCACATGTGAATTTTGTTGGGGCATTTTTGATATCATGATTCTAAAACCTTCCTCAAAGAGTCAATGCTGGGAACAAACAGTGACTCATGGTCAGTGTGTTTTATTAAAATTAAATCCTGATAAGAATCTGAGATGACATTTTTGCCATTTGGAATTTCAGAGAAAGTATTTTGGGTTTTGAAAATAGGTTCTGGCCGTTTATTCGAATCACCTAGAACTTAGCTTCCCATCTTCCATCAGCTTGTGCTGATTATTTCCACGAAACTGCTTAGCTTTCCTAGGATTTCTGATGTACTAATCCTTTCTCATGGGCACATTTTTAAGAATAAAGACAAACCCATTTATTTTCTTCTTTTCACAGTACACATTGGTTATAATAAAAAGGGAAAACACAGAAAAGCACATGGAACATGAAAAGTACTATAATGATACCTTCCTGAGCGAGTCATTGTTACCATCTTGGTCTGTATTTTGGCTACCTTCTTGCCTTTATTTTTTAAACACCTGTTTTAAATTGTATGTGTAATTCAGGCTCATTGTAAAAATATCAAAAGATCATAAGTAGTAAATGATATATAGTAAACTCTGAGTTCCTTCCCTATGTCCTACCTCTGCAGGACATTAGTGATTCACAGTGCATTTTTTCAGACATTTTTCTCCGCACTCCTAAATAGGTAGATGTATTAACACAAATACACATATATAGAGAGATGTACATAATACCTCTTAGAGACACATTTTTACAACGTACATGTGCTAAGCCTCTCTCTGCACACACACATGCACACATACACATACAGATATATATATTTCTGTGACCCGAAATTTCCACTTAATAATACATTAAATTTCAAACCAGCTGAGTACTAGTATCTTTACTTGAAAAATTTCCAATGAATAGTAGTCAGTTCCAGTAACAGAAACTTCCAGTCTAAATTCCAAATCTAGTATCTTTGGGAGGTCTTCAAAAAGTGCAAAAGTAGGGGCACCCTGGGTGGCTCAGTCCGTGAAGCAGACAACTTTTGGCTTCGGCTCAGGTCATGATTCCTGGGATTGAGCCCTGCTTCGAGCTCCTGCTGACCGCACAGAGCCTTCTTGGGATTCTCTCTCTCTCTTTGCTGCTCTCTCTTTCAAAATAAATACACTTTTTTTTTTTTTAAGTGCAAAAGTAAGAGACATTATGGGAAATCTACTCAACACTGCGCAGGAAGTCCTAGATAGTTTAGTAAGGTTAGGAAAAACAGATATGAAAGAGATCCTCATTGTAAAATAAAAATTAAAACAGTCTTTATTCACACATGACATGATCATCTATGCACAAAATTCTATGAAATCTGTAAAAATGTTACAAAAACTAAAAAGTGAGTTTAGCAAGGTCACAGGCACAAGATCAATATACAAAAGTCTATAAAACGGAAACAATCATAAGTTCAACCTAGTTTTTGAAGGACAGAAGAACATGCTACCCCCCAAATTCCTCTTTGGCATAAAGATTACTTTAGGCTGATTGTTTTTGAGAAATGGCAGATATAGGAAAATCTCTGAAAAGCAAAAAGAATTTTTTTTTGTAAGAGACATTTACATTTGCAAGGGAAATGGCCATTTGTAAGATTGTTTCCCTCTCTGTACCGGGAAGAGAAGACGACTCGGTTTCTAGAAACTCTTATCATCGGAGAAGGCAAGGGCTTAAATCTGCATACAACCTCACTCTTACCCTGTCATAACTGCTTCCTTCCCCCAAGATCTCTTTTGTGTTTAGCCGGAGATTTCATTTAACATTTTGGGCCTTTGGGGGCAGTTACTCAATGTTTCTGGACATCTCTCATGTAGATTGGAGGTATATATGTTATTAAACTCCTGTTCGTTTTTTCCCCTGTTGATCTGTTGTTTGTTATGGGGGGTGCAGGGGGCTGTCTCTGGGAAGAACTTACAAGGCTGAAGGGGAAATTAATTTTTGTCCCCTACACCTTTATTTACTGAATATCATCCTACATCACACGAATTTGAAAAACATTTGGGTTAGGTTCTGTATTTCTGATAGTATATATGTGTGTGTGTGTGTGTGTGTGTGTGTGTGTGTGTGTGTGTTTATTTATTTTTGACAGAGATAGAGCGCAAGTGGGGGAGGAGCAGAGAGAGAGGGAGACAGAATCCGAAGCAGGCCCCAGGCTCTGAGATGTCAGCACAAATCCCGACATGGGGCTCCATGAACTGTGAGATCAGGACCTGAGCCCAAGTTGGATGCTTAACCAATTGAGCCACCCAGGCTCCCATGTATATGTATATGTATATGTATATGTATATGTATATGTATATATATATGTATGTAGATACCAGGAACAGGAAATCACATATACACACATATAAAATATGTATATTATATATATATGTATATGCATAGCTTACATATATGTATGTGTATATTTTACATATATAAAATATGTATATTTGTGTATTTATTTATTTAATGTTTATTTATCTTTAAGCCAATTTAATAGAGCTCTTTACAGGGACGCCTGGGTGGCTCAGTCGGTTGGGCATTGGACTTCAGCTCAAGTCATGATCTCACAGCTGGTGAGTTCGAGCCCTGCGTCGGGCTCTGTGCTGACATGTCGGAGCCTGGAGCCTGCTTCGGATTCTGCGTCTCCATCGCTCTCTGCCCCTCCCCTGCTTGTGTTCTGTCTGTGTCTCTATCTCAAAAATAAATAAACGTTAAAAAAATGAATAGAGCTCTTTACAAATTAATTCGTAAAAAAATACCACCAGGAGGTAAAAAGAAAAAGATGCACATCTGTAACAAATACATAGACATAAACATGCAAACTGATGAAGACTGGATTTATAAGACAAGTGCGGTTGCTTTAATTTTTCAAAAGTTTGAGTTATACCCTGACTGATATTAAGATTCAGCCATCCAATTACATTCTAACTTCTACACAAGAAATTTAAATTAAAAGTACTATTTATAATAGCATCAAAATATTATGTAGATAAGGATACGCCTAGTAAAAGCTGCGTCAGACTCGTACACCGAAAAGTACAAAACACTGCCGAGAGAAATCAAAGCTGACCTGAGTAAATGGTCAGATATATAATGTTCCTGAATCAGGAGATTCAATAGTAATATGTCAAGTCTTCCCAAAATGACCTCTAAATTCAACACAATCTCAATCAAATCCTCTCAGCTTTTCTCTTCTTTCTTTCTTTCTTCTCTTTCTTCTCTTTCTTCTCTTTCTTTCTTTTCTTTTGAAATATTTATTTATTCTTGGGGCACCTGAGTGGCTCAGTCAGTTAAGCATCTGACTTCGGCTCAGTTCATGATCTCACAGTTCGTGGGTTCAAGCCTCGCATTGGGCTCTGTGCTGACAGCTCAGAGCCTGGAGCCTGCTTCGGATTCTGTGTCTCCCTTTCTCTCTGCCCCTCTCCTGCTCACGCTCTGTCACTCTCTGTCTCAAAACAATAAACAAACATATATATATATATATATATATATATATATATATATATATATATTCTTTTTTGAGACAGACAGAGAGAGAGAGACCTGGGGAAAAAGGGAGAGGGGCAAGAGAGAAAGAATCCTAAGCAGGCTCCGTGCTGTCAGCACTGAGCCAAACGCAAGGCTCTATCTTACGAACTGAACCATAAGATCATGACCTGACCCGGAATCAAGAGTTGGACATTTAACCGACTGAGCCACCCAGGCGCCCCTTCACGGTCTTATTTTAGAAATTGATTAGCTGATCTTAAAGTTGATAGGAATGAATAAACACTATCAAAAAAGAAAGCAAAATTGGGAGACACACACTGCATTATGCTAAGCAAAATAAGTCACTCAGAGAAAGACAAATAGCACAGGATTTCACTCATATGTGGAACTTAAGAAACAAAACAAAGAGCAAAGGGAAAAAAAGAAGAGAGAGGGAGGCAAACCAAGAAACAGACTCTTAACCATGGAGAGCTGATGGTTACCAGAGGGGAGGTGGGTGGGGGGATGGGTCAAATAGGTGATGGGCATTAGAAGGTACTGGAAATCAGCCCTGAGTGCCGTCTGGAAGTGTTGAATCCCTGTATTGCACACCTGAAACTAATTTACACTGAAAGTTAACTAACTGGAATTTTTACAAAACTTAAAAAAAACAAGAAAGCCAGAGGAGTCATGAAAAAAATTCTTTAAAAAAAAAATGGGGGAGGGTAGTGTGATATGGATAGGCAAATAAATCCATGGAAAAGAAAAGAATCCAGAATTAGTCAATGGAATTTGACAACAGCACAGGGGCAATTCGGGATAGCCTTTTCCAGGCACAAACGCGGCTGGGCCAGACCCGTAACTTGCCTCACATATCTGAATTAGCTATAAATGGATCTAAGGCCGTGATGTAAATCTTTAAAGTACGAAAGTTATGGAAGAAAACGTGGGAGAGTAACTTTATGACCTACTTTTGTGCATAAAGATGTACTGGAGCATAGCCGTGCCTTTTTGTTTATGTATCGCCTAGGGCTGCTCTTGTGATAAAATGGCAGAGTTGAGTAACAGAAATCATATGGTCCAGAGAGCCCAAAGTCTTTATCATCAGGCCCTTTTCTGAACTCTGCCAACTCCTGCTGTGGGTTATAAGGAATAGAAAATGCAATGCAAACTGGCTCGATGGCTGAACAAACTGAACCACCAGGAGGAGTCTGACTTCACGGCGTCTTAATGCTACAGCTCTGAGTTTTGTGGGTAGATTTCATCTTCAAACGGGTAACATGACTGCAAGGTCTCAGGGCACACAGCACAGATGGGGGTATCTAGAAGAAGAATTAAAAAGTTGTTTCTTTCTGGGGCTTTGTGTTTAGTTTCTGGAAACTTTACTCAGATGCTCTCAATAAACTAACTTCAGGTAGCCTTGATATAAATGGCCAGTGTGACAAGGGAGTGACGGTCATCTTTCCAAATCGCCTTCTTTGCCATGATCTATCTTAGGGCTTGGTCCCACATCTCTGAATAATCCATGAATGGTGAATGGAATTACCTTTTGGCAACTCAGGGCTGTCTTGTATGTAGGGATGGGTTGGTGAGAAGTGACAGTAGTGACTCTCCATGTGGTCCTTCTCCTCCTACCCTAAAATCACTGCCTATTTCACGTTTGCATAGTGGCATTTCTGGTAAGTTTTCTTCCCTTCCCCTCCCTTCCCTTCCCTTCCCTTCCCTTCCCTTCCCTTCCCTTCCCTTCCTTTCCCTTCCCTCTCTTTCCTTCTCATTTTATTTCTTCCCTTCCCCTCCCTCCTTCCCTTCCTTCCTCCTTCCCTTCCTTCCTTCCTTCCTTCCTCCCTCCCTCCCTCTTTCTCCCTTTCTCTTACTCTCTTTCTTCTTTCTATTTTTTCTTTTCTTTTCCCTTTCCTTTTCTTTCTTTCTTTCTTTCTTTCTTTCTTTCTTTCTTTCTTTCTCTTCCATTTTTCAGAGGTTGCATTGCTAAAAATGCTTGTAATGTATTAGGGTTTCATTTTTATGAATATCCTCACCTGTTGCTTGGAGACAAATACCCTTTATAATACAAATGAGGGGCGCCTGGGTGGCGCATTCGGTTAAGCGTCCGACTTCAGCCAGGTCACGATCTCGCGGTCTGTGAGTTCGAGCCCCGCGTCAGGCTCTAGGCTGATGGCTCAGAGCCTGGAGCCTGTTTCCGATTCTGTGTCTCCCTCTCTCTCTGCCCCTCCCCCGTTCATGCTCTGTCTCTCTCTGTCCCAAAAATAAATAAACGTTGAAAAAAAATTAAAAAAAAATACAAATGAAGCATCTTTCCATGTATCACATTGTAAGAATTTTCATTAGAAAGGTATTTTCAAATTCCAGATGTCTTTTATTATATACTTAAATACTATTTACAATTTTTAAATTTAGAGATGTGATGAATTATATGATTGGGTTTTTTAATATATTTCCATTCTTACATTTCTGGAATGTATCTTTTTTATTATGGAGTATTTATCTTTCAACGGACTCAGATTATATTTTATTTATGATTTTTTTTCATTTCTACTCATTCGTAAGGTTTAAGTCTACATTTAGGGGTTCGATTTTTTTTTTAAGTAGGCTTCATGTCCAGTGTGGAGTCCAATACAGGGCTAAAATCAAGACCTGAGCTGAGATCAAGAGTGGGTCAACCAACTGAGCCACCCAGGTACCCCGCTGGGTTTTGATATTAGTTATATAAACCGTGACATCAAAATTCCATAAAATGGTTTTGAAGTATTATATTTTTTCCTATGAATTAGAATGCTATGAACAAACTTGAAATATTCTCTTTCAAGATGGTTTGATATGACTGACTCTTAAAAGTGTCTTTGCCAGGAGCATTGAAAAAAAAGTCACCATGCTTTATCGGTCTAATAACATTTTGCTTCTGTATTCAATCATTTTTCGTAACTCATGCATTAAAAGAGTTAATCTTTATTTAAAGTGTATTTTAGTATATAAACCCCAATAACATGTATATAAATAAATCATTATATGAAAAGTAATTGTAAAACAATGTAAAAGCTAGTCTTTTCTCTTAGGGACTAGAAAAACTATGCCCATTTTAGAAATACTCAACCTCAAAACTGTACACAAACATATATTATAAGAAAAATTAAAAAATAAGTCTTAAAAGTTTTATGAGTAGTTAACATGACAGCCAAATGTTTTCCTCTTATGAAAAACTAATATACCAATATTGGTCACACAATACATAGGCTACTATGGAGATCAGATTCTCTCTATCTCTAATGCAGTTTTACAAATATCTGTTTTGTTTTTAGCTTGTAAAATGTTGTAGGTATTTTTTTAATTTTTTTTCAACGTTTATTTATTTTTGGGACAGAGAGAGACAGAGCATGAACGGGGGAGGGGCAGAGAGAGAGAGGGAGACACAGAATCGGAAACAGGCTCCAGGCTCTGAGCCATCAGCCCAGAGCTCGACGCGGGCTCGAACTCACAGACCGTGAGATTGTGACCTGGCTGAAGTCGGACACTTAACCAACTGCACCACCCAGGCGCCCCTGTTGTAGGTATTTTAGGCTTTCTCCTTGCCTTACTGATCTGATATAGAAATATACACATTTAGATAAACTATTTTGCTTTAGTGAAAATTTAAAATCCCTTCTTAGGCGTGATCACTTTCAAATAGTATAGGTTAGACCCACTGTCCGCTACCTAGCTTTCTGAGACTTTCTAGACTGGTAGTTAGTCCCTTCATAGATGGTTCTGGGAAAATAACAAAGCCAGCTCAACTACTTAAGAGGTTACTTTTGTATCAGAACTTCACTAAGCATACAGAAAGCCTTCTATAAAGCCTGGTACTTAACAATCAGATATTCCTACTCAAAGTATTTGAAATCAGTTTTCACCCTACATATCTTTTGATTGCAAAGCCATTTAGCACTTAGAATCCTATAATGCTGTCATTTGTAATAAAGAAATAATTTAGACATAGAACACCTTTAAGATGAACTCAGGACTACATCGCTTTTTCCTTGCAAAATAGTAGGTGTATTTTATCAGGTCTTAAACTACTGATTACAGGAATCCCCCTGGGAAACCAGTTTATCTGCGATAATTGTGTATAACAATATTATACTCATAAAATACAATAATTAAAATTACAGAAGTTTTTTTCTGGAATTGCAGCTTTCCCTCTGGATATTTAGTATTTCTTTAAATAGTATAATTTTTTTTTTAACTATTAGTAGAGCTCACTTGTTTGGATGAGAAATTGGACTGTGAAGTATCATTAAGAAAACAAATTAACACTGACATCAGAAGGCAAGTGTTTATAGTTTCGGAATGATATATAGCTTTTCACGAAAATGAGAGAATTAATTTTCAAGAAACTTTAGGACTTGCTTCCACAATTACAGTGCCCATTTCAACATTCAAGGTTATGGATGTGAATCCTTGCTTTGTGATGCTTTAACTGGTTCCTAACCACCATGGCTTTCTGCCTGAAACTCCTGCGTATTCATTGTGCGATTATTTATTTGCTATTGAACTATTTATTTACTACGAACTGTGTGTTTACTTAGTTATTTTTTCTCTCTTGATGAAAACTTGGGAATAACAAATTGTCCCCTCTTACTATTGCTTTCAAGCACATGGCACCAAAATCTTAGTATCCCTCTCTCAAAAAGACTCATGTCACAGATTTCTCACAGAACTCCTGTGGTCCTCTCTGGTCAAAACCAGTTGCCAGATTTTTGTTCAATATTTCTGCTAAATTGAATGTAGGGACCTGCCAATTTAATTGGCCTCAAATGAGGTAATAATTGGATCTCATTACAGCCAATTAATTCTGCACTTAGAGAGGTTATAAAGGGAGTCTCGTTTGAAGCGGACTCCAAGTTTGAGGTAAAGCTCTGCCTGCCTAAGCACATCATACCTATCAAAAAGTGGGAGTTCCAGACACGTTTGGCCATATGACAACAATACAAAAGAAAACACAATTTTACCAGCTAAATCTACTGTGGTACTGTCTGAATGTATTTACTATAATTTTATGTAATCAATAATTGACCAGCTGAGTAACTTTGGGCTGGTTTTTAGATATATTCTTGCTGTGTGATATCTGTCTCATTGTTAACAATCAGGCACTGACGTTATAACAACCAGGAAAAGGAAATCACCTCTGGTTTAGAACAAAACCTCGTACAGTGTTCAGGTTCTCCATGTACGGTTGTGCAGGTTGATCACTGCCTATCTGCACTTGGACAAGAAGACACATGGGGCTGAAATTCATCTTGGGATTTACCCATCAAGCCATTTGCCCTTGTAAAAGCTGTCTGGTCCGAAGGAAGGGGAACTCTTTTTTCCTTACCCAGAGGTGCAATTGGATACCTGTAGCTGCTGAGTTTGGGAAGTTCATTTAGCCATACAAATATGAGATGCTAAAATATCCTACGGCTATCTCAATAGCATATATTAAAACTAAGCAGAGCTTTAGCCCTGAGGGGCACAATCTTATATTCTTCTAGCAAACATGTATTACTTTAACATTATACATATGGAAGTGTTTCAAAATTTAGAACAAACAATTTCACCTCTGTGTTTCAAGCTCTTTTCCTGAACAGGGTCTTCATGGGACTTTGACACATATAACAGGTAATAACTGTCCATAAACCAAATAAGTGAAAATGATGGGCAGTAGGAAATAATCAATAAGAAATTATTAGCTTGTAACATGAAACTGCCATTTTGTGGTTCAATATAGTCAGGTATTATTGATTTCCTATGGTTAAATCTAATAAATGTTTTGTTAATGAAGTTCTTCCATTAAGCCATTTCCACGACCTAGGGCCCCATCTTGTACTTCATGCCCCTTATGCATAGTTTTGGACTTATCGATGTGCATATCGTTCTGTTTATCATTTATGAGTACATTTATTTCTTTCCTTGGTCAATATTTATTTATTGGATGCCTAGTTCTGACCATTCAAAACCATATGACGCGTGCATATCTTCATCTTTGAGGAAACATCAAGGTTTTTTTTTTTTTTTAATAGAAGGTTAGCTGGCTCTAAAGTTTCTGTCCTAGAATATGTAATTTTTTTAATGTGGGGATTGGTGTGTGTGTGTAAAATAAAAATTCAGCTTGTAGTATAAAAATGAAGAGTCTTGAGTAAGGGTTGTTCGAGTAGGTAGTGTATATTGTCTCGGCTGAGCAGACCATCTCAAAGACATTTTTTCTGCAATGAAGAGAGAAAATTAAGAAGGTGGTACATTTCCTGTCTCTTGAAGAGAGTACCTAGCAACACTCCGGACCCTAGTTCTCAGCCCTCACTCTGCATCAGAATCAAGTGTGAAAAGGCTTAAAAATATATCCTTGGAGGTCTGCCTTTTTTGGCTTTAGGTTGTAGCATTCATTGATATTTTTTTTCCAACGTTTATTTATTTTTGGGACAGAGAGAGACAGAGCATGAACGGGGGAGGGGCAGAGAGAGAGGGAGACACAGAATCAGAAGCAGGCTCCAGGCTCTGAGCCATCAGCCCAGAGCCCGATGCGGGGCTCGAACTCACGGACCGCGAGATCGTGAGCTGGCTGAAGTCGGACGCCCAACCGACTGCGCCACCCAGGCGCCCCTCATTGATATTTTTTAAAAGCCTCCATGTTGTGCTGATTTGCAGTGCAGGTGGAGACAGACTTTTCTAGAGCAAAGCCAACACAGGATAAAAGACACATGGCTCTCATTAAGTAAAGACAGGGAAAATATTAGGAACTGGGTTGGAGGGCTTCCTTTTGACAAACAAAAATTGTTAATCAGACTCTAATTGTTATTCTAAAACTCGAATTGATTGTAACAAATTTTTTTTCCAAACAAATTATTAGAACACAACTCTGATCGATGAATAAGGCAGAATCTTTATTTTTCAGAAGTTAAGAAATCCGAATATAAAAGTCATCAGTCTAGAAAATTATGATATAAAGCCAAAATTGATGTATCCTTTAAGGACAATCTCCCCCCCCCCACACCCTCAAAATGTCCACTGCTTTCCAGAGGAATTCTCTGTTCTTTGCACACTTCCCTTGGACTCCATGAAGGGACTTGTTCCTTGGCTCAGTCAAAGCTCCAGATGATGGATTAACAGTAAGGATGTAAATAAAGCTTCTTAGGGCTTCTGGCCTTGGTTTGCCCTTCTTTTATCGGGGTATTTATATTTGAGGCTGACCTTATGTCCTTTTTGAGGTAGTAAGCTATAACAGCTAAGACAGCCTTGGCCGGGGGCAGGGGGCCCAATATTGCTAAGCTTGTGTTGGTTCTAACGCCAGGCCTTCTTACCAAGAGAGAGGGTCCCTGGGGATACTTACAGCCAACCTATCGCAACCTATCTCAGAAAACTATATTAGTGTCAAGGTCAAAACACTGCCAGAAAATAATTGTCCTTTAAGTTTCTGCATGTTTTGAAAGCAGAGTCATGAGTGTCTTTGTTCTAGACCATCTCTTCTAAGATGTTGGCTTGGTAAACAGCCTTGGAAGATAAATATGGGGTCTGTCCCTGGAGCAAAGAGCAGGATAGTTTACTGTGCAATAGAGGACAGATGTATGTCCTGCTGTGGAAACGGCCGAGCCATGCTTCGAGTCCATTACGAAAGATCTGGGTTCTCTAAATTCAGGGTGTCATTTCTGTGATGTAACCTGTTCTCCTCTCTGTTGCACACCAAGAGTCTTGTGGGGGTTTTGTTTTGTTTTGTTTTGTTTTTTCAAAATACCACTTAACCTTTGGAAGTTCATCTTTTGCCATAATTAGAAAACTTTTGCAACTTTCTATTCAAGATGCCAAACTGAGCATAATATTTATTTTCTCTCTTTTGTCAAAAAGTGTGAAAATGACAGTAAAAAAAAAAGATTGACAAGAACTATTGCAACATAGAGCAGGAAAGGGGCCATCGGATGATCAAATATGTCATACATTTCTAGAAGATAAAAAACAGTTGGGATAATAATGACAAATCTGACACAAGACAAGGCACCCACAGTCTAGAATATTCAGAGAAGGCTACCTTAGACATAGGAAATGTTTTTGTTGGCATTACTGTAAAACAATTCTAGCATCAGAGTGGGAAAGATTGTGAGCAGATTGGAGATTTAGCGAGTAATCAAGATGCTTAATTAAAGGATGTTCTAGGGAACATGAGTGACAACAGGTCCCTTGCCACCTCTCGCAGGTGCAACGAGTAATTGTCTATCGTCAGTCTTCATCCTGCCATTTTATCCTGAGAACCAACTCTGTAGGAAAGAAATGGAACCAACTCTGTAGGAAAAACAGGAGTCATAATAAAGTGGCTCACTCCAATCTCAGGCCTTCAGTGGTTTGACATTTCTGGACATGATACCTTATTGGTTTGATCCTTGCTATGCACAACAGCATAAAGCTTGTCCACTGACCCACCCATTCTCTACACAAAGCGTTAGTCCACCCTCTCTTTGAGGGGAGAAGTATTACAGGGAAATAAATTAACACAGGGGAAATATTAATCAACCTAGATCTTCATCTGTATAGAGGAACAATCAGCTAGAATAAACAGGATTTTAAGAATACTAGTAGCTTAAGGGCGCCTGGGTGGCTCAGTCGGTTGAGCGTCTGGCTTCAGCCCAGGTCATGATCTTGTAGTCCATGAGTTTGAGCCCCGCATCGGGCTCTGTGCTGACAGCTCGGAGCCTGGAGCCTGCTTCGGATTCTGTGACCCCCTCTCTCTCTGCCCCTCCCCTGCTCATGCTCTGTCTCTCTCTGTCTCTCAAAAATAAATAAATATAAAAAAAAATCAATTGCAAAATGTGGAAAAATTAAAAAGGCCAAAGTTCATCATTGGAACAATTAATGGAGAATAAAAACAGAATCCTTTTGACATTTGTGTGAGAAAAATATATTTAATCGCTTGAAATACACTTTTTGCCATTTACTGAAAAACTATGCGTGGGAAGTGGTGGAGAAAATCTAAACCAGAGACTTTCACCCGTCAGTACTTGACAGATCAATTTTACAGTTTCCCTCATCCACAAAGAACAAGCCAAGTTTCCCAATGTCCTTTGCTAAATGTACCCTTGGCATCTTCTAGGGGAACAGGTCCCTGTATGCGCATGTAAACAAACTTCTAAAGGCCATTACATTTGAATAGATGTTCAAGGACGAAGTTGCAAACAAGGAAAGTCACAATAAGTGAGACCAAATGTATATTTTATTTTTTTTTTATTTAAAAAAATTTTTTTTAACGTTTATTTTTTTTTGAGACAGAGAGAAAGCATGAACGGGGGAGGGTCAGAGAGAGACGGAGACACAGAATCTGAAACAGGCTCCAGGCTCTGAGCAGTCAGCACAGAGCCTGATGCGGGGCTTGAACTCACGGACCGCGAGATCATGACCTGAGCCGAAGTCCGTCGCCTAACCGACTGAGCCACCCAGGCGCCCCCCAAATGTGTATTTAAAAAAAAAATTCAGGGGCGCCTGGGTGGCTCAGTAGGTTAAGCCTCCGACTTCGGCTCAGGTCACGATCTCACAATCTCACGGTCAGTGAGTTCGAGCCCCGAGTTGGGCTCTGGGCTGATGGCTCAGAGCCTGGAGCCTGCTTCCGATTCTGTGTCTCCCTCTCTCTCTCTGCCCCTCCCACGTTCATGCTCTGTCTCTGTCTGTCTCAAAAATAAATAAACGTTAAAAAAATAAATAAATAAATAAAAAAATAAGTTCAATTACATGTTTGTCAAGAAAGTCAGGTATTCATTCAGGGGGACGAAGCAGAGTTCATGACTTTGAAGATCTTTAGAGGTTGCAACAGTTGTTCAAGAGAGTAGAATATTAAAGATAATACTTGTGGTTAATTTTTAATTTTTAGAACGTGGGAAAAAATTATTTTGATTCCCACGGGGTTGAGTTATACCTCCTCTTGACATTTAGAACATTGTAGAGCAGCCTAATGTTACTGACGTATGTTACTTTTCTTTCTCCACGGCCAGTTGTAATACACAATGCTGCTTTGAATATTGTTCTCACAGTTCAGTATGTTAAAGACTCATTATGGTTAAGTATATGGAAACTTTAAAGAGTTAAATCAAATGGTTGATTACAACTTTAAAAATGTGTTCTCAAATTTATTTCTCCAACTTAATCCTCTCTTCTAAGCATCAGTCCTACATAGTTTTATGGACATTCTACTACCTGTGATCCAAAACTTTGTAGATCTGTCATTTAACTCGATTTTTTCCTCTAATATGGACTCCTATTCTTTACTGCCTTATTTCCCTTAAGGCTACAGCTGTTTCTGTGGCATTTGCTTTCAAAACACCGTGGCGGTCTTAGAGTTTTTACTCTTTATCCAATCGTTATGGATTTCTTTCTGCATCGTCCTTTCTGCAACGTCCATTGACAGGCTCCTAATTCAGGCTCTTTTCATCTCGCATTTGGATTATTGCAGTAACCTCCTATATGGAAATTCAGGGTATATCCTTTCTTCCTTTTAACCCCTGCACACTAAACCAGATTAAAATTTCTAAAACCCTGCTTATGTCGCCCCCTGCATGAAAATATTTAATCACTCTTTGATGCTAAAATTGCTTAGCCTGGCCCTCAAAAGTTTTCATTGTCTGACACAAAAACAATCCCGAGAGGAGGCTTGAGGATGTGTCTTAGCCCCTTCAATTCCTCACCTGACACTTCGATCAGGGAGGAAAAGTTCAAAGTAAAGCAAGGTGTTTGCAACCAAAGGGAGCCTCAGAGACGAGGTCAGGGCTATCACCCTCCTTTCGCATATATAAAACTCTAGTACCGTCTCTGATCTGACCCCAAACCAAAGTTCTCACGCTGACAGGAGATGGTTTGTTATTGGTATCCAGTGGATTAGAGGGCAAGGATGCTGTTAAACTTCCTCTAATGCTCAGGAAAGCCTTACACAAACACAAATTGTCCATCCCTAAATGTCAATAGTTTGAGAAACCCTGGTAAGCCAGTGGTTTCTTTTTCTTTTTAAATTATTTATTTATTGGGGGGGGGGGGTCGGGGAAGGGCAGAGAGAGGAGAGAATCCCAAGCAAGCTCAGTGCCTCAGTGCTGAGCCCGAGGCGGGGTTCCGTCCCTCCCGCGATGCTGGGATCACGACTTCAGCCAAGATCAAGAGTCAGAAGCTTAACTGACTGAGTCACCCTGGCTCCTGGAGCCCGGTGGTTTCTAAAGACCCGTCCTGCTTCTAAGGCTTCAGCGTCGTTTTCCTGAGAAATGCCGTCGCGGATCGAGAGGGAGCCAGATCTCCAAAACCACCATCCCAACTTGAACCGGAGAAACGGTTCAAATAATTGTAATAGATATGAAACTTTTTCTTTTTTTTTTTTATGGATCTAGATTTAAAAACATGCCCACCAACAGACAAATGAACCAAAAAAAAAAAAAAAAAAAAAAAAAAAAAAAAAAGAAAGAAAGAAAAGAAAAGAAAAGAAAGAAAAAGTCAAGCCTCCGCTGGGAAACAAGAGTGTGGTTGCTACGTAAAGTTGCTGCGTAAACTGGGTACTATGTCAATTGCGCTAGGAAACACAGAAGGCCTGGAATGGGTGAAGAATGTTCAAGGACACCGTGATGCATCCGTCGCATTTCTTAGCTGCAAGGGGCAGAAGCTTTCTCTGGCCAACTAAGGGAGAAAAGAAACGCGATACAAGGAGACTGGGTACCTCCTGAAGCAGTGGGGAGGTGGGAGGAGTCACAAAGTACAACCCTCGCAGCCCCAGGCCCCCAAAGGCGCACACAGAACGATCCGCTAAAAGCCGCCCCTTCCGCTAAAGGCTGTAGTGTCCACACCGCCCCCTCCCCGCTGAGAACCCAGTTTCCCTGAACCTGTACGCACCTGCTAACCTGCTTCTTTGCTCCAGGAGCCTGGTGTCTCGGGGGGGAATGACAGGGGGAGAATGGATTTGTCACCACGGCAGCCGCTTCCACGGAGGCCACGAGCTCGTTACACAAAGTCAGGCAAGTTGTGTCCATGCAAAGAAGCCTAAGTTGGGGCGCCTGGGCGGCTCAGTGGGTTAAGCATCTGACTTCAGCTCAGGTCATGAGCTCACGGTTTGTGAGTTTGAGCCCTGGGTCAGGCTCTGTGCCCACAGCTCAGAGCCTGGATGCTGCTTCAGATTCGATGTCTCCCTCTCTCTCTGCCCTTCCCCCACTTGTGCTTAGTCTCTCTCTCTTTCTCCTTCTCTTTCCCTCTCTCTCTCTTTCAAAATAACTAAGCATTAAAAAAATTTAAAACAAAAAGAAGCCTAAGTCCCATGACAACGTATCAAGCAGAGAAGGCTAGGAAACCAGAGATCTAGACTTTTCAGCACTCAAAGGAGAGGCATTTTCGGTCTCTCACTCAGACTAATAAAAGGAAGGTTTTCTTCAAACAGAAGAAAGGGTACATATATTGGGCAGCCTTCCAAGATGGCAGCTCAAGTGTATTTTACAACTTAAAAAGGAATCACTTTCTCATTTAATTTTGTTGAGTTTATTTATTTATTTTTTCAACGTTTATTTATTTTTGGGACACAGAGAGACAGAGCATGAACGGGGGAGGGGCAGAGAGAGAGGGAGACACAAAATCGGAAACAGGCTCCAGGCTCTGAGCCATCAGCCCAGAGCCTGACACGGGGCTCGAACTCATGGACGGCGAGATCGTGACCTGGCTGAAGTCGGACGCTTAACGACTGCGCCACCCAGGCGCCCCTGAGTTTATTTATTTATTTTTAGAGAGAGACAGAGATAGTGTGAATGGGGAAGGGGCAGAGACCGAGGGAGGGGAAGAGAATCCCAAGCAGGCTCCTCTCTGTCAGTGCAGAGCCTGAGGCAAGGACTTGAGCTCATGAATCGCGAGATCCTGACCAGAGCGGAAATTAAGAGTTGGAGGTTCCACCAACTTGAGCCACCCGACACCCCGCTTTCCAATTGTAACATGCAAATTGATTCAAATGAGACCTAAGTTCATTATACTGGTTTGCTCCTTTTAAATAAGAACAGCGATTTTTGATCAGGGTAACTCTCTACTCCTAAAGAACTAGTTTCCAAATAAAGATGGTTAAGATCTAATGGTAACACACCAAGTCTGTGTAATTTAAGAATTAATATAAATGAGCTGCTATTCAGGGTGACTTCTCTTACATTTTCCTTTCCTGTGATAAGTTAATCATAGGCATTCAAACAGTATTGTATTATTTTTAAGTCACAATTCAGGTTGGAAAATGTGTAATTGAATTTCACCCTCTTTAACAATAATGATCCATTCTGTAGCCTGTGAAAGGTAGACTAAAATTGTGTGCAATTTCCAGAGTTATTGCATCTATTAAAATATCCGAACCTGGGTTTAGGTGTGCGAAAGAAGAACAAACAATTCACTTTTCTGCGTTTCACGGTTTAAAGATTGGAGAGATCTCGCCATCAGCATGTTTAATAAAGTTTACAGGAATGTAAAGGCCCAAGGATCCATCCCCGGGGTGGTATTTTTGGAAGCTGTGGTAATTTTAAGGGACAGAAAGAAAGTGCCCTTATGTCTTAAGTGACTCTCTGAGAATATTTCTCCCTAGAGGTTGTTAATTTTCTGAAATGGAGAAAATTTCTTTTAAGTCCGCTATTACCTCTGGCAGCTTGAAAAGCAATTCACATTTAAATAGCTGCTTCATAGCATCTCATTCTTTGCCCGCTGCACAGCCCTGCAAGTCTAATGTGCACCCAGGAAAGAGACTGCTCTTATAACAGCACATCACTAATGCACTTGGAATCCCGTATCTGATGTTTTTAGTGCGATGGCACCAGTCATTGCATGGGCTACCTAAAAACATAGGAGGACATGGTAAGGAGTGAGAGCTACTTGTGTGAAAATTTTGGGCCAGCCTATGAGTTATCCAAAATGCAATTTTCTCACTTTTTCCTCCATGTTACCCACATCCTATCCTTTCGAATACAGAAAATACCTAAGTCACTGCTGTCCTGCGATAAATGCATAGCGTATTATTTTCCAGTTGACTTTCACCTTGGAATATTAGAATCCTAAGACTTTGCTTTTAAGTTATAATTGCCCTGTCATTGACTGGGATGATTTACAAGGTTAACTGCGCATAGATTACAATATATTTCTAAATGCAGCATTTGGAAAGCAGAACTATAATTTATAAATGGATTTTTATTTCATTAAATTGAACCATATGAGATTGGATTTGGTGGGTCTAAAAATGTTTGGGTAATGACAATTTCATGTAGCTTAACCTACGGAGAAAAAACTTTTTAATTAGAATTAGTTGAGTGTAACGACAATTCTTTGCCTTACAGTCCTCCTAGAATTCAGTGAATTTAAGAACCTGAGAAGAGTATAATGAATTCTTTAACTTGTGTCTTCACAAAATTAATGAGTTTCTTTACAAATTACTCTAACGGAACTTACCGCATTGTAAGAACTGAAACAAAACAAAACAAAACGTAAACCACTCTAGCTTTTGGTTAAACAGTTATGGTTTAAATTTTACCAGTCCAAAACTTTATGACCCTTTATTTTATTTTATTTTATTTTATTTTATTTTATTATATTTTATTAATTTTATTTCTTTTTTAAAAGTTTTGTTATTTTTATTTATTTACTTTTGAGAGAGACAGCTAGAGACCCAAAAGGGGAGGGGCAGAGAGAGAGGGAGACAAGATCCCAAACAGACTCCATGCTGCCAGGTGAGAGCCTGACGCAGGGCTCGAACTCATGAACTGTGAGATCATGACCTGAGCAGAAATCAAGAGTTGGATGCTTTTATCGACAATAGCCAAACTATGGATATAACCCAAATGTCCATTGACTGATTAATGGATAAAGAAGATGTGGTATATATGTACAATGGAATATGACTCAGCAATCAAGAAGAATGAAACTTGCCATTTGCAACAACATGGATGTCACTAGAGTGTATAAAGCTAAGCCAAATTAGTCAGAGAAAGACAAATACCCTATGACTTCACCCATATGTGGAATTTAATATACAAAATAGATATAGGGAAGGGAATAGATAAGGGAAGGGAAGGGAAGCAAAAATAACATAAAAACAGGGAGGGGGACAAAACACAAGAGACTCTTAAATATAAAAACCAAACCGAGGGTTGCTGAAGGGCTTGTGGGTATGGGGATGGGCCAAATGGGCAAGGGGCATTAAGGAGGACACTCGTTGAGATGAGCACTGGGTGTTATATGTAGGGGATGAATCCCTAGATTCTACTCTAACTAACCTGGATGTGAATTAAAAAATAAATTAAAGGAAAAAAAAGAATTGGACGTTTAACCGACTGAGTCACCTAGGCCCCCCTGTGATGCTTTTATTTTATAAAGGATCTAAAACACCTTAGTTTCTTCCTTCCTTCCTTCCTTTCTCTCTTTCTTTCTTTCTTTCTTTCTTTCTTCTTTCTTCTTTCTTTCTTTCAAGAAGAAATTTAATTACAGTTCATTTCATGACTTAGTTGGGAATATTATTTACATAGTCATAAAAGTATAAACTCAATATTAATCAACAAGATTATGATACCACTACATGGTGTGGAGAAGAGTATGCTGTATCCATGAGCATGCCTGTAGGCATGTGTGTGCATATGTAAAATATCTTAATTTCTGGTCAAAGACCTTCGCACAGTAAATTTTTCCTCCAAAGCTACCTATGTCTACTTAACGTCCAGGCTTCCTCCTGATCCTTCCCTCTGCTCTGGCCAATTCCAAACAGCTGGCTGTGTGGTTTTTAAAAATTTGGCATTTACACATACCTTTCTACTGAATTTTAGTAATTTGTATGACGGTTTTCATTCTGCAGACTGACTCCTTAAGAATAGGACTGTCTCACTTTTTCTTTTTCTTTTTTTTTTTTTTTGCATACGACAATATGTAAGAAGTGTCTTTGCTCATGAGTCATTCAAATATTGGTGTTGTCAATGGATGAATGGATCAAGAACGTGTGACGCACACACACGCACACACACACACGTGTACAATATAAGCACAGATAAATATTATGCAGCCTTAAAAGAAAAGGGAATTTTGTAATTTGCAATACAGGTGAGTCTGGAAGACATTATGCTAAAGCAAAATAAGCCAGAAAGAGAAAGACGAGTGCTGCATGGTACCACTTATATGTGGGCTCTTGAAAAACAAAGTTGTACGCCTGGAAAGAGAGTATAAAAATAGCTGCTAGGAATTGGGGAGTTGGGATAATAGAGGGGGTTGGTAAAAGGGGACTAATTATAATTTAATTATAATTGGAAGATGAATAAGGTCTGAGAATCTAGTTTATAGCACAGTGACCATAGTTGATAATATGATAATGTATAATTGGAATGTGTTAAGAGAGTAGACTGTATGACAGAATATAATGCAAGTTGACCAGATCTAACCATGTAAAAGCAAATTTCTTGCCAGCACGACTTGGGAGCTACTAAGAAAATTGGAGAAAGAAGAATGAGGGAGCTCATCTTATCATATGTCATTTATCTTCAGTTAGTAGAATTAAAATAAGAAGTTATTTTAAATTATAATGATAGCTCATAGAGTTATAAGATTACATGGGGAATATATTTATATTAGGTATATTGAGAGTGGTAGAAGATAGAAAAATGCTTGTCTTTTATAGGAGGAAGCCAACAGGTAATATAGGATATTGTAAATCAAGAAAGGGTTGGAGGAATATGGTAGGTAGGGTAGAAGGAAAAACCACGGAAGAACTAAACGTGGAAACCTTGAGAATTCCCAGTTGGGGAGGGCGAGTTGACGGTCAGGTTTGGGACAGAGATTACGCCTTTTTATTATGAAGCTTTCTGTGCTGTTTGATGATTTAAAAAAATGATGTATTTTGGCAAAAATAACCACGAGAAAGGAATTCTCTTCTTTCAGCACAAGGACTATAACTACAAAAATTGAAACTAAACCTGATTTGCTTCTTCTGTTTGTGCACAACTAATAAACACATCTTTAAATTCAGATTTAACATGCACTTCCAATACCCCAAATTCCGACTCATTTTCCCTCTAGAAGTCATTATGTGGCATAGGGTGTATCCTGACCAGTTCAGGTAGCTGCATACACTTATGCTGGTGAATCAAACAACCTGCATTTGTTGCATACCGTGACAAGGACTATTACCAAAGTCAAAACCAAAAGCAAACACGAAGCCTAGAATCTTCTAGACAGAGTGAATGAAAATGATAGATTTTATATTTGGCCCTTTGTTATTACCAGTCTATGTATGACATTTCTCTCTCTGTAGAGTATATGCTTCATGAAGAGAGAAGTTTTGCAATGGCACCCCTATATTTCTCAGTGCCAACAAATTGACTTGGACATATTAGATGCTCAAAAGTCCAAGTTGAAATGAAGTAAATTGCAAAGTGTATGTAGAAGAACCCTATAAATCTGAAAGGATTGGACAAATATAGTTCACCAAATTGATCCCAACTTAAAAGGCCATGAAGGAGCTATTTCAACTATCAAATTAACTTCTCAGAAACTTCTGGACACCATTCTGCAAGGTGTAATGGCAACCAGGGCTGGTTGTCTGGAGGTCTGATTCCGTGTTTCAGCCCCAGTGAGTTTCGTATCTTCCCTGAGCCTCAGTTTTTCTCTCTTGGAATGTATAGGGATTTTCTCCATGACACTTCCTTCCATTCATACCACTTTGCTTTTGATCACTGGGTTCAATGAAATGGATTCACACTACCGATTCACAGTACTGATCCAGTCTACTGCGTCTTAGAATACTTGAAACTTCGTAACACTCAGCTGGAGAGATTATCGGTTCCCCCCAGAAGGAAAACATAAATTATAAATTTGTAAAAAAAAAATAAATAATAAAATAAAAATGATTAGTGAGGGCTCTTCCGTGAAAAAGTTCCCAATACTGAAATGACACATTTCAATTAAATCTCTCTAGTGATGGCATCCCATATACTTTTGCACAAACCAAATATATTTTTGTTACATTTATATATTTCTGCTATATATATTTCTGTAGCAAGAATTAAAATTCTTAAGATATAGAAAATGCTGGTAGCAATGAAGGGAAAATACACCTCTTATTAATTTTTCTCAGGCATATGTATGGATGCATATAAGGATATAAGATTTCACCAGAATCATGCTTATTATAATATAATGAATATAAGATAATATTATAAGATTAAATAGTCCATCACATAATTTTTTTTAATCATAGAATATTTTTATATTCATGTCTTTAGGAGCTACTTATTTTTTAATAAATAAAAATAAAAATAAATAAATAGAATTTCAAAATACGAATTGGTCAATAGCGTAATGTGTGCTCCAAGATTTTAAGAACGTGTATCATAAAACTGTCAAAATACCATTTACAATATACTATTTAAAACATAAACACACCCAGGATATATTACACTATTTTTTGTCAAAAATTTTTAACCTGGAAATGGTAGCATTTAAATAACAGAAATAAAATTTTGGATGACGGGGCACTGGGTGGCTCAGTTGATTAAGTGTCTGACTTTTAGCTCAGGTCACGATCGCATGGTTCCTGGGTTCCATGGTTCCAGAGCCCCACATCAGGCTCTGTTGCTGACAGCTCAGAGCCTGGAGCCTGCTTCAGATTCTATGTCTCCCTCTCTCTCTGCCCCTCCCTGCTTATGCTAAGGGAAAATATCACAGTTCAAATAATATAGTTTGTATTTGGGTACATACCTCTCATTCAAATATTCATTCACAGAATCAATATCACCATTTCTAATCATGAATTTTTTTTTTTTAAATGTTTATTTTTGAGAGAGCGAGACAGGCCATGAGTGGCAGAGGGGCAGGGAGAGAGGCAGACACAGAATCCAGGCTTGGAGGTGTCAGCACAGATCCCAACACAGGGCTCGAACTCACAAACTGTGAGATCATGACCTGAGCTGAAGTTTGGACACTTAACCGTCTGAGCCACCCAGATGCCACATACATTTCTAAGACTCTACTTGACTACTTTTATCTTATTCTTTAAGTTGGCCAACATCCACCTCCCACTTTTTTTTTTTTTTATTTTCTCATTGAGATCTATCTATCAACTATCTATCTATCTATCTATCTATCTATCTATCTACCTATCTGTCCATCTATCAATCAAAATGAATCAATAAATGAAATCTATTGAACATTTATGTATTGTCCATCTGGATTATCATGACAATCAAGGAAAATGTGATCAATTCACCTTCTCTATCTACATTTAGTTTCTTCGACTTCTAAAAGAAATTGGTAACTTCTGGTAAATTACTGTAGGTAATTTGCCTACAGGGTTCAGCAGTAATTGGCATTAAAGTTGGTTTATGGGGCTCTCAACCCCCAGAAAACTCAAACAATATCCATGCTGGCATGACCTCCACTCCTCATCAATTTTTTTGAATACCTTCATACAGAAACTGAAGCTTTTTGGAAAGTTATTGTCTTAGTAATCTTTTAGTACTTTGCGTTTTCTCATTGTTGTCTAAGCATCTATTACAATTTACCTTTCTTCTACAGCTGTTTTTGCACTGTGCTCTAAAATGTGTGGTAGACACTGGATGAAGTCAGCTGAGATTTAGCCCTGGGTCTAGTATCATTCTCCCTTGGCGTCTACTGGTCCTCCATCAAATGGAAGAAGAAGGACTTGGAGTTGTGTGCATTCCTTTCATGTATTAACATATTTGATCACATGTAGTACTTAGCCACAACAGACACTTAAAGCAGACACAACGTCCTCACGACGTGCCATAGTCTCTTTTCTTTCACGAAACAAATGTATTATTATATACAATTGGCCTAAACGATGAAAGTCATGGTGAATGTTTATGGTGATTTGGATTAGAAAAGATAATGCTGAAACTTTGAATATTTTTCCCCCTCTCTGAGGGGGAGCTTTCAGGGGCTGAGACTTATCTACCTTGTTAGCAAATGTTAATGCAAACAAGAGGAAGCCCTCATGTTAGCTGTGTGTAATAAGTCAACCAACTGAGCCACCCAGGCTCCCCTAATCATGACTTTCTCAATCACAATATTTTTTTTAATATTCCAAACTGTTTGACATATTTTGTCTACACACACAAAGTGTATGCAATCTCACGAAAACACTTTTGATCCCTGAAGTAAAATGATAGGTAAAAGATTAAGAGAAATAAAAAGGGGAAGATCCATTTCTACTCATCCATCAAAAAAATAAAAAAAAAACGAAAAGCAAAAAACCAAAAACAATGTCTCAAAAATTAAAAAAAAAAAATCAAAGGGAGCAATCTGCTTCCTTTACCGTATGATTATCCGATATTTTTCTCCTTCCAGAACGAAGTTCCTCCTATCCTCACGAAACTGATTTCTGTCTGGGTAGGCCAGCCAGTGGGGGGCAGGAAAGTTTTCTAGTAATGTCCTGGCATTGATGAACACTGCTACCTTAAATTTGGGCCTCCTGTGTCTTCAGCTGGAATGTAGCCTTAGGGGGACACATGTAGGTAGGTGAGGAGAAAAGAGACCCTTTCAGCTGGCCGGAGATTTTGAACAAAGCCTGACAATCAATACGGTAACAGATGTCACCGCCAGCTTGTCGGGACCTGCTATCGCCAGTTCCAGACTGAGTTCATTGACACAGCAGTGGAGAGGTCTTTCGGGGTTTCTTCAGTGTCTTGTCTACTTTTGTTGCTGTTCAGCGGCAAGATCTAATAAACTGAAAGAGGCAGAAGTGTCAGATTTCACAAAGGGTGCCCTTAGGGTTTGCAAATTGAAAAGCAAAAAGAAAATGTGGCTTAT
The DNA here is from genome assembly GCF_007474595.2 of Lynx canadensis. NCBI lineage: Eukaryota > Metazoa > Chordata > Mammalia > Carnivora > Felidae > Lynx > Lynx canadensis. The sequence goes on along the minus strand of NC_044303.2, from coordinate 225,698,502 downwards.
TTTAATAAGCTCCTTGGCCCCTACGCTCTCACCTATAATTCTTCTGTTTGTTTTTTTTTTTTTTTTTTAATTTTACGGACATTATAGAAAGAGAAAAAGATAAACATCCAAGGCTAAGAGAAGTAAAAACAGAACAACAACAACAAAAAAAAAAACAGAAGAAAAAGTTATTTTAAAAGTGTGTGACTATAGAGGTAAGGGGAAAATGTAGAGATCAAGGATCCCTTCCATCAACAGTCAGGATATTAACTTCTGATTCAATTGCAAAGGGAAGCATCACTCCCTAAGTACATTTAACGCACTTGTTAATTCAAGTAGGAATTGGCCACTCGTTTTTCAGTGCATCCAAATGCATTTAAATTGCATTTACAGTCTAGAAATGTCATCTCCTTTTCTGGTACATCTTGTTAGTGCATCCATTTGAATAATATCGGTTATTATTGTGTAAGTATATAATTTTTTTCCCCTCACCCACGGGAATGTCAGCATCATCAGCCAGGAGACCACATCTCCAGTCTTCTCTCTTCCGTTAGTAGTGCCCGGTGGCTTAGTCAAAGCCTAGTAAATATTTGTTGAATGAATGATAAACAGCATCTTACAGAACATGGTTTAGATTTATTTGGAACTTGTGAAACAACTCCCCCACTGGATACATCTCACCAAGTACAGTGCTCAGATCTTAATACAATAGCCCAGGCACTGTTTGATCGGCATATTTGAGAATCTCCTCCGTCTTTAGAGACCAGTGGTTTTCAAATACTTCTTATCTGTGGCAATTATTCCTTCAAATAAATTTGTGTGAGAAATCCCAGCTTAATAGGAAGAGAAAGCACAGAATTACTCTAGTTAAAGTGATGTTCGAATGCCCTTAGTCGGGCTTCTCTGTCTCTCTCCTACTCCTGCAAAGTAATCCTTGAAGAATCTTTAGAGAAACAAAGGAGCCAAAACATAAAACTTGAACCTTGTTTGAGAAATTAACTTCTTCTTCGAAGCTTATGCTTTGGCATTAAATTATTAATGTATTGACATATAATACAATAAAATAACAATAATTAATGTTAAAATATTGACAGATTTAATTTTATTTATTAAAAAATGTTTTTAACTGTTTATTCATCTTTTGAGAGAGAGACACACACAGAGCACAAGCCAAGGAGGGGCAGAGAGAGGAGACACAGAATCCACAGAAGGCTCCAGGCTCTGAGTTGTTCACGCAGAGCTTGAATTCACAAACCGTGAGATCGTGACTTGAGCCAAAGTCAGATACTTAACCGACTAAGCCACCCAGGAGCCCCTACAGATTTAATTTTAAATTATGAATTCTCAAGTTTTGTCGCATGCCTTCCAATTCCTATTATTTTGAAATAAATGCCTAAAATAAGCCTTTATGAAATGTATATGTGACTTTCTATTTCCTGTAATAGTGAGCTAGTCTTTTTACAACCAGTGCTCCATATTTATAAATGCCCAATATATTTTCTTTAATTTCCCTAATGGAATTGGAGAGATTATAAATGTGGGGGAACAGCCAAGATAATTTTAGTAGAAAGTTATGAACTCAGAGGAGTAAAAATAGTATTAGAGAACCACAGTTGCTGTTGTCCTAAGGCCATTATCTAGTATCGTGCCATTGGTTGGTAGCTGAGATGTAGAGACTAAGGCCCAGGGCTATCAAGGTGAGGGGTCATATAAGGCATCCTCCTCACATTTACTGGAAAGATAGAGGTCTCTTCGGAGTCAGCATGCATCTGCGAACTAAACCTTCCTCTCCTCCTACGTTTCCAAACTCATGGTTCTGGAGAAAAGAGTCATAGAAGAATCCACATAAAAGAAAAGATATACCCTATTCAAAGAATGGAAGATGTGGTATTTGAATGATTGCGATTTTCTCCAAATAAATGTGTGGATTTATATCATATCAATCAAAAATTCAATTGGGTTTATAAATGTGTATGTGTATGTACATTCTTATGCAACCTAGCAATCTTATTCTATAACACATGTAAAGGGCCAAATATGATCCAAACGCTCTTGGAGACGTAAAAGTTGGGAGAACCTGTTGTAAAAGATCAAAACAAAACAATATAAAACAATAGTGGTAAAGTTGGTTTGGAATTGGTTCATGAGCAAACAAACCAATAGGTGGCAATAGGGAATACGTAAAACTACGAATATACTCCAGTATAGCAGAACGCATGGTTTCACTTTAGTATCTATCTACTAAAATATATTGACACTTTTTTTCAATTGACTAGGGAATTTTCTAATTTACTAATGCTGTGTCAAGAACATATTTATGATTTACCATCATGCACTATGTTAGTTGGGCTTTAAAATTTTTGTTTTCCCAACAAGAGAGTATTTAAATACGCATCTACACCTTTTAGTTAATGTTAAATTTGTAGCTCATTATTTTCTTAGAAATATTTTCAAAAACAAATCATAGAAAAATGACACAGGAGAGCAGAGCAATTAGAATGGCAATAGATCATTAGTTTTCCTATATTAAATTTTTATCTCACTTCCTCTTGGTATTCATTACTTACCTTGGGGTATCTCTGATATATTCTTCAGTGAATGCTCAGAGACTTCATGCTTCTGTATTAGATACAAACGACAGATCCATTTTCCAGATCATTTTTAAAGGAAAGCCTTACTTATTCCTTTATTGTTTTCACAAGGAAACTTTTCCAGGAGGCGACAACATTGGAGTAATATTTTGCCATTTTAAGTTTATTTATACATTCTCCCTTCCAGGAAGAGAAACAATTTCCTCGATTTTCATGTGGGCAGGAGTCCACCATTCGATGGGGCAGTTCCTCTTAGGCAGCATGTAGGTGTGATGTTTGTTGTGCCTTATGACTTGGGGCTTCTCTTCCCTGGGTCATCCTGTCTTCAGAATCCGTCTGTTCTGTTTCATGTTTCTGTTACCAGGTGACTAGAGCAAGACTTCTCTTCCCTGAAGTAGGTGGCAAAGGAATCAAAGTCAGGATCAAGCAAAGGAAAAGCATCTGGGCATTGATCCAAGCTGCATCTTCAAATCAACAGTCTCACAGTAGAGCCGATATTTTGATCCCCATCTGATGCCTCTTTCTATTTTTATGTTGGTTCTCAATTCACAGAAAGAAGGGATGTGATTTAACCTCAAAAGTCCACAGCCCAAATTGAAATTACTCTCAGGAACTACCCATTAACCAGCACATCATTTAGACAACAAATACTTATTAAGAAAGGGGTTTTTGTATTAATTAATCCCTTTGTATATACTAAGAACTATGTATCAGTGATTTAATTTTATTTAATTCCATTAAATCTTGGTTAGGAAAGGGTTTCCCCAACAAGAGTTCTAAGTATAGCACGAGGATTAAACACCTTTCATAAATATGTGGCTTTTAAATAAACAAGAAAATCAAAGATTTTTGTTGTTATTTAAAAAAAGCAGATCATTTTCAACGACCCTGATCTGTGTTTTTCCAAACAGTCTGAAAGATTGGTGGTAGTAATCCTTGGATTTAGGGGTGAAAAACTTAAGACAGATGCTTTGACTTTATCCAATACTCTGACGTTCATTCTCACGGAAATCTGGCCAACTGCAACCCTATATGCTCACTGCAAACTATCTGGTGGACCAAGAGAAATTTGATTCAGCAAAACTGGAAATTAGGGTTCTCTCTATCTAATATGCAGATTTGTCATTTTGGAGGAAGACCAGCACTGAATTCCATGCTTCACATTCCATGCACATAACCTGTTAGTTTAGCACACAATGCGTCACGATCATTTGAAACATGTTCCATGTTCAAAACCTACTTGGAGGGACACCAAGCAGAATCACCACCTTGTACCCCAAATCATCTTGTGATATCAAAAGTGGCATTACTTGACGCTTGAAAAGTTTTTTTTTTCCTTTTCTTTTTTCTAATTGCCCGTTTCTCCATCTCAAAATGCACAGACCTTTTCAGTTGTCTTAGAACATAGACTCTTTTTTTTTCTCCAGGAGAAATGCAAAATGATTCAAAAACACAATTTTGTTTTAATGTGTTCCGAATGTATCAGTTATCTTAAATAAAATGAAGCACACCAGATAGTGGAAACTGAAGTGGTTTAACCATATCCCCTCTACAGACCAACACCGGTGCTCCTAGCAATATTCGATTTTGATGGCTCCCACTTGTGTTCGTCATTGGGAATTACCTTCAGCCTTTGGAAACTGCCATACATAACTGTCAATGGGAACATGTCCCTAACAATTTCTCTCTGCGTCCCATCTTGAGTTCTTCACTTCCTGGAGTGGAGTATCTCCTAAGAGCACTACTCCTGAATGACTACAGTGTAAAATTCTTTACCTTCGTGTCTATTTCTGAGGAACCCGACCTAAGATCGTTGTTACCAACAGGGGATGCAGAGAGCGGAATTCCAGAGCTACGTTAGTTATCCTTTGGTTGGCGCTGAGGACTCCAATACTGCTGGTAAGTGGGATACGAAGAGAACCTAGGATATTTTAGAAATAAAATTGTTGGACTGTACTTTGGTGATGACCGTAGGTGGTATGCAAATGGAAGGGAATCATCTGTCAATGCCATCTCTCTGGCATTTGAGAATTATGAGAGAAGCCGTACTTATAAACAACAGAACTGAATGGCTCTTGCTGAGTCCCATTGAATCATTGCTGAGAGAAAATGACAGGGTCTGGGCGACAAATCACCATTTTGAGAGAAACTGAAAGCGGAGAGTCTTTTTGGTAGTATTTAAGGAAACCTTCATTTCTTGCAGCTGGAGGGCAAACAAAATGAAGAACTTGGCTCGGGATTTAATTATGAAACAGTGGAGCTTCCGAGAAGGTTGAGATTTCAGCCCTAACGTCTCTTACACCAAATTCAAGGACCTCATGGGAAGGGAGTGGGACCATGAATCTGAGAAGAGGATATTTAGGTGGATGCCCTTGAGACACATGATCTAGATTCCACTGAACCCACTGGCCATGCAGGAGTGGCACACACACATTGGTTAGATTGTAGTGCTAGTGTAAGGCAAGTGGTGTGTACGTGGGACAAAATTTAAGGAGGCATTCTAGCCTTGAGGTTGTGCAAATGCGGGGGCCTCTAGGACCCTGCTCCTCCAGGCCCCTCACTCACCTCATCCTAAACCTGGCCCTTCTCTCTTGCTTGAATATCACAAAAAGTACTGAAGTTAGGCACTTCAAGACAACGCTCACACCCCCTCAGGATCTTCCCTATCTCTCTTGCTGTCAACCAGACCAATAACGAAGTTTGAATCTCAGCACAGTATGGATGACAAGAGCTATCCAAGGGAAGAGAAGGATTGTGCATTGAAGAAGCTACAGGATACGTCTAATGCAGAGCTGGGACAGCATACATGGGGGAGAATCCTGAAGTCCTGATGAAGGGTCGCAGAATGTTTAGTTGGATAAGAGAGGGTTCATAGAAATTGGAGTACTCTTGTGATAGAGTTAACACGTTGGTGAGGACCCCTTATGACGCTACCAACATGTTGCTAGAATGACCCTCTGACATGTGATAAAAGCAATTGCTCACACTAAGTATAAATGCCATATAGTACAGGAATGAATCAACAGTAGGCACACCAAAACATCCTATGTGAGGCCAGAAGACTCATCTGACTGCATTCCATGAGCATATCCAGAAGCCACTCTATCTCAGGTAATTTATACAATCAAATAAAAAGTCATGATCTGGGTGCCTGGGTGGTTCATTCGGGTGAGCGTCCGACTTCAGCTCAGGTCATGATCTCACAGCTCTTGAGTTGGAGCCCCACATCAGGCTCTGTGCTGATGGCTCAGAGCCTAAAGCCTGCTTCAGATTCTGTGTCTCCCTCTCTCTCTGCCCCTAACCCACTCACATTCTGTCTCTGTCTCTCTCAAAAAGAAATAAACATTAACAATTTTTTTAAAAAGTCATGATCTGATACATAATCCTAAGTAAGTTATCAGACTCAGAGTCCATCCACTTATCTAAGGATGGGCTGAATGAATGTCTATGAGAAAGGGATTTGCAACATCACTTACTGCACATGACGTGATTCTCCCAGAAATCTATTGCCTTTTAGCCATATAATTATGGATGAGGGAAAGACCTTTGAAAAATTGCTGGACACCGGTTGGAATTGACACGGACTATGGGTTATGTTATTCTTCTTCCCTCTGTCATAAGATAGTTCAAAGGGACCTAGACCATCTGGATATTCTGTAGGACCACGAATTAATCCATTCTATTGCTGCCATCTTGTGAATTGCACCGGATGAGCAAGATGTGACTAGTATATGGAAAGCCTCAGTAAAAAAAAAAAAAAAAATCTTAGAAGGTGAGAAGTGCACCCTACCAAGATTTAGGGCCTGATCTATAAATTAAGTGCTTTGAGGTTCGGTGGGGCTGAGGTATGCTGGGACATCTCCTATAAAGGACAAATTATTGAATTGTAACCTTTCTACCATCAAGAAAGGTTGCCTGTACTTGGTAAGCATGTCTTAGTTCAGGAGACAGCATATTCTGCATTTCTCCATCTCATGTACTTAGTGATATGGAGATCTACCAGTGTTGAATTGGACCTAGATAGAGAAATGATTCTGTCGCAAATTCAGGCGGGAGGACAATAAAAACTGCTGCCCAAGCCTAAAAGTCGGCAGATATTCCAGTAGTAGACATATCTATGGTGGAAAAAATAGATGCTTGTGTTAGTTTTATAGCCAGCCCCATGCCAGTAGGAGGATCACAGCATAGAGCCCCTGGGATTCTCAGACAAATGCATGTCATCTATAGCGCAAAAGGACACACTATTGGAAAACTAGCTCTTGGTGGACGAGTGGGTGCTCGTAGAGACAGCCTCTTTGATTGTGGGGTATCGAATGACTATGTGGCCAAAGATAGGTTCTGTCATACCCCACTACGTTCTAAAGACGGGTAGCCTTAGTAACAAACCTCTGCAGATGGAAGTGGCCCATTAGAGACTGGTCATGAACAGGACCAGAAGGTATTGAGTGAAATACCAAATAGGTGGCCCAGACCGCTACTGGGCCATCCATCAATGTGCAGAACATCACTGCATGGATTCTAACTTGTGGAGACAGCTTAATGAGAGCTCATCAGCGAGCGAGGATAAAGGAGTTCAGTTTAGAATATTTTAAGTTTCTGACGCCTTAAATGCATCCACATAGGAATATCGATCAGAGTAAGAGCTGCGCAAGAAATGGTAGACAAGCGGTTGGCCGGGTGGTGCTGGGGGTGGGACATAGGGAGAGACTGGTAAAAAGGTACAATCTTCCAGTTATAAGATGAAGAAAATCTGAGGATCCATGTATAACATGGTGACTATCGCTGATAACACCTTATTGTGTCATAAATGTTTTCTGAGAGTAGAACTAAAACGTTCTAACCAAAAAAAGGAAAACACAAACACGTGAAGTAATGGATGCACTAATGAACTCACTGGGGGCTTTTTTCACAATGTATACGTCTCTCAAATCATCACGTGTACACTTTAAACCTCTCACAATATTGCCAGTTACACCTCAGTAAAGCTGGACAAAAAAGAAAGAGCTATGAACAAAAGCCCGCTAGACGTGTAAATTTGGCAAGTGTTGGTGTAACGAGAGTTGTTGAAGCTATAGGAATGAATGAATGAGAGCAGAACAGGATCGTCATTCCGACCTTGAGGAACTCCAGCATTTAATATCTTGGAGGAAGAAAATGAGCTGTAAAGAAAACCCAGAAGCTTCCACCTGAGACGTAGGTAGAAGACTTGGAGACTGGGGTTATGAAGCTTAGGGAAGGAGTTGGTAAAGAAGAGAGTAATTATGGGGTGCCTGGGTGGCACAGTCAGTGGAGCGTCCGACTTCCGCTCGGGTCATGATCTCGCAGCTGGTGAGTTCGAGCCCCACGTCGGATTGTGTGCTGAGGGCTTGGAGCCTGGAGCCTGCTTTGGATTCTGTGTCTCCCTCTCTGCCCCAACCCACTCGCATTCTGTCTCTGTCTCTCTCAAAGATAAATAAACATTAATTTTTTTTTTTAAAGAAGAGAGTAATTATGAGTGTCACACGTGGCTGAGAGACCAAGGTGAGGATGGAAAATATCCATTGCAACAGTGAGTTTAGTGGAAACAATATTATTTCAGGGGCAAAACTGAACAGGTAGCAGATTGAATTGGATTGATATGCGCGTATGCTGACATGTAATGGCCAAAGGAAAAGTCAAATCCCTTAAGTTAATTGACTATAAAGGAGAGAAAAAAAATGAGCCTGTGTTTGGAAAGATTATGGCAAATCATGAAAGCACTGTTCATTTTGTTTCTTTACATTTTTTTTTTTAAATGAGCTAGGTTAACGATTGCAAAGTTCCAGCTCACGGGGACTTCCAGCTTTGACTAAGTACGTAGAAAGCTGGGAGAACATTCCATCCACGCACAGCAACACCTCCAACAAACCCGATATGGACAATCAGCAGATTTCACAAATTTCCCTGAACCCACCCGAGAGCAGAAGTTTCAGGGCTACCAACTAAAATAAAATCTAAAGGAAGACTGTTGTCTCCAGGGAGAAACTGGAAGTAAGCGTTTGCTTCCAGGAGCAGCTGTGGCCAGACATTGATAAAAATTCAACTAATTTTTTAATTAGTTACAAAGAGTTGAGTGTGACCTAGGAGGAGATCAGAATACAGAACCATATGTAGTCCAGAAAAACAAAAGGCATTGATTCCTACTTATAGGAGTTTTTTTTGTTTTGTTTTGTTTTGTTTTGAAGTATACATTTTTTAGAGTGTGTTCTTTGGAACAATCACATTTATTTACTTATATGTTTTGAGAAAGAGAGAGAGCACAAGTGAGCAAGGGGCAGAGAGAGGGAGGGAGAGAATCCCATGAGGGGAGACGGAAGAGAGAGAGAGAGAGAGAGAGACAGAGAAGGGGAGAGAGAAACAGGGCTTGTGCTAACCCCATGTGGGACTTGAACTCCCGAACTGGGAGATCCTGACCTGAGCTGGTCAGGTGCATAACGACTGAGCCATCCAGGCACCCCCGAAGTATAATTAATATACACTGTTACATTAGTTTCAGGTGGCCAACATAATGTTTCAACAATTCTATATGCTACTCAGTGCTCACTATGATAAATATAGTCACCATCTGTCACCAAAGTTTTTAAAATCTTATTGATTATATTCTCTATATGGTAATTTCCATCTCTCTGACTTAATTACTTTCTAACTTAAAGTTGTACCTCTTAATTCCCTTTACCTAGTTCACTCAACACCTGTCTCTGCCTCCTCTTTGGGTACCACCCATTTAGTGTTGGTTTGCGTTTAAGAGACTTTTTGTTGCTGTTCGTACACCTCTTAGAGGATCTTCTTAATAAGATTAGGGGCAGGATGAGAATCCTATAAAACATCCCTCCTCTTATGGTGAAGGCCTGGGGAGGAGAGTCCCAGAGACCTTGGAAAGTCATGGAACACTGTCTGGATCCTTCTCCCTATCTTTTCTACAGAATACAGCTCCGAAACACTTTAGGAAAGAACACAGAACCTGTTGCTTTTAGACCACAGGTGAAAACCTATTACGTCTAGGGAAATAGAATAGAAAAAAATTCTTAACTCCCACCAGTGTGGAGGATCAGGTGAGGACACTGGGCTCAGAGCGATGGCCAGGGACAAGACCAGATAAGTGAGAATACCCTTACCCCTGGGACCCTGGGGTCTGCCAAAGACTGAAGATGAATAATAGGAATGCTCCTTCTCCTTGCTCTCCGTCAGGCTCACGGGCATCCGGTAGTAAGTAGTACAAGTAACTTCACTGGTAGGAGCGGAAGATCATGAAGCACAATCTAAGGCACCACATAAAGGGAAGGCCTAAAGCCAAGAGTGGAACTGACATTGGAGGCTGTGGTTTGGATCTCCCCTCTAAACCTAAGGTAATATTAGAGGAATTAGAGGAATCTGTGGCTCCAGCAAAAAGCAATAATAATAAAAAAAAACTCGACCTCTGACTAGATTGATTCAACCTCCCCAGTAGAGTTTTAGCAGAAGGAAAAGGTGCCCAATGTCATAATAATTACTTTGCTTCAATCTCTACAGTTCAGTACAGTACAAGAAAATCGCTTTCCACAAAAGAAAGCAAATCATAAGGGATATGAAGAGCGAAGCAAAAAAATAGCACGTGGTCAAAAGACCAAACAATGGGAAAGAGATGCCATCAGACATGGAATTTAAAATAATGCCAATGATATGCTGAAGTCTCCCGTGCAAAAGATGGGCAATGTGTACGATCCACAAGGTAATTTCAGCAGACATTTAGAAACTGTAAGAAAGAATCAAATGGAAAAACACATTGACAAAGACAAAGAATGGCTTTGGTGGGCTAAACAACAGATTTGACACAGCAGAGGAAATTATCAGTGAACTTAAAGATAGGTCAAAATGAAATTACACAACTTGAAGCGCGCGCGCGCGCGCGCGCACACACACACACACACACACACACACATTGTGAAAATAAAATGACCAGAGCATCTAAGAACTATGAATGAACTAAGAACAAAATTAAATAATCTAAAATATGTGTCACCAGAAACCCGGAAAATAAAAGAGGGAATGGGGAAGAAGAAATATTTGAAGAAATAACGATGAGACTGTCACCAAATTATCCCTATAGATCATCCTTAGACTGTATAAAAAGATACCAAGGCTGAAATGTGACTTGAGCAATATGGTAACTTAGAGGGTAAATGTTCAAAGTCAATTATATTTTTATATGCTAGCAGCAAATAATGAAACACAGAAATAAAATACTACTGGTATGATTACCAAAAATACTAATATGTGAAATAAGTATAAACCTTCCAAATATATACAATATCTGTAGATGTGCTGAAAATAGCAAAACACTGATGAGTTAAAGAAAAGAAGATGTAATAAACGTACAGATACACTGATTAATTACATTAAAGAAAGATGTAATAAAAGTACAGAGACTCAATGTGGTGAAGTTCACTATTGTTAAAATGTCAATTCCCCCCAAAACTGAACTGACCTTATTGATTCAAAAGAATTGCAGCTGAAACCATTACTGTATAATTTGTCAGGGTGATTCCAAAATTTGTAAGGAAAGCTAAACCAAACACAAAGGAATAACGTTTAATTGGTAAGGGAAGTTGAATTTAAAAAAGACACATTTGGGGGTGCCTGAGTGGCTCATTCGGCTAAGCGTCCGACTTCAGCTCAGGTCATGATCTGGCGGTTTGTGGGTTCGAGCCCGCATCAGGCTCTGTGCTGACAGCTCGGAGCCTGCTTGGGTCCCTGTCTCGCGCTCTCTCTCTCTCTGCCCCTCCTCAGATTGTGCTTTCTCTCTGTCTCAAAACTAAATAAAAATATAAAAAAAAATAAAAATAAATAAAAAATAAATTTAAAAATAAATAAATACAAAAATGCATAAATACATAAATAAGACATAGTTGCTGGTTGAAAAGATAAATTTCTATCTCTTTGTGGACACTTTGTGAGCTATTGCTTTATAAATGAAGAAAATGAAACCCAGAGAAAGGTATTGCTGTGAGATCCATAAGAAAGTAGCATGACTAGTAGTTAAAGCAGAAATTCTAATGCCAAAATGTTTGACTATAGGAGACCAAAACTCTTAACTCTACCAAAGGGACTCTTTTGAGTTTGCGGTATTACATACAAAAACCTGTGCTTGGTGCAAATGTAAAGAAACGGAGTATGGATTAAAAATAGATGGAATGTTTGTGAAGTTTTATAAAATGATTTTTTTCAAACAGCTATTCTGAAAATAATGTAATCACATTATTTTATTTATACAACACAATTGTTACTTTCCCCCCTGATTTCATTGACTTATTGTCTTTTGCAATTGGTGATTTATTTTTCCTCTGGTGAAGGCACAGTAACAAACATTTAAAACAAGATATTGACATTTAATGTTTAAAATCTCAGAGCTTGGGGCAGACTGTCAGGATTCATTTCCTGGGAAGGATTAGAATGGATCATTATAGTTTATGGTGATAATTTAAGAGTGAAGAGTTCACAGAGATGAGGGCGGGGTCTCCAGAAACCTTCAGGACCTGAGATAAATGAATTCATAGAAGATGCTTCTATCTACAATATGGAAAGTTGGACTCCAAGGCAAGAAAAAAAAATAATATGGTGGTATATATCCACAAGAAGTGTATCAGGGACACTATATTTTAAAATGAGCAGGTGTTTTTGGGATGCCTGGGTGGCTCAGTCAGTTAAGCGTCCAACTTTGGCTCAGGTCATGGTCTCCCGGTCAGTGAAGTTGAGCCCTGCGTCAGGCTCTGTGCTGAATTAAAAATATATATTTCAAACCAATACCGTTTGGGCAAGAGGGGAAGAAGTCCTCTATATCTCCTATTGTTTTCATCTTCATTTTGAAGGAAAAGGAATTTTCAGTTTAAAAAGGGAAGATAAATACTGGTGACTCTGAACTAAAGCCTGAAAGCCTTGAAGGGATTGTGTGAGAAATTAGTTTGTTCTGCTTGCCAAGATTAACTATATCCTGAGTCACCAAGAGGAGCTGGGAATATGAATGCCAACAAGTATCAGTGCTCTTAATGAGTTTTGCAAATTAGAAAGACTCCCACAATTGGACAAATATATAAAGGATTTCTTTATAAGATTATTTCTCCATTAGAAATAAGCAAGAGAGAACAAACATAATTTCTAAGTTATTCACTTACTAAAACAGACAAAAGCTTATTCTTGTCTACAATATGCTCTGCAAAATGTGTTAGCATCCAATATTACCAAAGTCAAGTTTAATAAAAACAGAGAAGGATTCACTTTGGATACAGCAACTTTTAGGGCGGTGGGTCAGTGAGAAATAAACCTCTACTTCTGATAAAACAATAAAAAGATTCAGCTCTTGATACAGATTAGGGTGGTTGAATGCACATATTTCTTATTCAGATGATGATTTAAGACAACTCGATTCTCTGACTTTCCTTGAAAAACTAAACGACACAACATCTAAGAGAAGCCATGATGTGTCATTTAGAGTCAGCCACATGGTGACCGATGATCCCACGAACCTGCATCAACAGCTTAGGAAAAGGTTGGTTGAAGATTGGACTTTTGGTTCTACTTTTTTTTTTCTCATTTCAACCCGATAAAGAGCTTTACTTTAAATGTCTGGATGTTAAGAGTACAAATGTGCTCTGTCTATGTGAGTAAATTAGGGAGGGATGAGGTCTATCATTGTTCCCGGGATTGGCCTCACAGCGAGTGGCAAGAAGAAAGTCCTGGATATGCTTGACGCGTCTACTCGTTCCCAGTCTTCCTCAGCACAGTTCGTATTGCTTACTGTGCTTTTATGTCATCTGCAATCCAAGTCTGGGATTCCCTCTCTTAGTCCTCTGACAGAGCCTTCTAGAACACTATGGGACTCTGATTTTCAAAATGAACATTTTGGAGGGTATATTTCGGTAACATTAGATCAGTTAGTATTTTGTGCCCTGGGATAAATTTATTACAGGGTTCACTGACTTCATGTATTTCCAGCAGCAGCACCTACCTTATGGCAGACGCTCTCCTAAGTATGGTGTTACAACATTGAATCGTACACAAAAAAGGTCTCATAGAGCTTGAATGCTAAACATAAGTGAAGCAACATTTTATGGGAGTGCGAGGAGAAGATGATAATCACTGAGGTTGTCTTCTATTGACCAAGAAACCAGGGGAATGTCAGAGCTGAAAGCACACTACTTGACAAGGCTTCTTGTACGTGTCTTACATGTAAAACAGAGACATAAAGACTACAGTGGTGTGTGGGTGGGATAAGAGTCAACAATTTTTTTTAATTATTTATTTTGAGAGTGACAGAGACAGAGTGAGTGGGGGATGGGCAGAGAGAGGGAGAGAGGGAATCCGAAGCAGGCTCTGCAATGCCAATGCAGAGCCCGCTGTGGGGCTCAAACTCATGAAACCGTGAGATCATGACTTGACCTGAAACCAAGAATTGGATGCTTAACCGACCGAGCCACCCAGGTGCCCCAAGAGTCAACAATTTTAACTAAAGATCATCTCTGAATAGCACCAACAGTGAGATTTACAGTGGCCTTTTGAAGACCTTGTTTCAGTTAATACGTTACAGCAATTTTAAGTGTATCATACTGTATTTCATGTTGGAAAAGAGAATGAAATTGCAGTGCAATAAAAGCATAAATATGGGGATAAATGGAAATAGGGAGAAATCACTAGGAAAAAATTGTTCTAAAAAATGTGTGGCACGTATGAGCACCTTCCCATAAATGGTCTCAGTCCTTCCTCACCCTGCCCTTGATTGCCCCTCCCATGTGTCCTATACACGGGCAACTCTTGCTTTCTCCCTCTTCACTGAATGACAAACAAAGCTCAGAGGAATTGGGGAACCACCTTTGATTCCGGAAAGTCAATGGTGAAATCCTGGCCTCTACCACATATCTGAGACCTGTCTTCTATTAGATGCAAGAAATTATAGCATTATTCTAATTTTATGATTGTTAGAATGATTAATTTTGGTGTTTTCTTCTTCCCTTGACATGACTTTCAGAATAGGAATAATTTAACTTTTTATCCTGAGTGCCTTTTAGTGTCCAAAAAATTCTCAGCTTTCAATAAGTTTCCCGAGTGAATAAATGAATGAGGTGATGCTGTATTTATAGATCACACAAAGTTAGGTGAGAGTAGATAATCTGAATAAAGGAACAGAGTCATAAAATATGATCTAGTAGGGTATATCTAACAAGGTACACTGCTATGAGAACTAATTTATAAGCATCTATGAATGTTCAGGGACAAATAGAACCTGTAGAAGATGGACGGTGTGTGAATGACCTGCATACATGATGTATGTTGGCACTAGGAATACACTGAGACATTGTAGTCACATGCCGTTGCATTAAGAGCGATAAGGGAGTTTAAGTGGGGGAAATGGGTTAAGTTCTTAAAAATACAAAGCATGAAACTTTATTCTGGGTTGAAACCCTGGATTTGGGGAAATGTTGACTTGCCAATGACCACATCAAAGTCAAGCATGAATTATTAGACACAGATGTGAATCGAGAAAATAGAAGCAGCTGTTCTTGGGCTTGCCTGGCCCAGTCAAGGCTTTGGCAGTATGACATTTTCCTTTTGTTGGAATTGTATGCAAGGATCCCTGGAAGGCAAATGATCCTAATATACGACTTCTTGATAGATGATTTCTACAAATGGATTTTCTGTCCTTGACTAACAAAACAGCCGATACATGGGGCAGCATTTGGGACGTTCATGAGAATAAGGCTCGTGTCCAAATGCCTTTCTGTGTATTTCATTGCATCTTTTATGGACTGTTTTCCTCAAAGATGTCGGTATTGTTCAGAGACCCGGTCTCCAATTTCCACTGTGACACTTTCTAGTATGTGTGCCTCTGTGTGGGAAGTGCAAGTTACTTGGCAAGCCTCTTATGCTTGGAGTGTTACTTATGAAAGAAAACTGGTTCAAAGCAGAGCCGGATGAAGCTAAACTACATTTTAACCCTGATAAAAGGACATGTGGGGAAAAATAATTTTAATGCCAGCAAGATGCTTCAGAATTGGGGAGACGGTGGGATTGTATTCAGCTGGCACACAAGAGGCCGGTGACCCTCACTCTAGTCTTTGAGGAGGACGCGATCAGAGAAGTGAGATGAAGGCAGCTTCCCTCCAACAAATGCAGTGCTGCTTGATGTGAAGCAACTGGTTTACAGTGTTCGTTAGGATATTCCTTCCTCGATGCAGTCTTTCAGTTGCCCGGCCAATGTTTTTAATTGCTAGGTCAATGTAAAAAAAAATTTTTTTTTGGTAATTTTTACTAAAATAAGATTTATCTTTTGGATTTATTTTGGGGAGGCTCCAAAACTTTTAGTTGTCCTAGCTAAAAACTCTCCACACTTGTCCATTTATTAAAATATTATTTTATTCACCTCAATACAGTTTTGTAATTTGTGTCCAAATCCCTGGTAATTCTGTTTATACTACCCTGTTGTTTGTGCTTAAGACTATTGATCTGGGTGCAATGTATCTGAGTTTTCTCATTCTTAGTTTTAATAGTTTTTAGATTGATTCCTTTTGTCATTCTCTCTCTCTCTTCCCCCACCCCACACCTCTGCTCTGTCAGATATGCTTCTAGATACTGGGGATTTAACAGTGAATGTGAAAACAGTAATGACTTACCACCGCACACCTATTAGAATGGTGTGCAAAATGACAAACAAAATGACAACATGACAAACAAAAATGACAATATAAAATCCCGGCAAGGATGTGGAGCAACAGCGACCCTCAATCATTGCTGGTAAGAGGCCAAAAAAACTTTGGAAGAGAGTTGGTAATTTCTTGATTTCTCGCGAAACTTAGTAGACTCCCAGGCATATTATCCAGCAATTGCATTCCTTGGTATTCACCCAAGCGAGTTGAAAATTTCTGTTCGCACAAAACCTGCACACAAATGTTCATGGGATACTTATTCACAATTACCAAAACTGACGTCCTTCAACAGATGAAGGAAGAAACTAACTGTGGTATATCCATACAATGCAGTATATTTCAGCAATAACAGCAAATGACTTATTGAGTCATGAAGTGACAGGAGGAACCTAAAATTCATATTGGGAAGTGAAAGAAGCCTATCTGAAAAGGCTACACACCGTCTGATGCAAGCTATCGGATATTTTGGAAAAGGCAAAACTAGGAAGACTCTACAAAAATGAGTGGTTGCTGGGCAGGGTCGGGGGAGGGAGAGATGAACGGGAGGAGCCCAGTGTAGCGTAACGATTCCGTATGACTCTGTAATGGTGGGTCTGGACGCGTGCCATCACACATATGTCAAGACTCATAGAATGCACAAACACAAAGAGTGAAGCCTAAGGGAAACTTTGGACTGTGGCTAATAATGACGATTCAATATTGGCTCATCATGGTAAGCAATGCAGCGCACAGGTGCGAGATCTCTTGCGCTAACGTTTACGGTGTGCACAGGAGGATAGATGGGAACTTTTCATACTTGAAGTTTGATTTTTCTATAAACCTAAACTTGCTCTAAACTAATATCTAGTAATTTAAAAAATTAACATGAAAGACCAGTTCTCACCGTCCTGATACTTGCATCATGGTGAAAGGAGGTAAATAGTGAATAAAAAAGATGAGCACCGGTGGTGTTACATGTTGTGAGGACGGAGGAAAGTAACCACTCTATCTTGATAGGTAATGGTTTGCTCTTGGGCTGGGAACTTTAAAAAAAAATTCTTTTTAATGTTTATTTATTTTTGAGGGAGAGACAGAGTGCAAGGAGTGGGGGGCAGAGAGAGGGAGACACATAATCCAGAGAAAGTTCCAGGCTGTCAGCACAGACATGGGGCTCAAACTCACGAACCCGTGAGATCATGACCAGAGCCAAAGTAGGCTGCTTAACTGACTGAGCCACTCAGGCACCCCAGGCTGGGGACTTTTAAATGCCATGGTTAGGGACACCTGGGTGGCTCAGTCGGTTGAGCATCTGACTTTGGCTCAGGTCATGATCACCGTTGCTGAGTTCAAGCCCCACATTGGGCTTGCTGCTTCAGGGCAGAGCCTGCTTTGAATCCTCTGTCCCCCTCTCTCTGCCCCTCACCTGCTCACCCTCTCTCTCTCTAAAATAAATAAACATTACAAAATAAATTTTTTATTAGAGATTAATTTTTTATGAGAGGGTAAAGATCTCTCTGACACATTTAAGCTGAATTAGAATTAGCTGTTTCCAGAAAGGACGTTTGTGTCAATGGTTCTCCTCAAAACTCCATTTCCGACACGTGTTTGAGTAAATCTGACTTAAACACAACAGTCTCTAAGTGGCTGTGCTGTTCCTTCACCTTCTCATTTCCAATTCCTGAAAGTTCAAGAATGAGCCTTTGAAAATATTCATTTGATTATAGCAGTTCCCTCGTTTAAAATCTTTGTCGGACTTCTCATTTAGACTAGAGCCCCGTTTTCCACCAAGACATCCAAGGCCCTTTGCTCACTGGACCATCCTTCCGTTCCAGCTTAATCTCTCACACTGTTCCTTCTGCTCAGCTAAAACGCCATACTCACTGACTTCCTGAACTCCTTTTTCCCTTCAAATACAGCAAACTCTCCACGACCTCAGGGCCTTTCTACTTGCTATTCTCTCTTTTGGTAATTATCTGTCGGGTGTTTCTTGCAATGGCCAATGATCAGCACTAGGAGAAGTGTTTAACAAATAAACCATGATAAAATGCACATTCTTTATTCTTCTGTCAAATATGCCGTGGCTGTCTCCCTCCCTTTGTTACGATATTGGATCAAAAGTCCCTTCCACAGAGGCCTTCTCCTCCTCTCTGTGACATGCATCTCCTTTCCTGTTTTTGCCTGCTTAGACTCATCACGATCAAACACAATATCATTTTTCTTACAATATTGTTAATGTTTGTATTTCTTTTTTTCCCCCTTCTTTTATGTGTATCTACTTGAGAGACAGAGAGCGAGAGAGAGCGAGCGAGAAAGAGCGTGAGCAGGGGAGGGGCAGTGAGAGAGGGAGACACAGAATCTGAAGCAGGCTCCAGGCTCCGAGCTGTCAGCACAGAGCCCGACGCGGGGCTCGAACTCACGAACGGTGAGATCATGACCTGAGCCGAAGTCAGAGGCTTAACCGACTGAGCCACCCAGGCACCCCTTAATGTTTGTATTTCTAACCAGAATATAATCTTCATGAAGGCAGGCATTTTGTTTACTGCTGTGTCCTCAGCGCTGAAGCAATTTCTGGCCCACAATGACACTTGATAAATATTTGATGAGTGAATGAACAAAAACATAAGGTAATATTTACAAAACGCAAACTTTTTGGGGGTTAAAATTATAAATGGCTTTTTTTTAATTAAAAAATATTTATTTATTTTTGAGAGAGAGAGAGAGAGAGAGAGAGAGTAAGTGGGGGTGGGACAGAGGGAGAGGGAGGCACAGAATCCGAAACCGGCTCCAGGCTCTGGGCTGTCAGCTCAGAGCCCAACATGGGGCTCAAACTCACCAACTGTGAGATCATGACCTGAGCTGGAGTCAGATGCTCAACTGACTGAGCCACCCAGGCGCCTACAAATGGCTTTAATGGAAGTAAGCATCACCTTGTTTTAAATTTTCTCTGAATATACTACACATCTATTATATGCCTTACAAATCTGCATTTTCTTTTCTAAGATTTATAAATATTTTTAAAATATAGATCCCGTTTTCCACTTACTGAAATACATTCGGGACTCAGTCTGAAGTTTGCAGTGAGGCAATTATTCTGTTCACGATGGAGAATGAGTAAAGTTTTAGCTTTCATTGTACTAAAGGACCCAGAGACACTGGATGTATACTTTTTATTCCAAACCTACACTTCTGGAACTCGATTTTATCCTTTTAACACTTAAATAAAGGATTCTATTTAGTTCTGCATAAGATGGTAAATATAAATAATGCATTGACTTAAACAAAGTTATTTAAGACAGGTTAGTGAAAATAGGACATTTTTTACATTGATTATTATGGAAGCTAGAGTAATTTTATTATAAAATATTTTCGCTCCTGTAGCCAGAGGCAGAATCCTGAATTAGAAGCCTTTGGCTCAACTCAGATGAAACCTATTCTAGTTAATTTAAGGAAGAGGGTACATATATTGGGAGAATGGTGAAGAAGTGACAGAATTAAGGGAAACCCTGAAAAGCCAGATGTTGATAGATAATAAGGCAAGATCAGGATTTTTCACAGCAGGAAGTGAGTTCCAACCAACTTCTAATTGCATTACTCTGGTGGAGAATTGGACTTGGATTGAGGCTTAGGTCTACACCCAGAAAAACCGTGATTGATCTTCCCTGTCTGATGCCCTAGAATGAGAGAACAGCTAGTCCTACAGAGGAAAACAGAGGTCTGCCCTATTGGCGAAGGGGACATGTGGCCACCCAGCAAAAACTAAAGAGCCCATTCTGGTGATTGATTGAATAGGTTAAAGTTGGTATTTAATGCCAAGAAAGCATTGAAAAGAGGAATACAATATCAATTCATAGAATCTGTATTACAGGGACACCTGGGTGACGCAGTCAGTTGAATGTCCGACTCTTGATCTCAGTTCAGGTCATGGTCTCACAGTTCATGAGTTCAAGCCCGCCATCAGGCTGTGCGCTCATGGCTCAGAATCTGCTTAGAATTCTGTCTTTCTCTCTGCCCCTACCTGTTTGTGCTCTCTCTCAAAGCAAGTAAATAAACTTTAAAAAAAAGAATTTGTATCATAACGCCTAAAAAGGCAGGGTTGTTAAAATCTTATTTTTGTTTGGTTTATATTTAGATGCCTCATAGTTTTCAGAACTCTGAAATATTTTCAGATCTCCTAAAGCCTGAGATCACCTCTGAGAGTCACAACTTCGACAAAAATTTGAAGATATAAACTTGACCCTATTTTTGAGTTTTTGTTGGATAGGTAGTGTTGCACAACTTTGCAAGACGAAAACAATCTCTATCTGTTTTCTCGGAGGGATAGGTATAGAAAAGAAGTAAAATATAACATCAGGACCTGTTTTCGTGAGTGTGTAAATGAACAACCCATTAAAATCCCAATGAGAAAATCAGCCTTCCTGGTGCTCATCTCGGAAACTTCGAACACGGGCAATTTTAGAGACCTGCCCCTGGTTAATTCTCACATTCTGAGTAAATGTAGTATTGTCCCGCTTACACCTGTCATGGACAAGGTATG
Organism: Lynx canadensis; assembly: GCF_007474595.2. Taxonomy (NCBI): domain Eukaryota; kingdom Metazoa; phylum Chordata; class Mammalia; order Carnivora; family Felidae; genus Lynx; species Lynx canadensis. Next base: position 225,677,728 of record NC_044303.2, on the reverse strand, counting down.
ACTCTCCTATTTCAGAGATTTTTTGGTGCGTATACGGTGACAGGGAGAGACAATTTTTCTCATAGAAAGAAAGAATCCAGGGAACCTGTTCCTATATTTATGCTGCTTCCTCCCACTGTCTAGAGTTTATTTATGTGAATGTCTATGACATGGTTTCCTTGGCAACCAAAAGGAACCCGGATCTGAGTGGCTCTCTTACAGGTTCACACATTTAGAGATCATTTGCTTTTAAAAATTAACTGTTCCACGGAATAGTCAGTGAAACCACGTGAAAAACTATCGCCCATTTTATTACGGGATTAAGTCTTGCTGATGTCCCCCACTTGAACCCCTTAGCGTCTCATTGCACCCTAGACGTTCCTGTAATGAGTTACAATTCGGGGGAATTTTTTTTTTTTTTTTTTTTTATTTATTGCAGATGCCATTTTAGAAAGCTGTGGTAGGGAAGCAGTTCCCCTTTCCAAATTCAGTTACAACTAATTGCAAAATTCCATAGCTATCACCTGAATTACACCTAACAGTCAAATGTTTAAGGCTACCAAAGCACAGAATAAACACAACAAGCTGCAGGGAGCCGTCATGGGCCACAATGCCACGGGCGAAGGCGAAAATAAATGTCAGAGGCAATACACTATTGACTAATTTTAATAGAATCCCAAATGCTGTAAACCGCAGCTGGTTTTCAGTATTAGGAAACAGTAGGGGGAAAAAAAAAAGTCTTCATTCTGATTTCTAGCCTCTGTGGCCCTATTTCCTATTAAAATTTTAAGCACTATCGCCTGCTAAACTGATATTTATTCAATATAGAAGTTGTTCACTTGCCTCTTTCACGCAGCTGTGCCCTTGACTCCCCCAGAAATCCTTGGCTTACACCATGGATGTTCTCTGAACTATTTGGCTTTGATGAAACTTTATACGCAGGGCTATCACTCCAGAAATCCACTTATGTCCCATTTCTGAGATTGTAAAAATAGAGCCTGCGATAGATAGTCCCTACCCAAAGGATGAAGGGGGGTTAAGGGGTGGAAACTGATAACGGCAGGTGTAACTCCTGTGGCGCGGTAGCGATCACATCAAGACTTAATGTTATTTTTCCTCTCCGGCTTCTCCTAACATCTCCGTGCAGTTCAGGTAGTGAGTAATAGAACTGTGTCAAGTTTCCTATCCTGTTTTTCTGGACAGCTTCTCTAAAACATTATTATCACATTGACTCTGTTTCCCTTGCCAGGAACACTGAAATGACAGCTTGTCTGGTGTTTCTATTACATCGTCAGCTTCTCCGCCCACCCCCATCCTTTTGTCGTGGCAAGCGTTGATATTGGCATGCCTCAACTAGCTCGGTCAAAATTACCGAGTCACTTTGCTCTTTCTTTTACTGCTGCATTAAATGCTTGAACCACAAGCATTACTTTCCTTCGGTGGCATTCGTGGTGCACGTTATCAGCCACAACTTTGAGACTGATCATCCAAAATTTTAAACATGAAACAAATCCTCGTTCAAATAAACATCTTTTTGACTCGGGGTCTCCGACTCTTTGTAATCTGTTGTAGTGAAATTATGCTCTACATTGACAAAGCTATTCTCTCAGGTTGCAAACACCTCTCCAGGCTTGAAATCCCACGAAACGTGGTAGCATTTTCTTTATTTTCCCAATAATGGCTTTTGGGTTAGTACACATAAAAGAAGACTCATTTTCCTCGACTCTGTGAGATCCAGATGTTGAGGTAGATCTTACCTGCCATGATCTGGCAAAAGCTTATTGGTTACGTTTTCTTCTTCCATTCTTTCACTGACTTGCCAAACAAATAACAATTTAAAATGGTGGCGTATCCTGAGATGTATTTCTAGAGGTCTGCAAATTCCATGCATTGAGTTAAAAAGTGGTCCCCTAGATGATCTAGATTACCATTTCATAGTTTCCCTGAGAACTACCCCATATCTGAATTTTTCCAGTGCTCCTGTGGGCAATGGGATTTCAAATTATTATATTGCCCAAAGATCCCCAGATAGAGATTTTATGCAGTTTTTATCAGGAAGCATCACTGAGTCTTAAGACACACAGTTGATGAATATGCTGAAAACGAAAGAATCTCGACTAAGCAACCTGTTCCCTATTCAGGTCATGGAACCGATCTTTCCAACTGGCTCATGCATGGCAACACATGGTGATCCATTGCTTTATTTCCTGTACAGAGGTGGTATCTAAACTGAGACCTGAGGGAAGAGAGAGGACAAGAAGATTTAAACAGGTCTCAAGTTGGAAAAGAGTTGATCGTTGATATGAAGCTAATAAAAAGGCAGTTCATGAGGAGTGAAATGAGCTGGGTGGATAATATTACCAGATAGGCTGGAATATAAGTTGGGCTCAGCTTAAGGAGAGTCTCACAAAAGAGTTTTCATTTTATCCTAGAGGACTAAGAAGTTGAGGAAGGCTTTTAAGCATTAGAATATCCAATATATACTTCTAACATCAATTTGCTGTTGGGAAGGAAATGGATTAGAAGGCAGAGGGAGTGGAACCATGCACACTAATAAAGAGGAGGTTGTTGGGACGCCTGGGTGGCTCAGTCGGTTGAGCCTCTGACTTCAGCTCAGATGATCTCAAGGTTTGTGAGTTGGAGCCCTGCGTCGGGCTTTGCGCTGACAGCTCGGAGCCTCCTTCAGATCCTCTGTCCCCCTCTCTCTGCACCTCCCATATTCGTGCTCTCTCATTCAAAAGTAAATAAACAATTTTTTTTTTTTTTTTTTTTTAAAGAGGAGATTGCAGGGCTGGGAACAGATGAGATTTTCAGCTGGGAAGGTGACAGTTGAGCCATGATAAAGTGGAAACATTCCAGATACACCGTACAAAAATAATTAATAGGACTTGCTGATAGATAAGATGTTGGAATAAGGCAAAGGCAGAAACAGGACAACGACACAGATTCTGGTTTGAGTAACTCCCAGGTTAGGCACAGCACATAGCCCCGGTGTGAAAGAGGGGATATTATTAGGATTTAGGAAAGAAGTCGAGGGCTTTGTTTGGGACATGATGTTGAAGCGTCTCTAAGACAGTTTGGTAGAGATGTTGAATGAGTCCGAATTTCACTAAAAATGTCTGGGTTGGGTATATTAAATTTAAGAGTCATAATGACATCAATGACACTCATGGCATGTGAATGAATGGGTCACCACAGAGGACACGGGACAGAAATAATGCAAAAACACGAGAACAAGTGCCGAGAAATTCCAAGTTGAGATGTTGGACAAGCAAAGAAAACAGTGAAAGCGACCCCGAGGCAGAAGGCAAAGTAGGAAAATGAGGCCTCATGAAAGTCAAGAGAGAAGATTCCAAGAAAAAGTGATCAGCGGTGTCAAAGGTTACTGAGAAGTGAAGGGAAGTGAGAACCAAACATACCCCACAAGCGTGAAGCATGCCGGTCATAGAGATGGTGTCCAAGAGAATGATGTAGGTCAGAGAAGAAATAGCTGTCAGAAATGAAAGCCTTAAGGAAGCTACAGAAGTTAAGACCCAGGGCCTTAGAGGGATTGTTGGCCAAGGGTCAGAAAAGGGATGTGCCCTACTGTGATTGGACGGACCGGGAATTAACGACGTTGTTAACTGAATGTCTGTGTGCTAACAGGGTGGGCTGGTAAATGAACGGCTTTTAAGGAGGATAAGGTAAAAGATAATATTAAAGAAACAACAAGGTATTTCCAAGAACTGTTGCAACGCTTTGATGTTTCTGACGAGGCACTTAAAGTGAATCTGCTCAGCAAGTTGTATGGTTTTCTTGAGAAATGATCAGATGCTCTTAGTCCGTGAAGGAAAAGGAGGATATTTGATGTCACCGAGGGCTTTTTTTTTTTTTTTTTTTTCTGAAGTGTAAAGGAAAAAAGAAGGAAGGAAAGAAAAAATGAAGACTTCTTCAGGGGAAAAATTACAAAAATTGAGCATGAAGTATAACCAGAACAAAGATAGGCATGATAATAACATGACAAGAATATGATACTATTGAGAGTAAGAAACTGATAGAATAAATAAATTGGGTATCTTGATGAGGTGAAAGCATTGTGTTTCTTAAAAATTGTTTATTTATCTATTTATCTACTTATTTATTTTTAAGCTCCAGTATAATTAATGTACAGTGTTCTATTAGTTTCGGGTGTACGATATAGTGATTCAACAACTCTATACATTACTCAGTGCTCGTAGTAAGTGTCCCGTTAATCCCCATCTCCTCTTTCACCCATTCCCACCACCTACTTCCCCTCTGGTCACCATCAGTTCATTCCCTATAGCTAATAGCGTGTTTTTTGGTTTGTCTCTTTTTTTCATTGTTTTGTTTCTTAAATTCCACATATGAGTAAACTCAAGTGGCATTTGCCTTTTTCTTTTTTTTTTTTTTATTTTTAAAAAATTTTTTTTTTCAACGTTTATTTATTTTTGGGACAGAGAGAGACAGAGCATGAACGGGGGAGGGGCAGAGAGAGAGGGAGACACAGAATCGGAAACAGGCTCCAGGCTCCGAGCCGTCAGCCCAGAGCCTGACGCGGGGCTCGAACTCGCGGACCGCGACATCGTGACCTGGCTGAAGTCGGACGCTTAACCGACTGCGCCACCCAGGCGCCCCGGCATTTGCCTTTTTCTGACTGACTTATTTCACTTAGTATTACACCCTCTGGAACCATCCATGGTGTTGCAAGTGGCAAAATTTCATTCTTTTATATGGTGGAGTAATATTCCATTATATATATAATATATATTATATATATATTATATATATAATGTACATCACATATATAATATATATTATATATCACACATATATAATATATAATATTTATATATCACACATATATAATATATATTATATATACAATATATAATACTGTATAAATATTAAATAATAAATATAATATAATATATAATATAATATATAATAAAATAATTATATAATAATAATATAATAATTATATAAAAATAATAATAATTGTATAATAATATAATATATATAATATAATATATTACATATATTATATATAATAATATAATATAATATATTATTATATATTATATATAATATAATAAATATAATATTATATATTATATATTATATAATTATATATAATGTTATATATATTAATATATATTCTATATTCTATATTCTATATATATATCACAACTTCTTTACCCATCTATCACGGACACTTGGGTTGCCTCCATATTTTGGCTATTGTAGATAATGCTGCAATAAACATAGGGGTGCATGTATCTTTCTGAATCAGTGTTTTCATATTCTTTGTGTACATACCCAGGGATGGAAATACTGGATCATATAGTACTTTTATATTTAATATTTTGAGAAAGCTCCATAATGTATCCCACAATGGTTGCACCAATTTGCATTCCCACCAACAGTGTACTGGGGTTCCGTTTTCTCCACATCCTCACCAGCACTTGTTGCTTCTTACGTTTTTTTTTTTTTTAATGTTTTTAATTTTAGCCATTTTGACTGATTGCACTTGATTTGCATTCCCTGATGATGAGTGATATTGAGAATCTATTCATGTGCCTGCTGGACATCTGTATGTTTTCTTTGGAAAAATGTCTGTTCACGTTTTCTGCCCCCTTTTTAATTAGATTACTTTTTTGGTGTTGAATTGTATAAATTATTTATATATTTTAGATACCAACCCCTTATCAAAGATATCATTTGCAAATATCTTCTCCCATTCAGTAGGTTGGCTTTTTGTTCCATTGATTGTTACCCTTGCTGTGTAGAAATTTCTATTTTGATGTAATTTTAATCATTTATTTTTGCTTTTGCTTCCCTTGCCTCAGGGGACATATTTAGAAAAATGTTGCTACAGCTGATGTAAAGAAATTTTGCCTGTTTTCTCTTTAAGATTTTTATGGTTTCAGGTCTCACATTTAGGTCATTAATCCATTTTCAGATTATTTTTGTTTATGATGTAAGAAAGGAAACCAGTTTCATACTTTTACAGATTGCTGTCTAGTTTTCCCAACACCATTTGTCGAAGAAACTGTCTTTCTCCCATTAGTTATTCTTTCCTGCTTTGTAGAAGATGAATTGACCATATAACTGTGGGTTTATTTCTGAGATCTCTGTTCTTTTTTTTTTTTTTCATGTTTGCTTATTATTTTGAGAGGGAGAGAGAGAAAGGGAGAGAATGTGTGCATGTCGGGGAGGGGCAGAGAGAGAAGGAGAGAGAGAATCCCAACCAGGGTCTGCATTGTCAGGGCAGAGCTTGATGTGGGGTTCCATCTCAGGAACCGTGAGATCATGACCTGAGCTGAAATCAAGATTTGGACCCTTGACAAACTGAGCCACCCAGATGCCCCTGGGCTCTCTATTCTATTCTATTGGCCTATGTATCTTTTTTGTGCAGATACTATACTGTTTTGATTACTACAGCTTTGAATATATCTTGAAATGTGACATTGTAATAACTCTAGTTTTGTTCTTTCAAGACTGCTTTGGCTATTCAAGGTCCTTGGGGTTTCTATATAAATTTTAGGATGACTTGTTTTAGTTCTGTGAAAAATGATGATAGTATTTTGATAGCGAGTGCATTAAATGTGTAGATTGCTTTGGGTAGTATGACATTTTAATAATATTTATTCTCCCAACCCATGAGCATGGAATGCCTTTTCATTTCTTTGGGTCATCTTCAATTCCTTTCAGCAACGTTTTATAGTTTTCAAAGGATGGATCTTTAATCTCCTTGGTTAAATTAATTCCTAGGTATTTTATTATTTTTGGTGTAATTGCAAATGGGATTATTTTCTTAATTTATCTTTCTTCTGCTGCATCATTAGTGTAGAGAAATCCAACACATATCTATATATTGATTTTTTTATCCTGTGACATTACTGAATTCATGTATCAATTCTAGTAGTTTTTTGGTGAAGGTTTTGGGTTTCCTCTATACAGTATCATGTAAGCTGCAATTAATGAAAGTTTTACTTCTTCCTTACCAATTTTGGTGCTTTTAATTTCTTTTACTTGCCTGATAACTGGGGCTAGAACTTCCAGTATTAGGTTGACTAAATGCAGTGAGAGTGGACATCATTGTCTTGTTTATGATTTTAGGGGGAATGCTTTTAGCTTTTCATTATTGGGTATGAAATTCGCTGTGAGTTTTTCATATATGACTTTTTTTTATTGAGGTATGTTCCCTGTAAACCTACTTTGTTGAGGGTTTGTATCATGAATGGATGTTGTACTTTGTCAAATATTTTTTTCTCCATCTTTGGAAGTGATCGTATATTTTTTATCCTTTTTCTTATTGATGTGATGTATCACACTGATTGATTTGTGAACATTGAAGCACCCGTGCATTCCAAAAATAAATCCCACTTGATCTCAGTGAATGATTTTTTAATGTATAGTTGGATTCAATTTATTAATTTTTGTTGAGGATTTTTGCATCTATTTGCATCACAGATATTGACCTATATTTCTCTTTTTTGTAGTGTCTTTATCTGGTTTTGATATCAGGACAATGCACACCTGATAGAATGAATTTGGAAGCTTTCCTTCCTTGTCTATGTTTTGGAGTAGTTTGAGAATAGGTGTTAGCTTTTCTTTATGTATTTGGTAGAATTTACTAGCAAAGTGGTCTGGGCTTAGAGTTTAGTTTGTTGAAAGTTTTGTGGTTACTGATTTGATTTCATTGCTGGTAATCAATCCAATTTTTAAAATTTCTTCCTGGTTCTGTTTTGGTACATTATGTGTTTCTAGGAATTTATCCATTTCTTCTAGTTTGTCCAATCTTTTGGAATACAAATTTTCATATTTTCATAATCTTTTAGAGTTCTATAATGTTTGTTATTTCTCTTCTTTCATTTCTAGTTTTGTTTATTGGAATCTTCTCTGTCTCTCTTTTTTTTTTTTTTTTGATGAGTTTAGCTAAAAGTTTATCAATTTTGTTGATCTTCTCAAAGGACCAGTTTTTGTTTTCATTGATCTGTTTTTATTTGTTATTTGTTATTTATTTATTTATTTATTTATTTTAGTTTCTATACTGCTTATTTCTGCTCAAATACATATTATTTCCTTCCTTCTATTTGTTTTGCGTCTTGTTTGTTCTTGCTTTCCCATATCCTTTAGTTGTAAGGTTGGGTTGTTTATTTGATATTTCCCTCACTTCTTAAAGTAAGCTTATATGCTATAATCTTCCCTCTTAGACCAGCTTTTGGTACATCCCAAAGAATTTTGACCATTGTGTAAAGCGAAAGCATTGTTGACATGTGGATATAAGAACCAGTGAGTTACAAAGATAAGAGGTGACAGTGGAGAAATTTGATATTCAAATTAACATATTTTTGGTGGGGAAAGTATATGTTGTAATTTTGGAAGCAAAACCTTGAACTGAATGAAAATAAAACTTATTTCACATCCAGAGTTATAGGAGAGAGAGTGGGAAATGTTAAAGAGACACCGACATCAATTTTAGGCTCACTCAAGAAACATTAGGGGTTAGGAGATGGAGTCTTTAATAAAAAGAGATGGTCAATATGTTGGTATACAACAGGATTAGTGTGCTTGAAGGCACGTGACTTAAGGAGGCAGGACTCTCCCTCCCTCCTCCAGAGGAGGAGGAAGAGGAAGAAATTATTTAGAGACCATAACTGAGAGCAAAAAGAATACTTTCATTTTATGTGTTCTTGTGGCATAAAGGAATATGGAAGAAAACGAATCAGAGAAAACTCAGCTTTATGGAGTTAAATCCAGTTGTCTTTACTAATCATAGTTAATATTTATATATATTTTCTTATATGATAATCATAATCACCTAACAAGGCAGAAGCTATGATTATCTTTATTTCATAGGTGAGGAATTCTAAGCACTAAAATGTTGAGTAATGTTACCAAGGTCATATATCTACTAACTATTGGTGCCAGGATTCAGAATCAGGCCATTTGACTCTAGATTCTAAGCTGGAATCCATCTGGCAAAAAAAAAAAAAAAAAAAAAAAAAAAAAAAAAAAAAAATTGAAGACTGGCTTTAATCTGGGTTTATACACTGCTAAAATAGAAAGACATTGGAAGTGATAATGGATAAGTAGAAAGGTTATACTTAGGGCAGTAATTGAAGTAATGAGGATGTGAGCTTTGAAGTTTGATCCTCAATTAGAGAAGAACAGATACAACAAATTCTGTAACTGTGGTTGAAAATGCACTTTATTGTAGCAGGAATGCTTCTGGAGTGTCTGCTCCATAAGTTGCACCTATGAGTGATTTAATCATGCAAACATGGGGAAAGTTTCTAGAGTTCAGTAGACATTTTAATTCTCACCCATATCTGATTTTCCCTTCTATTTGGCCATATGAGAAAGTATACTTCCAGCCTCTTGGCAGTCAGGCAGAGCTACACGACTAATTCTGTCCAAAGAGGAATGAGAAGTGAGGATGTGTTCTTCTCCTCTAAGCCAAGGCAGTGAAAATCCCCAAGCGACTCTCCAGACTTTCCAGGTGTATTTTTTGTCCTAGTGTCATGGCAAAACTGGAGGTCTCATGGTGAAATGAACTAGCAGCAAGATAGATGAACTTGAGGTGCATGGTGGTTGCGGCTGTGGAATGCTACGGGGAGAACTGCTGTCCCAAAGTCATCTCGTTGGGCAGGGAACTCTTACGTTAAGCCACTGAGATAGTCTGATGGAATCTGAAAAATACAGAGAAAGGGAGAGGACGCGCTGGAGAACAACATGCCAGAAGCACCAAGGTTGAAATGAGCAAGTAGACCCTGTCTGAAAGCGGGGAAGAGATTTTTCCAACTCAATTATCCTAACTTGGTTTCTTCTCAGATGAAAGTTATGTTAATGCACATTGTAAGTTTATGAACACAACTTTTTTTTTTTTTTTTTTTTTTTGCCCGGGGGATAGCTTTTTTTTAAATTTCATAAAATGACTCACATCTCCAGAAATTACAATTGGGGAAATTCTTTTTTTTAAAATTTACTTTTGGTTTTTATAAAGGTTTTTTTTTTTTGGGGGGGGGGTGGCAGTCAAGCAGGGGTGGGGCAGAGAGAGAAGGACAAAGAAAATCCCAAGCAGGCTCCACACTGTGAGCGTGGAGCCCAATGCAGGGCTTGAACCCATGAACTGTGAGATCATGACCTGAGCTGAAACCAAGAGTAGGACACTTAACAGACTGAGCAACCCAAGCACCCTGGGAAATGATTTTTTAATCTCATTTCTTAGTGCACTGAATTGATATATTAACTATAACCACAGTTTTTAATTATATTTCTTAATTCAACTACATAAATTTATCTACCCAGAAAGATGATGAATGCAGATGCGGAAGATATTAGAACAGCTCACATTTTTATGTACTTCTTTCTCAGGATCCCCAAGCTACTTCAGGGAACATTTTAACCCATTCATCAATCCATGCATATATGCTAACTGACTGAATTACTAGATCACAGAAATAAAGAATGCTAAATAATTTCCTTCTCAAGAAATTCTAGGGAACTAAGCGCCGTCTAATCATATGACCTTTGATTGTGTCTAGTATAAAGTCATCCAGGGGCACCTGGGTGGCTCCTTTGGTTGAGACTCCAACTTTGCTCAGGTCATGATCTCGTGGTCCATGAGTTCGAGCCCTGTGTCGGACTCTGTGCTGACAGCTCAGAGCCTAGAGCCTGCCTCAGATTCTGTGCCTCCCTTTCTCTCTACTCCTCCCCCACTCACTGTCTGTCTCTCTCTGTCTCTCAAAAATGAATAAATGTTAAAAAAAATTTAAATTTTAAAGTCATAGAGCACTACAGTGGAAATTATTCCCAAGTGTGTCTTTTTGATTGCCAGCCACGTAGCAATTAAATTGATAACTTTTACATTTTTTTGCTGTATCACACCAATACTCAATTTATAAAACCCTACAGAAGTACAAACAAGCAAAAACACTTATACTGGCAGACACATAATATGTTCTTGCTCATAGTAAGTTTATATTATTTTTAGGAAAACATAAGTGCATGGAAAGTTAAAGCATTTGACATTTATTTTAATATTTATTTATATTTTGAGAGAGCGATAGATAGGTAGAGTGTGAGTGGGGGGGTGGGGGTGGGCAGAGAGATAGACACAGAATCCGAAGCAGGCTCCAGGCTCTGAGCTGTCAGCACAGAGCCCGATGTGGGGCTCAAACCCATAAGCTGTGAGATCACGTTAGGCAGAGCTACATGACTAATTCTGTCCAAAGAGGAATGAGAAATGAGGATGCGTTGAGCCACATAGACGCCCCATAAAGTTAAAGCATTTTAAATGAGTTGCCTCAAGTCCTGTTATGAAGGCTAAAAATGGGACCAGGAAAGGAGAGGGTTTCTCTTTCTTTCACACTAGCCCTTCCTTGGCTTGATTATTCTAGAAAAGAGGAGGAGTTGCTAATGTTCTTGGTCAGAGATAGAGAAATGGATTTAGCAGAGCTTACAAGTAGAGATAATTCATTTCCGTGCACCAAAGAACATAGACTCTTTAGTCTCCTAAGTTTGTGTTTTTTCCTGTAAATGACTTCTTATATTTTCTCCTTTTCATGTCATAAACTTGTCTAGGAAATGTCTTTCTTTATGTTTCCTACCTCCTCTGGGTAGTAAAATAATTTAGCGTTTCCCAAGTAGAACAGGTTCTCTCTTCCTTTATTCTCTCCCCTCTCTTTCTTTTTCTCTGTTTTTGACAATGTAGGATTTGGTAATTCCTGGAATCTATGGCACAATTCTCCTTTGACCTTTTTTTTTTTTCCTATAATGAGTTATCAGTATCTTATTATTTATTTATTTATTTATTTACTTATTTTTAATTTTATTTTAATCCAGCTAGCTAACATATAGTGTAGTAAGGATTTCAAGAGTAGAATTTAGTGATTCATCACTTACATATAATGCCCAGTGCTCATCCCAACAAGTGCCTTCTTTAGTGCCCATCATCCATTTGGCCCATCTCCCCACCCAACACCCTTCCAGCCACCTTCCATTTGTTCTCTGTATTTAAGAGCCTTTTATGGTTTGCCTGCTTCTCTGTTTTTATCTTACTTTTCCTTCCATTCCCCTCTGCTCGTCTATTTTGTTTCTTATGTTCCACATACGAGTGGAATCATATATTTATCTTTCACTGACTGACTTACTTCACAGCATAGTACTCTAGTTCCATCCACATTGTTGCAAATGGCAATATTTCATTCTTTTTTATAGCTGAGTAATATTCCATGACACACACACACACACACACACACACACCACATCTTCTTTATCCATTCATTAGTCTATGGACACTTGGACTCTTTCTATTATTTGGCTATTGTTGATAGTGCTGCGATAAACATTGGGGTGCATGTGCCCTTTCGAATCAGCATTTTTGTATCCTTTGAGTAAATACCTAGTAGTGCAATAGCTGGGTCGTGGGGGTAACTCTATTTTTAATTTTTGGAGGAACCTCCATACTATTCTCCAGAGTGGCTGTACCAGTTTGCATTCCCACTGGGAGTGCAAAAGTGTTCTCCTCTCTCTGCATCCTCACCAACATCTGTTGTTTCCTGTTGTTAATTTTAGCCATCCTGACAGGTGTGAGGCAAATAATCAAAGAAGTCAAACTTTCACTCTTCGCAGATGACATGATACTGTATGTGGAAAACCTACCAAAAAACTTCTAGAGCTGATGCATGAATTCAGCAAAGTCACAGGATATAAAATCGATGTATGGAAATTGGTTGCATTTCTATGCACCAGTAATGAAGCAGCAGAAAGAAAAATCAAGGAATCGATCCCATATACAATTGCACTGAAAACCATAAAATACCTAGGAATAAACCTAACCAAAGAGGTTAAAGATCTGTATGCTGAAAACTATAGAAAGGTTATGAAAGAAATTGAAGAAGACACAAAGAAATGGAACAAGATTCCATGCTCATGGGTTGCAAGAACAAATATTGTTAAAATGTTAATACTACTTCAAAGCAATCTACATATTCGATGCAATCCCTATCAAAATAACACCGGCATACTTCACAGAGCTAGAACAATTCTAAAATTTGTATGGACCCAGAAAAGACCCCAGATAGCCAAAGGAATGTTGAAAAAGAAAACCAAAGCTTGAGGCATCACAATTCTGGACTTCCAGCTGTATCTGTATTCATCTTTAAACTCTGAAAGAGACACACAGTGAATGGTCAGAGTTTATAAGACAATTTACTGCTTATTGGAATCACAGGGAGGCATTCATGGTGAATGGGTAATGAGACCAGTGTTCTGGAGAAGGACAGGCAACTAGGAGGTGGGAGAGTATTTTAAGGTACAAGACCCAGAAGTGAAACCAAATGAGTAAAGGAAGCACAGAGGCAGAAAAATGTCTGACACAGTATTCAAGGCCCTGTAGAGACTAAGTGTGAGAAAATATTGAAAAATGTAGCTGGTAAATGAATGTGAGCTATAAGCAATATAGGCACCAAAGAGCTTTGTGCTGGGGAATGAGTTGGTGTTTTTTCGTCATCCCCTGCCCCTCTCCAACTTGTATATTTCCACTTTGCATGCATCAAAAAGATTCTCAAGAAAATTGTTTACGCTGTCTTTCCCCACTCTTCAACCACCAGATTTAGATTGTCTTCTCATTTACCAACCCAAATTGTTGTAAAAGATCATTTGATCTCAGTGGTCCCAATTCTTCATATGATATGATCTCACCCTCACCTCAACCTACATTTTTCCTAAACACCGTAGATCCCTGTTTTAACTACTAATATAATAATCCTTTTTCTTCTCAAATTCATGTGATGGAGCAACTTTCACTACTTGGAGTATAAATGTAGGGAATGTGAGGGTTGGGTTAGGATAGTATCTCTTTTTTATAGGTATGATCTTATTCATTCTATGTGCAAGGAAAATTCTTTTTTAAAAAAACAATCCTCTTTTTTTTTTTAGAAAGAGAGAAAGAGAATGAGGAAGGGAGGGGCAGAGAACGAGGGAGAGAGAGAATCCCAAGCAGGCTCTCTGCTGTCAGCGCAGAGCCTGATGTGGGGATTGAACCACAAATGATGAGATCGTGACCTGAGCCAAAACCAAGAGTTTGATATTTAACCCACAGAGCCACCCAGCCTCCCTGTGCCTACACTTTGACCTTCCTGATTTTAATGCCCAGCTTCTTACATTATATCTATGTTTTCTTTTCCCTGTACCTAAATATTTTTTTCATATCAAAGTATGTACCTTCTCACCCAGATACTCAAGTTAATCAGGAATTATAATTTATTCCTCATCTTTTTACCTCCATATTGAATTAACTATTTCTTGGTTTTTACCTCCAACATAGGTATCAATTCCAATAATTGCTTCTATCACCACTGCCAGAACATTATTGAAAGCTGAATTATCTCCCCAAGACTTCTAAAATAGTCTTCTATGTGGTCTCCTTAGATCCATCCCAATTTTCCTATAATCTATTCTTCATAAGATACCTAGAGTCCTACTTTTAAACATCAGTGAGAGCATGCCATTTTCTTGCTTAAAAGTTTCCATTACTTTTCCTAACATGATTTGTTGAAGAGACCGTCTTCTTTCCATTGGATGTCCTTTCCTGCTTTGTCGAAGATTAGTTGACCATATAGTTGTGGGTTCATTTCTAGGTTTTCTATTCGTGTTCCAGTGATCTAGTTGTCTGTTTCTGTGCCAGTACCATACTGTCTTGATCACTACAGCTTTGTAATATAACTTAAAGTCTGGAATTGTGATGCCTCCAGCTTTGCTTTTCTTTTTCAAGGTTGCTTTGACTATTCTGGGTCTTTTGTAGCTCCACACAAATTTTAGGATTGTTTGTTCTAGCTCTGTGAAAAATTCTGATGGTATTTTTTTTTAATGTTTATTTATTTATTTTGAGAGGGAGAGATAGAGAGCGATCCAGGGAGGGGCAGAGAGAGAGAGGGAAACAGAGAATCCCAAGTAGGCTCCACACTGTCAGCACAGAGCTCGACACAGGGCTCAAACCCACGAATCATGACATCATGACCTGAGCTGAAATCAAGAGTCAGACAAATGTACAGATTGTTCTGGGTAGTGTGGAGACTTTAATAACATTTGTCCTTCCAATCCACAAGCATGGAATTTCTTTCCATTTATTTGTGTCACCTTTGATTTCTTTCATTAGTGTTTTATAGTTTTCAGAGTATAGGTCTTTCACCTTGTTGGTTAGATTTATTCCTAGATATCTTATGGCGTTTGATGCAATCATACATGTGATTGATTCCTTAATTTCTCTTTTTCCTGCTTCATTGCGGTGCGTAGAGATGGAACAGATTTCTGTATATTGATTTTGTATCCTGTGACTTTACTGAATTGACGTATCAGTCCTAGCAATATATTTGGTGGAGTCCTTTGTATTTTCTATATAGAATATCATATCATCTACAAATAGCGAAAAATTTACTTCTTCTTTGCCTTTTATTGGATGCCTTTTATTTCTTTTTGCTGTCTGATTGCTGTGACTAGAACCTCCCAGTACTATGTTAAATAATAATGGTGACAGCAGACATCCCTGTCATGTTCTTGACAGTAGAGGGAAAGCTCTCAGTTTTTCCCCATTGAAGATAATATTAGCCATGGGATTTTCATGTATGACCTTTATTGTGTTGAGGTATGTTCCCTCTAAATCTACTTTGTTGAGGGATTTTATCATAAATTGATGTTGTACTTTATCAAATAGCTTTTCTGCATCCATTGAAAATGATCATATGCTTCTTATCCTTTCTTTTATATTATGTGACTATTGAGCCCTGCTTAAAATCTAGGACTAAATCCTACTTGATCATGGTGAATGATTTTTTTAATGTATTGTTGGATATGGTTTGCTAATATTTAATTGAGAATTTTTGCATTCTTGTTAATCAGGGATATTGGTGTATAATTTTCTTATTTATTTATTAAAAAAAAATAACATTGGAGGCGCAGGAAGATGGCGGCGTAGGAGGACGCTGGGCTCACCGCGCGTCCTGCTGATCACTTAGATTCCACCTACACCTGCCTAAATAACCCAGAAAACCGCCAGAGGATTAGCAGAACGGAGTCACCGGACCCAAGTGCAGACGAGAGGCCCACGGAAGAGGGTAGGAAGGGCGGCGAGGCGGTGCGCGCTCCACGGACTGGCGGGAGGGAGCCGGGGCGGAGGGGCGGCTCGCCAGCCAAGCAGAGCCCCCGAGTCCGGCTTGCAAAAGCGGAGGGGCCTGACGGACTGTGTTCCGACAGCAAGCGCGACTTAGCGTCTGGGAGGTCATAAGTTAACAGCTCTGCTCGGAAAGCGGGAAGGCTGGAGGACAAAGGGAGGGTGAGCTGCGGAGCCCCCGGACGACAGAGCTCAGTTTGGCGGGGAACAAAGGCGCTCGCCAGCGCCATCTCCCCCGCCCATCCCCCAGCCAAAATCCCAAAGGGAACCGGTTCCGGCCAGGGAAATTGCTCGCTCCGCACAAACACCCAACTCTGTGCTTCTGCGGAGCCAAACCTCCGGCAGCGGATCTGACTCCCTCCGGCTGCCACAGGGCCCCTCCTGAAGTGGATCACCTAAGGAGAAGCGAGCTAAGCCTGCCCCCCCTCCCGCCGTGCACCTTGCCTTCCCACCCCAGCTAATACGCCAGATCCCCAGCATCACAAGCCTGGCAGTGTGCAAGTAGCCCAGACGGGCCACGCCACCCCACAGTGAATCCCACCCCTAGGAGAGGGGAAGAGAAGGCACACACCAGTCTGACTGTGGCCCCAGCGGTGGGCTGGGGGCAGACATCAGGACTGACTGCGGCCCCACCCACCAACTCCAGTTATACACCACAGCACAGGGGAAGTGCCCTGCAGGTCCTCACCACACCAGGGTCTATCCAAAATGACCAAGCGGAAGAATTCCCCTCAGAAGAATCTCCAGGAAATAACAACAGCTAATGAGCTGATCAAAAAGGATTTAAATAATATAACAGAAAGTGAATTTAGAATAATAGTCATAAAATTAATCGCTGGGCTGGAAAACAGTATACAGGACAGCAGAGAATCTCTTGCTACAGAGATCAAGGGGCTAAGGAACAGTCACGAGGAGCTGAAAAACGCTTTAAAGGAAATGCAAAATAAAATGCAAACCACCACAACTCGGATGGAAGAGGCAGAGGAGAGAATAGGTGAACTAGAAGATAAAGTTATGGAAAAAGAGGAAGCTGAGAAAAAGAGAGATAAAAAAATCCAGGAGTATGAGGGGAAAATTAGAGAACTAAGTGATACACTAAAAAGAAATAATATACGCATAATTGGTATTCCAGAGGAGGAAGAGAGAGGGAAAGGTGCTGAAGGGGTACTTGAAGAAATAATAGCTGAGAACTTCCCTGAACTGGGGAAGGAAAAAGGCATTGAAATCCAAGAGGCACAGAGAACTCCCTTCAGACGTAACTTGAATCGATCTTCTGCACGACATATCATAGTGAAACTGGCAAAATACAAGGATAAAGAGAAAATTCTGAAAGCAGCAAGGGGTAAACGTGCCCTCACTTATAAAGGGAGACCTATACGACTCGTGACTGATCTCTCTTTTGAAACTTGGCAGGCCAGGAAGAATTGGCACGAGATTTTCAGGGTGCTAGACAGAAAAAATATGCAGCCGAGAATCCTTTATCCAGCAAGTCTGTCATTTAGAATAGAAGGAGAGATAAAGGTCTTCCCAAACAAACAAAAACTGAAGGAATTTGTCACCACTAAACCAGCCCTACAAGAGATCCTAAGGGGGACCCTGTGAAACAAAGTACCAGAGACATCACTACAAGCATAAAACATACAGACATCACAATGACTCTAAACCCGTATCTTTCTATAATAACACTGAATGTAAACGGATTAAATGCGCCAACCAAAACACATAGGGTATCAGAATGGATAAAAAAACAAGACCCATCTATTTGCTGTCTACAAGAGACTCATTTTAGACCTGAGGACACCTTTAGATTCAGAGTGAGGGGATGGAGAACTATTTATCATGCTACTGGAAGCCAAAAGAAAGCTGGAGTAGCCATACTTATATCAGACAAACTAGACTTTAAATTAAAGGCTGTAACAAGAGATGAAGAAGGACATTATATAATAGTTACAGGGTCTATCCATCAGGAAGAGCTAACAATTATAAATGTCTATGCACCGAATACCGGAGCCCCCAAATATATAAAACAATTACTCATAAACAGAAGCAACCTTATTGATAAGAATGTGGTAATTGCTGGGGACTTTAACACCCCACTTACAGAAATGGATAGATCATCTAGACACACGGTCAATAAAGAAACAAGGGCCCTGAATGAGACATTGGATCAGATGGACTTGACAGATATATTTAGAACTCTGCATCCCAAAGCAACAGAATATACTTTCTTCTCGAGTGCACATGGAACATTCTCCAAGATAGATCATATACTGGGTCACAAAACAGCCCTTCATAAGTTTACAAGAATTGAAATTATACCATGCATACTTTCAGACCACAATGCTATGAAGCTTGAGATCAACCACAGGAAAAAGTCTGGAAAACCTCCAAAAGCGTGGAGGTTAAAGAACACCCTACTAACGAATGAGTGGGTCAACCAGGCAATTAGAGAAGAAATCAAAAAATATATGGAAACAAACGAAAATGAAAATACAACAATCCAAACGCTTTGGGATGCAGCGAAGGCAGTCCTGAGAGGAAAATACATTGCAATCCAGGCCTATCTCAAGAAACAAGAAAAATCCCAAATACAAAATCTAACAGCACACCTAAAGGAAATAGAAGCAGAACAGCAAAGGCAGCCTAAACCCAGCAGAAGAAGAGAAATAATAAAGATCAGAGCAGAAATAAACAATATAGAATCTAAAAAAACTGTAGAGCAGATCAACGAAACCAAGAGTTGGTTTTTTGAAAAAATAAACAAAATTGACAAACCTCTAGCCAGGCTTCTCAAAAAGAAAAGGGAGATGACCCAAATAGATAAAATCATGAATGAAAATGGAATTATTACAACCAATCCCTCAGAGATACAAACAATTATCAGGGAATACTATGAAAAATTATATGCCAACAAATTGGACAACCTGGAAGAAATGGACACATTCCTGAACACCCACACGCTTCCAAAACTCAATCAGGAGGAAATAGAAAGCTTGAACAGACCCATAACCAGCGAAGAAATTGAATCGGTTATCAAAAATCTCCCAACAAATAAGAGTCCAGGACCAGATGGCTTCCCAGGGGAGTTCTACCAGACATTTAAAGCAGAGATAATACCTATCCTTCTCAAGCTATTCCAAGAAATAGAAAGGGAAGGAAAACTTCCAGACTCATTCTATGAAGCCAGTATTACTTTGATTCCTAAACCAGACAGAGACCCAGTAAAAAAAGAGAACTACAGGCCAATATCCCTGATGAATATGGATGCAAAAATTCTCAATAAGATACTAGCAAATCGAATTCAACAGCATATAAAAAGAATTATTCACCATGATCAAGTGGGATTCATTCCTGGGATGCAGGGCTGGTTCAACATTCGCAAATCAATCAACGTGATACATCACATTAACAAAAAAAAAGAGAAGAACCATATGATCCTGTCAATCGATGCAGAAAAGGCCTTTGACAAAATCCAGCACCCTTTCTTAATAAAAACCCTTGAGAAAGTCGGAATAGAAGGAACATACTTAAAGATCATAAAAGCCATTTATGAAAAGCCCACAGCTAACATCATCCTCAACGGGGAAAAACTGAGAGCTTTTTCCCTGAGATCAGGAACACGACAGGGATGCCCACTCTCACCGCTGTTGTTTAACATAGTGCTGGAAGTTCTAGCATCAGCAATCAGACAACAAAAGGAAATCAAAGGCATCAAAATTGGCAAAGATGAAGTCAAGCTTTCGCTTTTTGCAGATGACATGATATTATACATGGAAAATCCGATAGACTCCACCAAAAGTCTGCTAGAACTGATACATGAATTCAGCAAAGTTGCAGGATACAAAATCAATGTCCAGAAATCAGTTGCATTCTTATACACTAACAATGAAGCAACAGAAAGACAAATAAAGAAAATGATCCCATTCACAATTGCACCAAGAAGCATAAATACCTAGGAATAAATCTAACCAAAGATGTAAAGGATCTGTATGCTGAAAACTATAGAAAGCTTATGAAGGTAATTGAAGAAGACTTAAAGAAATGGAAAGACATTCCCTGCTCATGGATTGGAAAAATAAATATTGTCAAAATGTCAATACTACCCAAAGCTATCTACACATTCAATGCAATCCCAATCAAAATTGCACCAGCATTCTTCTCGAAATTAGAACAAGCAATCCTAAAATTCATATGGAATCACAAAAGGCCCCGAATAGCCAAAGGAATTTTGAGGAAGAAGACCAAAGCAGGAGGCATCACAATCCCAGACTTTAGCCTCTACTACAAAGCTGTCATCATCAAGACAGCATGGTATTGGCACAAAAACAGACACACAGACCAATGGAATAGAATAGAAACCCCAGAACTAGACCCACAAACGTATGGCCAACTCATCTTTGACAAAGCAGGAAAGAACATCCAATGGAAAAAAGACAGCCTCTTTAACAAATGGTGCTGGGAGAACTGGACAGCAACATGCAGAAGGTTGAAACTAGACCACTTTCTCACACCATTTACAAAAATAAACTCAAAATGGATAAAGGACCTAAATGTGAGACAGGAAACCATCAAAACCTTAGAGGAGAAAGCAGGAAAAGACCTCTCTGACCTCAGCCGTAGCAATCTCTTACTCGACACATCCCCAAAGGCAAGGGAATTAAAAGCAAAAGTGAATTACTGGGACCTTATGAAGATAAAAAGCTTCTGCACAGCAAAGGAAACAACCAACAAAACTAAAAGGCAACCAACGGAATGGGAAAAGATATTTGCAAATGACATATCGGACAAAGGGCTAGTATCTAAAATCTATAAAGAGCTCACCAAACTCCACCCCCGAAAAACAAATAACCCAGTGAAGAAATGGGCAGAAAACATGAATAGACACTTCTCTAAAGAAGACATCCAGATGGCCAACAGGCACATGAAAAGGTGTTCAGCGTCGCTCCTTATCAGGGAAATACAAATCAAAACCACACTCAGGTATCACCTCACGCCAGTCAGAGTGGCCAAAATGAACAAATCAGGAGACTATAGATGCTGGAGAGGATGTGGAGAAACGGGAACCCTCTTGCACTGTTGGTGGGAATGCAAATTGGTGCAGCCGCTCTGGAAAGCAGTGTGGAGGTTCCTCAGAAAATTAAAAATAGACCTACCCTATGACCCAGCAATAGCACTGCTAGGAATTTATCCAAGGGATACAGGAGTACTGATGCATAGGGGCACTTGTACCCCAATGTTCATAGCAGCACTCTCAACAATAGCCAAATTATGGAAAGAGCCTAAATGTCCATCAACTGATGAATGGATAAAGAAATTGTGGTTTATATACACAATGGAATACTATGTGGCAATGAGAAAAAATGAAATATGGCCCTTTGTAGCAACGTGGATGGAACTGGAGAGTGTAATGCTAAGTGAAATAAGCCATACAGAGAAAGACAGATACCATATGGTTTCACTCTTATGTGGATCCTGAGAAACTTAACAGGAACCCATGGGGGAGGGGAAGGAAAAAAAAAAAAAAAGAGGTTAGAGTGGGAGAGAGCCAAAGCATAAGAGACTGTTAAAAACTGAGAACAAACTGAGGGTTGATGGGGGGTGGGAGGGAGGGGAGGGTGGGTGATGGGTATTGAGGAGGGCACCTTTTGGGATGAGCACTGGGTGTTGTATGGAAACCAATTTGTCAATAAATTTCATAAAAAAAAAAAAAAAAAAAAAAAAAAAAAAACCACCACCAAAAGAGAAAAAAGGAAAAAAAAAAAAACAAAAACCCAGTCAACCAAACAAAATGAACAGAAATAGGGGTGAGAGAGTCTGTGTGTCTGGACTATCTCAGATTGGTTGCAAATAGCAAATAAAGATCCTGTGATAATATTAAAAAAAAAAATAACATTTATTTATTTTTGAGAAACAGAGAAACAGAGCATTAGTGGGGAAGGGGAGGTACACACACACACACACACACACACACACACTGGAATATTACTCACTCATCAAAAAGAATGAAACCTTGCCATTTGCAATGATGTGGATGGAGCCAGAGAGTATTATGCTAAGCAAAATAAGTCAGTCAGAGAAAGACAAATATCATATGATTTCACTCATATGTAGAATATTAGAAACAAAACAAACAAACATTAGGGGAAAAAAGAGAGAGGAGCAAACCAAGAAATAGACCTTTAACTATGGAAAACAAACTGATGGTTACCAGAGAGGAGCTGGGTGAGGGGGGTGGTTGAAATAGGTGATGGGGATTAAGGAGCGCACTTGTGATGAGCCCTGGGTATTGTATGTAAGTGAAGAATCACTAAATTGTACACCTGAAAATAATATTACACTGTATGTTGACTAACTGGGATTTAAATAAACTTCTACAAAATGGAAAAAGAAGTTTCCATTAGTTTTCCATTAGCATACAATCCAAACCCATTTTGATGCCCACCTGTCTCTTCGATCTCACTCCACTTTCACCTCATAGTATCTCCCACATTTCACTCTAAGCTTCAGACATAACCAAGTTTTCCAAATACTCCCAAACCCTCTCCTACCTCAGATACTATGCTGCTTCCTGGGCCAAGAGTTATACAACCGCTTGTCTATTATAAATGCCCTGTTTATTATGCCTATAGTTTTCAGAATTTAATTCACGCGAAGCCCAATTAATTTGAAGCTAACATTTATTGTATACTTTTACCAGTAAAAATAAGTTCAATCACTTCAGGGACCTCACTAGCCTTACTGTTTTTGTCTCTAGAGCCTAACAAGTTGTGTGATAGATGGTCAGTCAATATTTCTTGAATGAATGAATATTCATTGTCCAAGCAATGGCTCATAACGTGGATTGCTGAGAATAGCATTTTCAAAAAGAATCATCAATTTGCAGTTTGAACTTACAGTTTTTATTTTTCAAAATTAAAATTAAATAAATGACTAACTTGTTACTTTTGTTAACCTCTATTTTTTATTTTTTATTAGTGTTTTGGATATTTTAAAGTACCATTTTTATCACTATGTTTTTCTGTCACTCATCCATTTTTTGGATCTGTAGTGATACTGTTGTCAATGGCATTTACAAATGTGTACAGAGTATAACAAAATGAATCATGCACCAGGTTGAGAACGTAATAAAATATTCTGTATTAACCTTGCTCTTTCTCTAAAGGGTATTCATGCTATTTTCTTAAAGCTAATGAATACTAATGCTTTCTTTTGTGCCCTTTTATTAATTCTTAAAGTTGAATTTGAGCACAAGACTTCTGTGTTAAATGAATCAAACAAAACATTGACACTTAGGGGGGAAATCACTCAATCGAATACAAAGATAAGTAAATATATATGTAAACATGTGTAAAATGTATGTGTGTTCATGTATGTATTACTTCGTGTCAGTGTGTGTCTGTACACATACATATAGATGAAGAAATTAAATTCAGGATTTCAAAGACTGATGGACTGGATGACTCTTCATGTCTTTGCAGACCTTGAAATATAGCATTTAGCGACTTGAATGTATTGTCTAAGAGTGACAAGAAATCACTGAGACCAAGTGAATATTTTCACCTGCTTGATTCAATTCAATCTGTTTTAAAAACAGATTGCAATTCAACAAATTCACTCAACTGTATGGATGCCTGCTGCATGCCAGGCTCAGTGCCAGGGAAAGACGTTTCTCAGCTGAAGGGAGCCTATGCCCTGCCCTGGGCTTTTTATAATCTCATAAATGAGATTACCATGGCGAGCAAATACATGCGTGGTGTCTATAATATGAAGAATATCTAAGGTTCAGACACAATCAATGAAAAGGTGTCCGTGTGGAATTACTCTACTTGTGAAGTAGGAAAATGTTCTCAGAGAAGATTAGCTAATTCAGCAGAACTAAGTCATACTGTAATTCTAATCACTAGGGTGCTTCATTTCTCAATTCCGTCAGTGAGAGGCTGCTTTTCTCCATCAGTCTAGCCATTACTCTCCAAGGATCTGGGGTTGTGATCATTAGTCCTTTTGTCCCCCAGTTCTGTTGAATGTCACCTGAAGGCTCAGTCTAATTGGTGAACAAAGCCCAATAGTGCATTAGAACCCTTTCAATATCCATCCAGTGCCCTGGGCAGCTGAGTACAAGACAGACTGAAGTCTTTTGCTTTAATCCTACCTGAATCACTTTGGCCTGTGGGAAAGCACCTCTGCTTGCGTTTTCTCTTCTTTCTACAGTTCGTGCCTTGGGACTAGAGATCTGTTATGATGAGGAATCCTTTTGCTCGAGTACAAACAGACTTTCTAGGTCATGTCAGCTTTCTCCTCAATGACAACCTTATTCCCAGAACTCTCTGCATATCTGCCTAATTCCTGAAATTATGGGATCATTCCAAAATAACACTGCCAACTTACTCTGAGCATCTATATTTCTAGAAAGGCCTGTTTCACACTCCACAATATCCTGTTGGTCCCATTTGAATGTCAAGTACAAATTGACTACATATAATTTATTGAACAACTTGGATATCAAATTCAAGGTTGCCACACAATCTAAGACATTATTATGATGTATTGTTCTACATGATGCAAATAGTTGAATACTCCTAACCTTGACTCTTTTCTTAACTTTCTCCCCCCTTTTTTTCCTTCCTCTGACCTGCCTCTGAGTTTGCAACATAGCCAAGGAGCTGTGTATGCATGAATAACGGCAAGGATTCCAAAGGGACTGCTTCAAGCTTTGTCAGTTAGAAAAAACCCAGTATATTACATTTTTTTTTTTTTTAGTTTCAAGTTTCTATTTAAATTCCAATTAGTTGACATACAGTGTAACATTAGTTTCAGGTGTAGAATTTAGTGGTTCATCACTTACATATAACACCCAGTACTCATTCCAACAAGTGCCCTGCTTAATACTCATCACCCATCTAGCCCATCCCCCGCCCACCTCCCCTCCAGCATCCCTCAGTTTGTTTTCTATAGTTAAGAGCCTGTTTTCTGGTTTACATCTCTCTTTTTTTCCCCCTTTGCTCATTTGTTTTCTTAAATTCCACATAAGTGAAACCATAAGGTATTTACCTTTCTCGGACTGACTAATTTCACTTAGCATAATACTCTCTAGCTCGATCCACGTAATTGCAAATGTCAAGATTTCATTCTTTTTTATGACTGAGTAATATTCCATTGTATGTATATCCCACATCTTCTTTTTTCTTTTTATTTTAAAGAGAGAAAGCACACAAGTTGGGGAGAGGGGGAGAGAGAGAGAGAGAGAGAGAGAGAGAGAGAGAGAGAGAGAGAATCTTAAGCAAGAGCCATGCTCAGCATGGAGCCCAATGCAGAGGACTTCATCCCATGACCCTGGGATCATGACCTGAGCTGAAATCAAGGGTCAGACACTCAACCGACTGAGCCACCCAGGCACCCCAGTTTGTTTGCTTTTATTTTGTCTTGTTTTCTGGTTTCATCTGGCATCCCAATACTGACTGTGCTTTGAGCACTAATGATATTTTCAAATTTGCGTTAATATGCCTTCTTGTTAGAGAGAGGGTAACTAACCAAAGAATGGAGAAAGTGTGAAATAGCAGAGAGGACAAAAGGATACCCAACTTGCTATCATGATGCCCTTTTGTCTTCTCTGACTAGTCAATGAGTCTTAATCATTTGTGGGTCATATGTTCTTTTGGGAAGCTAATAAAAATTTGGGTTCTCTCTCTCTCTTATCTATATATTTATACATCTATCTATCTATCTACCTATCTAAATATCCATCCATCTTTCTGTCTTTCTCTGTAGCAATCACTAAGCTTTTGTTTCTCAGCTTCAAGCCCACCCTCTGCACCCCACTTTTCGATTGTGGAGCTGGAACTCTGTTCTGCCATTTCTCTTTGGATCTGCAGATAAAAGGTATCAGCTGGGGCGCCTGGGTGGCGCAGTCGGTTGAGCGTCCGACTTCAGCCAGGTCACGATCTCGCGGTCCGTGAGTTCGAGCCCCGCGTGGGGCTCTGGGCTGATGGCTCAGAGCCTGGAGCCTGTTTCCGATTCTGTGTCTCCCTCTCTCTCTGCCCCTCCCCCATTCATGCTCTGTCTCTCTCTGTCCCCAAAAAAATAAATAAACGTTGAAAAAAAATTGAAAAAAAAAAAGGTATCAGAGGGAGACTATATGGCTGGAGGAGGAAGAAACCTTTTTTTAATTTTTTTTTGAATTAAAAAAATTATGTTTATTTACTTTTGAGAGAGAGAGCACAAGCTGGGGAGGGAGAGAGAGGGAGGGAGAGACATAATCCGAAGCAGACTCCAGCTGTGCTGACAGCTCAGAGCCCGATGCAAGGCTTGAGCTCACAAACTGTTAAGATCATGACCTGAGCTGAAGTCAGACGCTTAACCAACTGAGCCATTAGGCACCCCGGAGGAGGAATAAACTTGATCCTCCCCGTCTGCCTCATGTAGGCTTCTTGTCTGCTTATAGTTCTTGCAAGGTTCACGGCTACATTTCCTCACCCTGGTGGTAGCAATTATTTCTGTAGCAGCAGTTGAATCCAGTCAACAATTTTGCCAACATTTGCAGAATGACCCTCATCTTGCCTCCCTTCCACCCCCCACAAGAGAGAACTCAGAGTTTCAGCTCCCAGGGGCTCCTTCTTTATGTTTCTGAGCTTTTGTCATGTTCCCTTGTTTTCTGAGCACAAATGCTTATGGTTGTTTCTTAGAGTGGCAACCTCCATGATACATACCTTAGCACTTTCTTTTTACTCTTTATACTCAGTTAATTATTCTTTTTTACTAATTCTCTCTATTCAGGTAGAATAGGTCCTAGTTGGTAAATACTCTCAGACAAAAATTTTTCTTTAACTTTCAGGTTAATTGATGCTAAGTTAAAAAGTCCTTAAACAAAAGCCTCTAAATCCATGTAAGTTCTAAAATTCAGTGATTCTTAGAGATAGATGGTTGGGGAAATGATAAAGACAGAACATGATCAATGAACGTATTAGTGAAAATGTGAGAAATAATTGTCAAAATGTAAAGTAATCATCTAGTGTGTTCTGTACTTATTTTGAACCAGAAGTGGATTATAAACAGGGTTATTATTTATAGGGAAGTGGAAGAGAAAAAGGAAAATTTTTATGTGATCAAAGTGGGGGAGTAGTCTTGGCATGTGGTCCGTAGGAATAGAGTACAGATTTTGACCAGCTGAAGGCAACAGGAAACAGATGAGTGAAAAACATAATAGCTTTTCAGAAAGATGTTTTTATATACATGCCAGTAATATAGCTACAGAATATTTTTTTTAATAACCAGTTACCTGTAGAGTCACTCTTGATATGCGACAGTATTCCTTATCACAGCAATACAGTTGCTCAAATTCAGAGCCCAGAATGGATTTCTTACAGGATTCTGGCAGCAACCTTCCCACATCCATAACTGTCAGTAGAGTAATTGCAATGTCACTATGAGGAGGTTGTAATCGGCACATGGCTTTTACAATAGAGGGATTCCCACTTGTGACACCTCTGTTCTCTTAATACCTTCATCTTCTCTGCTAATAGAAAAGGAGTCACCATCGAGGTATAGGGTTAGGGGCCAGAGGTGGCAAGAAAATGAAAACAAACAAACAAAAACAGCATGTTTCCTCTGAGAGCTCAACTTCTAATAAGGAAGACAGAATCCAATTTCATAACACTTGAAAATGCCCCATAAGCAGGTAAAGGAAGTTCAATGCTAGAACGAAGGCAGTCCAGTACAGAGAATACTAGAGCAGTACCATGAACATTGCCATTGTCATTCTCCTTCAAAATACACCCTTTTTTTCCAGGGAAAAATTGCATCTCTAAATCATCCCTCTGCCTGTAACGACTCACTGTGGGACATTCATCTTTTCAAAGTGCTTAGCATTCAGTGGGATAAGAAAGAGCTAATTTGGAAAGTTTCATTCTGTCCTTTAGTCTAGGTCACTGGGGATGGGGCTGAGTGATGGGGACCTCCATGGGATCATCCTTAGGCTTGCGCAATTCAAAGTGCCTGCCACCGTGATGTGTTTTTTTTTCTCCTTTAACTATTACACAGGTAAAATCAACAACAACCATTTTTGAAAGGTGAAGACAGAAAAAACATTGAAAGGTAGAAGTTTCTAGAAGGGAAACCTGATCAGTTCATATGTGACTGCAAAGCAGACTCCCTCTTCTTAGATGAGAAATGAAAGGTTAATGGGCTGATTTTCTCATATCTGAGACTGGTTTAGTTAATTTTGTCTTATCCCCCACCCCCCATCCTTTGTCTGAAAGGTGAATGGTGTCATCACTTTTCTTACCAAAATTGCATGTTCTTCTGCCCTTATTCTTGGGTCAACTTTCTTGAGCCAACAGGTTAACTTCTTGCATAGCGAGCCCCATGTGTGGCCCAACATGGTAGCTTCTGGCCACTTGTGATTAGTGTAATTTAAGTTGAACTTAATGAAAATAAAATAATCAGTTTATCCATGACACTAGGTAATATTCTGGTTTTCAATAGCCATACGTGGTTAGCGGCTACCTGTTCGACGATGGACTTCCATCATCCGTGTGTTCCATAGGACATTTCCATCATGTCAGATGTTTCCATTAGATGGTGTAGACTCTAGGGGACCAACCCCATTTTTGTTCTATAAAAGTGCCTTTCTTCCATTTCTCATCCTTGTAAACCTCCTGTGATAAAAAATTAGTGATTCTAACAAAGGTTTTTCCCAGCTGCCACAGCAGTACTGTTATGAGAGGGACAGAGGACTCACTGATACGTCGGATTGCATATTCAAAGCATTATAGCTGAAGTGCAACCTGTAGGAAGCCATACAAGGTGTTTTCAAAAGCCACAAAACAGATTTGGGAGCTGTTTGCAGGCGTCTGCCTCATGCAGTGGTAGTGCCACCAAGTGTTGGGTGAAAGAGGTTCGAATTTTTGAAAGTAATTTGATGAAAATTCTGACTTAAAAGAATTAACAGAATTAGCCATGATGACCACCAAGCCTGCATAGGTGTCAAAGCCTTATATACAATTATTCACTTATCATAGATTTTAGAGCACAGTAAGAATGGATATAGGTACAAATAAAATATACTTAATATCTTTTTTATCATAGACAAAAGAGTGATACAGCATATCAACTTGAAACAGCTTGGTCATTGTTTCTCCTTCACCTCGGCTCACATAGGTTAGGCATTCTAATATGTACCATACAAAAATGCAATGTATGGAATACACCTAAAAAAGAATGGACTCTTTAATCAGTGGCATTGTCTCAGATTTTCTAGGTCTTTCTCCCTTCTTCATTCCCCAATCCCCACCTTCCAGCCTCCCTTCTTCCCCACCTTGTAGATCACAGTCTGCTTCCCCAGAGATTTTCATTCAAAGTACGACATGTATTTTATGTCTGAAAAAAAAAATGCAGACAGAAAAATGGTGTTTTGAAAAAAAAATATCTGTGTTGCCTTTATCACAGAATGAGGGAGGAAAAGTCCACTGGTCCCTCTACCTTATTTATAACTGCAGCAAAAACCTATTTTACTTGTCCTCCGTTGCCATGGTTACAAGCTTTCCCATTTCAACAGGTCAGTACAAGCTTTCGGTTTACATAAGGTCATGGGCAATTCATCTCAGCATTGCACAAACGAAAAACCAGATCTTCTCTCCCCTTAAAAAAAATATCTATCAACCGCCTGGAAGCACAATTAGTCTTGATTTCCATAATTTATTATTCTCATTTTTACTCTTTTGTTTGTGGCTTTGTGCTTATGTTCAAGTTCTCCAAAATAAAAGACAGTTCTTGGTAAAGTAGCAACCTTAACACTTCTGTGTACCACTAATGTTCTAAACTGGCTATTTTGTTAATTTTACTCCATTTATTTTGTGATGTATATATTCAGCAAAGCTAGCATTTAATTAGACTTAGACTTCACTTAAAAAGTATAATATGGTTCACATGGGAAAAAAATTTGGCTAAGTATTAAGATATCTACTGGTGTATTGTTCTGACCATTTACCAGCTACAAGTAGGTTGTTGGTGTTTTATTTTGCCCAGTAAAAGAGAATAATGGAAATCATTATATTAACTGCATGGATGGTTTGGTCAATTGGATTTCCCCTTCTTTGGGGAAAAAGATTTTGACTCAGGATGATGGGGGAGAAAGAGTGAGAATCCTTGTAATGAGAAACAGAGGGAGGTTGTCCATTAGGTGAGAAACGTTACTTCTCTGATAAACAGAAACAGTATCAGTATCATTGTTTCATTGGGGATAATCTATTCAATTCCTCAAGTATTCTTACAGTTGATAGGATTTGTGAATTTTTAAATTTTCATCATGTACATAAGTTGACTAAAATCAGAGCCTTCCCGTACGTCTATAATGCTGATATCTTCTGAACATCCCTATCTGCTGGCGTCACATTCCTGTTTCAGCTTCTTGGCTTAGTTCAGAAACCTACAAACCCTTAGTCACTGGACTCCCTTTTACAATAAATATTAGACGGAATCCCACTATGTAATGGCGGAGATGCTGTGGCTGGAATATGAGAAGGTAGTGAATGTAGACCTCCAAGTTTCCCTTCCTCTGCGTCCTTTTAACCTACTCCACTTCACTCCACCAAGGTGGCTCCAAGACAAATTTTTGGAACCCTAAGGCTCTGAAAACACAACTTCAAAGAAACGCCAGTTTAGTGGGAAACATATAGACATTGTCAGAGTTTGATTCAAATCCCGTTTCAACATTTAGAAACGTATAATCATGGGGATAGCTTACATCTGGTTATTCACTGATAAATTTGGATGTGGGGGTGATGTACAGAATTAATTACACAACTCAGTGTTCCTAATGCATGTAGATGTTTTTCAAGGCTTGTATTTCTGCCTTCTAAATTTCCCTTCCTATATTAGTGATCCTCACCCTACCTGTGAATCAGAATCGCTTATGGATCTTCTTTTAAATGGAAATGCCAGTTTCTTCTCAAAACCTACTGATTGAGGATCCTCACGACTTGGACCAGTGAATCTGGTTGTAAAGCTGTACAGTTGGCCACTGTTGAGAATGACTGTTCTGTATTCTCTTATGCAACTATGATTTCTATCCAAAGTCTATGTATCAACTCTGTCCATTTCTGTAAGCTCTACTTGAAACATGTATTTGTGGATGGCAAATTGGATGATAACACAGTCTCTTATAGCCAGAATGTCTAGGTTCAAGTCCAGGTTCTACCCCTGATGAACTAACATTGGACACATTATTTCTTTGGGTACCACTTTCCTCATCCGAAAACAGGTTTGTGGCAAGCAGCCAATGAGCACTAGAGTAGGGCCCAGAACATAATAAGTAGTTGAAAATATTAACACTCATAATGAAAATTACTTGGCTATTCTTTTTGTTATTTCGTATCCATCCTTGAACCCATTTTTTTTCTTTTCTTAAAAATAAGAGAAAAGAGGGGTACCTGGGTGGCTCGGTAGGTTTAGCGTCCAACTTTGGCTCAGGTCATGATCTTGAAGTTCGTAGTTTGAGCCCCACATTCGGTTCTGTGCTGACACCTCAGAGCCTGGAGCCCGCTTCAGATTCCGTGTCTCCCTCTCTCTCTGTCCCTCCCATGCTCATGCTCTCTCTTTTTCTCTCAAAAATAAATAAATATTAAAAAACATTAAAATAAATTAATTTTAATTAAAAAATTAATATTAAAATATTAAAATAATTAAAAAATAAATATTAAAATATATAAAATAAAAATAAAAATAAATAAATAAAAATTAAAAATAAATAAAAATTAACAAATAACATAAACGAGAAGAAAGCAAGAGTCAAACACAGCCTTCCTGTTAAATTTACATAATTTAAAATATGACTATCTTTTTATAAGTAATCCAGATTTCAAACTTGAGGTATTTTATCCTTTCTGATTTGGCTTCTACTGCTATAAGAGGCTTTCTTATTACCTAGCATCTGTAACACAGAAATACCCGGTCGACTGTGCTCCTTCTCTTTAATTCTGTTCTTTGGTCTCTCTCTGAGTAATATCCCCTAGGTACTATATTTAATTACCAGTCACTTCCTAGATCGAAGGGCACTTAAAAGATTTCCATTGCCTATCAAAGAGTGAGTTCATTAGCGCAGACTTCAGATATAATTCTAATAAAGGATTTGAAGAAGTGG
This sequence comes from Lynx canadensis, assembly GCF_007474595.2. Lineage (NCBI taxonomy): Eukaryota > Metazoa > Chordata > Mammalia > Carnivora > Felidae > Lynx > Lynx canadensis. Next base: position 225,645,440 of record NC_044303.2, on the reverse strand, counting down.
AGGACGTTATGAGAGCACGTGGATATTTGGTGGGCAATCCGAGATTAGACGTTTTATAAAGTTGTACCTCTAGACACCTCAGAACAGCCTGAACAGTCTTCCTATGGTGGCAATAAATGAGAAATGTGTCTCTCTGATCTATGATCAGAATTGTTTTCACTTTTATCTATTACTTGAGGCTTCCTTAATCATAAAGTGAGCCTACTCAACACTTATATAATTATATTGTCACTAGGTAGATAGAAGTAGGTGTTGTTTCTAATTCTAGGAACTAATAATCCAATAATCTTTATTTCTATTGAAATAGTATACATTTTATATTTTTTGACTGATTAATTGCCCTCCAAGATGAATGTCCAAATCTCTAGAGGGAATAATTAAACTCCCGTCTTTGAAAATCTACTGTATTTGGTATATCTTACTTTAGCTTTTATGATAATGCAGTGAATACAAGTGATTAGGTAATTACCCTCTCCTACCCCAACACAATGTCTGACTCACAATAATCTTTGAAAAAATTGTTTGTTAAATGAATGTGTGAATGAAAGTAAGAATAGTTATCACACGTTATTCAAATGAGTAAACACAATTCAGCTCTAATCAGTGTATTCTTTAAGTAAGGACATTAATATATTATTCTATATATTTAGCATAGGAGGTATGGCATTGAGATGAGTTTAGAGTTAATGATGCTGATTATCAATAATGATCTTTCCACCACCATTTGACTTAAACGGAGTAATTTTTTTTGTATACAAATAAATTCAAGCCATAAATACAAACACAGATAAAAGTTCACATTTTTCTCAATGATTTGACATTTGATTAAAAATTCCATAGAGGTTAAGTGCGTCAAATATTTTCCATATGTCTGTCTGACACATGGGGAAATAAACCCAAATACATATATATATACATTTGTTCTATGTTGACATAGAAATGCAAAGGTAGGGCATGGGAATTTATTATAGATTAAATCAACATATATGCATGTGAATTCAGTATATAGGAATGTGATAAGTGAGAATAAAATATATTAGGGTATCTGGAGAGTTTTCAACACAATTTGTATTTGATATATATTAGAATTTTATCCCTTGTTAAAAAATGCTTAAAAAGAAGTTCCATAATGAAAAGGGAAATTGAAATTTTTAATAACATAATTTGGATTAGTATTCTAAGTTAAAAATACAAGATTAGGAGTGCTTGGGTGGCCTAACTGGTTAAGCATCTGACTTTGGCCCAGGTCATGATCTCATGTTTCTTAGGTTTGAACCCACATTGAGCTCTGTGCTGACAGCTCAGAGCCTGGAGCCTGCTTTGTATTCTGTGTCTCCTCCTTCTCTCTCTGCCCATTCCCTGCTCATGCTCTGTCTCTTTCTCTCTCTCAAAAATGCATCAACATTTAAAAAAATTTTTAAAAATTACAAAATTAGATTTGCTAGGTAATACTTTTCTTGTACTTGAGTTGTACAAGCAAAGCACTATCATGGTGGTCTATCATTTTGAAATAGTTATTTGGGGGGACACTTAAAAATATACCATGCTGGGGGCGCCTGGGTGGCTCAGTGGGTTAAGTGGCCAACTTCGGCTCAGGTCATGATCTCACGGTCAGTGAGTTCAAGCCCTGCGTCGGGCTCTGGGCTGACGGCTCAGAGTCTGGAGCCTGTCTCAGATTCTGTGTCTCCCTCTCTCTGACCCTCCCCTGTTCATGCTCTGTCTCTCTCTGCCTCAAAAATAAATAAATGTTAAAAAATTTAAAAAAATATATATATATATACCATGCTGTTTTCTCTTTGTATTTTTCACTTTGTCTTTCTATTTGTATTTTTTTGCTCATTGATCCTTTATTATTATTTTTCTTTCAACTACATTAACCAAATGGTTTATAAGGATTCATTTCTTAATCTTATGATGTCTTCAGCTGCTCACTTGTTCTGAGCTGCTGACTTAGGTGAACAAGTTTAGTAAGATCTGATGATTGTGTTTCATAGCATGATTATGTTTAAATTAGTTATTTTAAACTATCAATACAGCCCTATAAAGAAATACTTAGATTTTCAGCATGAATTGTGGACAAAACTTTGAAGTTGTACTTTTATATTATCCTGCAACAAACTTGTAAACAATAAAGTGCAATCAAACTAAATACAGGAAGCTGTTAACTCAATTAAGTTTTGAAAGTGGCTTCAGAAAATGTTGAGCAGGAGCTCAACTGGGTGCACCTTGTAAGGCTGGAAATATGCAGGGAGAAATTTTGATCCTGAAAAAATGTCTGTAAAGAGAACTAATGTTCAGCATTACTGATGTTGCAGATAATGTGTTTTTCAGAGGTCGTTAAGTCAGGTATCTCAACAGCATCTCAGGAAGACATATTAGGAAGGGGTAACATCAGCAAATTGTTGTCATAAGCTAGTAATTGGTATTTTTCACAATCAGAAAGCCAAAGTCTTGGCCAACTTCTTACATCAAATAGAGCAGACCTTTGTCATATATTCAATGCCTATGACAGAAGTCATACTCATCTCTCCTCCTGAATGCTACCTAATTCATGGACAAATCCAGAGTTCAGTTATTAGAGACCAGGAAATTGACCCTTAGGTAAATAGTCATCGTCCCAACATTTTTCTCTTTTCGAATATTTCTAGGCAGAAATTATGCAATTCATGGGAGAGAGATCTCTTACATTTTTCCAAGTTTTTACTTTATTTGACAAAATTGGTTTGATTGCCTTTTAGCAGGAATGGCACGGATTCCGCGAAATGGAACAAAATACACAATAGAATGTAGAAAATGCACATTTTCATATTTGTTTACGAAGGAGATTAACCTGCCAATACAAAGAGGATAGTGTGGAGGAGCTGTTAGTTCAGCTTTAACTGATATAATCTGATATTTTGCCCTACACGATACTCATTATGTCTTCTGGATTGATCCAGTTGGAGGACAGGAATTCTACTTGAATATCTTTCAAGGCTATTGTCATAGTCTGGGTTCCCCTCAAACAGGTCCTAAGATAAGGATTCATGTGAAAGTAATTTACTAAGAAATTTTTCCAGAAAACAACAGTAGGGGAGTGGAAAAATGGAACTATACATGAAAGGAAGTTAAGCAAAGCAGTGATCTCAAGTTAAGTCCCAGAGACAAGGGGATTGGCTCAATCCCACCTGAGAGCTCTAGAGGAGAGTCACTATCAGAGTTATCCAGATTGGGGGAGGAAAACTAGAATTCTGAGCCCCATACACTCCCCATTTTGATTCAGGAATGTGCCAGCAGAGAGAGGACACACGTATTTCCGGTTGCTTTGGTTCTCTGTTCACCCAGGAAAAGTGAGATTCAAGGACAGCCTTCCACTGAAGAATGGTTAAGTGTCAGCAGTTGGAAGAGAAAACACCTGGAGAAGAAAATGTTGAAAACATCAAAGCAGAAAGGGGAATAACACTGGCAGATCTGTACAGGGAATGGAAGTCAGGAGGTGAGGATTGCTTGATTTCATACCCATTCCATAACTTGTCACTGTTGTACCTTGAGGTCACTTCTAATAGTATTAATTGTTCGAGGCATCATATACTACGCTTTATAGTATTTATTTCTACTTACGTCTGACTCTGCTGCAAGCCTGGAAGATATCTTAGGTCGCAAAGATCGTGTCTTAATCATTTAGAATCTTGGTTCAAGAAAAACGTAAAATGCATAGTAAATCTCCGCAAATTCTTGCTGAAAGAAGGTATGATTATGAATACATAAATGGGCGGATTAATGACGGAAATGTAATTTTAGAACATTTTCCTGAGATAAGTCAAGATATGGTGTTACACAAGAAATTGCCAGAAGTAGTGTCAACTTTTACTGTGGGTTCATGACTTATTCAGCTAGCTTTAGTGTCTACCCCATATAAAAACTGGTTGCTGCTTCGTGCAACAATTTCAAATCTGTTGGGATGACAAACAGTAACGTGTTGACATAAAATTCATTTTCTCCTTATAATGCTTTTTAGTAAAATTTCCCATATTATTTGCACACCTTCAAATTACTTCCTCACTTTACTGAACTGTATTGTTTCTATATTGCCTTCTTTTCTTTAAAAAAACATATGTCGGATGGCTTAATATTTATTGTGTTGTCTATTGGACTAACTGAAAACTACTTATTTAAATTATGACTAAAAGTGGCTGAAAAAGATTAATCTGAGGAATATTTCAGGTTACAGAGAAAGACAGACGTATACAGATTCAAATACTCCTTTTTCTGTCTATAAATATCTCTTCCTGTGGAATAAATGAAAGGAATGAATAACAGTGACTCTTATCAGACAGTGGATGATAAAACCATGAGAGAGTAATTTACAAGAGATGCTTATTATTTGGGAAATTTGAGATTTTCAGAAAGTATTCCAACTTCCCCCAAACCTCAAAACATGTTAGTAATTAAGGATATTTTGGTTGAATTCAAGGTCTATAGATCTTTAAAAAAGAAGAAAATATTCACAGTGATTTTATACCGCTATGACAACTTGGGAACAAAAGCTAACAAACACAGCCTTCATTAGTCATGATCGTGAATAAGTCTGCCTTTACTAACACAGGATCAAAAACATTACAGCAAGTTTTGAAAATCAATTCCATGAAATTTTTTTCCTGTAGGATACACAAATTATTTAATATTAAAAAATCTATTAATGGGATATATTATGGATAGTGGTCAGAGGAGAGAATACAACATGTAACCATATTAATATAAGATTAAAAGACACTTGAATTTTATTCCAACAGCCATTCATTAAGTAAAATTTTTCCAACTTATCATAAAACTTCAAAAAAATTGCCAAAATTAAGTTTATTGATGAAGGAAACAGGGAAATCCTCATTCAAGTAAAAATAAGCCCAGAAAGTCTAGTATAACTACTATTATTTAGTTGTGTCAGGGGATCTAGACAATAAATTCATAAGGGCAACAATCTAAGAGATTACAAAGGCAATAGCGAGAGTATCATCAAATTCTAGGTTAGACAATTATATAACCTAGAAACTCAGTAGAATTCATTAAATAAATGTTATTAATTAATAGAGATTACAATAAGGTGGCTGAGTAGAAAGTAAACATTCCAATCAATAACTTTCCTTTTAGATTAATTGCCAGGTAGATAATGGAATGGAAAAAAAAGAAGTTATTCATAAGATGAATAAAAATATAAGTTACTTTGAATCCATTTAAGGTGTGTGATAAATACGCATACATACAATTTCCATATGCACACATACATTCGTGCTCATTGTTTTTGAGAAACTTTGAACGATGGTTTGAATAAATTGCCAAATTATGACACGCCTTATTCGTGTATCGAAAGACTCAATTTTGTAAAGATGTGAAGTCTATCCTAAGTCCTACATATTTAATACGGTTCCGAGAAACATTTAGTTAGGGCCTTTCGCAAGAAGCAAAATCACGTAAAAGATATCTTAAAATTAATCTGCCAACCTAAATATGTGACATGAGCCACTAAATAGTTGGGAAGTGAAGAAAAAAAGTAGTGAACTTACCGAATTCATTTACAAATCATGTTTTAAATCATTGATTGCTAAGATATAATTGTAGTGACAAGAGAATAGACAAATAAGTGAAAGAAAATGAAATGTATATGTTTTAATAGATGAGTATATATGTATATATTTTTATAACATATATTTGTATGGGTACACATTTAGATATGTAAATGTACATAATTAGAGTAGATGTTGCTTATTGGGAATAGATTGTTCATTGAATGGTGTTAAAACAACCAACTATTTGGACAAAATAATAAACGAAATTATTTCTCTTGATAACACTTACTCTCAAAATAAATTCTCAGGATATTTGAGAGTCAGTGAGGAGAGGGGAAAAAAAAGGGACTAAGATGAATTAATATTTATGTTAATTCTTATAATGACGCCAAAAGGAAACCAGAAATATTTATACATTTGAATTTACAAATTTTAAGCTTCAGTCTATAAAAATACCATAAGTAAAATCAAAGAAAAAAGACCTATGGAAGATAATTTTAAAATACAATAAGAAGAGTCTAATGATCTTAATTTATGAAGAGGTAATAATATTAATTAATAGTAAGAGGAACAAATCAAGCATAAACTAGAAAATTGCCATGAAGTGAAGATTTAAAAACAGGAAGTACAAAAAATTAAAAATATATTAAAAAATCCTAACTAGAAATTTTAAAAGAAAACCTGCATTTTTAAGCAATATTAGAAATACATATTAACATGTCTGATTGGTAAATTAAATAAAAATCCTAATGTCCCTGATGAGTATGGCTATGGTGAAATACATATCATGCTGTTGAAAATGTAAGCTTCTATGAGTCTCTACAATTCAACTTATTAATATTTAAAAGTGGCTTAATTTATCATTTGATCCAAAATTTCAAATCCAAGAACTTCTAACAGGATAATAATAAGAGAGTCTTGCAAATATGTACTTGCAAGAACTTCACTGAAGCCTTATTCATAATGGTAGGCAAATGGGGAAAATAATGACAAGAGAAAATTGGTTTAAAACAAGCTACCCAGACCTGTAGCCATTAAAATGATGTGTATAGTCATTATGATGGAAATAAATTGCTATCGTTAAGTGAAAATACAGTTCCAACTACAAATTCCTTTTGTATATAACCTCATAAGAAAGTTTCATGAAAGGTACCAAAATATCAATGGTAGTTTTCTTAGGTGGAGAGAGTGATTTCTGTTTGTACATTCTTTGTTTACTTGTTAGATTTTTTTAAATTTTCTACAGAGAACACCCATTATCACTAATAGTGGAAGAAAAATAATGATAATGGGGAAAATATCCTATAAACAAAGAGCTATTTATTTGAATCCTGCCCTTAAGCAAGGCCAGTCCAGCTGAGGACGAGAGCTACCAGGGGCCATATAAAGTTCTTGAAGCTTTAGGTGAAGCGGGACATTATGCAAAGCTATCCAAGGTAGCATCGCAAAATTGAAGAACCAATTTTGGTACAAAGAAGTAAGCCAGCATGTTTAAAAAAATGCTTTGCCCTGCCATCCCTATTCCTTTTGTTCATCTTTTAGACCTTATTATCACTTGCAAAGAAAAAGAAATTACTGCCGACCACTCCATCCTTTATACGATGTCCAATTATTTTCTCTCAGCTCTGCTTGTACCTTTTAAAACATTTGCTATAGCTTGTGGCGATTTTGTATGGTATACTTTCTCTTTTCTTTCTTGGCCTCATTTTCTTTCTTTCTTCTTTCTTTCTTTCTTTCTTTCTTTCTTTCTTTCTTTCTTTTTACTACTTATTTTGAGAGAGAGAGCATGAGTGTGGGAGGCTCAGAGAGAGGGAGAGAGAAAGAATACCAAGCAGGCTCTGAGCACCCAGCCAGATTCAGGCACTGATCCCACAAACTGTGAGATCATCACCTGAGCTGATATCGAGTTGGGGTCTTAACCAACTGAGCCACCCAGGCACCCCTTTTACTTTTCTTTATCAATTTCTCTGCTCCTATGTCGGTTTCTAGAAACCAGAGAAATTATCCATCCTGTTCACTGTGTATGGAACAAATTGCTCAATGTCTGCTACATAGTAGGAAATACATGCATATGTTTTGAATTAATGATGGAAATGATGGATGAATACATACATGAAGTCAAAATGGGGGGGCATGGGAAGAATGGTAACCAGGAATAAAGAGATAAATTGGTGTCTGAGACATTATGAGAAATAGTTCAATGTAAAATGTTCATTACCAAAAGAATAAGGGCACTTGGCCTTACAAGTGGGGCACTTGGCCTCCATGGAATCCAGTGAATTTTACATAGAAGTTTTGGCAGCTTAAGGGGACTCATCAACCTGGGGAAAGAATCAAGCAACAGTACATACCGTAAAACCACTTAGTTAAGTGGCAGAATAAGATCATGGTAGAGGTTTTTGCATATTTACAAAGTGGAATAAAATCCATTCTTATGTCCTTTGTGGTAACCATCGCCTCTGAAAGCCTAATATGTTTTTAAAAATGATCAAAGTTAAGACAAAGTATCTTCCAGATGACAAAATAATAAATCTAATATTTCATGTTTGTGGAAAAATTTATTTCTTTATATTCCTAATTTGTGATATGGTTCCTAAGACTGGTACCATAAATTGTTGTTGATATAATTAAAAGACATGTACATTTATTAGTTAATCATGATGATGATTTTTTTTCCTTTAATTTAGTTAATGTGTTGAACTCTTTAGGATATAAATCTTAAACTTAAATTCCTGGTATAATCCCAACTTTGTCTTGATTCTTGATCTGTTTTTTTTTTTTTTTTTTTTTTGTTGTTAGTACTTTTTAAATGAGCTTAATTCCAAGTATAATACTGTAAAACTGGTAACACACAAAATGCAAATTTAGCATAATGTAGTAATTAAGAAGCTTTCCTAGAGACTACAAATCACATGTAAAGAAGTACTTATCAATTGACTGTTGATAAAATGAAAGCAAATCATGTGAAATGTTAGTGAAGAACATAACCATCAAAAAAATAGATTCAAAGGAATGAAGAATCCTTTAACTGAAGAATTTAGGTGGTATTCTGGCATTCTACTATCTCAAAAAGAGAGGCAGTATCCTCAAATACAGAGGATCTTGTAAATGTCTATTAATTTCTCAATTTTGCCAAACGTCAATGTGAAGTAACCTAATAATACACAAGACAATGGTAAAAGTTATTTATGCAACTCATCAACTCTAGGAAAATCCTATTCATTGTGTTTTTGCATGAATTCAAACAGCATATTATGTATTATGCATTTTTAACAAAAGAGTATAACCTTCTGAATGTGAATATCAAAGACATGATTTCACTCTCTTGAAAATTAACATTTGTCCATGTGGAAAGAAGAGAAAAATCTATTAATTTGTAGACACCAGTATTTGTATAATCTATAAGATGAACTTTTTAGACATCCAGCACTTTTCCCTAGTAAACTATGAATTTATTTTAATAAAAATAAGCTTGTATATCTGCTCTGAAAATATATCCATTATTGGAAACCTTCTTGTCTCCTTGTGTTTCCTTGAAAATCATGTCGCTTCTGTTGCCTTAGCTTGATTTAAAATCTGTGCTTGTTAGTTCTCTGAACATTATACAACCGATTCCTAACCCCTTGGGTTTTTACTGTTCTTTCCCTGCTCCCCCCCTGCCCCCGTAGTCTGTGTTATTTTCTCCAGCAATGAATATATTGGTGGGATGGCTTTCCTTTAATTACTGACCTTGAACTGTGGAATGCATTAGAGAATGAGAGGGAAGCTTATGTGCCTGAAATGTTGCACAGCTGTCATTTTCTTTAGGATAAATTAATGAGCATTGCTGTTTAGACACCTGGGTTATAGTTCCCTCTCTGTAACCAACTAGCAGAGTGACATTGATCCAAGCCCACTTGGGACCTCAGTGCTTCATCTCGGCACTAAAGATTTGTACTAAATTATCTCTAAGATCCTTAAATGTTTAATGGTTTTAATTATCAACTTCATTTATTTTTTAGTTTCCCCTCTTTTGTCTGCCTTGTGGGTGTTGACACCTCCATTTCTGTGTAAATAGTGTACAGGATAATAAATAAAGCTCAAATTTGTAATTTTGGCTGCTCAGGGAGCTATGGTAAATAGCACTGAGTGTGAAGAATATTCAATAAATGGATAAAATAGCCCTTGTATTATCTGTGCATTTCATTTCTCAAAGCTAATTCCTGCTTGTAATGCCGAATTTTGACTGTAATATTAGACACATATATTGGCTTAGTTTATGATTTCCTCCTTAACCATAAGAACTAAATTAGTATGAGGATCAAGATCTTTGTTTTTTAATTTAGGTATTTAAAAGAAAGAAAAATGCAACCTTTGTTTCACTTCCTGCTATAGGTGTTATGTTTGCATTTTGTGTACTTGTGTTAGTACTTAACCATGTCACATGGTCATTGTCTAATTTCTTCTCATCTCCCTCAGTTAGATTGAAAACATTAATGGTAAGGACTATTTCTTATACATCTTTGTTTCTTTAATGTCTAGAGGAGTGTCTACCTCAAACTGGAGGCTTAAGAAATGTTTATGGAATGGATGAATGAAAATCCACATCCTAAAATAACTCAGTGACACAATCGCCATCTGAGGTCAAATACACATAGTGAAAAATATATGCGATGCCAACTTGATTTTTTATAGTTTGTCCCATTGATGTGAATAAGTGCTCTTTACTGATAAGGTAAATATTAAGAATGTTAGTTTTAATAAAAATTGTCAAGCTCTTATATGGCCCTTACCATGTGCCAGGTACTGTTCCAAGTGAACTAATCTATATATATATCAGCTCATAGAATTTTGCCACACATCTTGAGTTAGGCGTTATTGTCATCTTCACCTGACATATGGTGAAAACGAGGTGCAGAGAAGCTACAATATCTACTCAAGGTTATAGATCTCATGAGCGGTGGAGCCAGAGTGTGAATTGAGCCCATCACAATCGGGACAGCATTATGCTCCCTCTCATTAAAATTAAAAGATATTTAAATAAAATGAGAAAATAAGACGTCCAGTGATTTCATAAGTTCTTTGTTTATTTTCTTTAGCATTACCACGTGGCAGTCACTGCTGGTGCAGTTTCTGGGAGTACGAAGGTGGAAAGACATGCTTTGCTCTCTTGAGAAGCCAGTAGAGCAATCAAGGTAGAGTCAGTGCGCACGTTATAATGTATGATTTGCTATAATAGAGGTATGTGCAAATTTTAATGTGAACATAGGCTAAAAGCCCATAAGTTGTTTAGAAGAGACAAAGAAAGTTTCACAGAATGATTGACATTAGAACTGATTCCTGAAGAAGACTAGAAGACTGCTGGGTGGAAGAAAAACATTTCAGAGAGTGTGCAAAGGTGTGGATGAAGGAAGGAGCCAGTAAGTCTAGACGTGGTGGCAGAACGAAGTCAGAATATTCAGTTATTTCCTAGTCCATTGACCATTTATTATAGAATCTTGAGTAATGGAATATCAGATTTTTAATGTAATAAGATGAAACTGGCTTATAGTATTGTGGGCGCTCTGGAGAGGATGAAAGCAAATGGGATGGAAATCTGTCATAGGAAAAATAAGAGTTAAGAAGAAGAATCATGAGTAGCTGAGTTGGGGTAGTTTCAGTGAAGAAAGACAGAAGATACATTTAAGAAATACTTGAGAAACTTAACAGAAGACCGTGGGGAAAGGGAAGGGGAAGAAATAGTTTCAAACAGAGAGGGAGGCAAACCATAAGAGACTCTTAAATACAGAGAACAAACTGAGGGCTGATGGGGAAACAGGGGGAGAGGGGAAAATGGATAATGGACATTGAGGAGGGCACTTGCTGGGATGAGCACTGGGTGTTGTATGTAAGTGATGAATCACGGGAATCTACCCCCAAAGCCAAGAGCACACAGTATACACTATATGTTAGCTAATTTGACAACTGACAGAGAAATGTACCAAATTCAAGCATGTAGTATGCATAGCATAATGAATAAGCCTATGGAATTACTATGTTCTAATCCTGAAACTAATGTAACTGTGTGTCAGCTACACTCAAATAAAAAAGAGAAAAGAATATGTCCAAATTCTGGAAATGTCTTAACAATGTTTGGGCATCACTAGTAGGTGTGATTAGAATCTTAATAGTATTTTTACCTCTTTGAGAACAAAAATTATTTTCATTACTTGCAAGTTTTTTTTTTTTGACTTTTGGACTTTGGAGTTAGTTCATGTTTCCAGAAATAAGCCGTGTAAAAAAATGGACAGCAGACTGTGCTAATTTCACCTTCTTTGGCGTGTGTCATTGCCTACACAGCAGAGTTTAATGTTCTGAGTTACTGGAGCAGGATCTTATTCACTTGTATGTTCCATTTTAAAGTCTAACAAATGCTCAGTTCATAGATGGCACTCAATGCGTTTTTTTAAAAGATTTTATTTTAAGTAGTCTCTGCACCTAACATGGGCCTCGAACTTACAACCCCAAGATCAAGAGTTGCATGCTCTCCTGACTGAGCCAGCGAGGAGCCTGTCAATAAATGCTTTTAAAGTGAAATAAATTTAAAAGTACTATATATCATGAGAGGATCACATACTAAATAGATAATTCAGCGATGAAATTGTCCCCAGACCAGCGTTAACTAAAAAGTCTGAGTAGGTGGGGTCACTGCCACTAGAACCTTTGCTGGCTGGTAAAGGCCAGTGAGAAGTGAGTTTGGAAGCATGAAGTTTGGATGGGAAACACAGATGCTGAATTCTTGTAGGACTCAGTGCAAATTGTCCTTGTTACCTTTTCAACTTTGGACAATTTACATAAGATCACTGAGTCCCTAACTCTCAAATTGTAAAACGTGAATAATGAGAACAGCTACATCAGAGACTGGACGTACTTTCTTCCCAAGGCAGCTTGTTTGAAGTGTAGATATTTGTGCTCCTATATCATTTCCATCATTAAATTTCATAATCATTTTATAATTCAATACTTTTAAATTAATACATAAATTTGATAACAAAAATAGTAGAGAAGGAATATCAAATAAAAAGTGAAAGTCTCCTTTTGTTTGCCCAAACCCAGCTCCAACCCCAATCTTCAGCGGGTTCCAATTTTAAACATCTCTATCATATTTTTTTTTCAAATGGGTCTCTTCCTAATGGGTTTTCCTAAGTAGTGTCCGCATTTCATGATTTTTTTTTAATATTCAACATTATCAGTTGCCTCCATTTATGAAACATGAAAACTGACTTCTGCCTTATCTTTCACTCTCTGATAGGTGAACATTTTTACTTTTAGTTCTTCTGTTGGTTCGATTTGTTGATCTACTTGACGTACTTTATATCCATAATAGACTTTATATCATGGCTTGTTTCTATGTAAGGTGAAGTATTTCTGTGTCATCTTCTTCTTCCAACTTCTGTCCTCCATACCATTGCTTTTACATTGTCAAGCTTTAAAATACTCTGTTCTACAACGATAGCCTTCTGTGGTTGTCAAATGACTGAAATCAACTTATAGACTAAGCAAGCACAATGGATGCACATTAGATACTCTCACTGTGCTTCGTGTGGGATAAGATCTTTCCCTTTGTAATACGTTTTGTTCCCCATTATACAATGAGCTATTGAGGATCAGAATTAGTCTACCTTCATTTTAATTCCGATCGCTACTCTTTGGCACAGTAACTACGATGTTTTCTACGAAGCAATGAAACAGATTACTAGGATGGCAGTCAGTGTTGATGAGGTCAAGTGGTAGGGCACAAGACTCCGATCATGTAATGGTTCAGGGCTCTAATCCTGGGCACACCAGTGAAAAACAAAGTAGGCAACTGGTCTTAAAAGAGAACTGGGTTATAGAGCAGTGGGGACAGATGCCGGGTCTCTTAAACCAACTGAACCACTACTCTAACTGTGCCTGCTCATGGACAGACAGACGTGGTGACCGGAAGCTTCAGGTGGGCATGAAGTTCTATTGGTAGTTTAATCGGCTCAGCTGTGAGGAGTGTAGGGAAAGAGAGTGAGGCAAGTCATTGAGGAGAGAGTGATGTTTTTTCTCTGTGAAATAGAAATATGTTCTATTTTGGTACTGATAGCTTTCCACAACCTGCACGCACAGCGAGGTTTCGTTAAAAAATATTACTTTAATATAAAAATTGTTGCAGTGCTAAGTGGGCATAATTATATGAACATTTTATTTTAAGATGTTCCTGCTCTTTTTCTCCAAAACGTCGGTAAATTGCCACATAGATTACAGTAATAAAAGGTTTAGAATTATTTTAATTTCATTTTTATTGTCAGTATATTAGGTTGTTCACAATATTGTGATTTAAGTTATGATATTAATTATATTCATAAGGTGTTAGAAAATGTATTAAAACTCAGCATTTTTAAAGTTTATTTATTTATTTTGAGAGAGAGAGAAAGGGCTCGAGCAGGAAGGGGCAGAGAGAGAGAGAGAAAGAGAGAAAATCCCAAGCAGGCTCCACACTGTCCCTGTGGAGCTTGATGCGGGGCTCAGACTCACCAACTGTGAGGTCATGACTTGAGCCAAAACCAAGAGCCAGACACTTAGCCAACTGAGCACCCAGGCACCCAAAAACTCAGCATTTTTAAGTAAAATAAACATTAAAAAATATGTGGATCGGTATGTGTCTATGTGACACTAAATAAATAAAATCATTTTTCTCCAAGTAACGATTACTAAGAGAGATTGGAGCATATTCTTTTGGGAGTGTCTTGTATACAGTAAATTAAGCTCACAAGATTGCATATTTCACCACAGGTATGAAAACAGGATTTCTTTATATTGGTTACTGATACACCCTGACATCAGAGTTCTTTGTTCCTGCCTGATCTTGTTCTACCGAGCTCTACGTACCAACCCCAAAGGCTCAGAATTTTCTATTTTCATTTAATTATGTCTTCATAGATTCATTTAAAAAATCATTTATTACATGCATGCTAGGTCACCTGGATTCAGTTTGTCTTACTCCATTGTTTGAACTATTTTCTTCTCCAAATAGTGGCCTTCTGAAGCTCCCAGTTCACATCTTTCCAGTTTGGTAAACCAGATAGGGGAAAAAAATGCATCTCTTTGAACAGTTTCAGCATGTCTGGGTATCATGTCTCACTTCTTGGCTTTGGTCATGAGCCCACTCCTTAGTCCGTTACTGTGTCAGTGGGGGTAACGGTGTGACAAAGAGAAGCAGAGTAGAACATGTGCTGTCATAGGTCTGCTCCAAAGTCCAGAAGGTAGGCACGGCCACACCTAAACCAGATGTGCTCAGAGTAAGGGGGAAGTTATTCCCTAAAGGAAAGTCAAAATGCTACTGCCAGAAAGAATTGGGTGGATCCTGGACCACTACCCAAATTTACAACATTGAATATGTACCCTGAGGTTAGAATTTGGCTCTCAACCCTTTATTATTGTGGGCTTTAATACTATATAATTGATGATAACCCAGGCATATTCTCTGGAAAAGTACACATGAATAGCATAATAATAATTTCAGATTAATATATGTATTACCTGAAGATTCACATTACTTTAACCATCCTCAAAGCAGATGAGAAAATTGATTAGCCAATCACAAGTAAATCTATGCATCAATCTTACTTAGTCATCAAATTGGACAAACTTAAACCGCTTTTTCCTAAGTAATACTTTTTATCTTAAATAAGTTATGCTTAATATATGAAACTTTAGTCAAATGTGAAGCTAATAAAATTGCTTAAGCAGTTTCCATTGATTTGGACTAGTGGTTAAAGGCAAAGATTGTATCCAAATCTTGGCTTGATCGTTTACCAGCTGTGTAATCTAGAGCAAGTCAGTTGACCTCTCTTTTCTCCACTTACCTAACTTGTAAAATGGGGTTTTGTTATAACTGTACCTGCTTCATAAAAATGTGAGAAGTAATAGAAGTAATCTATATAAAGTGCTTAGAACAGTATCTGGCATCTAGATCGTATTAACTTTCTTACTATCATTACTCTGACAAAACATATATTTTATATACTAACACATTTCCATTCTTGGAATCTATAAGCTTTATAAATATTATGATAAAAATTCTAATAAACATATATATTTCCCTTCTATCAGTGTAGAAAGTACTTAGCAAAGTTAAGCAATTTGCCAGAAGTCAGACATCTTACGAGTGGCAAAGCCAAATTTTGAAGCCAATATTCTCTGATTTATGTTCTCACCAATCATGATATTCTGCCTCTGAAATAAGTAATCTAGTGTGATTTAATCTCTATCAAGCCCTCCCAAGTACAGAAATATATGCTAGCCATCTTAGATATTACATTCCTCCAACTGATTTTATCACAGAACTATTTTTTTCTTGAAACAATAAAAATAATTCCAAGTTACAAGAGTGATATCTGAAAAGGCTCAGATATTTAATGACACGAAATCTTAACACCAAGTGCATGGCAAAGCATGATAACAGCAAACGCACATTGGAACGTTACCAGTGTTCACCTCTAGATGGTGAGGCTATTTCTTCTTTATAAATGCAGTTTTTCAATCATAAGAGAAAGCGGCGCATGATCGAAAGAGAAGTGAGTGGGAAGAGAACATAGCCATGAAGGCGTGTGATGGCTTCTAGCACTGGAACGCTCATCGGCAGAGCCAAGTAAATTCTCTAAAAATTAGCCAGAATCAAAGATAGAAGTCAAATTCTTAGGATCCCAGAGAATCACTTTAGGAAACATTTTTTTTTTTTTCTTTTTGCCTACTTCACGCAAGAACGTTCTTTCTAGTTGCTGTTAGAAGTTTTCTCTTTTTTGGAGTTTCTAAATCTTCCCATGGTCACTTGAGGTGCTAGCTCATTCACAGGATTTGTTTTTTTTTTTTTTTTAATTTGTTAACATTTATTTATTTAATTTTGAGAGACAGAGAGAGACAGAGCGCGAGCAGGGGAAGGGCAGAGACAGAAGGGACACGGAATCTGAAGGAGGCTCCAGGCTCTGAGCTGTCAGCACAGAGCCCGACACGGGGCGCGGGGTTCGAACCCATGAACTGTGAGATCATGCCGTGAGCCAAAGTCTGATGTTTAACTGACTGAACCACCCAGGCGCCACCACAGGAAATTTTTTAAAGGACAGTATCCTGTGAATTTCTATTGCCAGGGTATGTAAATAACAACGCGTGCACATGCGCGCACACACACACACACACACACACACACACATTGGTGGGATGGAGAGTGGACAGCTTGGCAGATCAGAACAGCTTGTATGGGGGTGGCCTTACATTTCAAGTCAAGGCTGCTCAAGTGGTGAAGATGACAAACACAGAAAACAGATTGTGAAATCTAAGCACGAGGGAGAAGGATTTTTCATAAACGGAATAAAATCAATTATCTAGCTTATGGTTTCTGACTTGGAAAGAACATTAAAACTTAACTATCCCAATATTTTCACTTTAAAAATGAGGGGGGGAAGAAGAGGATGAAGTTAAATGACATCTTCAAGATCACACTGAAAGGGAAAGAGACCTAAAGGTTAGGTCTCTAGCATTGAGAGTCTTTACCAATAATGCATTTGACTCCACTGGAGTTTAAATACGAAACCAACATATCTCTGTTGGAAAGTGAGACTTAGTTTAGCAGGTGCGACTAGAAGGAAGAAAGATTTTACTATTTAAATTAAAAAGTAAGGTTTTTAATGTTCACTTTTGAGAGGCCGTGCATGCGCACACCACAGGCTTGGGAGTGGGGGAGGGGCAGAGAGCGAGGGAGACAGAGGATCTGAAGCGGGTTCTGCGCTGTCAGTGCGGATTTCGACGTGAGGCTCAAACTCACAAACCATGAGATTGTGGCTCAGACTGGGAGATCATGACCTGAGCCAGTGTCGGATGCTTAACCGACTAGGCCACTCAGGCGCCCACCGTCTACATTTGTTTTTCAAATAAAAGCGACAACATGTGAGTTCCTAGATTCTTGCCGGAAAGGATTTAGTGTTTTTATAAGTATCGTCTCTATTGTCATTTGTACTTTGTCTACCCTGACGGCCACCGAGCGTGGTACATTTTTGCTTTCGTTTACTGTAAACGTTCTGAAATCAGGAATACTTTCTCCGATTTGGAATAGAGTTTAAGAAACTTCCAGTGGAGCAAAGATCATTTCTTCCTACGGTGGGAGAGATACTAGTGTTAGTAAATGCTCTAGTATAAGCAGATACTTAGTAGGTACTTCAGTGTTAGAATATATGGTAGTCTTAATGGACACAATAATGTTAGTATATATGATAGTGTTAATAGATACTAGACATTGTAGTGTTTCCACGTCTTCTCATCCAGCTGATACGTCACCGGGAATTGCTCACCGCTGCAAGGAATTACCTCCTAGAACTGGCTAATGTGGGGATACAAAGGCCCAGCCACCGTGCCTTGAAGGGTCACCCCAGCTCTAGAACTATCTGCAGGGTTGACTAAAACTTCCTTTACCACTACATCAAATACCACCTTCTCCCTCTGGTCAGTACTATCTTTCCTACTTTTTGATACGTGTATTACTTGAGAACATCCCCCAATAAAGTCAGTCTCCCTCTCACAGTCTGTTTCCAGCGGAGCTCTTGTAAGACAGTGGATATCTGAAATGACTCTCAGGAGCAGACTATAAAAGGGGATTTTACTGACAAAACACTCACTCTCCAACCAGCATTGAGGATCCCATCACTGAGAGTAGACAGACGCACTGCATGTTGCAATGAAGCAATTGTTAAAACTTTCATCGATGGAGAACTGGAATGGGGCTGGTAGAAGAGGATGTACTCGCTGATTCAACATTTTTGGCACAAGAGAATAAAGAGGGAAAATGCGATAAGGACTATGGAAGAAGGTCGCTGCTTCTGAGTGTCGTGGATTCCTTGAAAGGAGATGTGATTAGGCAAAATTTCTAAAATGCTCCCCCCAGAGATGCCCAGGTCTAATCCCAAGAACCTACGGGTATAAAGAGATACCGCTTCCATGATTGTGTCATGCCTTATGGCACAGATGATTCTAAGAGAGGGAGATAACATAAATGAATCTAATCTGATCACACAAACTCTTAAAAGCAACTTCTGATGGCGGAAGAAGTCAGGGAGATTTGAAGCTTGAGATAGACTTGATGTTCCATTGCAAACTTTGAAGATTGAGAGGGCCATATGAGAAGAAACATAGGCTGTCTTACAGAGCTAAGAGAATCTCCTAGCTGAAATCCAGCAAGGAAATAAGAACCTTGGTCCTACAGCCACAAGGGGCTGAATTCTTCCCAAAACCTAAATAAGCTTGGAAGTAGATTGCTTCCTTCCTTCCTGCCTTCCTGCCTTCCTGCCTTCCTTCCTTCCTGCCTTCCTTCCTTCCTGCCTTCCTTCCTGTCTCTCTTCCCTCCCACCCTCTTCCCTTTCCTTCCTTCCTTCCTTCCTTCCTTCCTTCCTTCCTTCCTTCCTTCCTTCCTTCCTTCTTTCCCTCTCTGTTTTTTCCCAGAGCTTCCAGCTATGGGTCCAGACCAGCTCACATAGTGATTTTGGCACTGTGAGACCCTAAGCTGAGAACCCAGTCAAGCTCACTTAGTCAGCCAACCTACAGAGCTGTGATAAATGGTTGTATTCTGTTTGTGATAACTTGCTACAGCAGTGATAGAAAACTAATACAAGAGATAACAACAGGCTCAGGGTATTTAATCATCAATTTAGTTTAGACAAATATGTCAGCTTTCTCCGTATTTTTAATAATCAGTAATTCAGGCACACAAACTCACAGACTCCTTTGTGTCTGTAATTCATAAGTGATTTTCTCTGTTTGATATTATAGATCATTATTTTATAAGAAATTTCCATAAATGTTAAATCCTGTGTCTACTCTAGCTCCATTCCTTGCCCTCCCCCACTAGATCAGCCCAATGAGGATGCTATGAATTGGACCCAAATGAAATCTTCGTACATCAAGATTTGAGGTTTTTTTAGATGAAAATTCCATCTCTCTCTTTCTTTTTCAGAATGTGCTATGTGCTTCATGGTAGGTATGACAATGCAAAATAGGAACATTGTTCCCTAGGGTTGCCAAATGCGTGTTTCACTGCTTGCATAAACTCCACAGTGTTGACCTTACTCACACAATGATAAAATTCTGCTTTTAAGTTATTTCTCATGCTAATGCTCAGCATCAGGGACATATTCTGATGAGAACTGTCCAGGGTCTGTTTGGAGTAGCTAGCTTCTTAAGTGTTCCAGAGACAGATGTCTGAAGATCATTTTCAAGCCCTGTAACATAGCCTGCATCTTAATGACACATTTGAATGAAGAGACATATGTAAATTCTGTATCAGTTCAAGGAATATGACTTGAAACGAAAGTGAATATATGATCTAACGGCAAAAAAGGATTAAGCTCTCATTATGAAGTCTGCTGAACCTTACGTATAGGAGGCAATCTATGTTTCTTTGTGTTTTCAAGGGATCAGACTATCTTTAAATACTTTTGTTACATGAATTTACATCAATTCCATTTCTAATCCTATCGCTCTGTGTGTGTGTGTGCGTGTGTGTGTGCGCGTGTGCACGCACATGTGTATTTGTTCCATACATTAAAAAATCCTTTGTGACCTGAGCTTTAGAATTAATTGGTCATATTCAGGCCACTTGATTTCCTTTGCTGTGACAGCACAGCTCTTGGCCGTCAGAAGTATGCAGGACCACTCTCTGTTAAAGCAGCATTTGACAAGTTAAAAATAAGTGTTCAGAACAAAATGCAAAAGCATTGCTTCTAATCATATGCAAAATGCTACTGAAGTATCAGAGATGACTTCTTACCAATATCAGAGAATTCCAGCTAAGGTTATTAAAAAAACCACCATGATATATATTTTTTAACTATTTGACTTCTATTACAAAAAAAACTGTATACATTAACAGGGAAATTTTCAACTCTTCGATAAGATGCAAATATGCTTTCTGAGTAAATGCAAGGTTTTCTTTCCCATGCCAATTCTCATGGACACAAAACTTTGCTTAAACGTTCTGCCTCTATATAGTATACATATTTTTTTAGTACCTATGTGATATGGTAAGTTATTATGAACAGTTGCTCAATAAATGTTTTTTTTTTTCAGACTTCTGTGGTCATGTCAATGGTGTTCTTTCAAAAATAAAATTAGAAGAAGATTTTGCACTGACAGAGTTAAATTTAAAAATATCTTCCTTTTTTAGATTTTAATATTTTCCACCATCTGGATTATCTCTGAGCTCATTCCTGATATACAAAATATCATATTTAATCATTGTAGCTTTTTTTCCCATTGAAATTTATATCACTGTGACAATTTCACTTTTCTTTGGGCACAAATAGACTGTTACTAATTATGATATAAAATCTGTTTAATCAACATTAGCAATATCAGTTATACAGAAGACACCAAATAAAGATCAACTACCTTTTCCATTTAGGCTTATAGTAAATAAATGCATCATTTTGAAAAAATATATATACTCTAAGAAAATCTTGCTTTTCTATGTCATTTAAGTAAGGGGAAATAAAGTGGATTATTACATAAACTCAACTTCTCAAAGTTTTGTAACCCTTTTTTACTAATAAATACGTAAGACTCATCTTTCTCATTCATATTGTTCTACTGACAGGTTAATTTTCACAGGGAGGTCCTCTATAATAGATGGAATTGTAAGAAGTTCCCCAGGATTCCCACCCCTTGGTATACACTACCCATAGAGCCCCCTTCCCTCCATTTGAGTGTGGACTGGTACTGCGAAGATGCTAGAAGTCACTCCCACACGGGCAACACAATATGGCAAACCTGGAGACATTTTAAAAGACAATTAAGGTCCCTAATCAGTAGATCATAAATTTAATGAAGAGAGAGCATCTTAGGATCACAGACATCCTTCTCTTCCTGGCCTCCGAAAAGCAATCCACCATGGCTGTTCTACACTGCAAAGGAGTGAATTCTGCGAACAACCCAGTGAGCCTGGGGCAAGCCCTGGGGGCTCGGATGAGAGTGCAGCCCCAGATCAGCCCATGGTCCAGGCCATGTGAAACCCTGTACAAGGGACTCGACTAAGCTGTGCCTGAACTCCTGACCCACAAAACTGTGAAATAATCCCTTGCGGGTTCTTTTGAACTGTTATGCTTTTAGTAATTTGTTATACAACAATAAAGTTAATACACTGTGGACACCTCCTCTTACTTTAGGTAAGAGGATCCCACTTTCCAATATTGAAATCAGTGTGTATGATCCGGTGGGAGCTGACCTTAAGCGGATTCTCATCAGCATACTGGATCCCTTCGGGAATCAAGTGATAGGTTCTCAAATAGAAAAGTGATGTTCAACTTTACTACAGTTGCCTAATGCTCATATAAAAGAATATTTTCCATAATTCTGAATCCTACACACGCTGTAGGTGTTACCATGCTGCTCCTCCTGTAAAGCCATGGGAGATACAGTCATAGGCCCGGTGCACTGAGCAACCACAATCTAGGAAGGGGGAGAACCGCGTGAATGATCCCCTCCAGATAAAGTCACACACTCACCTCCAGTATCTGGACAATGCCTCCTGCTATGCTAGGATTTTTAATTTTAAGTAAAGGTCTTCTGTAATAGAGGTTTAATCCAGGACAGAATTGCTTCTTTTATTTATTTATTTGGGGGAGAGAGAGGGAGAGAGGGAATCCAAAGCAGGCTGCACGCTCAGCCCTGAGAATAGACTGAGCCGGGATCATGACCTGAGCCAAAAAGAAGAATCATATGCTCAACCAACTGAGCCACCCAGACCACCCAGAGGCCCCTTATTTGCAATGACTTCAATCACCTGCTTTTAATTTAAAAATTAGCAGCTACTATTTTAGACAAAGACTAGTTGGCATTTTATTGTTGACATTTGATACCAAATTTGTTATATTTACAAATCCGAAACCTTATTAGCTCTTTCTTAAAATTGAATGTTCAGTTGATACACGCTATTCTATTTATAAATCCATAAATATGTAACTACTTTTAAGAAGCCTTAGATTAATTAATGATTAATCCCATTCATAGTGTCACTTTAAATAGACACCTCCAAACAGCGTAAATTGCTTTGAAATTCAAAACATTTTCTTTGGTTCTGAGAATGTTCAAACAGACCTGATTTAATAAACACAATCCCCTTGGAGCCTCAAACAGCCTTGAAAGCGCAGGCAGTTACCGTTCTGCCTCCACATCTCAAGGAGGCTGCTGGAAGCTCATGTGAGAGCTACTTCTCAGCTGTCGACCAACACTTTGCAGCAAGGACCGGTCTCAACCGGGGGGCTTTCTTTCTTTCATTAGGGCCTTATGTTGCCTTAACTATATTCTTCCACATTTTGGGAGATTATCTAAGGTTCTAATTTTAGTCCCTTCTTTTAAATATTTTATTTTATTTTATATTTTATTTTATTTTATTGTATTGTATTGTATTCTAAGAGAGAGAGAGAAAGAGAGAGCACATGAGCGTGAGCGAGGGAGGGGCAGAGAGAGAGGGAGAGAGAGAGAATCCCAAGCAGGTTCTGCACTGCCAGAGCAGATCATGACCTGGGCTGAAACCAAGAGTGGGGCGCTCAAGCGACTGAGCCCCTCAAGGGCCCCTCAGTTTCTTTTTTTAAAAGCGTATTTCTTTGGGCTTCATGAATGCAGACTAAGCACCCCTCTCTTTCCGCTTGAGTATTTTTCCTATGATTTAAAAATGTAAGGGGCACCTGGGTGGCTCAGGGGGTTAAGCGACCCATTCTTGATTTTGCTCAGGTCATGCTCTCACGGTTTGTGAGATCGAGCCCCGTGTCAGGCTCTGTGCTAACAGTGCAGAGCCTGTCTGGGGATTCTCTCTCTCCCTTCCTCTCTCTGTCCCTCCCACACAGGCTCCCACTCTCTCTCTCTTTCTCTCTCCAAATAAATAAATAATTAAAAAGTAATTAATTAATTAATTAATTAAAAATGTAAGGCTTGCCTCAATCTCAACATCTCCACTGTGCAACGGAATGTACTTTCTCCCATCCTTACTCATCACTAATCTCCGTGCTTTCAGGAGGCATCTTGAAGGGAAGCAATCCGTCCATGTCCGCGAGCAGTGTATCAGCCGAGGCTGGGAGATGTGAACAGGCTATTCATCTTTCAGTTGTTAGAATTCAGAGCTAATTATATTTTTTTGGCTTGTCAAAAATCCTTTTGAAATTTGTTACCAAGTCCGGTATCTACTCTCACAACATTCTTTTTTGATCCTTTTTCATACGTTCTCTAAGATAAGCTAGAACTTCTAAGCTGAATGTGAGTTCCTATTATTTTTTTTTTCTTACTGTCAGTACAACAGAAATGTTGTTTGTAAACAGCTTAGGTCTCCCCCTACCTACAGGGGACAGACTTTAAAGGTGGCTGCCATGTTTCTGGCCTTCTGTGTTCGACCTTTGTATGAGCCCTTCACCTTGACTGTGGGCAAGACTGTGACATCCTTCTAACCAGTAGAATATAAAAGGTGACAGAATATTTGGATATTGTGACTATATTACCTACAATTTTAGTGCGTACTTTAGTCTCTCTCTCTCTCTCTCTCTCTCTCTCTCTCTCTCTCTCTCTCCCCCTTTGGCAAGCAGCCATGCTGGCGAATCCCGCTTAGAACTGCAGGTGACCCCTAGGATCCAAGCGTGTGACAACAGCAAGCAAAGAAGCTCTCTGCCCAGCATCCCCAAAATGGGATGCTTCCAACAACCACGTGGCCAAGGGGGAATACCAACCTAGGGAAGCGTGCAGATGGAGATTCCAGTCCTAGCTAACATCAAGGACTGGATGAGACTGATGGAGAGATCCACACTCAGAGGATACAGCAAAGCTATGCCAGATTTCCAATACACAGCTACTCTGAGACAATAAATATGTGTAGTTTTAAGCCAGAAAGCATAGTGGTATGCTTTGTAGGAAAGTATCACGAATAAAATACAACACAAAAATTCAGACGAAATCACGGTAACAATACATGATACAATCCCTGACTAATTTCGGGGTATAGCATCTCATTGAAGCGTTTTAGGCTCTTCAGGTGAAAATTTTTGATTAGTTCATTGATAACTGATTGAAATCCTCCATCTTTTCTGGGTCAGATATATTGAGCTGACATTGTGGATTGAGTCAATTCATTCAACCAGTATTCACTGAATCCCCACTATACGCCAGGCGCTCTCCTAGGTGCTAAAGATACAAAATGAAAAGAAGTTGCCTCTTCGGATTGTTTACTTACTAGTAGCTGGTCTAATCCAATTAGCATATTTTTGGTAATATTGATAAATGTTTGGTAATTGCAAGCCGGCCTATGGCCCTAATCTACAGATGGAATAATGAGAACCAGTAACCTATTTTTCTTATTATTCAGTCGATGAAAATCCTAATGCATAGAAAAAAGTGACAGAAGGAGAGTTGCAATATGACAAGCTCGTGTGATGGAAAAATGACCAGTATTTCATAAAAAGAACTGGATCGTTATTCTTGTTCAGATTTGCTAACCAGAGGATCATGGAAAATTTTCTGGAACTTTATTTTGTTTTACGTGTCAGCTGCTGTGCAAGGCAGCTAACTCTATTTGCGTACCTCATCTCACACTACCATTTCCACCCTTGGAAAGAAATACCTAGAACTGTCCTTATAACTAATTCCTTCCCTTAGGAATTATTTTACATATTTAGAGAGAATTTGTTCTTGTGACTTCTGTCCTAAAGATATCAGTATATCCAGTCCAAGATGTTTTCTCATTATCGGTATTTGAACTGTCATAAATTTACTCTGCCATGTGCGATCAAGAATACCAGTTAAGGCTTCAAGGCCAAGAACATACTTTTCCACCTGCTAGCTCACACATATAATTCTTAAAGGATGGATTCCTCAGTTCGAAATTAAGTTTAAAACGCAGAGTTAATTGCTGAGCTTTTCAAAGAGCCAATTTTTGGGTTTATTTTCTCTGTTGTTTTTTAATTCTGTTTCATTTCCTTCCTCTTCAATCTGTATTATTTCTTTACTGCTACTTTAAGCTTCGTTGGCTCTTCTTTTTTTAGTTCCATCAGATGAAAAGTTAGGTTATTGGTTAGAAATCTTAATTTATTTATTTTTTTCATACAGGCATGTGTAGATGTAAATTTCCCTATAAGCACTGCTTTATCAGAATACGATTTTGGCACGTTGCATTCATTTTTTTTTTTCATCTCAAGTATTTTCTAATTGCCCTCGTGAATTGTCTTTTTACCCATTAATTATTTAGGAGTGCGTGTGTTGTTTAATTTCAACGTATTTTGTGAATTCACAAATTGGTGAATTATCAATTTCTAATCTTTTTCCATTTTGGTAGAAGAACATACGTTCTACAATTTCAATCTTTTAAAATCTGTTGAGCCTTATATTATGGTTTAACACATGGTCTGTCCTGAAGTATGTTTCATTTGCCCTTGGGAAGAATGCATATTCCAATGCTGCTCGGGGGAGTGTTCTGTAGATGTTTGTTGGGTCTAAAGAGATTACAATGTTTTTCATGGCTCCTATTTTCTTGTTAATCTTCTGTCAGATGCTCTATCCATTATTGAAAGTGAGGTATCGAAGTACCCAAATATTATTGTTGAATTGCCCGTTTCCCCTCAATTTAGATAGCTAGGTATATTGACTTAGATAGTCCTGAAATCTATTACACCCTCTCTCTGGTCTATGTTCTTTAGAAGTTTAAATATTTTATTCAAATTTTGAAACGTTAAACTATTTGTATATAATCCACAAAATCTTCTAGGGTTGCCTGGGTGGCTCAGTCACTTAAGCGTCAGACCTTGGCTCAAGTCATGGTCTCGAGATTTGTGAGTTCAAGTCCCACAGTGGGCTATCTGCTGTCGGCACAGTCTGATCCTTGGTTCCCCTCTCTCTCTGCCCCTCCCCTGCTCTCTCCTTCTCTCTCAACAATAAACAAACATTAGGAAAAAAAAAGACAAAAAAGCATACAGTCTTATAAATAAGAAAATATAATTATCGAGACCATGTAGCATATTATAATATTCTATATTCAATTGACATTTAGTATCAAAATGTCTATAATAAACAAACAAGAGAAGTATCTATTAAAATAAATTTACATCTATGGGCCCAATAACTCCCACTCTATTTGATGTCTCACAGCCCTATAGCTCACATTCTTGGGAGGTATATATTTCTATCCTCTATAGGACACGAACACACAGAAATAGGGTGTTGTTGATAAATTCTGCACTATGTCCTGTATGGTTTATTGTTAGATATAAACCTCATATATGCACATGGATGCACATTATTTGAATCATATGAATTCTTGGAGAAAATAATAAGTACTTACAAATATTTGGGTGCCTCTTTCCACCCCACCCTCCCCCCAAAATTCTTGGGTATATGAAGCAGTTTTTCCCTGCAGGCGAGACCTGGTATCTATTTTCTCTTTGTATTTGTTTGGTAGCACAGATTATCCAAGTCTCCATCATCCAACCAATGATAAGATTATTCATCTTCACAGCAAAAAAGGGATAGGTTATTAATATGAAAACAAAGATAAATGGTATTTATAATTGTTGTGTAGAGCTCCAGCATCTGACACTCCCATGGACCGTTGTTAAGTTTTTATTTGCATTGTTATAGATATAATAGATGTCCAGAATGTATAGATGGGTAAGGCGGCCATATTCCACACCTTGCAGGGGTGGGAAGCACCATAAAAATCCTAGCAAATGTACATGGCATAATGGAATTGCGCCGTGTCCAACATATGTATTGTATGCTATGCTCTGGTGTACTTCCAGCTTATTATCAGACTCACGTCCACGATGCCTTGAAACTGTTCCAAATTTTGCTTTTAATTTTAGTTGTCTTGGCTTGCAACATTGATTACAGATTGGAGAATACTTTTCATTTCGATTTTTGGCTACGCTCGAGGGAGTCATGTTTTTTTTTTATTATGAAAAAGACTTTGGGCTGTTATAATCTACATCCTTTCTACTTGTTTTGGAAGTCAATTAATTTTACCCCATCCATGAGCAGCACTTAAATTAGGAATCCATCAAAAAGAAACTGAAATGGTTTCATACCATCTCCCATCCCATCCCACGTATGACCCTCGATGGGCATTTGTGCATGTCCACTGAAGACATGTGACAGATGGGGAGGCAAAAATTGATTAATGACGGTACTAACAGAAATGGGAGGCCATTACCCCTTGGGTTCCCCTGACGTCCCTTAAGAATTCAGAATGAGTCATACTCCTCGTGTTGCATTTATAATCCCCTAGATAAAATGTTGTAGTTCTAAGCTCCTCTTGCTATGGTGAAGTGATACAATAAGTATGTGCATGTGCACATATATATGATAATGTTCTAACTACATAACATTCTATTATATACATTATAATATGTATTTGTACAATGTTTTCACTCGCAATAAAAGTCAGTTACCTAAATCCTACGGCATGCCTTGGGATTTAACTCATAAAACCTCATTATTTCTTTCTGAATGATTCTTTCTTTCCATGCATATAGAGCACATTTGACCATAGTATCTTGTCTGTATAACCAGATGGCTCATAAATAAATCATTATAGGATCTAAGATCCCAGGTTCTTAAATATTATGTTATTTCATTTATCCTACATTTTAACTGGCTGGGTGCTACTATGATAAGATACACTCATGTAATATTAATGAAAGTTTAAAATGAAAAATCTTCTTTAAAAATAACACAATTTACTGCGTAAATTATTACATGTGTTACTCTTCAATAGATATCATGTGCCTTGTAATTTGAAAGCAAAGACATTGAGATAATTATATGCTTTGTGAAAATATGTGGATAATTTATTTATCTAAATCTATTTATCGTCTTTCTCTACACCTATTTTTCTTCCTATCTCAACTTCTGCATAATAAGAAACTTCTATAAAAAGTGAAATACAGAAAGACTTCAAATAAATTATATGTCACTTTTCCATTATAATGCATATTTTTCCTAAACACCAAGATAGAGTTGATTTTCATAGACCTCTTTAGAAAACAGCTTCTCTACTCAGGAGATGTTGTGTACAGTGAGTAGAATAACAGGTTCAATAAAGATCTGATGTTCTGCCAAGTGTGTTTATAACTCCTTAAATTCACATTTTCTCTGACTTTGAAGGGACTTTTTCCACATTGTGGAGTAGGAATACAAAAGCTTGGGTTCAAATTATGTCTCGACTATTATTTTGGGACTGAGACCTTCAGCACATTAATCATTCTCTTTAACTTGGGCTTTTTCGTATATAAAATAACAATAAGAAAACCTACATTCCTGCATTGTTCTCAGTATTAAACAAGAATAGGGGCGCCTGGGTGGCTCAGTTGGTTGGGCGCCTGACTTCACTCGGGTTGTGATCTCACAGATCGTGAGTTCGAGCCCGGTGTCCAGCTGTGTGTGCTGACAGCCCAGAGCCTGGAACTTGCTTCAGATTTTGTGTCTCTCTCTCTCTCTGCCTCTTCTCCACTACGTTCTGTCTCTTTCCCTCAAAAATAAATAAGCATTGTAGTTTTTTTTTAATGAACAAAAACATATATAAAGCTGGCATAATACCTGTTGCACAGGAATACATATTAATTCCTCCTCCACTGGCTCTATAAAGTAGGAGTATGGGATCTCATTTACAGAGTTATTGTGTATAACAAATAAGATTATGCATATAAGACAATTTAAACGGTGCTTTGTGCTAAATAAATGATTTCCCTGGTTCCGCCTTCGGTTATGGATAGATGGATAGATGATAGATAGATGATAGATAGATAGATAGATAGATAGATAGATAATCAGTTGGGATGATGTTTCTTCCTCAAAATCTTCCCTAGACTAACTTTTCTAAAGTAGAAGTTAAATACTTTTGTACTCATGTTGAAGCACGCGTGAGTTTCCGCTAGAGTATTAAGTGTATGACATTATATTTATCCATTTATCCATTCACACGTGTTTATTTTTATTATAAGATGTTATACAATATTTATTTTTTATCTGTATTTACATTTTCCCAGGGCCACTGTTAGTTCCTAGGATTTTTGTTTTGTTTTGTTTGTTTTGTTTGCTTTTT
Source organism: Lynx canadensis (assembly GCF_007474595.2). NCBI lineage: Eukaryota > Metazoa > Chordata > Mammalia > Carnivora > Felidae > Lynx > Lynx canadensis. The sequence continues at coordinate 225,615,800 of NC_044303.2, read as the reverse complement.
TCTTGTAGCAAAAATTACTATCAAACTCCACTCTTTGGGCCAGAGATCTTTGTGGAGATAGTGAAAGTCTTGCCACTCATGTAGAATACTACTGACACTTGTGAGTTCATTGGCCAACCAGCAACCTCAACTACAAGTCCTAACAATATGTAGCCTAGGATGTGGTGTGTGTGTGTGTGTGTGTGTTTAATAAATGTTTATTTATACTTTTGAGAGAGAGAGAGAGTGGGGGAGGGGAATAGAGAGAGGGACAGAAAGAATCCCAAGCAGGCTCTATGCTATCAGCACAGAGTCGAACGTGGAGCTCGATTTCATGAACCGCGGAGTCATGACCTGAGACGAAAGCAGGAGGCAGACACTTAACCGGCTGAGTCACCGAGACGCTCCTGCAGCCTGGGATGGTTTTAGGTCCATTTCTTTTCCTTGTTTCAAAGATGGGTGTTATAATAGATTTTTTTGGTCCTAAGAAAATGCTACGAAATGAAGTTTGTGATGTGCAATAATCATCTTTGTCTATAAGATATATCAAATTGCACAAGATACATTCCCTGTGTTAGAATTCTGGGAGGCCTAGATATAACCAAATCATTCATCGTACCGTTTATTGAGTTCATCCTGGATTCTGAGCTAAAATAGCAATTCTAGTATAAAGAACACACATTCATCAAATAAACATGTATTAGAAAGACAAGTTGCCCAGAGAAAACGTATGTGATACTAGGATAGCATGGTGGGGGGGGTTGGTCCAATTGAAACAGTATAAGACAGCTTTTAAAGGAAGTGAGGATTGAACTAAGTTTGAAACAGTATACTTTATGAGATGAAATAGAAGAAGAGAGGTTTTTTTGGCATATGTAATCATTTGTGCAAAATTCTTCAGTGGGGAAATAGATAACTAATACAGGGTGATACTAAAATCTGCTACTGTAGTAGAATGTGCTACTACTGTTTTGGGGTGTTTTGTTTTGTTTTGTTTGTTTGTTTTTTATGACCATCTTTCCTAGTGTAGTGGAGAGTTCCAGAGGCTTTAACTTAGCTTTTTCTAATGAGAAACTCCTGTTCTATAGGCACCAAACCAGCACGGGAATGCGGCCCATTCCTTAGGAAGTCCATTCCAGGGTTTCACCGGCAGTAAGAGATATCATCATTGGTGCGTGCATGGTCTCAGTAGACCATGTTGACTGGATTAGTATCAGGATTTTATTACTTGTCCTACAGAGGCTGCTACTCTCATAGGGGATTCATGGTGAGGCTCTGAATCCCAGAGAATCGATATCAACTTTACCCCTTACCTTAATGGTTCTTAAAATATCTGGCTGTTAGTTTTTCCTCTCTGTACTATTACTCAAGTAAGTCACTATAGGTATCTTTGGGAAAAGACCGGGACATTATATATGCAGGTGCACTGATATTTTAGTGTTGTCTGCCTTGGGAAAATGACACTCCCTCAAAAAGTGGGTTTTAGGTTTAAAAATTGGTGCAGGTCCAGAAATGGGTCAAAGGGTCATAATTTTTACTAGTGCCACAGCCATCAGACTTCTGACCATCTTTTCACTTCCCTTGCTATTGGGGTGCTCATTTCTATACGGTATCTCCTATCATCAGACCTTCCTGTAGACAACAATCACCAAGTGAGTTTTTGTCAAAGTATCGGTGCTCCTACCACTAGTGCATCCTTATTGCTTTGGTCAATGAACGTCCGGTGGCCCATTCTGGGGACTATACTCACCAAGTGGGCTTCCTGATCTTCTACAGAATAAAAACTCCATCATATCCAATTCTCTAAATCTTTCACCCTTTCTTCTGTTGCCTACTATGGTAGTTTGGACACCTACACCTCACTTACTATAAGCCATCATTTTCTCAAAGTTTCTTTGACCCATCATGGTAGCGTATTTATTCCATCTCTCAGGGTTATTGCCACGACCTGAGATTCTATCTTGTGAGAGTGTTCCCAGTTTGATAAACAATCTCTTTCTGATTTCATGTTTCCATCTTGATCCAGCACCTTTGAGATCTAGCCCTAAACACACTCACCCTCGCCAATCTCCTGTTGGCACATATGGCCTAGGTCCTACAACTCCTTCTGCATATAGTCCCTTTTCCCCCTAGAAAAGTATTGAGCTTCTCTGGCCCTGGTATGTTATTACCACACAAAGAAATGTGGGTATTAAGTATTGAGGGGACCCTTGTTTTATTGCAAGACAAGGTCCTCTGCATCACCTTCCCTCACCATCCTTCAATAGGATGGGTTTGGGAGATACATAATGTTCAAGGACATCAACCTAGATGTCACCATCCCCTGTATCAGGGTTCCATTTTTTCTATCGTAGTCCTGATAACCATAGTATCAGTACAACATAGTGCACTTGCCTAATTTGAGAATGTATCTTTATTTGGAGCTCTTATGATTAAGTTCTATGTTATGTCTTTAGCTTTGTTCTCCTTCCACCTTCAGAGAAGGAGTGCTTTTTCATATTCTGAAAAAGTGGCCCTCTGCCCTTTGCACTTGTTTTTACTAAATCATAGTTACCCTACGCAAGAACCATCCAATTTCATTGTTATAATAATTACATTTTCAACTGTATTTTTTATCACATCCACTAATGTATTTCATGCCACAGGCATGCAATCCCAGCTCACCACTAATGAGAGCTGAGCAATTGCACTTCAATCTGCAGAGACTTTTCAGGCCACGTCCTGCCAGTGATGAGGTCCTCGTTGCCAACCGGGTGGTGGCAACGTTGAGTGGTCCAATTGCAACATCACATTGTAATGTCTACTATCTTGAACTCGTCCTGGTACAAAGTGTGGCAGGTCAGGTTCTCGAGGGCATAGAACAGAGTACAGGGGACTTACATGGTAGTATTCTCAGCTTCAACAATTCTTGAGGGAAGGAAGAAAGCAGGGTATGGCAGGAGGAGAATCAGAGCTTCAGTGCCGTCGCATTAAATCCCTAGCTCACCCAGTGAGCTCTGAAGCTAGAAATACTCTTCAGAGTTCTCTGACATTTGGAAGAAGGGGCAGGGTTTATGGCCTCACGTTGGGCAGTTACTACATGTGGGCTGTCCCCGGGAGGGATGCATTAACTTGGGCATGAAGCCTTCTTCAACAGAGGGCAAACCCTGGAGAAAGTTCCGTAGGACAGCCTGCAACAGCATACTCAGGCTGGAGAATAAAACCTTCAGTCCTGAAGGGGAATCTGTGAGAAGTAGCTAAGAGTCCATTACAATCAGCTTGGGACACACCGTCAAAGAATAATGGAAACAAAATAAATTTAACCTGTACCAGTACAGAAGCAATTATGTTCATTGTATCTGGATCAACATTTCTCGCTAGATTAAAATTAAAGATTCGCTAGATATATACATTTTTTGCTCAAATATCGGTCTCATAGTGCTGTATTCAACAAATCATTGTATTGATTTCACACCGAATCAAGTTATAATATCCTCAAAGCATTATATCTGTATGTGCATAATGCAAAATATAAAATACAAAACACTATATGATTCTAAACATTGCATAATACGAAACAGCGTTTGTGTGTGTGTGAACTGAACCTCCCTATATTGCAGTAAATACTTTGATACTCAAATTTGGCAAAACACACAAGCAATAAATTGAGGATATTACAGGTCTTATTATGGCTTGATATTATTCCACATTAAAAAAAAATACCAAAAAAAAAAAATTAGGTAATTACGGACAAAAACAGAGGTAAAATATTTTAAAATATCTTGTCAAAATAAAGAAAAACAGAATTGAAAAAACATACATTTGTTGTTATTGTTAAGATTTCTGCAATGGGGGGAGCCTGGGTGGCTCAGTCAGTTAAGCGTCCGACTTCGGCTCAGGTCATGATCTCACGGTCTGTGAGTTCGAGCCCCGCGTCGGGCTCTGTGCTGACAGCTCAGAGCCTGGAGCCCATTTCAGATTCTGTGTCTCCCTCTCTCTCTGCCTCTCCCCTGTTTATACTCTGTTTCTCTCTGTCTCAAAAATAAATACACATTAAAAAATTAAAAAAAAAGACTTCTGCAATGGGACTAAAAAAAATCTTTCTGCCTCTATTAAGATATTCCTTTCTTGTAATCCAACGAGTCCGAAATATTCTGATAGTGTAAAGACAAAAAGAAGAATTTTAATTTAGTTTATTAAACTGAATTTCTTACTTTGGTTCGTAGGAAACCGCAAAAGGGGCTCGGATCTTAACGTTCTATCATACGTGAACTGCGACCTTCACACAGAAGGAAAGTGAAATGTAGTTGTTATTCTTTCATCACGCTTGAAAAGGAAAACGTGTCTCTGCTCTCAAGAAAGCACGGAATTCTATAAAGTAGAAGGAAGTCAAGCAGAACGTCGTATTTCATTACACTAACCAATGCAATGTAAAATTTTGCTCCAGGATCAAAGGTAGAAGGTACGTGTGGCTGCCGCCTGTCAGTGTTGAGCTGCGGAAGGCACTGGGGGCTGTTCGAGATTGCTGTGTGCACGTGGCCATGACATGCTAGGAAAGTACATTTCTACCATGATTGGTTATATGTCTCCTATTGTATTTTTGGAAATGGGAAAAGCATTCAGTACATATATTTTTCTTGCCACGTCTACTTTTCTATTCCAGAAATGTGGCTAGGTAAGTTTTGGGATGATGGTGGTTCCGTTATTCTCCGACCAGAGACTATGTGTTGTCCCGGTAAATTCCGCCATCGGAACTACCAAAACACAATGACAGTCACAGCAGAGACAAACAACAAAGGCATGGAGTGGGAGAACGTAGCCCGTTTGAAGCTTGAGCATCGATATAACCTCAAATGGAATTTCCTGTTGAATTTAGCAATGGTTCATCGCTTCTGCTTGTATATTGTTTATGCGAAACTGGAGCTAAGTAAACCAATCCATGACCTGATTTATCTGCCAAATGGATTGAACATTTTACTCTCTCTGCCTCAAAGGCTTGTCGTGTCTGTTTAGCTTTGCAGATGGTACATCCATTTTCCCGAAACAGAGCCACTAGATAGCAGCTTGCCAACATTTTCTGTTATTTAAAGTTCACCCTTAAAGCACACACAGCCTTGCTTCGCTTTCTCAGCCAATGTTCCACAGCATCAATCTGACATCGCCTTGTCTTTCAGGTCACTCTCGCAGAGTCAGGGGCTTCGTTATCAACCGTTTCTCTTAAGTTTCTACTGGGAAAATTATGGTGTCAAGAAAGCTCCTATTTTTGAGAAATGACTTTATCTTAGAAACCTGGACAATCTGTATGAATGTGCTTGGCAATAAGCACGGGATGAGAGTTTGTCGGCATTTTTCTAAAATAGTCTTCCCACTTGAAAGAAGCGGTTCTGCTTCATTCAAGTACTTTCAGTTGGAATATTTCTATTATAAACTGAGTTACACGACTTAAAACACAAGCAAGTGAGGCATATTTCCATTGACGTCAAGTACTTCAAACAATATCTGGGGGCTTTGGCGATATTTTATTATATATAGAAAAGGAGTATGCTTTGTGAAGGATAGACTGAGATTGCTTTTGTAAGTAAAGAAAGGCAATTATGCAGCATCAGAGAACTTCAATCTATGGCATGTTCTCACTTTCAAAACCTCCAAGTCTTGAAATTTTAAGTCAAATTTTTGTTCCTATATTCAAATGTAGGCAATGTTTCGCCCTGAGAATTTCATAGTCAATTATTTACTTCTACAGTTTAGGAATGGATCACCTTTTTCCAGTTGCGATATGGAGGGTAACTTGATATGAAGGCTATGATAAAGTGATTTAAGTGTGAGATGTTTCCCATCAGGGTGCTACGTTGTGCAAGGGAGCTTAGGTGACACAAGGAATGAAAATAGATGTTAACAAGACCATCTCAGGCAAAAATCAAACCTCACGATTCAACCTACACCTCCCCCAATCAAAGGCGAAGACGGATATTCTTGCTACCGCACCAACTTTATTTTCTCGGACAAAAAGTGGTTCTGAAGTCTATGAACGTTATTTTTTATTATTATTTTTAAAATATAATTTATTGTCAAATTGGTTTCCATACAACACCCAGTGCTCATCCCAACAAGTGCCCTCTTCCCTGCCCGGCACCCCCTTTCCCTTCCCGCCCCTCCCCGCCCCCCATCTACCCTTAGTTTGAACTTTAATTAGTGAAATGATATGAGCAATGCCTATGAGTGTTATTGAAAGGGGGAAAAAATAGGGGCGCCTGGGTGGCTCAGTCGGTTAAGCGTCCGACTTCGGCTCAGGTCACGATCTCGCGGTCCCTGAGTTCGAGCCCCGCGTCGGGCTCTGTGCTGACAGCTCAGAGCCTGGAGCCTGCTTCAGATTCTGTGTCTCCCTCTCGTTCTGACCCTCCCCCATTCATGCTCTGTCTCTCTCTGTCTCAAAAATAAATAAACATTAAAAAAAATTAAAAAAAAAGAAAGGGGGAAAAAGTAAAAATAGGAAAGAAAGTGAGAAAAACCTTACGAAGGCATACATATGACACGTAGAATAGTTCTGCATGCAATTTACTTGCGTATGATACGTAGTGCTCATTAGTGTATCCCTCATAAAGCTCATTGCATTGACCCAGTGTGTAAATGTTCCTCCTGTGTGGTAGGTTACATCTAGGAACTTTTTGGTGCTTTGTGTCCTTAGCTTGCATACCAGAAATGAAATTTGTAATATTCTCTAGTTGTTTATTTTATCCCATCGTAATGAAATTGACTTGGACGCAGCCAGTACCTATTAATGTCAAATCATTGATTTTACATGTCTGTTTCTCTTTATGATAACTTAATTGCCTTAAGCTGATACTGAAACACAGGAGTCAACCTGAAACCTATTTTAAAACAAAATGAATGCATCTGCCGGCCGTCTGTGATATTTCTACTGATTTTTCATACGAGTACATGAGAGTGTCAAGAGATCACATATAGATACAAATTACTCCGTTAGCCACAAGATTAAAATAATCCTAAACAGGCAGCAGAAAATCATAACCTCTTGCTTTATCTGCTTGATTTCTGCATTGTTCATTTAACATCGCAAAATAAAGGTATCTGTGCGAGATGGCAAATTAGTTCACATCTTTTCTACTTTTATGAAGAGGAAGTAAAATCCACTCTGCCTGGTGCTGTACGGACTCATGCCAGCGGCTCTTTTGTGAGTCCGATGCTTGAACTTTACAAAGGCTCCTTAAGTAGCTGGTCCTGTGCCAAGACCCTTCAGCCTCCATAGCCCTGAGGCTGTTCACACAGCCCAGAAATTCACTTGGTTTTGTCAGTTACAGACCGGGATAACTGAGGATTAAAATTTACTGATTAAAATGTTACCTACTACTAGTTTGAACTGTTCTGGTTTATTGCATACTGTGATCTTGATTCATAAGAAGTATCAATTTAATGACAGGCAACATGTTATAGACGATAAAGTAATAAATATATTGTTTCCAGTGCACAAGTGAAAAACACTTCCGGATTTCTTAAGGAAAAACATTTTTTTTAATGTTTATTTTTGAGAGAGAGAGAAAGACAGAGCGTGAGTAGGGGAGGGGCAAGATAGAGGGAGACACAGGATCAGAAACAGGCTCCAGGCTCTGAGCTGTCAGCACACAGCCCCACGCGGGGCTCGAACTGGAGAACTATGAGGCCGTGACCTGAGCCGAAATCAGGGATTTAAAGTAGGCATTTGCTTACAAACACCATTTGGTATTTCCTCTGGGAGCACATATTGTCTTTTGCTTTCCTTTATCCAAATTGGTATTTTTGGAATTTTTGCATTTCAAGTGCAGAAGGAAGGACACCTGGGTGGCTCAGTGGGTTGATCATCTTACTTCCGCTCAGATCATGACCTCAGGGTTTGTGAGTTTGAGCCAAGTACCAAGCTCACTGCTGTCGCCCAGACCCACTTAGGATCCTCTGTCCCCCTCTTTTTTGTGCCCTGCCCCCAACCTGCATGCACTCTCTCTCTCTCTCTCTCTCTCTCAAAAATAAATAAAACGTTAAAAAAATAAAGTGCAGAAGGAAGAACAAACACTAATATTTTATTAATTGCCAAACTGTGGTACCTCCACATGCTGGAATACTCGGCCATAAAAAGGAATGAATTACAGGTCTACACAACGGCATGCATAAATCTCAAAGGACTAAGTAAAAGAAGTCTTAAGGTGTATACTCTCCACAATCTCATTTACATGACAATATGGAAAAGATAAAACTACAGAGGTAGAAATAAGAATATTGTTTTCTAGGAGTTGGGGCTGGGACCAGGGGAATGGCCTTAAAGAAACACGGAGAACCCTTCTGCGATGATGGAAATGTTCTGTATCCTGGTGGTGGTTAAATGGCTGCATATGTTTGTTACAACTTGTCCAACTGCACATTTACAGGGGTGAAACTTACCCTATTTAAACTGTAACTCAACACCCTTTACCAAAAGAACTTGATAAAAGAACCAAGTAGATATTTATATCTTTTATTCTGAGCAAAATTGTACTGTATCTCCAATCTCGTGGCCAGGAGAGTTCTAATAATAGTAACTTTGTTTTCGATGAATTGGAAACAGATTCATAAAAAGACAACAAAAAAATATTGTTCTTATTCTTAGCCTCATACTCTTTTTTTCCCAGATGTGTCTCATTTTAGCTTATCTTAAATTTGAAAGGAAAAAAAAAAAAAAAAGAGGAACCAAGTGTGATCACACTGACCAGCTGCTCAGAAACCTTTTTCTTTGCTGCCTGGTCACATGTCTGCCCCATTGACACCAGTCTCTGTAGATTTGGGTGAATCTACGCAGTTATGTTCTGGAATGATCTGAATTCGCATTAGCTATAGGCCTAGTCCATTGAACCATCTCTGAACTCAGATCCTCCATGGTATTTTACCCTCTTACGGGTTAAAGTACCCATGCCTTATGACTTGTCTACTTGTTTCAACAATTTACCTCAGATTTCATGTCCGTCTGGAGCCTGAGCACATGACCCGATTTGGAATAAGGTCTTTGTAGATGGGATCAAATTAAGATGAGGTCCCAGTAGATTAGAATGGCCGATTGATCTAAGATGACCGGTATCTTCATATGAGGGCCGGGATCCTGGTAAGAAGAAGAAAATTTAGACTCAGAGACACACAGGAACAACGCTGTGAGATGGCCGAGGGAGAGACTGGAGAGATGTGTTTACAGGAAGGAACACCTAGAATGGCCAGCAATCACCAGAAGCCAGGAAGAGGCAAAGAAGGATCCTCTCCTACGGCCTTCAGAGAGAAAGAGCAGGGTCTTGCCAACACCGGAGTGCAGACTCCTAGCCTCCAGAATTGTGAGAATATAAATTTATTCTATCTTAAAGCCACCCAGTCATTTGCTATGGTGGCCTTAGTAAACAAATGCATCTTGGAAACTACATGTTGAAGACAGCGGGTTCACAGGATGTAAGAGAAATAAATATTTTAGATTTTAGGAACATTAGGAATAAAATGTATTCTTAAACTACTGAAATGTATAGTTCTGTTTGTTTTAGGAGCTGGTATTACTTTAAATAATTAATACATTTAAGCTCAGGAAAAGGCAATGCTCTGGAAATCGACACCATTCTCTGTGTGTTGCGAGTACTTCCCCCTTCGTCTCAAATATCCTAACAGTCAGGCAAACTGGAGGGCATTAATCCTCTTTGGCACCAAACGTTCTCTAACTCTTATTGAAAAGACAACAAAACACACATTTTAAAAAAATCTGATTTAAACCTCTCCATGTTAAAAGCTTGGAGTGGTTTTGCTAAATAATGTCTACGAGACTTAGATTGGAGGAAATAGTTGATCTGAAAGAGAGACAGAGAGACACAGAGGTTCGGGTAACATGTAGTGATCCTTGTAGATTTCACGTGTCGCAGCCATGTCCCAATAACAGCCCCCACGCTTATGCTCTTTACAGAAAAACAAGAGCTGCTCTGGGCTGCGGGGCTGGGGGCAATGGCATCACGAGAGGCTGAGAAGCCCACCAGTTAGACGACCACGTGGGCTTGTAAACCAGTGGTGTGGATAATGCCTTGTCAGCATCAACAGAGCCGTAAGTTTTCTCCTAGTCGCACCAAATAGAGGAATATCCCTTCCTATCTTCTCTTCTTTCGGTCTGAAATGAAATACAACTTTATGAAAAATCTGGACAGAAAACTACACACTTTCTAATATTAGATCGAACACCTAGTTAACTAGAGTTTAGCACTAGGAATCATTTTACTTTTTCCCTAAGGACAAGCAAATAGAATGACAACAAAAGCAACGCGAAACGTGTGCTTCTGCTCCAATCAAAACTGGTGGGGAATGTTGCCAGGTGGGAATTTGGTAATACTGAAATACCTTTTTTAGTTATACATATTGTGCTTTGCTATCTCGTACTCTTGTAAATTGCGTGTGTGTGTGTGTGTGTGTGTGTGTGTTGTGTTTGCCGGAAATAGGTAGCTTATATTTAGAAAATAAGCATAGAGAGAAAAACACAGATGTGATTAAAACCAAGAAACTAACAGAGTCAACAGTTGAAAATATAACTTACGTTGTTTTAAACTATATCATATCAAAGAGTGATTTTGATTCCCATAGACCCAATATCAATTTTAGGATAAATAGGTAAGTCTCACTCAAATCATCATCAAAGTCCTTTGCGCAACGACGTGATCAGTGTATTCATGTCATTGAATATTACAACAGTCATTCAGGACTGTTGGGGTGAAATCGATAATACAGCCTACTTATTAGACTCCCTCAGACATGGCACCAAATCTCCATTTCTTCTCTCCATCTCCGCATTTAATAAAATCGTAGGCTTCCCCACCTATGGCGGGGCTCACTGGAATGATCTCCAAGTGCAGCTTTTACTTCTTACCATCATTTCCGCTAAATTTCTTCTATGGAGGAGGGTATTGCAAGATCAATCTTCCTGAAGCAAATCTCTGAAGCATTTCCATTGCCTCATTCGTGAGTTCTATATTCCATAGTCTTCATTTTTCAAAATCCTATGCGTCCTGGCGTGACACACTTCCTCAGCCTTAGAGCCGGCTACGCTTGAATGACATTCATGTCATGTATACAAATGTAGTAAATGTATTTCACTAATAGTAACTCAAATTTTCTATCCTCTGAATTTTTGCCCATTTAAATATGGGGATTTTTTTTTTTTTTTCAATGTTTATTTTTGGGACAGAGAGAGACAGAGCATGAACGGGGGAGGGGCAGAGAGAGAGGGAGACACAGAATCGGAAACAGGCTCCAGGCTCTGAGCAGTCAGCACAGAGCCCGACGCGGGGCTCGAACTCACGGACCGCGAGATCGTGACCTGGCTGAAGTCGGACGCTTAACCGACTGCGCCACCCAGGCGCCCCTAAATATGGGGATTTTTTTCTATCCGAAATGCTTTCCTCTTCACGTGTGTACCTATCAAGATCTTCTTCATTCTTTAAAAAGTAATTCAAATATTACTATTTTTGTAGTATATACATGGGTCCTTATGATGCACTTTGAATTCTGCTTTGTACTTATTTATCCATATCCTTTCCCATCACCCTAAAGTTTGTATTTTCCTTAAGATTTAAATAGAAACCGTGTCATATTTATATGTGTCTTCCAGAAAAAAAAAAAAAAAAAAAAAACTGGCACAGAGTCAAGGACGTGGAACTTTCCAAACAGTAATTATTTATTTTAATGTAATTTACAAAACTTCCAATTTCAAAATGTTTTATGTTTCTAAAGAGAAGGCTTGGACAAATAGAAAATGTGGGTTACATTTATTTTGTAACACTATCCCCAACTTGTTGAAGTACAGATATATATTACTAGAAGCATAACAAGAAACAGCTGGGAATTAATTATTAAATATTCTTATCTCCTAAAAGTAGTTGACTAAAAGAAAAAGGTTTTAGGAAATAACCATAATTTGAAACACTAAAATCCCTTCCGCTGAATGGAAGTAATGTTATCCCATATTCTTCTGAAAGAAAGTCTCATTGCCAATTTCTTTGTATATTTCTAAATGTAACCATTAAAAGACTAAGGAAACCACTGTAATTCGTGATAGGATGAAAGCTAGCCTCACTTCTCATAATAATATTTCTATAGTCTTGAGATAAAGATAAACCTTGTGTTTTTGGGGCGCCTGGGTGGCGCAGTCGGTTAAGCGTCCGACTTCAGCCAGGTCACGATCTCACGGTCCGTGAGTTCCAGCCCCGCGTCAGGCTCTGGGCTGATGGCTCGGAGCCTGGAGCCTGTTTCCGATTCTGTGTCTCCCTCTCTCTCTGCCCCTCCCCCGTTCATGCTCTGTCTCTCTCTGTCCCAAAAATAAATAAAAAACGTTGAAAAAAAAATTAAAAAAAAAAAAGATAAACCTTGTGTTTTAAATAAACACATTTATTGTCTTAAGCTACAATGCAGATTTCCTTCATTTTTATATTAATTTTTGATTTTACTTTCATTTAAAACTGCTAGATATTGTATTGTTTGCAAACATACACGACCCTTGATAAAATCTTGTTTAAACTTAAGATCAGACCAAATTGGACCAAATTGACCAATCAATTGTTGGTAATAGATTGATGGACTGAGGGAACTATGGCTGCATCAATCATCCAAGTGAGACAGCTTTGGCATTTTCATTATTCTTATTTATATGTGAATATATTTGATAAACCATCAGCATTATCTCCATTAGTATTATCTCCAAAATCCACACATTTTCCTCTATTTGAATATTTCTATGCTAGATATGAATATTTGAAGCTGTCTCCATTCTTCACAGCATCTTTCTTCCTCTCACCAACCTCAATCAAGAACATAGAGATATGTTTATGTTTATATTCATGTATATATATATATATATATATATATATATGCACACCCTTGGTAAAAACAAAAGTTCCTTAGAACTTATCACATAATCTTTCTACTAGCCAAGAAACCCACCCTCAAACAAAATAATAAGGAAGGGTCTGATACTTATGGCACTACTCATTGGCCCTGTAATGTATCTCGTTAAATAGAAGTAATTCCCTTTACACAGAACAGTGAGATGGCTCACCAATATTTGCAGAGCTAGATGGGTAAAAAAAATTATGAAATTTGGATGTCATCATATAGGGTGCCATGTATACTTGGAATCATAGAACAATATTTCTCATTGTTACATCTATTCTTCTTGAAAAGCATGCCTTTCCTCAATTCCCTGGGATCTTCTTAATTAGAAATTTTTACCCCCAAAAGAAATTTTTTAAAAAAACGTTTCTACCTGGTGGACAACAGTGGTTTGATTAAATTAAAAGGTAACATTTCAGGGGCACCTTGGTGGCTAAGTCGGTTAAGTGTCCAACTCTTGATTTTGTCTCAGGTCATGATCACATGGTTTTTGAGATCACTCCTCACTTGGAGCTTGCATCGATAGTGTGATGCCTACTTGGGATTCCCTCTCTCTCTCAGAATAAATAAATAAACTTTAATAATAATAATAAAAAGAAAGTTAACACTTCAACCTGGCAAGTTTAAGCTTCTTATTCACCTCAAGAAAGAAAATAAATGTGTTATATGAAGATTTAGGTGAATGGCTCTGCCTACCAAAGGGAAAAAGAGTTGTGACCGCAAAATGGAGTTTGTGCAATCGTATGCTGGAGGACCTACAAATGGTTAGAATCTTCACACGTGGAAGCAAAGTAACAAACCACAGGATGTAGCAAAAGCCAAGGAGCCTCCAAGAGGCAAGAGGTTTGTGGAAAGGATCATGTAGAAGCAACGGCATAGATACCATCTCCAGCCCTCAGACCAGCTGCAGTTGCACGTTCTAGACGCATATAGTTAACTTTCTGATGCAGCTCAGAGATGACAGACCACAGAGATGGGACCTGATGAAAGAAAAAAGATCAATAAATCAAGATTTTAGTAGTGAATGCAGTTACTGATAATATCTAGGTTGTCTCCTTCAAAAAATGGTTTGGTTTTGTTATATCAGGGATAGTTGGATTGTGATAAGCAGTCCTTTCTTTGAGAAGCAGAAAGATGGGAATTAGGTATATGGATATGGGATAATCAAAAGGCTATCCTCAAAGATGCATCTCTGAGGTAAATTCAACCAGAGCATGTACTCACTTTCCATGTTTAGGGACCATGACAAGTTTGAGTTTTCATGGAATCAGTCCTTATTCCCCATTAGGGTATCTAAAAATGCTAGACGTCTGCTTGCCATGAACAAGGGTGGTATAGCATTAGAGCATAGTGGCTTACCCCAGCTTGGCCAATTGGATCATCCTATCTGAGATGCCTAATCTAATTTGAGTGGAACCAAGAAGCCAAATGTGGTTGATAATTCATTCCCATCACGAGAGCATCTTGTGTTCCCAGAATCACTTCCAGCAGCTTCGTCAAGCATGCAGTGGGGCAGTGTGATTGGACTAGTCTCATGGTCATACTTCAATCCGTCCGGGTTTTTCCCTTTTATCACTCAAGTTCTCCCATCTGATGGTCAACTGTGGTGTCTCCCTGGCAATTTCCAAAGACACTCATTTTATGTTTTAAGTTGTGCTTTCATATACAAATGTAATTTGCACACACACACATACACACACACACATATATATACACACATATATACATACACACACATACATACATATATACACATTCTGAAAGTGAATATATATATATATATATATATACATATATATGAATCTAAAAATACATTTTTTAAATGTGGTAGACAAGAACTATTAAATTAGTACACATTTGGATTAGGAAAGTTGAAACACCTTCATATATTACACTGTTAAAGTTGAACAGATCAATTAACTCATCTGCTTTCTTATCTTTAAAATAATATGCTGTCTTATGAGATCTCTGGAATTTTTTCTCTATTCCATACACTGTTTGGTGAAAATGTGTTTGAAATTTTCTATTACTATTGATCCTTAGCTAAAAATAGAATGTGATCAGAAACTCACTTGAAAGAGCAATGTATTAGCTTTCAAGTTACTAAAATTTCTGATGTGAATGGTTACTTTCTATTGAGTAGTTTGTTATTGTAAACTGAGTATTAAATTGACAGTAGTTAATGGCATTCATTCAGGGGGAAAGAATCCTTACTGGCAATATTGAGAAACTAATTTCCTTGAAATGCATATGGAAATTTTCCCAGATTTTGGAATCCATCATCCAATAAGACTTTAGAGGGTGTATTTTTGTTCATGTTGCCATTGCTGTAAATTTCAAACATAATAAATGCGCATCACCTGCTTTGTTACAAAAAGCAACTAATGTATGTATAGTTTGAATTTACGTTTAGTTTGTATCAAGGTAAGAAAGTGGGCAGTACCATGTTTTAATGGAGAGAGAGGTGGCACTAAATGAAAACAAATACATGAGCTCCATTTATGCTTTGTTTAAAGATTAGCTTTACTGTGATAGATAAGTTAAAGAGATTTAGTTTTCTAAACAGCATGGCTAAAGAGGGTAGGCTTATCTATCTCCAGGTAGGACAACAGGTTTAATTGAAAGCAAAATATAAAAGCTGAACTTGGGGCACCTGGGTGGCTCAGTCAGTTGAGCGTCCCACTTTGGCTCAGGTCATGATCTCGCGGTTTGTGAGTTCGAGCCCCGTGTTGGGCTCTGTGCTGACAGTTCAGAGCCTGAAGCCTGCTTCGGATTCTGTGTCTCCCTATCTTTGCCCCTCCCCCACTCACACTCTGTCTCCCTCTCCTTCAAAAATAAATAAACATTAAAAAAATTTTTTTTAAGTTGAACTTAACTTGCTTTTGGCACAAGAGGCCAATATATCAAGGATAAGCAGTTGTTTAAGTGAGCTTTGTTAAGGAACTTGAGTTGTACCTGTCTTTATATTTGCTAGGATATCTAGAAGCTGAGGCCTTTACTTTGAAATGCTTAGTGGTACAATTAGTTTCTGCAGTGGAGCCCTAGCTTGTTTTAAACACTGTAAAACTACGTATGTCTTAACAGAGATACTCTATGAATTCAGTGAGTTGAATTTTGTCCCCCCAGATTCATATTTTGAAACCCCACCTCTCAGGATCTTAGTTTGTTGACTGTATTTGTAGATGGTCTTTAAAGAGATAATTAAGTTATCTCTTTATGAGGGTGAAACCTAATCCAAGCTGACTGGCTTCCATATTAGAAGAGGAGATTAGGGGACACACACACACGCACGCACACACACACACACACACACAGGGATGGCACTATGAAGACACAGTGAGAAGATGGCCTACTCTCAGCCAAAGAGCATATTGATCAGGAACTTCTGGCCCCCAGAACTGTGAGACAACACATGTCTTTTCTTCTTTTAAATGTTTATTAACTTTTGAGAGTTAGAGAAAGAGAGAGAGGCAGAGAGAGAAAAAAGAGAATCTCAAGCAGGATCCACACTGTCAGCACAGAGCCTGATGCAGGGTTTGAACTCATGAACACTGAGGTCATGATCTGAGCTGAAGTCAAGAGTTGGATGCTTAACTGATTGAGCCACCCAGGTGTCCTAGAGACAATATATTTCTGTAGTTTAAGCCACTCAGATGCAATTATTTGTTATGGCAACCTACGCAAATACATACACCCCCTACTCTATCTTCCCTGTAAAACATTATGACCTATGCCCACAGCTTGTGAGTTCGCCCAGAGAGGCCACATTCTAGAATGCCTGAGCCCCCCTGCTCCCACCAGTTGACATATGTAATTAAAAACCTAATTGTTTGTGCTTTCCCAATCTGTTGTTGTCAGTTCATTTGTTACTGTAATGAATTAATTTATAAATGCACATCAAATTAGATACACGAGTCTAAAAAGGAAAGAGCTTTGTTCTTTATGTGAAAACTAACTAAAATGTTTCCAAAAGATTGAGTAGTCACACACACACAAAACACCCTTGGATTATGTGTATATAAAATAACTAAAATATTAGAGTAAAAATTATAAACATCTAAAAGCAACTTGAATTCAGATTAATGGTACACTTAAATCTATATTCTACTTTAAAGAAATGAGAAATTTAGATGATGCATATTGGATTGGGTTGATGCAAAAGAAATTGATGTGGAAATGACACCAACTGAGTTGTTTTAAAAAAGTGTACTTAGCTTAAAAAAAATACTGAAGATATACAGGTATATATATATATATATATATATATACACACACACACATACATATATACATGTATATATGTATATATGTATATATATTAATGTGTATTTATTTTTGAGAGAGAGAGTGAAAGCGAGGGAGGGGCAGGGGGAGTCGGGGTGGGGGGATGGGGCTGGACAGAGGATCCAAAGCAGGCTCTGAGCTGACAGCAGAGAGCTCGATGTGGGGCTCGAACTTGAGAACGGTGAGATCATTACCTGAGCCAAAGTCAGACGCTTAACCAACTGAGCCACCCAGGCCCCAGTATCTTTTTCTAATTAATCTCTTCAACCAATTTTTAGTTAACTATGATTTCAGTCAGGTTGAACAAGAGACTGTCAAGCTATTCCTGACCACCTTGGGATGGACAAGCATGAACCAAAGTGTGTCTTACTTTTCCAGCACCTTACTGAAGTAGGAGCCAGCACATGGCCGCTACAATTTTGAGGAGTCATCTAACCGGCTGGGGTTTTGTCTTGTTCTGACGTCTAGGAATACACGCCCGGGGTACCAAGGACCGATATGTTATAGAGGAGTCACGTCGCTTTTACATGGCCCGACCAGCTCTTTCACGAATCTGGAATGTCGAAGACCTTAGAGCCTACTTCACTGTCCTCCACCTCACATTCTAGGGTGTGTTGCTTGCAAGATCCCAGTCCTACTGAAAGTTTCTCTATCAATCAAGGCTCTTGGTTTTTAAGAATACACAACGCAAACAAAGCATGAAGGCAATTATCTGGGAAGATGCCGTGGTCTTCGTGAAAAGAACCGATGGGGCAGTCAGTAGGAAAGATGGGGACAAAATAGCTCAGGGACTGTGGACACTGTAAACAGTGACGTGAGTTGGACCAGGACTCTGTCTCTCATCTCTGCTTCGTTGACCTTCCCTTTATTTTCCTTAGCAGAAATTTGTTATCTTGTATGCCAATTGATCAGTTTCACAGAAATGTTAGAAGAGGTAAACGGCTTCAAGGGCAAGATGCAGAAATGAAACTTTGCACAGCGTCTCGGGGCCTTCTTTCCCCTGAGGAAGTGCTGGCCAGAGGATGCAAATGAGATCTAAGAACTCTCGACTTGTCGGTGAGGTCACTGAACTTGGGACAACTGGTCAGCCCAGGAAATCTGAGAAGTCACTCACCAGCTTCCTCCCTTATAGCCGGTCCTGGTATAGAAGCACTGAAAGGGCACATCAAATTAATAGGTCACATCTTTCCACGTTCAGTTTTAAAGAGTTTATTTAACGTGGCAAAACATACACTCACAAATACGTGCAACGTATTCATACCTCAGAACTGTCTCAGGAAGGTTTATGACCGAGTATGCCTTTACACGCGGGTCCTATCTACACCAACCACTGCGATGTCAAATCTGCTTTCTCCAGAGTGTCAAACCTGGTTGTCAGAAACTGGAGGCTCGCCATCTAGAAAATAGATTTCTTTATGTCAAAATGCAGGGAAGGATACTGATGAATGGACTGGGTTTCCTGGCTGACTCTCAGAATGGTCCTTGTCTCAGAAGGGTCAAGCTCATGCATGAAGATAACAACTCCTTTTCAGTCCGTAAGTAAGATAGTAGTGCTGAAAGAATAGCTCCCTGAAAGGAGAGATCAGGTTTCTCAATAGAAGCGAAAAAGTTTAGGCAGAAAGACAAACAGACAAACAAACAAACAAGACTAGTTATAGAAGATATGTTGAAAACCAGTGAGAACGCAAAACATATAGAAACTTATAATAAATTAACAACGATAGACAGAAGTTTCACTTATGCATGAAAAGACCTGTTTCTATATATATATAAGCACAAAACCTATGGTTATTCAATGTTATGTATATTTTCCACGGACACCTCTCGTGATGAACTGTTTACTTTAGTCTTTCCCTGCTAATTGAATTACAACCCGCTGTTCATGAAGTTACTGTTTACTAACTAGGGGAGAACTTTACATGCTCTTGTGGCTTTAGTCCATCTAAAAAGATGAAATAAATGCCTATGTATTAATTTCCCTATGCACTGTGGGTAAAAGAGTTTTTCATTTGTCTACTGAAATAATTTAAGTTTGTTCTCTCAATGCTTTTTGCAATTCTGCATGGATATTTACATTAAAGAGGAACAATTGCCTCTAAAGCTTTGATTACACTGTTAACAATGAAAGCTAACCTCCCTTAGAAATGGAGGATGATGGTTATTTTATTGAGGAGATATCCTGGAGAGATTTAAAAAAGAAACAAACAAACAAAAAAACACTTACCCCTACAACCTTAGAACTCTGTAATCATCAGGCATCTCATTAGGAAAAACACACATAAACTAACAAAACAATATAAAAACCAAAGGAAATGTGTTTTTTAAAAGTACTTGACCATTTTGAAATACTAATGTTATTTGGATACTACCATTATTTAGATAATGTCACTTAGATAGCTGTTAGCTTTGAAATCTGTAGCAACTTAATTTTCTTCTAAAACAGGACGCAAGGCTTCTTGTTTGGGGCAAAGATAGCAGAGGAACACATTCATCAAAATACCTTCTTCAGCTGGTTTTTGAAGCACTAATGACAGCTTGGCATTGCTTATACATTTGAAGTTCACAGTTACTCAATCTCGACTAAGCTGATAAAAGCTAGGAGAAAACATGTGAAAAAAAATTGAGAAGTGTAAAGGCATTTTATGTAGGTCATTTCAAAATGTTAATGTTGGATGTGCTTATCTGTCAACCTGAATTTTTAACCTATTTCCACTTGCATCTTTGGACAAAATAGTGGGAACCCACATAGAGACAACTAAAGTCCTTTGGACTCACCTGTATTTCAGGGACTGACAAAACTAATAGCTTCCCCTCACCCTCTCTCCGTCACAGAAGAGAGGCTAAGCAGAGGACATAAGAACTTCCAGTGATAAAATATTACAGTTTTTGGTTTTCTGGAGGCAGGAATCTAAACTCCAAGTTAATTGGAATTTTTCGTGAAATCCTTTCAAGAAAAATACATGATTAATCCATGTTGGTTCTCAGGCCAAATTTCTTAAGTCCTGACTTTAAGCATTAAAAACTTCCTGTCAGTGATGATTACATGAGAGGGGAGAAGGAAAAGGAAACCATTTTTATTTATTGTGTGTTTGTAAGGGAAAAAAATGGCTCAGCAATAAAATCAGAAATGGATGTAAGTGTTGCAGAAAAGGGAGTGGATGTAAAGGGTGTTTGGAGAATATTGCTAGAACTCAGGACGAGTAAAGGGACAGTTTACCAGGTTTCCAGCATGCTGGGTTTGACCCTCTTTAGCAGGGTCAGGTGGAACTTTTTCCTTATCCTCTGGGCCAAGAGAACATCCTGGATAGTTCCGAATCATAATATTTATTACTCTGAATTGCAGTCATAGCTGTATTTATTTTCTTTCCACTATACTGTAAGCCACTTAAATTCAGGAACTGCATCTTCTAATTTCTTTATCCCAAGGGCATGGTAGTCACCCCCACCCCAATATTTTATTGTTGTTGTTGTTGGTGGTGGTGGTCAGTGGCAAAGCCATTGATCCCTGGGAAAATGGCAAATGGTGAGGATTAATTAGTTGATATCATGGACTCCATAACTGTTGGCAATCATTACCATTGTGCAAATTGTTCATTTTTCATCATACAGTTTTCACTTGTATGATACATGAAAGATTACCAAAATAACTTTCTCGGTTCCAAAATTATGTTGAGTCCATGGTGGTTTGTATATGAAATTGTATTTATGTGAAACAAAGAGAATAAGGAAAGTATTTATTGTCCATATTACATTAATAGTGACTTTCTACTTCATGCCTTGTGAGAAAATGTATTTAAACAGAAATTTAAAATCACAAAATACTCATGTATATAATCTTATGACTACATATAATAGGTTAATCACATTTCAGATGGTCCAACAGGATTTCCAGGACTGGGAGTCTTTCTTGTAAGATTCATATGGTTCCTCCTACTCTCACACTTGTCACTAATCTGATATTATCTTCAGACTGCTTATGGACTACATAATCACTTCTCATTTTTAAATTGCTTAATTCACTTTATCATAATTATTTTTACACATGTAATATAAGCTATACTCAAAAGATAGAAATCAGTATGGAATTACAATGTTTTCTGCTATCTCTGTGCTTTCAGCGGTAACACCAGTGACTGATAAATACATACAAAAGTAGTTTGCCTAAATTATCCTAAAAAAATTGGGAGCATATCATAACATAATTTCGTTTTTCACATCTTTATGTATTGGTCAGCATCATTTATTTACTAAATAATCTAAATGAGCCCTTAAGATATAAAACCCATTGAATTTCACACATTCATGGACAGTAGAATGTGCAATCATTAAATAACTACAAGAGTTTTACACAAGACGGAGGAAATGAGAATTTGAGAAAATAAGGCATGAATATATAAGATGTTAAGCAATATGAGAAGTAACTAAGCCAAAAATTACTTGAATGAATGAGTGCATGAATGAATGAATGAAATGGCACATGACAAAAATGGGATAGTGTAGGTAAAATGCACTATTATTCATAAAAACCAGGCTTTCTAAATCTATTTCTAGGGGAGAGAAAGGAATGTAAATAACATACATTTATGGGAAATTTAAAACTCTAACATGTTTGAGGGCCTCTTAAGCATTTTTCCTTATTTGCTGACTTGCTAGGTACTTTTTATACTAGTTTATGTCATAGTTATGACTTTATTGTGAGAACTTTCTTTAGATAGAGTTACCGAAGTTTGAAACATGTCTCCTGTTCAAGATCACACATTTTTGAAGGTTGTGGAGGGGTAAACACATATACAAATATAGGATCCTAAATTTCGAAATGTATGACTAGCCTTTACTATCTGATACCTCCTTACCTGGGCTGTGAAGAAATATAAAACTGTGACAAGGTAGAATAAAGAAAAGAGAGTATTCGGAGAAAAGCAAAATAAGGGCTTGAACAAATAACAGAATCAGAAAAAGCACACACACAAGCATGCACATAAACACACATGCATTCAAACACACACACACGCACGCACACAGACAGGACTCAGGTTGCATAGAGGTAGGCCAAACTTCAGCAGGTGACTAGGAATATCACTTAGTAAATCATAAAATCAAGTTCTATGGGCCAAGAGGCCAAGAAACCACCTTTGAAAACCACAGTCCAACATGAAAAAGAAGATTCTGTGGATCCATGTAGTCAAGAAATTAGTGAAATTCAGTAAAAACTAGAAGAGACCAAAGTGATTGGAATCAACACAGGACGGCTTGGAATCTGTAAGTCAGGTGATTAGACAGAGACATTAGATAACTAGAAGTGAAGCCAACTCTAGATCAGAATTAGGGATTAGGCCAAATGACTGAGTAACAGTCTCAAAGCCCCGGAATCAAGAATAAAAGAGGAAATTACTTAGAAGTTGTGTGGTCAACGTCCATTTCCCTAGCATCCTGGAAAATAAAGGACATTTACTACGAAAACACCCCTGGCTTCTCTTCGCCAAGAAACTACCTGTAGTCCAAAGGTAAAGTATTAGTGAATCCATTTCTCTGCAGATGCAAAGCTACATTGACTGATGGGTGTAGGGTTAATAGAGCTGGCATTTGGATCTCTATCTGACTTCTTTCTATATGTATTTCTCAAAGGTTTTGAATTTGGGGATGAGGGGGTTATGACTTATTGACTCTATATAATCCCAACCAAGGACTTCATATGGCAATGAGGGTATGCCCAGAGACAGGACCATGGTGTACGTGCAAGCGATAATCGCATGGATAATGCCGCTATTTTATACGTTCTATACTTCTTTACAAAAATCTATGTCTATGTATTTATTTTATGTATTTTACATTGATTTCAAAACAATAATAAGAGGCAGGCTGTGTAGTGATGGAAACTCCTTGAGTAAAACAGCATTTTTGTCAAACATGTCAACAAATAAATACATATTAATATATATTTCCTTTGTAGGGAAGGTAGTAAAGACCTGATCATTCCTACCTTCCTGTGGGGCTGGTTGAGAAATGAAACAGCAGTGGCATATAGAAATACGATTTCCACTTTCTTTTGATAAAGCTGGTTGGAGACAGAGACCCTGGATCCGTATCTATAAGCAATTGTGGTCGCTAGTACTTTAGTTCTGAATTAGACTTATCCACCCAATTGTTAGCAAACTGGACAACATGTTGATCTCATAATAGAAGCTAAGGCTAGTAACTGATGTTGTAGAAGATGTACAACTTCCCAAATTTTTACTGTGTCAAGATCTCTGAAGACATTTGTCTGCCTGACATGAGAAAAGCTTGGCTTCATTCTGAACTGGGTGGAAAAATTATAGCAGTCATAATTATGTAGCTTGCTATCTCTTTAATGTGGAAGGAAATACATTATTTGACAGCACTCTACCAGATGGAATGCATTTTTTTTTTTTGGAAAAAAACTTCAAATGCTAATCTATAAAGCCTTGAGAAAAAAAGACTGATATTTTCGTTTGAGACTAATTTGCCGGAAGATTGCCAAAAGAAATAATTGAATCTTTATCATTCGGCGTATCCACAGTTTCGTGTATATCCATTTCCAACTCATTTCAAATTCAATTTTGGCAAATCAAATAATTGACTAAATTGAGGAAAGTCTATATTAATTTAGCATTGTTAAACACGATTTCAACGATGTCAGATTTCAACTATAGTCTCTAACTTCAACTTTATTGTTCCTTCTAGGATTCCAGAGCAGTGATTAAAAGCAGATACTGAGTCTGTGACCATAGCAAGTTAATTATAGATGAAACAGAGAGCTGTCTTTTAGAACATATAAGAATATTTTTTATTTTTAGGTAATTTCTCAGGGTCAAAAATATTTTTAAAATTTTTTTAATGTTTATTTTTGAGATGAAGAGATAGAGACAGAGTGTGTGAGCAGAGGAGGGGCAGAAAGAGAAGGTGATACAGAATCTGAAGCAGGCTCCAGGCTCTGAGCTGTCAGCACAGAGCCCCAGGCAGGGCTCGAACTCCTGAACCGCGAGATCAGAACCTGAGCCGAAGTCGGACGCTTAGCCAACTGAGCCTCCCAGGTGCCCCTCCAAATATGTTTTTCATCACCATTATGGGTATAAGTGGGTTGTGATCCTTCAAGGAATTGGTCAGTTTTATTTTCAGTCTTCTTGGGAAAGCTTAACTTGAAAGTAAGAAATGAGAAATAGGTAAAGGGGAGTGGTCTCCATGAGAATAGCAAAATAATTATCCATTGCTCCATCAGTCTATCCCTTCCAGTCTCCCCTGCCTCACCCTGTGCTGTCTTGAGCAGGAGGAGAGGGAATGTAATACACAAACTATGACCCTTGTATTACCTGCCCTGGACATAACCATACCAGCAGGAGACATGATAGGCAGAGACCAAGAGTGTGGTTCATCGCGGAACTGCAGAAGCCACGAACTGGCCACCCACACCTTTTGCATAAGGTCTCGTCCTGTGTCCTATTTGTATAACTCCCAAACACTTACCTAGATCTTCCATCAAGATGGAGCTATCCAAATTCACTTTACTTCAAGTAGTTATTTGTTTTATTTTCATATTATGTCCCCCCACCACGCATGAGACCTTGGTGGCGTTTGTTGTCATTGAGACAACTCGGTTGGGTGACTGCCATTTTAGTCTTTGCCAGACCCTGTTTCCTCTCACTGTGCGCTCACTTAAATCTTGTGTTTGCAGGATTTAAAAAGAAAAAAAAACAGAAAAACAAAAGAAAACAAATAAACAAAACCCAAAAATTCTACAGCTACTTTCTCTCTTCCTGCTCGTTTCTTTCAAAGTCTGACTGAATGGCATGTGGCCATGTTCCTCTGAATTTACTGATTTCATACATCTTAATTCTGTAATTAAATATAAAAACATCCAAGTTCTATTCCACTTACAAATTATAAAAAAAGAGCTTATTTCTTTTTTACAGCTAAAATCCTCCCCCTTCCAACTATCCCTCTGTTACACTCTAAGAGGAGTGAGACTAGACCTAACCTGAGGTATGGAGATGAGGAAGTTACACATGGAAATAACCCTGCAGGCAAAGGCAAGATGAAGGAGTAACCACATAGAAACCTTAGTCCAGGGTTGGCTAGAGAAGGAACATATAAGCCATCTCTCTGGGGTGTAAACCCTACCCTTAACCCGTGATATTTTAGTGGAATATTGTCAGAAGTACTACTTGGCTTCAGTTGTGCTGTGGACAGCTTTTAAAATGGAGGATGGCTTCTGTGGGCGTTGACTGATAGAGAAGCACATTTCTTCCCCTCCGTTATACACCTCAGTGGAGCAAGAGTTGGCACCGGAAGTCAAAGGCTGAGAAAAGCTACATCTCACAAACTGGAGGTCTTGGAAACTGCGGCAGCACCATGACTGTGGACATTTTGGCAAGGTTAGTAGGCTGGGACCGAAGAAATTGAGTTAACTGTCTCAAAGTATTGGTGAAACAGCCTCCAAGGAAATGCTTATGTTTTGAGGAAATGATTTGAAGAAGTAGACCGTCATTTTATAAAAAAAAATTTGGAATGTTAGGACCTCACAGTAATTTTGAGGAAAGAAAAGGAATTGGGGCTGTACTTTTCATCTGACGTGGTGAGACCTAGGACTTATAATTGACATGATTTGATTTAGGGAACAGTTTACTTAGCTTTAGCCTATGTAGGAGACAGTTATGAGACACCCCACTCAGTCCTTGCTGGCTAATGCAAGAGAGAGAAATGAGAGACAAAGCATAGAAATGCATGGGGGGCTAGAGTTCGGAAAGCCTTAAAGATTGGGCAGTTAGACTGGCTGCCGTCACGGAGACAACATAGAGAACAAAGTTTTTGAAACAGAAAAGTCCTGAGATTGAACTAATTAGGTGTTTATGTGGAGACTGGGGAGAGATGGGTGGGGATAAGAAGTAGGAAGATGGACCAAACGCTTCCGAGATGCTGACATTGTGCAAGCTGTGAACCATAGGCTAAATATCGATTAGCCCTTTGCTTAATTTTAAATATTAATCACCAATTATCTGAATACCAGATGATTTGGAAAGGTGCAAAAAGAAACATTTACTGGATATCATGAATAATTGATTGTAAAAGGCAACCCCGTGGCTAGGTGTTACTGTTTTGATGGAAGCATTTATTCCTTCACTACTTATTCAAGACATATTTAAAAACAATTTTTTAACAGTTATTTATTTTTGAGAGACAGAGAGAGACAGAGCGTGAGTGGGGGAGGGACAGAGAGAGAGAGAGAGAGAGAGAGAGAGAGAGAGAGGGAGACACAGAATCTGAAGCAGGTTCCAGGCTCTGAGCTGTCAGCACAGAGCCTGATGCGGGACTCAAACTCACGAAAGGTGAGATCATGACCTGAGCTGAAGTCAGGTGCTTAACCGACTGAGCCACCCAGGCACCCACAAGACATATTTTCTAAATGTCTACTATTAGTCAGGGGTGATAGATGAGGAATGAAACAGATGACTGATCGAATGAAATTGTGCAAGTAGAGGAAAATTTATCTGGGTATTTCCTGAAACATAACCGTGATGTTTTCAGTAATGCCAAACAGAATTATTGTTTGCAATATACGTATGCTAAAACACACAGACAGCTGGACAAAAAGAAAGAAAGAAAGAAAGAAAGAAAGAAAGAAAGAAAGAAAGAAAGTTAAAAATACACAGCAATTCGACTCTGTGAAGGTGTTTGATGGCACCCGAGGTAACAGACTGAGAATTAAAGACTTCAGTTTGTGAGAAGATGGAGTAGACATACTTTTCTCTATTCCCCTCATTGTGTGTAAATAACACCCCCGGGCGTTGTATATACAACAAGCATAAGAAGACTCTGGAAAGTGCAGAGAAACAAAGCAGACTAACTAAAGACCTCAGGCCTGAGGAATGACAAGGTGGTGAGTTTCCTGGGGTTTCTTTTACCTCCTAGATCCCAAAGAAACCCGCAACTCGGAAACACCAACAGGCACGCACAAAAAGAGTCTCAGCAAAATTCCGCTCTCTCTGGCCAAAGGACGGTGAAAGGCAACCTAGAGAAATGAAAAACTTGTAGATAGTAATAAACCCATTGGACCCAATCACCACAGAAATAAATTGTGCCCCACTCCCACACCAGCCAGCAAAGACGAGGTGGGGTGCCTAGAACCCCAATCCTGCTGGCCTATAATGAGGGGCCTCTCCCTAGCTCATTGCCCTCCCTTCCCCCACTGAGGAGGCACCAAAGACGAGTAGGACCCTGAGACTTTTATCTTGGTGGAGTTAGACACCTGGACCAATGGCAGAGACTCACGAATCCAAAAGCAGATCCACAGCAATATTTACAAACAACTTTTCAATAAGGTACAAGCAATTAATGAAAGGTTGACAACCTTTCAAAAAGGAATAGAACATTTATAGGCAACAAAATGAGCACTGACCTGAGTCGCGCTCATTTATACAAAAAGGAACTCAAATAGATCACGAGCTAAAATGTAACGACATAAAACTTGGACACCTTTAGAATTAAAAACAAACACGGAAAAATACCTTCAGACTCTCAGACCAGGAAAAGAGTCCTTAAACTTATACAGGAGTTCATGCAAACTTGTAAATAATCCCTAAAAGAACATAATTAACTCCTAGGAAAAAGTACAGCAAAACATAAAAATGAAGAAGAAAGAAAAACCTGCACCGTGCTGCCCTGTGGCCATATAAGACGAAACTTTACCCAGGTGGAAGGATGCCACACGGAGGCTTTAACGAAAGCAGTCAAAGGAATAAAATGGTCCAGCCTGTGTTAGATTATCAGGGCACAAGTGGGAGCAAGCAGGTAAGTAGAGAACCATTCCCAAGGAATTTTAAACTGAGCAGTTCCCAGAACTCCCAAATACTGGAAACATTTCAATTCCGACCAGAGAGAGTAGAGAGACCCCCACAAACACATGGGTGCTCAAGAAGGACAGCAGAATAGCTATATTTTAGTAGTGGACTAGAGTAGTTTCAGAGTGTAGGTTACTGTAGGTCCTCAAGAATAGTAATTAATAATAATAATAATAAGCAGAAAGCATGTATCACATAGAGAACTACTTAAATACTATGGTAAAGGGTTAGTTAGCGAGAGTTAATTCTTTTTATGTAACAGAATCTATTAAGATCATTTAAATTCTTGGGTATATTTGTACAATAATTGTGAGCTACACTTTTTTCAACACCCTAGGATTTCAAAACATTGTACATTTTGAGGACTTGTGAGTAACCAGAAACTCAAACTCCCCAATACTTGTATCATGTTTAGAACGACTTTATTATTACGGTAAGAAGTTTTTTGCGAAAAACAAAGCACATCCTCTATTAGATGGCAAAGATATTCTATGTTACACTGGGTAAGGTAGACCCTGGGAACTACTCATCTGCAAGCCACATAAGGCATAGGGTCATGATTGGGTTCTGATACTTAAGCAGCAGCCAAAGCTAGGTAGCATAAGGCAGGCCCTGGTAATGTCTATTGTCAAATATGGGGGACAAGAGAGAAACTTCCTATGACAGAATCAGTATTGCATGGGGTCCCCTCCAGGCTCTTGGATGGTAATGCATTTTTATAGTACAGTTCATAAGTTAGCAGCGAGTCTTGTTAAAAAACTAAATGTGAAAAAAATATTTAGAGTGGTTTCGGATTTACAGAAAAATTGAGAAAGTAGTAGAGAGTTCCCGTATACCCCATACCCAGTTGCTCCTGCTATTCACATTGTACATTAGCATGTTGCATTTGCCAAAATTAATGAACCAATATTACTACATTATTGGTGACTAAACCCCACAGATTATTTAAATGTCCTTAGTTTCTTATTTAACATCCTTTTCCTGTTGTAGGATCCTGTCCGTGAAACCACATTAAATGTAGTCACCGTATTTCCTTAGTCTTTACCTGGCTGACAGTTTCTCAAACTTTACTGTTTTTTGTTTGTTTGTTTGTTTGTTTGTTTTGTGAGGTGTGGGAGGGGCTGAGAGAGAATCTTAAGGAGGCTCCAAACCCAGTACAGAGCCGGATGCAGGGCTTGAATTCACTATGGTCAGATCATGACCATGAGATCCTGACCTGAGCCCAAAATCAAGTCAGCTGCTTAACCAACTGAGCCACCCAGGCACCCCTTGGACTTTCCTGGTTTTCAATGACCTCAGCCGTTTTCATGAGTACTAGTAGCTATTTCATAGAATGTACCTGTAGATCAGTAACTATTTTTTTTATTTAGAAAAAAAAGAAGTAAAAAAATCCTATGTGTATTTTTCTAAAGATGAAAAACATCTAATTGCCTTGTCTCAATATAGTTTTTAAAACTATATTCAACAGTAGTTACAGCTATAGCCCAGATTCACAAGTTTGGAAATTTTTTTACCGGAAAAGAGAAAACACTTAACAACTCTTCTCATCCAGGTTGAAATATTGCTGAGAGTGCCTGATATTCCTGGTTTGGGGTGTGAAATAATCAAATCACTGTGGCCACGAACAGAATGAACAAGAGTAGAAAAGTATTGTAACATGTTAATTTCAATATAGAACAAAAGCTTCTATAACTTCAATAAAAAAGAATAAATCCTATTTTCTTTTTAAATATGTGTGTTCAGCAAATGTTCTCTTGTTAAGGTGACTTTAATTAAGAGATAATATGTGTACAGTAATTCATTAAAACATAATCTTAAGTGCTCAAGAGCAATTTAATTGGGGGTCTCAGAGACTATAAAAATAGGACAGTTTATAAATATAAGAAGGGAGAGCTTTGTTGGGAGAAACACGAATATTATTAAAGGAAGACAAATGGATTGAACTTGAAAATGATCCCTTTAATCCATCCCTTGAGCATGTGGATCATGCTCTCACTCAGCTGGAAAAATGACTTAGGACTTATAAAATAAAATTGTAATGCATATCATATTATGTGAATAGAAGTACATCTGTTAAAATCTTTAAAGTTAAAAATCTTGCCCGTGCGCCTTAAGGCTTTGGAAGGATTTGATTCCGATGGCTGTTAGGAAGTCTCAGATTTTGGAAGATGCTTCTTCCAGTCATATAAGTAAATGAACATTTAGGGTGGAAAAAAAAAGTACACACACACAAGGCTTTTCCATTACGATGATTGCTATGTGGTAAGGAGTAATCGTTACCCTCAGCGTCCCATGAAACATTCAGAAAACACAAACCAGGTGCAAATGTCACCTTAAGACAAAACAACAAGGGAGAGGGATATGTGGTAGAAAGGTTGCCTGCTCGGTGACTGTTGGAAGTAGCCAGGAATACAAGACAGGCACAGCAATGAAAGCGGTGGTTTGTAGCGTTTTATGAAATTCACTTATGACTTCTGGCAAGGGAAGAAGTGGGGTTGGCTGTGGCTTATCGTGGAAAATGCAGTCAGTGTAGTCAGGCAACCAGTGATTCAGAACCCAGGCGAGGGAGGCCAGAAGCAGGGCTCGAGGCTGCTCACGTCAGTGTGCTTTTAGTGCCTGGGGAGAACAACTAAAGCTTTGCCCCAAATTACTTTCTCTTCTTATGTATGTACCTTCAGTCAGAAACAAGATTTGGAAAAAAAAAAAAAAAAAAAAAAGTATGAGTGATCCTCTTTAGTGAAAGGGAAAACCAGAGTCTTTTTTTCAGAGGTGCAGGGCAACTAATTGCTCATGGCAAAACATCAGATAGTCTCATAAGTCTGTAAGAATCTCCCGAAATGCAAACACTTCAGCTCTTATGCTAATCAGAAAGCCCTATCTACATTCTTTGTTACAGAAGTGCATCTTCAAGCGTTTGCCTGCTGGAAAATAGGGAGAACACGTAGAAGAGGCCGTGGGACCTAAGAAGAGAGCTCTCTCGTCACGCCCCCACCCAACACTGTTAGCTTAGGGAACCCTGCTGTCCTGAAAGTGGATCCCACCAGTGGAGCGCTCCTTCACCTGAGCCTCTGTCAGTTTGCTTGCTCAATGTGGGAGAACCATCTCTCCTCCAAACTATAAGAAGCTTTTCTTCTCTTCATTTGTTCAAACTCTGCCCATGATGTCTATAGTATTTCTGAAAAGCCTCTTGTCTAGTAGGGCTTCAGTCCTCCCTAAGGAGCTAACGTCCACTTGCTATTCACTCTTCTTTATGGGAATGGGGAAAATATGCTCCGGAGTGCCAAAATCTTGGGGCTAAAAATATTTTGCAAACCATTGAAACTGGAGGAATTTCACTCATAATATTTTCCTACACTGCTTTTTGCCGTAAAGTTTTACTAAGAGTTAATAGGATAATTAATACGTTCGGGCAAATGTTTCCTGTTGAATTCATAAGAAGCTTTTTTGAAAATGAGCATTCTATTTTGAAAGAGACATTTAATATCAAGCTTTAAGAGATGTGATTATCTTTAAGATGGTTATAAGATTTATACATTGAGTCAATATTAGCTTCAAAGGAACCCCATTATTTCAGTGTTTGAGTGGAGATTTCACATTCTCATAAAATATGCCTGTAAACAATGATTTATTGAGCTAATATAATCAGGATTAAACAGACAAAAAAGAAAAAAAGCAGGGTCATTTATGTTCCACACGACTGGCGCATGCATTTAAATACTACAAGGAATTAACAGAAAGAGAGGTCATTCTGATTAACGTGATATAACTAAGATGCATTAAAGAGGAAGTACATTTTCAAATATTTCTTAGAGGAGAAATACATACTTTCACTTAAAACTTTCAAAAATAAGACAGCTGCTTTTACAAGATATTCTTTCCTTGATTATATAGGTTAATCAATCACTCAAGAAAAACTCCCAAAGTTTGAGTGAGGGTTTACTTGTGGTTCGCAGAACTGAGTGTTCTCTTCATGGAGCCATAAAAGCAAGTCATAAACGAAAGGGTCGTAGATCTAGATAAGAAGTGATGATTAGCTAACGGGCCCACATTTCAGTGATGAGGAGACTGAGTTGGAAAGGAAATAGCTGCTTTCCAAAGTCAGGGTCAGTTGGAGTTGATAAAGCCTCTCTAGGGTGGCTTAATTCTCAGGGTTCATTACTGGAATACAAAGTGATGTCAAGTCAACTATCCCCAAGGTCTGAGATTACCCTTTACTGGTATATGATTTTTACTGAAATGAATTACATGAGTACAAGTATCCAGTTGTCCTTGGACACTTCCCAACATCTTGAATGCAACAACAAATATTTATATGTTGATTATTTTCGCCATAAAGGCAATTGTTAGAGAACAACAAAAAAAACATTGCCAGGAACATTAAAGATATCCACTAATGTATCAAGATCTGATATAGCAACTTTTGCCAAACTTTACGTTTTGTAAAACCTGTTCTTCTGTGTACTTTGGAATGATTTCCTGTAATTTGATAGAACATGATTCTATCAAAGAAATGTACTGTCGTTCATATGAACAGACTGTATCCTTCGGTCACGGCAATCTTTATTTTAATAACAGTGAGTAAACGGTTTTATCTTATAGCCTTTTAAACTATACTTCCCCGAATACTTTTTATTATAATTTCCTATTGAGGAACTACAGCAGTTAAAAATTTGAAGACAATCATATATAGAATCAAGTGGCGTAAATAGTCAGAGATGGAGAAGAGAGCAGTCTTTAAGAAGCATTAAAATCATCTTCACGAGGTAGAGTCTTCAAAAAGGAGAATGATTGAAATTGTCAAAAACCAAGATAAGAAATAAAAATATCAACAACATGTTGAATAATGACTGTGTACCAGAAACTGTGCTAAACATTTAATCATGATTAAACATCTTCAAAACAACTACAGGGAATATTTATTATCCTGATTTTTTTTTTTTTAAATTTTTTTTCAACGTTTATTTATTTTCGGACAGAGAGAGACAGAGCATGAATGGGGGAGGGGCAGAGAGAGAGGGAGACACAGAATCGGAAACAGGCTCCAGGCTCCGAGCCATCAGCCCAGAGCCTGACGCGGGGCTCGAACTCCCGGACCGCGAGATCGTGACCTGGCTGAAGTCGGACGCTTAACCGACTGCGCCACCCAGGCGCCCCTATTATCCTGATTTTATACAGGGGGAAAATGAGGCTCAGAGCTCATTCATTCATGTTTATTGCTCATTCATTCATTTATTCCACAAATAGTCATCGGATGCCTGCTACGTTTACTTAACCTTACTCCGTGAACACAGATATGCATAATCCCTAGGCTCATGGAGTTTACAATCTAGCAGGGGAGACAGTCAACAAAAATGGATATAGCTTCTAGGCCTCAGTAGGGATTAAGAGGAAAATTTAGGCAGAGCAAGGAATGGTAGGTAATAACATAAAAGTCAGTGTTGCTATTTTAAACAGGTGACTGGGGTTAATATGCTAGGATCCAAACAGAGATCTGAGTCAAGGGAGGTACAGAACCATGGTGATGATTAAGTAGGAACATTTCAGATAAAAGAAATCCGAGGCTACAAGCAGAATACTCAGGTTACTGTGTTGGTAAATGATGGGACCGACATTTGAATCTTCTCCTTAAGGACTTTAAAGACTGTGTTCTACAGGATAGCACTTTCCAGAAAGTTAGCACCTTCTCAGAGACATGAACTAAAGCGCTTATATTATGCAGGCATATTACAAAGTATGATTTGCTGTAATATAGTGTCATATAATGTATATTTAGCTGTATTCTTATTAGCTATATTCTTATTCTGTGTTTTTAGTAGTGAACATTCTGTTTGGAAATGAATTAAAATGACAATTTTGTGTTTCTATGCATTTTTACACTTACAGCTATGTTCTACTCTGAGAAATCCCAGTATTTGATTATTAAAATTTGTAGTCACAGTTTTTCATCGTGAAAGATTGTTTAATTATAATTTTCAGAAAACATTTACTCCTTCAATGCATTTATCTTTATTTTTGGTCACAAATAGGGTTCCTGGACCCAATTTCAACTGTGTGTGTGTGTGTGTGCATTGTACGAGGTGGGGTAGGGGTGGGGGTTCCCATACCTCCAACAAGCAATGCTCTGGCACCAACTGAGTATGCTATAATTCAACCCAATTCTGACACTATCTACCTGGAGATAGCATCAGATCTGGTTTGTATAATTTGCTAGAGCAGCTCATGAACTCCGAGAAAAATTGTACTTACTAGGTTTCTTGTAAAAGGATATAACTCAGGAACAGCCAGATGGAAGAGATCCATTAGGGCAAGGCGTGGGGGAAGGGGCTCAGAGTGTCCACGTCCTCTCCAAGTGCACCACTTTCCCTTAATCTCCACATGTCGCCAACCTGCGAGCTCTCCAGACCTGGTCCTTTGGGGTTTTTACGGAGGCTTCATTACATAGGCACGGTTGACAAATCATTGGCCATTGGTGACAGATTCAACTTCCAGTCCTCCCCTCTCTGGTTGGCTCCACTGGCAACCAGCTCTCATCCTTAGGTGCTTTCCAAGGTCACCTCATTAACAGAAAAGATACCTTTATCCCTCTTAACACTTAGGAAATTCCAAGAGTTTTGGAATGGTGAACAACAAACCATGTAGGAAGACCAAAGGGGACCAAGTATGTAACAAAAATATTCATCAAGAGGACCAAAATGCATTTGGTTTATAAATATTTTTTAAATATTTATTTATTATTTTATTTATTTTTATTTATTTTATTTATTTTATTTATTTTTGAAGGAGAGAGACAGAGCATGAGCGGGGGAGGAGCAGAGAGAGAGGGAGACACAGAATCCGAAGCAGGCTCCAGGCTTTAAGCTGTCAGCACAGAGCCTGATGCGGGGCTTGAACTCACGAACTGTGAGATCATGACCTGAGCTGAAGTCGGACGCTTAACCGGCTGAGCCACCCAGGCGCCCCTGTTTATAAATCTTAATATGGCAGTGACCATACTCTTACGTTTTCAATGTAAAATACACAGGTTGTAAGAAGTGAAAGAATTTTTTCCTCCTGCATGTTTGCCACTAGTCTTACACAAAAAGTGTTCATTTGAACTGATTATCACTTATCACATCAAATACCTGATAGAAGATGTTGATCAAGACCAGATTCTCCATTGGTCCCTAACAAGTACTACTTTGAATTTGTTTCCACAGTGGAGATGGCCTGGCTTTCCAAGCTCTCATCAGCATTAGATTATCAGACATTTTAAGTTTGATGAGTTAAAAAGCAAAAACAATAGATCGGGTTGGTCAATTACCGGTGAGGTTGAACATTTTTAATACATATGCCAACTATTTGTATTTTTTTCTGTATAATGCCTATTGAAAGTCATTGTTTATTTTTCTATTTGGTTGTTCACTTCCCTCAACTTCGATATTTGTGCACATACTTTTAATACACACATGCTTATATTTAATATTAATACTGCAGGTTACTACTTGTATGAACATGTTTTATCAATATCTTATTTATCATTTCAGCTTTTATGGTGTTTTGTACAGATCGATGCTCTGAATTTATACGTAAATAAACATTTCAATTTTTAAAGGCTTACCCTGGAGAATCAAAAGTTATGACATAAAATATTGATTTTCTACATTTTAGAATAAAATGGGCATCCTTCATTTGTCAACTATTTCTACTAACCACGATAATGACCTTTAAGGTCTTCACTCAATTCAACTATTGCTGTAGACCCAGCCATCATTTTGAATTAATCTTTTTTCGTGTAAAGTGCTGTATACATTATTACTTTGATGGATTTTCATATTTTCATGTAATTTATGTTCTCATGTTCATGGAATATCTTAGCATTTTCGTTAGTAGCATCTTTCCATGTGATTTTATTTATTTGTCCAAAATGCTAGTAAGGTATCTCAAAAAAAAAAAAAAAAAAGAAAGAGAGAGACGTGAAGAAAATAAATATGTTCTATAGTCAAATACACTGAGAAAGAATTGCATATCCGTTATTCCCTGGGACGGTCACAAGTAACATTAAAACCTCTGAGAAGTCTTTTTGTTTTTTTTTTTTTTTTGCACATACATATTTTATTATACATGTAATTATAATCAGCGGAGTGGCAATGGGTTCTGCTGTTGTTAAGAACAGTTAACTCTAGGGGCGCCTGGGTGGCGCAGTCGGTTAAGCGTCCGACTTCAGCCAGGTCACGATCTCGCGGTCCGTGAGTTCGAGCCCCGCGTCGGGCTCTGGGCTGATGGCTCAGAGCCTGGAGCCTGTTTCCGATTCTGTGTCTCCCTCTCTCTCTGCCCCTCCCCCGTTCATGCTCTGTCTCTCTCTGTCCCAAAAATAAATAAACGTTGGAAAAAAAAAATTAAAAAAAAAAAAAAAAGAACAGTTAACTCTAGGATGGCTATGGTAGTAACAGTTGTACAGTTTCGAGGAGAGAAGTCAAATGCTTCAACAGCATTGCTTTGGCCAAGAAGTAATAAAAACAAAGCTACAATCTTTTACTTATAGCAGCTAGATTACGATATCAAAGTGAATATGGTCTTTAGATACACCTGGTCCTGAATTCCACCTTTACCGTTTGCTGGCTGTGTGAATATGAGAGTGTTGCTATTTCTGAGCTTTAGTTTCTTTCCTGTTTTTTAAAAATATTTGTCTCTGAGAGAGGGCGAGAGAGAGCGAGCGAGCAGGGGAGGGGCAGAAAGAGGGAGACGGGGGATCTGAAGCAGGCTGTGAGCTGTCAGCCCAGAGCCCGATGTGGGGCTTGAACTCACAAACCACGTGATCATGACCTGAGCTGAAGTCAGATACTTAACTGACTGAGCCCCCCAGGCACCCCTGAGCTTCGGTTTGTAACCTGTATCGTGAGAATAGCTATTTCACAAGAATGTTTTAAAACTGAAATGGTTAACCATACATAAAGTACCTCTGTTCTCATGAACTGCCTTCTATTTCTTCAGACCCAAAAAAGCTCTGAGGAGTCTTGCAGTAGAGAACGAGTTTACCAAGCATTTCTCCAATTTATAGAACTATGGATTTTTTTTATTGCATCCATAAATAACTAACACAAAACATTTCAGGGAAGCTTCGGCTGTTTAGAAAGCCCACTACCACAATGATAAAAGTGCTCTGCTTTTGGCCTCAAAATACCTCTCCTTTTATATCACCCTCGATGTTGACAACACATTAACACACTGATTACAAAATCACCTGCCTTTATTTGCTTTGAGACCTTTATTTATATTGTACTGGTTTACCTGGTGCTCCGCTCCTCCATGGCTCATAGTTGAATAACCTTGAACTTCATCACAGACTCCATGTGGGCGACAATCCCTACGCAAAAACGTTCAGTTTCTTGTCTTGAAAAGCAATCTCACTTTTAACTTGTGGTATTTTAGGCCACTCAGGGTATCTCATCTTATGATGTGGCTCTTTGTTGGCAAAACTTCTCACTTCCTAGCTCATTTTAGGCCATAGTTACATCATGGCACCAAGCAAAGCATTTGGTAGTTGCTCCGTTGGGTTTTGAACTAACATACTGTGCAGTGGGAGGAAGGCAGCTAGGTAGATGGTACAAAAACGCCTTGACCTCTCTCTGTGTATTAGCACTTCCGCTCGCAGTTACTTACTCTTGCTCTAATTAAATCTTCTGATGTGAGAAGTGCTTATTAGTCCCAGTTAATTTATTGAGGGACAGATAGGAGAAAGGAATTTTTTTTTTCTGCCCAGAGGGGGAAGGTAGTCAATAAATTAATCAATTTAGGTCCTGATTAAATGGGCACAAGCTATCCATTCATTTACGTGTCTTAAAAACCAGTGATTTTAACAGTGCCGTTGAAATGAGTCAGATGTCTATACTAAGATGAATTGGTTACCACATTTTAGATATTGTCATGGGGTACACAGACTATCTGCAGTGTCCTTTTTGAGTTGGGAAGTTGTAAACATCAATAATAAATTTTTCAGACAAAAGGGGACTCATTTCTAATAATAGACAATGCCCATATTTTGTCCGCTTCTGCTTTCTTTGCTCCCCGCCTTATCTCACTTTCTTCACGTCCTTTGCATTTTGGCAGGAAGATACAAGCATGGGATGATCATTGAATGTTATGATACCTATTTGATTGCCTAGCAATCGTATTATTTAAAAGTAATATCATAATTAAAGCCATGTTTCTAGATAAGTAAAATAAAGTACTAAGTTTTCTACCATGTTGGTGATCCTATAAATTACAAATAACTTCAAAAATGTTTAAAAGAAAGCAATGAATTTGACAGTAATTAGTATAATAATTAAGAGCATGAGCTATGAAATTAAACATCTAATGTTACATTACATCTTAACCTCTTATAAGCTAAACAGCACTAGACGTGTGCATTTAATGTATTGGTATAAAGTTTTTCATGTAATATTTATATCTATTTAATGTCTTGTAGTCATGGTCCATCATTCCTGACACTGGTAATGTATGTCTTCTCTCTTTTTATCTTGATCACTGTATAGAGATTTATTATTTTTTTTAAATTTATTTCAAAGAACCAGCTTTGGATTTTATTGATTTTATTTTATTGGATTTTCTTTTTTTCCTACTTTTTAAAAGTTTCTCTTTCATTGATTTTAATAATATTTTTCCCTCTTATCTCCTTATATTAGATATAATTTGGACTTCTATTTCTAATTTTTTTTCTAATTCTAATCTTTTTTTCTAATTCTTTTTTTTCCCTAGCACAAACATTTAAAGCTAACAATTTGCAAAATACTGCAACAAATTATAATTTTTAATGAGTTATATTTTAATTTTCATTCAGTTTACAATATTTCAAAATTTCTTCAGCTATTTCTTCTTTCTGTTTTATTTGGAAGCATTATTTTTTCCCACTTTTATTGAGATGTAATTGACACACAGGCATTGTATATGTTTGATATGCAGCATAATAATATAGAAGTGTCATTTAGTATACAAATATTTGGGAACTTTCAAAATATCTCTAGTTAATTTCACTTTATTGCTTTCAAAGAACATGTTCTGGGCAACACCAAACTTTTAAATTAATTGAGACTTATTTATGATGGTGATTATTGCCTGTCTTAGTTTACATACCATATGCACTTGAAAAGAATATTTATTCTGCAATTGTTGAGAAGAATGTTCTGTAAATATCCATTAAAGCCAAGTTGGTTGATTGTGCTAAGACTCCTACATCCTTGCTGTCTACATATTCTCTCATTTGCTGAGAAGTATTGAAATCTCCACCTAAAATTGTGGATTTGTTTGTAGTGTTTACTTTTTTTTTTTTTTTTTGCTTTATGTATTTTGGAGCTGTCTTACCAAATTAATAAATAAACATTTAGGATTTTTATCTTCTTGATTAATAATTAACTTATTATTATAAAACTGTCCTCAATATCTATGATAATATCGTATTTGAATCTCTTATGTATGGTATACTAATACAGCTATCCAGATTTATTGTGATTCCATGTTACTGTTACATGTTTTATATAATTTTCTTTTTATTTTAGCCTATCTTAGTCTTTACATTAAATTAGGATTCTTTTAGACAGCATGTAGTTGGGTTTTTCTTTTTCATTCAGTTTGAAAAAAATCAGTCTTTCAGTTGGAGTGTTTACTCCATTTATACTTAATGTAAGTATCGTATGGTTGGATTTCACTATAACATTTGGGTACTTGTTGTCTATCTGCTTTCTTTACCTTTATTCTCTCTTTCCTTTTCTTCTTTAGATTTATACTTCAGTATGTTTCAATATTCTATTTTACCCCCAATATTGCCTTTTAAAAGCCTTCTTTGTTTTTTTTGAAATCTTAGTTGTTGCTCTTAAGTTAAACATATACATTTTATCGCATAATCTGTCTTCAAATAATAACATGGCTCTTCACATATAATGTAAAAACCATACAATATTTTACTTCCACTTATCCTCTCACATCCATATATTTTCATCTTCCATTTTATTTCTATATATGATATAAATATAAGAATACATCGTTATAATTTTAATTCAAATCACTCTTTGGCTTTTAAAGAAATTTAAAAATACAAAAAATCTTTTGTATTTGCTATTTCTGGAACTATTTTTTCCCCCCAAGATCCCATCTAACGCTATTTTTCTTCTGCATGAAGAACTTCGTTTAACATTTTCCATAGTGTGGATCTCTTGGCACTAAATTTTCTTACAGTTTGACCAAAAATGTTTGGATTGGCCAAGGTGGTTCTGTAGTAGTTTTCTCCAAAGAAAAGCTTACATGTTCAAAATTATTCAACCATAGCATTTGTTTTTGAGGACTATTTAGTTTGTCCTTGGCTCACATTTTCTTTTCTTAAAGATCTTATAACTATGATTCCATTGTCATCTGTTCTTTGATTTTCCTATGAAGCTGGCAGAGTCAGATTTTCTTATTCCCTTGGTATTTTTGCCTGGAAGCCCATAAGACTCCTTCCTTAATTTTGGAGATTAAAATTTAAGTAATACGTATCCCAGTGTTAACAAGTGTGGGCCATTTTTAAATTTTTTCTGACATACTGGATGTCCTTCTGTGGAGTATGAAGACGTCTTTCATTTTAGAAAGTGGTCCTGAATTATAAATATTTTATTATAATAGCTTGATTTTATTTTTGGGATTCCAATTATACATATAGTGAATCAACTTAATATTTTATAACTATAATTTCCTCTCAAAAAATTTTAGAAATATTTATTCCCAACACACTTTATTTATTTTTCTTGTTTCTAGCTTCTATGTCTCTTATACTTTCCTTAATGTCTCCTTCATCCATGGTCGCTTCGATTTTACTCCATTTCTGTGATAATTTTACTGTTTCCTATATTTCTCTCTTGAATTCTGCCAGCTCCAATTCGACTCCTGCTATTTCCAACTCTTCCATGCATCCTTGCATTTCTGCTTTGTATTCTCACTTTTTAGAATTGATTGCTTTATATTTCATGGGGGAAAGATGATTTCAATTGTCCTTTCCTGCCTGGCAATACATATCCAGTGTGTAGTTCCATATCTGTTACTAAGTCACACTCTTCCGCCTCCTTTATTCATAAAACATTTTTTACATAGATATTTTATCAACCCCTTTGAATTGTTTATTATTGAATGTACTGGGCTCCCTAGACCAGCTGTTTGTTAGAGGTTCTTGTCACACAGTAAGGAGGAGGAAAGTGTTAAGGATCTCTTCCTCCAAAATTTTCGAAGACGGACTATTTCCAAAAGTCTTTCACTAAGCAATAACTTAAATATATTAAGTATATATGAAATATAACTTGTTTAAATATATATTAGATATAGCATACTATAAATAAATGTATATCAAATTTAACTTACATGTAAGTAAGTATGGATTTTCCACTATCTCTTCTACACTTGTAGAATACATTGGCAATAAGAGTACTTCTGTTACTCACCCCACTGTCATTCCTGGTTCAGAGACACAACGCATGGCTTTTGCACTGTGTTGTTTCAGAGCCAGGAAATACATTCTTGTTTATTCTCTAGAGACCTGTAGGCGCTGGCCTCTCCCCTCAGCCTCTCTCCACTTCTCACCACGTAGGTTCAACTGGTTGTTGCAGTCCTGCAGTTAGGTTGGAATCTATCTCTAGTTTTGTCAACGTTTACATTGGTGTACATGTTTTGTTATTTCGCCCTTTTAATTCTCCTAAATTTTCAGGAGCCTAGAGGGGAAATGCCGAATGGAAACATTCATGTTCGCCTTAGAATTATCTCTTAAAATTTTGTCACGGTGGGAATTTAATTATTCTATTGCAACTTGATAGAATTAATAACCTCAAAAATTCTGGCAGTTTCCACTATATTTTCACTGACTTTTTCACCCTTTGACCTCCCATCGTATGCTTTTTGGAAAAAGTCTCCAACCACTGAATCAAGTGGCAATAAAATCCCAGCAATTTACAGAACTGAATGAACTACTCAATCCAAAGTCCAGGTTTCTTCTGTTTGAATCGCAAGCATTACACATTGTCTTCCATTGCATTATTTTTCTCAGGCATATTTAAGGATGGGATATAAATGGTCACTCTAAATTTACAGAAGTGTTTCAGTATTTTTACGTTTACTTATTTATATGTATGTATGTATTCATTTATTTATTTT
The DNA here is from genome assembly GCF_007474595.2 of Lynx canadensis. Taxonomy (NCBI): domain Eukaryota; kingdom Metazoa; phylum Chordata; class Mammalia; order Carnivora; family Felidae; genus Lynx; species Lynx canadensis. The sequence continues at coordinate 225,573,636 of NC_044303.2, read as the reverse complement.
GAGACAGAGCATGAGCAGGTAAGGGGCAGAAAGGGAGGGAGAGATTGAATTCCAAGGAGGCTCCACACCATCAGCATGGAGTCCGATGTTGGGCTTAAACATACAAACCCCAGATCATGACCTGAGCCAAAACCAAGACTCAGATGCTTAACCAACTGAGCCACTCAGGCTCCCCTGTCTTCTTTGAGTTATCATATTAGAGAAAGGCCACCGGATACCAAATATTTCAAAAATCTTGTTTTTATTTATTTACTTATTTCTTGTGAGAGAGAGAGAGAAAGAGAGCAAGAGCGAGAGCGAGAGAAAGAGAGAATCCACACTGTCAACGTGGAGCCAAACTACGAGATCATGACTTGAACCAAAACCAGGAGTTGGAGACTTAACCAACTGAGCCACCCAGGTGCCCCCTCCATTTTTATTTAAAGTGTGTTTATTTATTTTGAGAGAGAGAGAGAGAGAGAGAATGAGCAGAGGAGTGGCAGAAAGAGAGAGAGAGATGAAGTCTTATTTTTACCTTCAAAAAATATTTGAAGCTGGGTCTGTGGGATACATAATAAGTTAGGGAACCTGTAGATATGCCTTCATAAAGCAGGCTGGCTCTGAGAAATATATTTGAAAGGTTCTGCTTCAAAGCCCTTTTATGGATTAATTGATCAACTAATGTAAATTTGAATCGCCATTAACAAAATCAACATAATGTGAAGATACTTAAAAATATCAACACTAACATCCCTTACACTAACTTCTCACGTTGTCTGCTCTCCACGTGTGCGTATTCATATATGCCCTCTGAAAACAGATATTCCACTGAAGGCATATTTCAAACTTAAATCTGTCTTTGTGCATGAGATTGGAAAGATATAGCCATGACTAGGCATTCATTTTATCTGGTGATTGATTGTATCTTGTTTCCATGGTGATTAACACCGAGCCCAGTTGCCAGCCTCTGAAATATAACTTACATTAAGCTGTTGGCCCTGGAGCCAGATTTTAGTTAAATGTATTACTTCCAGAAAGAACTTCAATATGGTGGTCCCTAGTAAGACTTGGCTTACTGAGACACTTAAAAACCATACTTTTTCTTACCTTTTCATATTTACCTTACCATCTCCTCACTGTTTACATCAACTTCTTAATTCAGGAGTTATGAAAGCTCACATGCAGCCGGGATCACAGGCTGCTAATCAAGACACATGAGTCGGTCACGATTTTCACTTCTCAGCTCACCTACCGTATATTCCTGGCCCACCCAGTTTGTCTCTGTTTTCTTAGAGGCAAAACATCGCAGTAGTTGTGTTTTCTATTTGCAAGTTATTTTTGACTCACACGAAACCCTTAAAACGCCTGGCTTTTTGGTACATGGAAAAAATTGGGCAAAGTGTTGCTTGAAATGTGTGCATGGTCCATTCAAGTTCACCACAATAAAATAACTTCTGGTTTTAGTTGGTGAAGCTGGAGTGGCTTTGAACTAACCAGAGTTGATAGACCTTGGTCCCCAGAAGAAACCAATTCTTCAAGGAGTCGGCTTTGCTTTAGGGGAAAAAGTAATAACCTTCCAGTTTGGGGCAGCAGAAAAAGAAAGGGGAAAGCAAGAAGGTAATTAGAATTTCTTAACTAAGTGACGTCAGACAGTGCGGATGAGGATTTCTTTTTATTTTCTCTCACCAGTTTCCCCAGTTGGAATTCTGCATATTTCTGTATTTTACAGCTCCAAGTTTAGCACATGCCCCGATGTAGCATAGACATTTAAAAATGTTTCTCATATATCTGTTTTAATAACATTAATCTATATCTAGCATTTTATAGGAGATTGTTAAACCTGTCGCACAACTCTGTAAAGTCACTTGTTCTCATTTTATAACTAAGCTGAAAGATATCAAATGGGTGGTTCTAGATTGTACACCTGATTCTGTGACCCATATGCAACTCACTATTACATCTCACGGCCTCACCTGATCTGTTGACTCTGCTGCCCCACGCAATTACTTCTGCTCAGCTTACATAGAGATGCTAGAAATCATCTATTCCAAACTTCATTTATTTTACAAATGGTAAAACGGAACTCCAGCGTGCTGCTAACTGGCCTAAGAAGACAGAGCCAATTAGTCGTCACTTTGAAGAGAAACACAGGAGTGACCTGATGTCTTGTTCAGTAGTATCTACCGTGGTGTGTGTGTGTGTGTGTGTGTGTGTGTGTGTGCGCGCGCGCGCGCGTGCGCGCCTGTGGGTAGTGGGTCCACGGGGCTGAGAAGACAGTGAATTAAATAATACCTACTTTATTGTGAGAGTGCTCTGTAGAAGATATAAAAACATTTCCGGAGTTCTAAAAGCAATAAATATCCTCAAGTATTGGTTTTCTCATGCAATCTCCTTATGTTCTTTATGTTTTGAATCAGAATCTTACTTTTCCCCAATGAAAGTGGTTATGTTTGTTAGAAGGTTTGGTTTGCTTGCAAGCTTCCTTCTACCAAGAAGACAATTGGTCCTGAAGCCAACAGCTGTGAAACATATAGTAAATACTCTTTCGCCTCCATTATTTAAGGATTTCCTGTAAACTGCTCAAAATAGGGAACTGGTTTTGGGGGCAGAGCCCATAAAGTAAGGAGAGTTTTACCTCCAGTTAATGAGCATATTCTATACATTTCTCTCTCTTTTTGAAACTCTACAAAGGACTGTCTGAAGTATGAGATGTATCAGATTTTGTTGGTGGGAGTGATTGGCCCTGGGTGTAGAAGTAAGAAGTCGGTGCGTTATTTATAGAGAACGTACACAATGATAAAACTGACTCTAATCAGTCTGATTTTTATTAACACCATGACCTGGCAATGTTGAAAAATTACAATGATAAAATACACCTCTGTCCCAGAATGGAAACTCCCACAATATTCACACCCATCAATATACCACTGCCTGGGAAACAATTCGGCAGTCTTCATGTGGAGATCACTTCAATAATTTTGGCTATTTCAGGCTTGAAGTAAATTGTTGAGATAGCTCCTAGGAATAGTATTTTCTGAATGCTTCCACTTTCAAACATATTTGTTTTGATGACCTTAATAAATAAAAATAAGTTTGGCTAGGTGCAAAATTCTTTCTTTCCTTCTTTTCTTCTTTCTTTCTTTCTTTCTTTCTTTCTTTCTTTTCCCTTCCTTCCTTCCTTCCTTCCAGTGTTTGTTCATTTATTTATTTTGCGAGAGACAGTGGGGAAGAGGCAGAGAGAGACAGGGAGAGAGAGAGAAAACTAAGCAAGCTCTGTGCTGTCAGAGCAGAGCCTGATGAGGGGCTTGAATTCACAAACTGTGAGATCATGACCTGAGCTGAAATCGAGAGCCAAAAGCCTAACCCACTGAGCCACCCGGGTGCCCTGGTGCAGAATACCTTAGAAACTTTTTCTTCCCTATATTATCTTAAATGTGCCAGGTCAGTGTTTTCTGGAGTAGAGAGTCGCTCTCAGAGACTGATGACAGCCTGAATTAATCACATTTGCCTGGACACTGAATTGATTTTTATTTTCTGGAAAAGGTTATTTTTTTGTATTTATGTTTTTTCAATTAATAGGTTATCTTTGTAGCAGTGTTAGGCCTGCATAAACCTCAGAGGAAAGTACAGAAAGTTTCCTTCTACCCGTTCATCTTGCCACCATTTCCCCCATTATTAATATCTTGTATTTAGTGTGTTACGTTTGTTACAACCGGTGCACAAATATTAATCCACTATTATCCTACAAAAGTCCATAGCTGATGTTAGACTTTACCTGTGTCGTATGTTATGAGTATTGATGTATAATGCATGTACCCACCATTACTGTCCTAAAAATCCCCTTGGTTCTGCCTAGCCATCCCTTCTTCCCTTTCCCTCCGCTGATCTGTTTACTGTCTCCGTGGCTTTGCTTTTCTGGAATATCATGTAGTTTGAATAATGAATATGTATGCTTTCAGATTGGCTTCTTTCATTACCAATAGTCATTTAAAGTTCTTCCATGTGTTTTCATGCCTTGAAATTTCATTTCTTTTTAAATAGAATATTTTTTTAGAACGTTAGGCTTATAACAAAGATGAGCACTTACCCTCTACTCCCGCACACTCATGACCTCCCTCGACACCAACATCCCCCAACAGAGAATTACATGTTTGTTATAATTGATTAACCTACGTCGATACATCATTATTATCCACAAATTAGATAAAATTTTAATGACATATAAACCTCATTTATAGTTTCATACAGAGTATTTTACAGCTGTAAAAACCCTCCGTGCCTTGCCTATTCATCCATTCCACCCTCCAGTGAAGGGTCCTACTCATCTTTTTCTTGTCTCCATAGTTTCGCCTTTTCTAGAATGTTATATAGTAGGAATCATACATGTAGTCTTTTTCAGACTGGCTTCTTAAACATACTGATATGCATGTAAGATTCCTTTATGTGTTTTCATGAGTTTATGGTTTCTTTCTTTTTAGTACTGAATAATATTCCATTGTTTGGAGATATCACAGTCTACAAATTCACGTGCCAAAGGACATCTTGGTTTCTTCCAACTTTGGGCAGTTATGATGAAAGCTGCTATGAACATCATGTGCAGGGTTTTGTGTAGACATGGGTTTTCAACCCCTTTGGGTAAAACCAAGGAGTACAATTGCAGAATTACAGAGTGAGAGGATGTCAGATTTTGTAAGAAACCATCAAACTGTCTTCCAAAGTGGTTGCACCATTTTGCATTCCTACCAACAAGGAATGCGAGTTCCTGTTGTTCTGCATCCTCTTTAGTATTTGGTGTTGTCAGTGTGTGAGATTTTAGCTATTTGAATAGATGTGTAGTCGTATATCATTGTTGCATTAATTTGCAAATTCCCTATTGACATATGATATCGAGCATCTTCGAATGTGTTTCCTTGCCATCTGTATAGCTCTTTAACAGAGTATCTGTTCATATTTTTCACCCATTTTTTAAATTGGGTTGTTCAATTTCTTATCGTTAAGTTTTAAACTGTTCTTTGTATATTTGGATACTAGTCTTTTAACAGATATGTGTTTTGCAAAGATTGTCTCTGAATCTCTGGCTTGTCTTCTTATTTTCTTAACAGCACCTCTCACAGACCAGAAGCTTTTAATTTTAAAGAAGTCCAACTGATCATTTCTTCCCTTTGTGGTTTGTGTTTTTCGCATTGTATCTGAAATGTCATCCTCAAATCCAAAATTATCTAGACTTTCTTCTACATATCTTCCAGGAGTTTTATAGCTTTGCATTTTATATTTAGGCCTGATCTATTCTGAGTTCAATTTTGTGAAGCATGTAAGATCTGTGTCCAAATTATTTCTTTCTCACTTTTTGTTTCTCTTTCTTTCTTTCTCTTTCTTTCTTTCTTTCTTTGTTTGTTTCTTTCTCTTTCTTCAGTGTGGATGTTCATTGGTCTAGTACCATTTGTTGAATAGACACTCTTTCTCCTTGGATTGGTTGACTATATTTGCATGTGTCTATTTCTGGATGCCGTACTCTTCCATTGATCTATATGTCTATATCCGTTCTTCCACCCTTACCACACTGTCTTGATCAATGTAGTTTTACAATAAGTGAAGGTGAATATGTCACTCCTCCCACTTTGTTCTTTGTTCATCCCTTTTGATACTGAGTTGACAGTTGTGGGTCTTTTGCCTTTCCATATAAATTTTGGAATCAATTTGTCAGTATTCACAAAAGACCTTGCTGCAATTTTATTTCCTGGATTGTGTCGGATGTATACATCAATTTGGGAAGAATTCACCTCTTAACATTGCTGAGTCTTCCTATCCATATGCATGGAATGTGTCTCCATTTTACTGGATCTACAACTGACTTTTACAATTGGTTTTGTGAGATGTACTTTTACAAAATTAAGTTTCAGAGTTTTCTTAGGTATATAGTTGGTCTTTTAAATATTTAATGTTTATTTTTTTTATTTTATGAATATTCTATTGAAAAAAAAAATTTGTGTGAGTCTATTGTATTGCTTTGGCTTCATCTTTTCGGACTTTTATTAAATGTAGGTTGACTCTTTTGACTATCATCTATGTCTACTACTTTATCTTAAATCCATTTTTATTCCTCTCCATTTATTTTTCAATTTTATTATTTTTTAATGTTTATTTATTTATTTATTTTAAGAGAGAGAGAACAAGTAAGGGAGGGACAGAGAGAAGGAAAGAGAGAATCCCAAGCAGGTTCCACACTGTCAGTGCAGAGCCTGATGCGGGGTTCAAACCCATGAACTGTGAAATCATGACCTGAGCTGAAACCAAGAGTCAGATGCTTAACTGACTGAGTCACCCAGGCCCCTGATATTTTCAAATTTCAAAAATGATTCTTCTCATCTTCTCTAACCAAGACAGTATCCATTGTCTTTATTTGTTCTCATGCTTTTTCTAGTTTTCCCTTGCTTCCTGAATCTTTTTTCTTTTCCCTTTCTTTTCTCCTTAATTTTGTGTCCCCTCTTCAGAACTCATTCTTTAGAGCAATTTCCCGATGTTGAGGTTTCTTACAAATATGAATTGTCATTCTTTCATGGTTTCCATTCCTTTAAATGCCTTTAACCCATTTTGAAATTTAGGTCACAGTTTGAGGAGGTGTGTTTTTAGTCTCTAGGGACTTTATTATGCCTGATATTTGTATGTAGAAATTAAAAAAAACTATGTCTATTTATTTCTTGAGAGGCAGAGAGCAAGCTGGGGATGGGCAAAGAGAGAGGGAGAAAGAAATTCTAAGCAGGCTCCACGTTGTCAGCACAGAGCCCGATGCAGGATTCAAACTGATGAACTGTGACATCATGACCTGAGCCAAAACCGAGAGTTGGATGCTTAACTGACTGAGCCATCCAGACCCCTGTATGTAGAATTTGATTGCAATTCCTTTTGTTAAAGATTTTATGTGAAATACGTTTTTCCGTATCTTTAGAATGGAGAGAAAGGGCAGGATAACCTTTCCACTTCTATTGCTTTAGCATTCTTCTGTATTGTTTTCACCGAGTGAACGACAACCAAAAAAGTGTACTCCTTCCTTCTGGGATTTGCCTTCTTTCCTTCCTTCCCCACTTTCATCTATGTTTTTTTGTTTCCTTGGATATTTTTCATATCATTTGCCCTTCAATTCTAGGCTTTGTTTTGTAAGAACGCTTCAAACCGTTGGTGTCAAAAGCCCTTGGATCCCAGACGGCTTTCAGAATTCACTTTGATCCTCTTGCGTTCCATTTGCTAATTGGAATCTTCTGAAACTCTTTCTATTCATGGCTGTTATTCTCAGTGATGTCAGTGCTTACTGGAAGAAGACTTCTCCTCTTTTCTCATCCTCCCAATACCTCTTGTTTCCCCCCTGCTTCCACATACACACGTACTCACACCACGTGGGCCTTGTAGCTGTCTTGCTTTGCCTCTACCCGCCTATATGTTGCCATCGAGTTTCATCAGAGATGTCACGTTTTGGTCTGTTGATCTTGCTATTCAACTGGTGCTGCTTATTTTTTTACTAGAGGGGTAAGGAGTTTCTGGAACTCTGCCAGTCTTGCCACCATCTTCCCAGAATTCAGTGGAAGCCTTTGTAATATTTTTGAATGCTACGTGGCTCAAGCTGGGTCACTCTCTCACTCCACCATCTTTTCTCAGAAGATGTTGTTGTTTATTTTGATTTGACAAATATTTATTGAGTGTCAGGCACTTTTTAGGCACAGGAGATTTAGGAGAAGAGAAAACTCATAAAGCTGAAATTCTCATCATGGATGATGGAAAACAAGAAAATAAATAAGCACCTGCATAATATGTCAGAGGCTGATAAGTGCTGTCAGAAAAAAAAAAATAAATTAGGTACATGCAGAATCACGAATATGGAAAGAAGGTAAGCTTGCTACTCAAAATAGGGTGGGCAGGATGGGCCTCTCTGATCGTTTCATATTTAAAAAGAGATCTGTAACAAAACAAAACAACACAAAAAAACAAGTGAGAGAATGAGGTCTGTGGCTCCCTGTCTGCACAGTGAGTGAAAATTCCAGACAGAGGAAATAGTAAGCCAAAAGGCCCTGAGGCTAGTGCATTCTTGAGGAACAGTAAAACAGCAAAATATCCAGTACGGATGAGGAAGAGGGTGTGAGAGTCAGAGTGGGGGAGGAAAAGCCCTAGCTGTCAGCGTGTGAATCATTCAGGGTCTTACAGATTTTTGCAAAAATTTTGGATTCTTTGCTGATTGAAATGGGAAACAACTGTAGAGTCTTGTGCACTTTAACAACAGGATTTGGCTGATGTGTTAAAAAAAAAAAAAAAAAGATTATCAGTTCTTGAGAGAATCAATCTGCTCAGGAAAGCAAGAGCCAAAGCAATGCAGAGCAGGGAAACCAGTCATCAATCCATGGCAATAAACCAGGTGGGAGATGATAAAGCTTGGATGAGGGTCAAGGGGAGGCAGAAGAGATGAGAAGGAATGGTGAGGATCTTGATGTGTTTTGAGAGTAGCACACTGAAGGTAGTGATCTTGGTCTCAGAGAGTAGAGCTGAGGGTTGGACCTTCAGACCCAAAACCCACATGGAGGCCCTATGTGGAAGCCCATTACTGGTGTCAGGCACACAATTCCAGTCCTTGTTCTGATGTGCCTTTGAATCACTCAATCACTCCAAGAAAGACAATAATAACAATCCTTGCTTTGCATTCAGAGAAAGTCTCAAAGGTAAATAAATCACTGTGCAGCAACCCTTCTCATACCGTTTTCTTTCCTCCCAGATGCTGTCATTTCTATACCACTCTGAAGCCTCTAAATTTTCACCACTCGGAAGGCTTTTTGGCCATTCCCGGCTCCAGGAGGTTCTCTGCTTTCCTTTTGCTCTCTGCGTCAGCTCCCCACTAGCCAAATGGATAGTTTCCTTCACTCAGGCTTCCCTCTCCCGCTGGCCTTTTAACCTCCTGCCTCCTCTCTATCTTCTGATCATCGTGCATTTCTGTGGAGCCAAAGAGGGCACACTCTCCAAGGTCGAAGGTCGCAGCCATGGTTGCTGAGGGAGCCCGGCACCAGGCACAGAGGAAAAGGGGAAAGGCACAGTGAGATAACCTGCTTTGCTTCATGCAGGGGCTGGAGGTAGAGTGGGATGTTACATATGAATCATGCCCTTTCTTTCTTTCCTTTCCAATCTATCTTGCCATTCTTTCTGTGCGCCACAAGGAAATCATTTACGACAGTCTAACGATTTGAGAAATCAAAAAAGCATTCTTGCTTCCTCAAAATCGTCCCATATACGGACTAATGGGGGGAGGAGTGAGATTCTGGAGTGCTGTGTCAAGAACACGTAGGAACTGTGGGTCAAAAAAGATTAGGGACAGCCTAGAACTCTGGAGTACCCACATCTCTGTTGGCCCCTCATGTTCCCACGTGCCATGTGTGATGTGTGTGATTAAGATCCACACATGAGCAGACAGTTTCAGGGGAGGGGCGAGAGGGAGCAGGATTGCATCTCTGGGCTTCAGATCCTCTCCGGCCAAACCTCAGGAGGGACCAAGAAATTAGGAAACATGAAACAATTCCTTTTGAAGGCAATGGTCTCCAAGTAGAGAATCCTACTCAGCGATCACCGCCGAGTATCTCATGACAATGAGATGTGAGGACAAGGTGGTAGCCTTTTCCTGGGAAGGACACAGTGGCAACTCTGTGAACTTTAGAAAGGAAAGAAGCCGGTGTTCCATCCAACCACAGACCTAGTGAAGGAGAAAAGTGAAGTTCGCTAATGATGAGAAGGTGGCTTATGCCGAGGGTTGATGTCACCTTGAACCTTGCCTGAAAGCGTGCAGGCTAGGACTCACACATGCTACTTCTGTTCCTTCTGCAAAACCTTCTTCAAAGCCTAGCTACATTTTCTTGCTGTCAGCTACAAGAGAGGTTCGAAAATGTAATTTCTAGCTGGCAGTTGAAGTGTCAGTTGAACTCCCGGGTCCTCTTTCTTAGGGGTTAGGAGGACAAAAGATAATAATGGGAATTTTAGCCATGTCTGCCCCAAACAGAATTAGGCAGAGAGAACCTGGTACATTCTGAACGCATGTATTTACTATATTGCTTAACTCACATCAAGTTGTGAATTCAGAATCATAAGTTATGTTTAGTTCAGGAATAAGCAAAATAGACTCCTTGCACATCAGGCAATATAGGTGAGGCACAGTCTGGATAGACCATTAACAGGATACATATTCTAATCCTGGGGTGTGACATTTTTATACCAGATAATCTCTGAAATTTCTCATTTGGGGAGAAAAAAAAGATATATATCTTTAACTTCCACAGAATGTCTGAGGTCACCTAAGTGGGCATCCAGCGTAAGTACTTTTCCATATTAGTCATGGAGGTCCATTGGGAAGAACTTGGGTATGTCCACAAACGGGGTCCAAAAATACAATGGCATTACCAGTGGAGTGGGAAGGATTAAATGGGATCAAAGACAAGATAATGGAGGCCCAGTGAAAAGCCTCTGTGAAGGGCTTGGCACTTGAAGAGAAAGGTCTGGACTTTCTAGTCAGAAAGGTGAGTATAAGATGTGAAGAGGCAGATGATGTGAGAACCTCTTACCAGTGAAGGCAAGTGTCTTGGGCCATCAGGAAACAAGGTGAGTCATTGGTTTCTTATGAGAATTGCTTCCCACGCGAAAAGCCTGGTGGTACAGGGCTGCCTGGAGACATGAGAGCAGGAAGGAAAGCTGTGCCCTCCTGACCGTCATCCATCTTGGATTGGACTGATTCATCGTGACTTAATACATGGGGGTTTCTTCATAAATATTTGAGCTGGGAGATTTAGTTCTGATATAATGACTCTGCACCACAAATTTACCAGGGTTTCAAGTTCTATCCAGATGATCACTCCACCATCTCTGGGAGGCTGTGTTCACTCACACCGTCAGTCCCACAGCCACATCACAGGAATCAGGAAGGGGCCACAGCATGGGCCCCTGCAGCTAAAAATGTCATCCATAGGGAAGTCTCTTCCCCAAATGCAAATACCCAGCATCAGAAAAGAGAAACACAGATCAATATCCATTCAGTAGAACAAAATAGTCTATATCCATCTCTAAAGGAATAATACCATGAAAAAATTTTGCATATTCTGGCTAGCAGAATGTTAAATAAAATATGTAAAGCATTCTGCAAAGGAGTGCCTGGTTGGCTTGGTCGCTTAAGAGACTGACCCTTGAGTTCAGCTCAGGTCTTGATCTCAGGGTCTTGAGTTCAAGCCCTATGTTGGCCACTACACAGAGCATGGAACCTACTTTAAAAAAAAAATTGGGGATGCCTAGGTGGCTCGGTTGATTAAGGGTCTGACTGTTGATTTTGGCTCAGGTCATGATCTCATGGTTCCCTAAGTGGGATTCTCTCCCTCTCTCTCTCTCTCTCTGCCCCTCCCCCTCTCTCTTTTTCTCCTCTCTCTCAAAATAAAGAAACATTAAAAAAAAAATTAAAGCATTCTGAAAAGTAAGAACTCAACCAGAGTGCTAGAAAGAGAAAGAGAGAGAGACTAGAGCAGGGGTAAGGAGGAAGAGAGAGAGAAAGAGAGGCGTAAATGTAATTGAAGGTTAAATCTGGATGGTGGGGCTCTAGATGCAAGTAGCACCTGTTTTTTGCAAGTTTGTCTTAGGACACTTTGTTTTTTTCCAGAGGCCTGTATCAGTACCCGCTTTCACTACTCAGAAAGAAACCCGAAGGGGATTTTTGCTTTTACTAGAAAAGGCAAAAAGCAAAGATTATGTCCAGTGTTGGTTTTGCAGCTGGCTTTGTAGAGAGGCTGTGCACACAGAACACCTAACCGGGAGTGGCGCCATCCGGCGGCTTCCCCCCCGGAACCACACCCAGCATCTCAGCGTTTAGTCCCATAGCTTTGAACTGTGACTGTGGGCAGCTGGGCTTTATCTCGATGTATTCTGTTACCTCCATTACCGAGACGCATCTTAAGGTATCAGAAAAATCTAAGAATGGCGATTTTGGAGGGAGGGGTGTCTGGAAATGCTCAAATTTTTTTCATATGCATCTTTGCTCTATGCCATTTCAGCTAATTAAAGGTTTCGTAAGAATACTCTACTTTTAGATGGTGAGGAAAACCTGCATATGTAATTTTCAAGTTTTCTTTTTGTGAGAGTAAAAATGTGTTTCTCTTATACTGAAGATAATCAATGAGTGCTTCTTTAAAACTTCTACTTCTGCCTTTCCCCAAGATACTTGTTTAAAAGACAACATTTTTAACATGGAAATGGAAGCTTAATTTAACATGTCTTCATCATCCCGTTTCTTCATTTGTTGGCTCAGAGGTAGTAAGATATGAATATTTCATGGCAATTTTTTGGGCAATTTTTATATATGGAACAGCTTTCCTGCCTGATCACTTGACATCTATAATTTTGGACATTGTCACAATTATGGGACATTTTCAAAAAAAAGTCTCACCAAGGTATACATGTCCTACGTGTTTGCTAAAAATAAATAAATGAATAAAATGGCAAAGAGGAAAGGAAAAGGCACATGAAGATCAAAGTCAAATAAGGATACCTAAATTAGACCTTAATTCAATTTTCACAGCTGCGATTACGCTGGCAGAAGCTGAGTGATTTAAATGTTCAAGATGCATTGATATATTTGCAGAATTCAAATGCTTCTTGTCTTGAACCCACACACATAGTGACCTTACACCGTGTTTTTCCCTCTGATTAGGGCGGGCGTCAGTGTCTCACTAATAGAAATACGGTCTGAGAGAGGACCCTAAGTAATAGATAATTCCCATGCTGCCCAAATGCTTAAGTGAATTTGAGGCATGTGTTCAGCTTGAAAGCCATTTGGGTAGAAAACCCACCACACACCATTGCTAGGACATGACACAAGGGAAAATGCAGAAAATGAAATTGTTGGCGAAGATAATTACTGTGAGTGCAGTCTGATAGCAGGATGCTTTATGGGATACCACGCTATTGTGAGCCAGTGAAGAAAAGACGTGGTGCTTTAGGTTGAATTTGGAACAAAGAGACAATAGGAGGAGACTCCTTAGTGGATTGGGTACTAAAAGTGTGAAGGTTTTTTTTTTTTTTTTTTTTTTCTGCTAAGGTCACCAGGAAATTGTAACCTGTGAGAACTGGCTCAGTGGGCCGAGTAGTAAGTGTTGAAAGGGTGATAATCCTGCAGTTTCGAATGGCATTGTTTTGGACTGGGGAATACTATTGTGCGACCTCGGGATGTTCCTTTCAATCATCTGAGAAAAGAACAATGGAAAAAGGTAGAATAGCAGCATTAAGAATATGGGATACAAACAAAAATACAGATAAGATTGCGCATTTGAGAAATGATATCATACTTTTCAATATGGTGGAAAATGAAGAGAGAAAATTGAATGAATGCTGAAAATAGAGGTGGTCATGGGTATTATATTCAGAATGTGTCTATTATGAGAATTTCAGTTAAAATGAGCTCGTGTGCAAGATAAAAATAAGCTAGCAGACACATTCTAAAACCAAGGACAAACATTTGAAAAAATACTGGATGGATAAATCATGATTGATAAATGATGTTTGGATTTTACCAAAAAATAATAGTTTCAGAATCTATGTTCAATTTATTTATTTATTTTTAAATGTTTATTTTTTAATTTTGAGAGAAAGAGACAGAGCAGGAGTGTGGGAGGGGCAGAGAGAGAGATGGAGACACAGAATCTGCAGCAGGCTTCAGGCTCTGAGCTGTCAGCACAGCCCCCGACCTGGGATGCGGGGCTCGAACTCACGTGTTGTGAGATCATGCCCAGAGCTGAAGTCAGACTCTTAACCAACTGAGCCACCCAGGTGCCCCTGGAATCTATGTTCAATATAGATCAGTTGTCTGAAGTAAAATATTAGCAGGTCACCAATGAAAGCAAGTCCCAGATCCCTGCATAGAAAAGAGGATCATTTAAGGGCAACGTTGGGGTTACCATGATTCATAAAGAAAAAGTCTTATAAATAAATAAATTTTTAAAATATAAAAGTAGGACATTAACTCATCCCTCTATGCTGAAATTCGATAATCCACAATTATTTATAAAATGAGAGGGATTTTTATTTTTGTTTTTGTTTTTGCATTCGTGGGAATTGATTTATAAGTCAGAAAAGTGGAAAGGCTCATCATATGGATGATAGAAGATGTTGTGATGAAATATTATTATTTTTTGCTTCCCTTAAGGCCCCGTAGTATTGAGCTGCAATGGTACAGCCTGATATATATATTCTTTAATCCAAGTAAATGATTATTTTCAAATATCTTGTCAGTCCACTGCCTGTTTCCTACTGCCTCATCCCAACAATTTCCATTCAACATGTAGTCCAAATCTCTAGTCAAAAGCCAAGAGCCCATCTATCTTAATTATCGTATTCATCAATGAATTTGTTTTTGCCCCTATCATTATTATTTTGATTTCCCACTAGTGTAGACACAGTTGATTGTAAATTTTAGAGATGGATTTGGGACCCAGGTTCAGAAAAGCTGATGGGTACATCTTTATTCACTACCAAAATACAACTAAAATGAAAGAACTATAAGAATAAGTGATAATCCATAGCCACTAGAAAACCTCCGTGGATACCACTAGTGGATCTAAAAAAGGAAGATGTACAAAAGATAGAGAGAAAAAGAGAATTGGATTGCTGAACTTGTAACCTACAGAAAATATGAGCTATGTGTGTATATACAGGAAAACCCTCAGACAGAGACAACATAAACCAAGATAAATAACCCAAGGGCAAAAGAGAGGGAGACCAGACAGAGAAACAGAGGAAGGTCCCCAGGTAATTTCCTGCCACAGTACACAAGGGACATCACCTCACCGAAAGCCTGGAGATCCCCCCCAACTCAGAGAGATCCCGACCAGCCTAACAGGCCAGTCTGCTTTCTACAGCCAGGGCTCTAAAACCTGGTGATCTTAGTTGGATCACCAGGTAGCACCAAGTACTGCAACAGCCCAGGAAGCCCATCCCACTTGCCAGTAGTGATGTAGACTCTCACGTATACCCATTAACAGATTGGCAAGAGTCAAAAACCATTTGAGGAGAAGAAGTAATAAAGTAGAGGTATAAAAAGAACTACCACAAGAAATAGAAAAAAAGAGAAACTTTAAAAAATCTGTTCCTTCCAGTTCTATCTATTATAGTTCTAAAATGAGAAAGTTGCGGGGTGTCTGGGTGTCTCAGTCAGTTAAACATCTGAATCTTGATCTCGGCTCAGGCCATCATCTCACGGTTTGTGAGATCGAGCTCTGGGTGGGGTTCTGCACTGACAGCTGGGAGCCTGGTTGGGATTCTCTTTCTCCCTCTTTCTCTGCCCCTCCCCTCTCAAAGTAAATAAACTTTAAAACAAAAGAAAAGAAAAAAGTTGCTAAGAAGAGACAATTGTGCACATTAATCATAAGAACTACCGTAGCCACTAAATTGAAATATTTAATACCTGAACAGATCTGGCAGAAGGATTGATTATCATGATGATGAAGTTCATTTGCCTAGAACTAAATTTTAAAAAGTGAATAAAACAAACAACCCCCCAAATAAAACACATATAAGAGGGGGAGTATGAGGAAACCAAAGGGCGTATTCAGAAACTGCAATATTTACTCCAGAAAGAGAAAACAAAGAATGAGAGAGAGCGATAATCAAAGTAGATATAAATTCTCCAATGTAAAAATGACTCGTGGTTCAGATTGAAAGTGCTCCTATAATGTCTTACAAGAGTCAGTCTTTCCCAGACGGATTTTAGGTGTCCGGAGAGTTGGGGATGGGTTATCTGGTTTCCCCCAGGGCCTTTTGCTGCCTGTGTTGGGCCAGAGCTGGAACAGATGCTGGGCAGACTACCTGATAGCCAGCCAGGTCTTGTCCACTCTCCGTCTGGAGGTTCTCTGATGCTCCTTGGTCAATGAGGATAAGCTTCTCTCTCTCCGTCCATTGCTACATTTGTGCCCACAATACTGCCTTAACCACGTTCTGTCGACTCATTCTGAGTATGCTCGTGTCTATTCCTTGGTCAAAGAGACCAAACTGTGACGTATCCTACTTATAAAACTGGTGAATACCCGATCATGATACAACAAAATGTACGATTGGAAACCGAAGGCGATGAATCGGAGGGCACTGTTCGAATTTCTCAAAAACTCAGTGCGTATAAGACACATACTTTGGGAAAATACAAACTTGAGGGGAAATCCACTCTTCTATCTGAAAAAAAAAAATCCCTCAAATAAGCAATTACAAATTACATAACCCCGGTGTTTGTGTTTTCAAACAGTCAGGTTTATAGAAATGAAAAGGATAGAAATTATATAGAAATAAATGAAGGACTTTGGCCTACGGTGTATTTGGTCACCATATATTGTATTTGCAAGAAATATATTAAAACATATGAATTTTGTTACTGTTTAATTTAAATCTTTCAGTTTTCCTCTTTTTCCAAAAGTGTAAAAAGTTCTTCAATAGCTTATCTTCTTAAGTATAAATTACATTTGAAAATTTTGCTTCATTTTATGAGGAATCTTAATGCCATAATATAATTAACGAAACATTAAAGCTATTGATAAAAATGTTGAATACAACAGGACTCGTTTTTTTTTTAATCTCTGAGTTATGACACTTATAAATTGCCTACATCTAACTATAATTGTCCAACTTGCATTGTCATCTTATTTCCAATAATATCATAACATTTCTTATTGAATGTTTTGATGAACTTAACACAGGCAGCATGCTGAGATGAAACGAGATATGAAACCACATGAATTTGTGCTACAGCATTTCCATCAGTACAACCTGTAGTACAATGTTAACATTTCCAAAACCCTTCCTTTCCTCATCTACAAATGTGAATTGGGTCTGAGCCAGGCCTGTGATTTGCTTTAACCCATAGAAATGGGTAGTAGGGATACTGGGCCAGTTCAGACCTAAGCCTTCTATTCCAAGGTCATAGTACCTGACTTTTCACTGTAACATTGTACATTTCCCTTCAGCCCCCATACCTCGGGTGTAAGCCCTTTTGATCAGTTCAACAAATCTGCTTTTAAACACTTATACCCTGATCTTTATGGGAAGCACTCTGTGCCTTGTTGGGAGATTATCTCTCTGATGTCGTAGACCATGGTCTAGAATATCCAATCTTTTTTCATGAAGCCTGCAAACATTATCCATGTGTTCCCTATATTCCCTTTCATTTCTCATCAGGAAAAAAGAAGTATTCTGCCTGTACATCTAGTCTTCTGGTTTATGAGAATCACCCTAAAAATAAATATATACTCTCCCTACTCCCGTATTTGTCTAGGGGAATCAAACATATATACTGATTGACCAATATCATCTCAATATCCTCATGATGTGTCTGTCACGTGTGCTACAGAAAGTTTTCCTATTACTCATGTCAAGTCAGCAGAGTCTTGTGTCCATGCTCCTCAGCAGGTGTCATTAGACCCTGCTCTCAAAAGCATAGGAGCAGGGAGGGGGCAAAGGAACCATTTTCCCAAAGTTGCAGCTTTTCAGGGAGCCTGAGTGACTCAGTTAGTTGAGCATCGGACTCGATTTCGGCTCAAGTCATGATCTCATGGTTTGTGCCATCAAGCCCCAAGTCAGGCTCTGAGCTGGCAGCAGGGAGCCTGCCTGGGATTCTTTCTCTCTCCCTCTCTCTCTCTGCTCCTCCACTGCTCATGCCTCGCCTCTCTCTCAAAATAAATAAACAAACCTTTTTTTTTTTTTTTTAAAGTTGCAGCTTTTCACAGAACATTGGAGGTATCTGGACAAAATAGTTGTTAAATGTAATGAAACATTCAAGCAAGGTTTTGAAAGAAGTGCCTCTTCATTTATGCGAATGAATCATCATTGGTCAAACCCGTGATTCACAGAAAAGACAAAGAAAGATGTCGCCCTTTTCAACTGCAAACTCCTCAGTCCCTCTTCATGCATTCCATGAGCTGCCCACCTTTGCTTCTTTGAGCCTGCCTTTGCTTCTTCTGTTTATCTGCCATTGGTTTTTGCTCTGTTTAGTTTTGTTTTTAACAAGATGTCCTCCTCCAATTACCTTATTCTTTTTAGACTGTTTGCTTAACCAAGAGTCGTACCCCAATATAAAACTCACTGTCTTGGCAAAGATTTTTGTGTGATTTGTATGGTTTCAAATGTACACAGATTCTGCTCTTTTGACGTTATTTCTATTCCGTTTCCTTCTTATAAACGACACTATTGTTAAACTGAGTTAGATTACCTGCACCTCTGAAGGATTCTTTTTTCCTTCCTCCTTTCCCTTAATTAAGAACTTTAAAACTGAAAGGAAACCTAGAAACCATCTGATCATGTTCATTCTGAAGAAACTGAAGGATAGGAAGGTGATATGACTTGCCAAAGTAACCCAGCAGATTAGTGGAAATCGGAGGCGATTCCAGGTCTAGTGTTGATTCGAGGCTCACTATTCTTTTTTTTTATTATTATTTTTAAAGTTTTATTTTTTTTTTATTTTGAGAGAGAGAGAAAACATGAGTCAGGAAGTGGCAGAGAAAGAGTGGGAGAGAGAAAGAATCCCATGCGGGGCTTGACCTCACAAACTGCGAGATCATGATCTGAGCTGAAGTATGATGCTTAACCGGCTGAGCCACCCAGGGCCCACTATTATTTAACTGTTATGGAGCTCTTTACGGATTACCTTGTTAAAAGGGTGTAGAAACATTTTTACTTTCCAATTCACAGAGGATAAAGGGGTGACCACGAAACCTGCTCATCCTAGGGTTGTTAAATTTCCTGGCTAGTTCAGAAAAAAAAAAATACAACAAATATCATTACAGACAAGAAAATTTGCTCACTGTGTATCCTTCTTCAATCCAGAGAAAAACTAGTACCCATGGACTTCCTGCTGAACTACCAAGGTGAAATATTACCTCGATCTGTACTTGCTCAACAGATCCTTTTGAAAACTGGGCAGAGTGGATTCTTGAGAGAGCTGTCCTTAGAAAACCAGGTTACAGCCATTGCTGCCCCTCTTCTGTTCATCTCTACTCATTTTCTAAGAGTGTCAGTAATTACCAATAGTTAGTACCTACCTGGTAGCAGTTCCAGCCTCTTTCAGCAAATAGCACAACTTTTGAGAGCAAAATGTCCAAGTAATCCACTCTTGCCATTGACAGTTGGCATTTATTGCTGACCTTCTGTATTCATTTTTGCAGAAAGCCATTGTTCCTCAATGGGTGTTGTATCCCTTTCCTTGAGACTCTTGCATTTGTCAACAGATTTATCCCCTTTTGTGGAACTTGTATGATTTTCATGTAGGATAGAATCCTAAGACAGTGATTTTCAGAAATTTTCTTTCTCGCATGGCAAATATTTTGTTTATTCGTTCTTTCAGCACACAGTTGTTGAGTACGTATTGCCATGGCTTGGGACCAGAAGGAGGAGAAAAAATAGAGAGTGACAGAGAGAACAAGAGAGAGAACATGGAAGAATGACAATACCCTTGACTTTCCGTGGCTTTCAATATCTTACAAAGATAAATACAGAGTGTGTCATAAGTAATATAATAGGAGAAATAAAAAGTACTAATAAGGAATAGAGTGGTGGCAATTTACCTAGTTTTAGAAAAATTTACCTAGATGGCATGGTTTCTAAACACGCTACTGGGTCGTGTGTGTGTGTGCATGAGCGTGTGTGTGTTTCATGAATTAATTATCTACTTTTAAAATGTGGGAATGTCGGAGCCACATCATCAAACATTTACACTTGGCTGCAACAGAACCCATTGTGGTATTTACATTCTTCATATCTACTTTGCACTTAAAGAAGCCAGAGTTCAAAGAAGTCAAGGTAAAAGATTAAGAAGGTTAAGGCAGAAAAGCCACTGGAGTCAATATTTCAACCCAGATCTTTGACCTCAATTCTCATGTTTTTCTACTATATCCTGTGAATCCTGCAGCCATCGTGTGGAAATACTACTAAAGTTTACAAAAGCCTTGTAAGTTGCTGAATGTAGCATACTAGTCAGTGACAAAGCCAGAGACAGCTACACAAGAAACGTGTTTTTTTTTCTAATAAAAACAAACTCCTACAAGGTCCAGGTTTATGGAGGGTCCGAGCTTCCTATTTCTTCAGCTGTGGTCCAGCCAACCCTCTCTTCCTAAGGAATATGATTTTCTAGAGCCAACCATGACCTCCCAAGATCTTCCTCAACCTCTAGTGTTTGTTAAGTTTAAGAATGATCTTTATTCTATGCCAGCACCAGGTCCCCAGAGAAAAACATCCTTCCCAATTAACCTCCTCTATACTGTTAAAAAAAAAAGTAGCCAATAAAGATCAGGATGCCTCTATTAATATTTACATCCATTCATTATTTCTTAAATAATTACATCTGAGGCTCATGAGACAATGGTTCCAGGCACTGGGGAAATGGTGATGAACAGACAGACAGTGTTTCTGCTCTACAGGGGCTCGTTTTATGGCAGGGGAAGGGAGACGATAGAGATACAGTAAAAAAAAAAAAATTTGGAAGCGAGTATGTTCTTGGAATAAAGAAATCAAGATGGAGGAAAAGAACATGGTGGCAAGAGCAAGTGAAATGGAAATGGAATGCAGTTGGGTGGTCAGGGGAGGCCTCATTAATGTGTCTGTGTATCTCTGGAATGTGTATATCTCTGGAATATAATCATCTCTGGATGGCAGCCCGACAGCCTGGTCTTTCTTTTTCCGGGCCCTGGTTGTGTTTGGTACCATGAGATCCTGTGCCACAGGGGTCCGACCCACCACCGGTGGATAAATCTAACCTAGTTTAAGATAATGCGTTCTCCCAAACCATACACAGCCTTAGGCAATGAAATGTCAAGGGGCATCTCCTGGAGGCCTCTTCAGAACATTTCCTCCACCGCTGGAAAGGGAGGCATGTTCTGAGCATGTCATCAGGCCACATCTGAAGAAGCTCCATTCCCCCCCCCCCCCCCCCCCCCCCCCGTGAACATGAGGCGGGCCGCTTACAGCTTAGATGGAACACTGGGCCAGATAGAAAAAGCACCAGTTCTGATGACATCGTTAAGCATTGGAATATAGAAGAGTCTGTGTCTGGATTTCTTGCTGCGGAAGAAATAAACCTCTCCTTGCTCAAATCTTTGCGATGTGAACCACCCTACCTGATGCAGAAGCCATGTAATGGTTTGAGTGTATATGTGCATCTTTGTGAATGCATGGGAAGTGATGTCCCTCGTGGGGCCAGTCATTACCCTTTTATCTAGCGACTATAAACAGTTCTTAGGGCAGATAGACAGCATGGTATGAGAGAGAGCCAAAAGGAGAGCAGTATTGGGGTCCCAGGGTGGCTCAGCCAGTTAAGCGACTGACCCTCAGTTTGGCTCAGGTCGTGATCTCATGGCTTGTGAGTTCGCGTCCCGCATCAAGCCCTGCGTCAACCTCCACACTGACAGTGCAGAGCCCTACTGGGCATTCTCTCTCGGCCATTCTCTCTGCTCCTCCCCCATTCATGTGTGCGCAGTCTCTCAAAATAAATAAGTAAACTTAAAAAAAAAACATGTAGAGAAGAATTGAAAAAGAATTAGAATATGCAGATGATGTGAAGTGATTGGAGCTACATGACTAAGGAAAACATCAGTAGATGACGCCAGCTAAAATTACGTGATCTGGTTTATAATGTCTTATGTAAAAAACCATCCTGAATCTGGACAATCTCTTTGGGTCAAACAAGGATTCTTTCCCCATATTAGTTAGACCACTTAAGTAGTGGGGTTATTTGTAAGCCTGCAGCAATTAATTTCCATGAATTTACTTGGGAGTATGCCATATTCACAATTCTATTTAAGTATGTGTATTTAAAAAGAACTAATTTTGTTTAGGATACATACATATACAAGGAACACCAGTAACTCTAAATTCCACTCCTATAAAATCTCTGAAGTCGCCAATGACAAGCACATCACCTCAGTCACTTCTGTTGACAAAAGCTGAGGCCTATTTCTAAATCAAGACCGATAGCTTTTTCAGCAGCATCTGAGAACATTCCTCATACCTCCTCCCTCTGTCTGGAGAGCTACAGAATCCTTCTCATGATTAAGAATGCTAGGCAACACCTGAAAATAGGGGTATTTATGCCATCTACTGGAGTTTTTTAAAAAATGCTTTTCCAAATATTGGATGTTCTCTTCTTTTACAAACGTGGAAACGTAGGCTATTTTGATTTTTACTGAGAGTACCAAGGCACCTTTAAGTTCTCTGAAAATTTGAGAAATGTGAATGCACAGCTCAGTTTTCTCTTGGTGGTAGTGCATCTAGATGTTATGAGATGGCAGAAAGCCATCATTATATCATTTTCAAAAATGGGGATATACCTAAATCATCTCAAGTGTCACTTGCTTTTTGTCCATGTTAAAATCCTTCCCCCCCGTGAAGTTGCATATTTTTTTAACTTCTATTAGCTTTTGATACAAAGAGGTCAATATGTTCACTATGATTAAATGAAATGTTACTTCCTCTGCTTATAAGCCTCACTCACCACATACCTGATCTTTATGGCTGTGTCCCCATCGATTATATCTTCCTAGCTCGTAGATTTCCAATCTGATATGTATCTTTTCATCAGTTCATCAGGCTTTGAAAAAACAAATCCCAAAAAAGTCCTTTCCATCAAGTGGGGAAAAAAAAAATTCTTTCACTGGGTCTTTTTTTTTTTTTAAGCGTAGACCAGATATTCTAGACCTCATGTACTATTGTTTTAAATAAAGGCATTGTGGATCTGATATATAACTACACTTGTGGATTATAATCTGGTATATCTTTTCCATGTGAAAGACATTGTCAGCAGAGTGAAAAGACAATCTGTAGCTGAGATTTTCCAATCACCTTTCTCACAGAGAACTTATATCCAGAATAAAGAACACCAAAACTCAACAATAAGAAAATTAACAACCTCCCCACCCTGAAATAAACAAACTCTTTAAACAGACACTTCAACATAGCAGGTGTACCGATGGTAAAAAGGCATATAAAAGATGCTCAAAACCAGTAGTTATTAAGTGAATATAAATGGAAGCTACAGTGATATTCCAGTACACTCTTAGTAGAATGTTTAATTAAAAATATACAGATATTGACTAGGGTGCCTGGGTGGTTCAGTGAGTGAAGCATCTGACTTCAGCTTAGGTCATGATCTCATGGTTCATGGGTTCGAACTGTGCTGACAGCTCAGAGCCTGGAGCCTGCTTTGAATTCTGTGTTTCCCTCTTTCTCTCTTCCTCTTCCCCACTTGTGCTCTCTCTCTCTCTCTCTCTCTCTCTCTCTGTATCAAAAATAAATAAACATTTAAAAAAATACTGACCCTAACGAAGCAATGGTGAAGATACAGGCCACTTGGGGCTCTCTCATATTAATGCTGGGAATGCAAAACGGCATAGCCATTTTGAGGAAGACAATATAGTAATTCATCATACAGTTAAACATACATTTTCTTATGACCTAGAAATCCCACACGTTGGTATTTACTTAAAAGAAATGAAAATTTATGTTTATACACAAAAATTACATGTACATATTTATAGCTACATTATTCATAATCAGTTAAAACTGGATAAAATTCAAGATGTTGTTCTGGTGTATGGAAAGACAAACTTTATAAGGCACAACTATACACTGAAATCTGAGTCAGCAATAAAAAGAAATGAATTATGGATTCATCAAAGAACTCATCTTAAACTCATTTTGCTCTGTGAAAGAAGCAGGCCCAAGAGCTACATATTGTTTGACTCAATTTATATAATTTTTTTGGAAAAGGGAAACTGTAGGAACAGAAAAGAGATCAGTGGTTGCCAGGGATGGGAGTGGGGCTTGATTAAATATAAGCAGTGGAAGAGAATATTAAAACAAATGGAACGCACAAAGAATGAATTGTACTATATGCAAATTAAAAAAATCAACCAGAATATGGAATGCAAGATGGAATGCAAATATACGATATTGAAAAAAAAAAGCAGAAAACATGACCATTGAGGGTAGCAAAGAAAATAATTAACCTAAGTACTTTGGAAATCAGAATATGATTAAATACTCTAGGGCTTAAAAAAAACTGCACTGTACATAAAATCTATATTTGGGTTAATAAATCTGTTTTTCTAAGGAGTATGGGTATCAGAATCCTGAAAATACTTTTTGCTTATACTAGGATCAAATAACTAAGTGCATATATTATATGTATTGAGAGTCAAATTTCTTACTGTTAGAGCAGATATAGATAAAAAAAGGGAAAGGCTATAATTAACCCCATGTAGGAATTAAATCAGAGGTATCATTGTAAGGCTATGATTTTTAAAGATAGATAGGTGCATGGAAAATAGATAGATGATAGATAGATAGATAGATAGATAGATGATAGATAGATGATAGATAGATAGGTAATGTCTGTATCTGTGTTGAATGGTATAGACACATATATTTTCTTCCTTTATCTGCTGAGGTCTATATTCAATGATACTGTATTAGCAATGAGCATACTTAGAGCCCAGACCTTTGTATCTAAATATCATTCTCCAAATTAAAAAAAAAAAAAAAAAACAACAGGATTCCTTGAAGAAGTGGTTGATTCCAGGGCTGGTGCAGAGTAAATGCATGGACTTAGATGTAGCTCTGGAAAGTAAGGAATTACTCAAATAAATAAATAAATAAATAAATAAATAATGTTAACTATGTGAGGTGTTGGACATGTTAATTATCTTGATCTTGGTAATCATTCACAATATATATGTATATCAAATTACCACATTGTACACTTTAATTTGTTGATTGTACAATTATATTTGTCCATCATCATCATTAGAATAAGAAAATAAAAAAGGCAAGGGGAATGTTGAAAGGGCATAAGAGTCAACATGCAGCGGCTCCCTGTCGCCAAAGCTGGAATACTTTAAGCCACAAAATCATGATGATATTGGATGAAATACACAGAATAAAATAAGAATTTATACATTCATACTGATAAAAGTATATATTTTAACAACTTAATGAGGAAGAAGGGACACTTCTCCCTTACAGAAAAACTTCAATGGATAAATGTAGGAAAAAATGAAGAAAACAGAAAATCACCATTAACGCAGCATGGCATTGTTGCAGGAAAATTCTACCAAGGAGTGCTAAATTTGATAGGCAAGACTGTGAGTACAATCAGGATATGTATTAATTACAAAGGGAAGAAGAGTAATTACCAGTAAAGAAACCAAGTAGACACCACGTTAAGTCATCAAGATTAAAACAATCAGTATGAACATCATGTACTTCCGATGCACTGAGAAAGACAAACATTTCTATGGTATTTTTGCCAAAAGTGTATAATCTCCACCTAAGCATGAGAAAAATAAGATTAACCCAAACTGAGGGACATTCTACAAAATAATGTACTAGGCCTCTCCCAAAGTGTCAAGATCATGAAAAACAAGGAAAGACAGAGCACTTTGATGAACTGAAAGAGACTAAGGAAATACAAGAAGTAAATGCAATGTACTGAATCCTGGAACCAAAGGGGAAAAGGTGGAAAAGGTAGTGAAAAGCCAGATAAGTCTTCAGTTCAGTTTGTGATATTACATTCATGGGAATTACACAGTTTTAATGAAGTTATGTTATGGAACAGGTTAATATTAGAGGGTGCTGGATCAAAGGCATATGGGAAATTTCTGTGCTAGTTTTACAATTTTCCTGAAAATTCTAGTTATTTCAAAATTAAATTTAAAAATAGTGTAAACTCCTACTTTTTTAAAGGTAGTTGTCTTATTAATATTTAACTACCAGGGTGTGTGTGTGTGTGTGTGTGTGTGTGTGCTGCATATTAATTTCAAATTTAGAAGTCTGTATGTTTTGAGCCATTTCATTCCAATTTTCATACTTCTATATTGGCATACTTAGATTTTTGCTTTAATTTTTTAATTTGTCATGTTTTCTTTTTCATTTAAGATGTTAATTTTTAACTTCTCTTGATTTTTCTTGACTTTTTGAAATGTCAATTTGATGTATTAACTCTCTGGAACCAATTTTTCATTTTATTGATGAATTGGTTTTGTTTTCCATATCCTTAACATATTTTTACATACGAATTGCCTGCACTATATACCACTCCTTTTTGGTTTTCCTTTTTATTTTCTTAAATCCATCAACCTAAATCAAGAGGTAAACCAAGGCAAGTCCAAACTACCGGAAATTGAGGGCTTTTTTTTTTGGTGGGGGGGGATAGTAGAGGAATACAATTTGGGGAATGCATGCTGTAGCAAGCTACAGGCTGTCCATCGAGGTCTGGGGATGGCCTGTATTTATGGGCAAGGAAGGCAAAGAGGGGGAATGTCCCTCCATAGTTCAAGCAGGAAGTTCATAGGCTTGAGGATGAGGAGAGATTCTTGGTGGATGTTCATCGGTCAGAAGACAAGAATCTGTCTTCTCTAAATGAGGCATTTATCCGGCTCTCAGCTCTTAAGTTCAGTTCTCTTGAGGACACCTGTGTGAGATTCATTTCACATCCTCTGGTTCCATTTTATTATTTATTTATTTATTTATTTATTTATTTATTTATTTATTTATTTTAAAATTTTCAACGTTTATTTATTATTGAGAGACAGAGCATGAGCATGGGAGGGGCAGAGAGAGGGGGAGACACAGAATCCGAAGCAGGTTCCGGGCTCCGAGCTGTCAGCACAGAGCCCGTGGCGGGGCTCGAACCCGCAAACTGTCGAGATCATGACCTGAGCCGAAGTCGGACGCCCAACGGACTGAGCCACCCAGGCGCCCTTCCTCTGGTTCCATTATAAATTGAAATCTTTTCGAAAGTTAAAACTATAAATATTCCTGAAAATCATTTTTTTCTAGTCCAGAATTTTTGATGAATGTAGCGTTATCATACTGTTCTGTTCTAGATCGCTTGTCATTTCTTTTTAATTTTCGAGTCAGGCAGAATTTGGGGGTATGTTGTTGAAATTTCCAAGCATCTGATCTTTTTGATTATTTTCTAAGTTTCACATTTGATTTCTAATTTATGGCACTGTGATTAGTAAACATGGCTTACACGTATTATTTTGAGGAATACCTTAAGATTTTCTTTTTTCATCAATTGCATGAACATTTTTGCAAATACTTTCTTTGTGTCTGCTAACACACATATAATGCTTTTCAACTGTGTCAGTTAAATTGTCCATAGTTTTGTACTTGACTTTTCTTTTCCTAGAGTTGCACTTAAAGATATTTACAATGATTATGAATTTCTCAGGTTCTAATTCTAGTTTGGTTAGTTTCTGCATTTTGTAGTTGGAGATTATGTTATGCGTTAGATGTACAGTTTCATGATTCTTCCAGTTTCCTGGATGTTTTTTTTTTCTAGACTGGAGTTGGTAAAAACTGGCCAGGTGTAGGATTGTGGATAATACTTTAAAAATATATTTTGTCTTCAAGTCTTTGAATATATTATGTTGTAGTCTTCTTTATACAGTGTTACAGTCAAAAGTTGGATGTCAGTTTGGTTCTTGTTTCTCTCTGGGGATTTTTTTTTCACCCTAGGACCTCTTAGATTTTTTTTCCTTCCCTTATCCTTTATCTTTGAGGATCTGATATCTGCCAACATGCTGTTTGTTTTTAATCTTTATATTTTGCTTGCCTCTTGATGGACTCTTGTGATCCGAATACTCAGGTATTCATTCTTTGGAATTCTCTCCTATGATTATTTTTTTTTTAATTTTTTATATCTACCACTTTTCATTTCTCTTCTTTAATTCTGTAAGGAGGCAGATGCCGGGACTTGTGAGCTTTATCTGACCCTTATTCTTTCCTTTTTACCCTTCCTTCTCTATCATATTTGTATTGCATTCTGGGAAAATTATGGTTTGATCTTCCAGATGATAATTCTTTTTATTCGTATCCACTTAGACCATCTATTAATCTTTCAAAAGATATCAGCAAGACATTTATATACGTAAATATTATTTTTAGTTGGCAGCCTTATCTTGTCTCTTGAACGTAACATCCTCACTCATTTTTCTGAAGATATTAATTGTTCTTAACTTACTGCTTCTTTTGTTGGTTCTCTTGATATTTTTAGGGATAGGGTTTTCCTGCTTGTTGAGTTTCTTGTCCTCACTTGTCACTCTTGGCTTTGCCTAAATCTCTCTTGGTTCTTGACCATACCTTATGTCTGTAGTGAGGTTATCTCTGCTATGTCTTGTGTGCATATATTTGGGAGAATGTTTGGGGGCCACCATTATTTTTAACATCCCCACCTGAGATGAGATGTCATAGTGGGAGATCCGGCCACCTGAAATACCTCAGTAGCCATTTTTCTGCATGTGAATGCTTTTGTTATTTTCAGGGTCCACCACACATTGGGAGTAATGTCCTATCCTTTTAATTGCTGCTTCTTCCTGGATCGAGGGAGGAAGCTACCAATCACCTTGTTGCATGACCGTGGGGCTTCTCTGGTTTCCGTATCTATCTCCTCTGTGCATTGAGTAGAGGAGATGCTTTCTAGGCTCTCCCTTAGTGACTGGGCTCAGCTGTCAATTCTAATCTGTTATTTCCCTTTCCTGCCAAATTCCACTTCTTGTTTGCTACTTTGGCTCTCCATGAACATACGCACGAGGGGGTACATATAAGTGTTTTATAAGTGCTTATTGTCATAGGTTTTCCAGGAATGGAGAGCTTACAGAATGTGTTTAGCTTATCATCTTGAAGCAAATATTGTTTTTCTAGAGATGACTCATAAGAAATTGCCATTTTTTATGGCTCAAAATCAACTGAGTATTAGTAATTTCATATGGTTCTAAGGGATAATTTATTAATCGTTCCCTTCCTTGTAGCATAAATTTTCTGTATGGTTTGCATTTCTAACTCAGTTATCAGGTGGTAAAAATGAATGCTGCCAATATATACCAGCCACTGTTTTATTTTCCGACATGCTTATTTGATTCTTTAGCAGAGCAAGTTCTTGAAAAAGCACAGCAATAAACACAAGACCAATTTTTTTCCACGTATCTGTGTGGATATGGCCCAGTTAGATTTCCACATTTGGGAGATGGTGTCTCCAAAATGAACACAAACCTAATAAATGTGGGCAAGGTAGCTAGTCTGTGCTATGGTTTTTGGGGTTCAACTCATGCCATCTTCTGCAGTACATCTGCCTCAATTTACCAAATGTCCCAGGGCTATAAATATTTGGGGATCCTATATTTCTTGGGCTGTTCTATGACTGCACTGATTATGCAGTAAGTCAGGAAAGTCGCCATTCTCTCAACCTGCAGACATTCTAGAGTGTCCCAGCCAAAGAGAATTCCTCTGTTACTTCCTTCAAGTTTTGTAACATGGTGTGTATAAGGATCTTACAAGCTCTTGGTCTCTTTCTTTTACAGCCTGGAGCCCATCTGGCCCATCTCGCTTCTTATCTGAGGAACTGAGTTTTGGGGAAATTTTCCCAGCTAATGTTGCACATTTTCACCCTGGAGAAGTCCTGTTTCCCCCAACACTCCCTTCCCACACATGGGGAACTTAAGTCAACTGTGTACGTATTTTTCACCGGGGCTCAGCTCACTCTCTTCTCCTTTCTGATAATGTCTTTCAGTCTCTCTGGGTCTAACTACAGATGCAGAACACTGGAGGCTGGAAAGGTCACACCTAGTACTACTTATTTCTCCCTCAGCTCAGAGGATGCAGAGGTCTTGGTTGCAAGACTAGACTTGAAAGTAACCGAAAATCACCGAATTACAGGATCTTCTACAACTTACAGCCCTGCAAAACAAATTTCTGGTAACATTTGCTCGGGGTTTTTGCCACCTTCCCCTTTTATCTCCCTTGGCACCAGCCGAGAAGTCTAAATGAACTCATTCCAGAAACAGAGAAATTATTTCACTTTGCATTTTCACTTGGAATTTTTCATTTCCTCCTAAAATTCACCTACTGTTTAAGTAGAAAATGGTCTCAAGGGCCAGAGTCCCACATTTACAGTTCTCCTTGTCAAAAGTGGATTTTCTGATTCTAAAATGACAATAATACTACTGCTTCTCATACAACCGGGTAGATTCAGGGTTTGGGAAAGCCGGAAGCATAGACAATAGTACGTGTTCTTCTCAAGGAAAATAATGCAAAAGGACAATCAAGAAGTGAGATTAAAAAGGAGAACCTTTACAATCCGAAAAGGAAGAAGAATTACGATTTTTAAAAAGCTGACAGGTTAAAAACATCACTAAGTCACAAAAATATTTTCATTTTTCACTGCCTGACCTCTCCATTCTCTTCTCCCCTAATTATTGGGCTCGATGCTTTCATCACTGTTCCATATGATAATTTGCATGTATTTATCATACCTGATCACAATTTAATTTTTATTATTGCTAGCTCAGAAAATTTTCAGTCGCATCTTTTCTTTTTCTTTTTTTTTTTTTTTTTTTTTTTTTTTGCTTTTTTGAAAATGCCGCGTATACTTTTAGGATGGCTATTTGAGAGGCCCTCGGTCAGGGTTTTTCCACCTGTGAGCGATTTTCTTGTGTGCTGGACGTTTTGCAATTCCTGACAGGAATTCCAATTAATTCTGTTTTGCAACATTCCCGTCCAAAAGGATTTTTTTTTAAGATGTCCAGCACATTCTTGCAGGCACCTTGTTTTAAGATGCCTTTCTCCGAGGCGAGAACTTCCATTTTGACTCTGTGTTGAAAACCGAATCCACCACGACCTGTTTACACTGCTGATGATGGAGGATTTTTTACCAGCTGCCTCCCGACTTCACCCATTCCAAGTCTAGTTGCTCCCTCACCGCCCTCGTACGTCTGGTGCCAGGGGCTGGAGGGCGTGTTCATTTCACGGTGCATCCTCTGGGCCAGAGCCAGCCGGCTCCCCTGCAAAGTGAATTGGCAGGGACTCTAGACATGTTCACGGAAGCCCTTACACCCTGGGAAGGCAAGCGATAAATTATGTCTGCTGAAAGTAACTATGAACTATGCACAGAGAATCCACTAAACCCTAGCTCAGGGTAACCGCTCATCAGCCTCTGTTTGTCGGTTTCAGTCGTACTTATTTCAGTCATTCCAAAAGCATTGGGCAATGGGTATGTATGAGAGCAAGGGGGGTTAATCAAACGGAGGAAGAGGACAGGCTTAGTCAAGTGTGGCTAAAATACCATACCCTTCCACATTTCACATGCTCCCAGGGTATCTCCCTGGGTACCTTCGTGACGATGCACTTGAGTTACAGCAGCGTTACCTAGATTTAAAAGCAAGAGCAAAAAACTTTAGTGTTTTCTCGCTCCTGTCTGTTGCACCTCCCCGTTCTCTAGAAAGAGCTGTTCCAGTAAGAGTGGATCACATGGGCTATAAAAATTCAGCCAAAGGGAATGTAATGTGAGTTGTTTTTGTAGGCAGCAATTTACACACTTCAAACAACTCTCTTCATTTTCTGGAATTCTTATGTTAACGCTGGCAGCCCTTAACAAGGTATGCAGGCATTTGTTACTATTGGCTAGAGCTATGGTAGGATTGGAAAACTCCACTTTAAGGTCCTGTCATCAATAGATTACAGGAGGCTTCAGAGAACACCTGAAGAAGTTGAGAAAATGCACAAACACCATTGCACTGTCTCTTTGAACTAATTCTCTCGTGCGGCATTTGTGATTATTATTGTGAATGTAAGCAAAGAATATTCACTCTAATGCTAACTATGTTGCTATTATTAATGGCCAGTATTATTCCAACTATGGGCCAATTTTCAGCTTGTGTAATTACACTCTATCTGATTATAATTATCATACAGATGTAATTTAACAATGCATAGTTTCAGTGCCCTTTTCTAAACTTTTGAATAACATTGTGGTTTATGAAGCATTGGTGTGAGGTGATTCCTGATAGCCTGTGGCAACTTGAAATGCTTGAAAAGAATGTGAAAAACATATATATCTAATTTCAAAACTCAAGCTTAAGATCTTGCTGGCATTATAATAGTGTTTCATTCTTCCGGATTGCATAGTGATCCCCACGGATCCCTTAAGCCTCTGGAATCTGCAAATCTCTTCTAACAGGATCTTCATTTTTTACAAAAGCTGCCTATTCAAGGCTACTTCCAAAGGAGTATTTTTCTATGACATAATAAGAATTAAGTAATACCCTCAAATAATGAATATCTATTTTGCTCAAGGCTCTTTTCTGTTCTGTAGACAATTAGATTATCATTCTTGATCTCTAGGATCCTCTAACCAATGGAAGAAGATAATGACACAAAGGAAGATACAGATGTGCTTCCTTAACATGTGTTTATGTTGTTAAAAGACCAATAAAGAAAAGGAAAAAAGAAACTGTATTTGATAACATTCAACATAGGTGTTCTTTCTCACTTTTGCTTCTCTCCCTCTACCTTTCCCTCTCCCTCTCTCACTCTCTCTTTCACACACACACACACACACACACACACAATTACATATAAAATCAGGATCAATAAAAAGGTGTTCACTAGCACCACTCTTATTTAATATTTACTGGACATTAAAGTCAATGCAAGGTGGCAAAATTAACATCAGAAGTTAATATTAGAAAAAAAGCCACATTATTGACTGCATATGATTTTATTGTTTACCTCTAAACTCCTTAAACAGCACTGCAGAGGAACAGGAAACTATCAGAACAATAAAATATAATTAGAACCAAGAAGAAAAGCCAACAACTTAAATGGATGCAAATCAATATAAATATCAAGTTCACTACTATTTCTAGAAATAACAAACTAAAAAATATGATGGAGGCAATATTACTATATCTAATAAGGACAGAAATATAACAAATTAAGAAGCCTAACAAGATATGGGCAAAACTTATACTAAATCTTATATACATTTGAATAGTTAAGGAAATAAATGCAAAATAGCCTGTGTTTAGATAAGGAAATTAATAATTGTGTTGTCAATTTTCCTCAACAAATCATTCTTTCATGTGAATCTAAATTTAGTTCTAAAATTTGAGGACCGAAATAATCACACAATCATGAAAAAGAGTTGTAAAATATGAGATTCATGGAAAATATTAAATGTTAAATCCTCATGATTAAAACTCTTTGCTACCGAAAAAGAAATCAGCCTTATCTCAATGGGTTACACGGAAGCTAGCAATAAATTGACAGATTTATTCTGTGAAATATTGTCATCTCGCATCAGTGGGAAAGTATGGGTTACATTTTTACTTGCTTCTTAATACAAAATAAGTATTTAAAAATGAACGCATAGGGGCGCCTGGGTGGCTCAGTCGGTTAAGCATCCGACTTCGGCTCAGGTCATGATCTCGCGGTCTGGGTTCGAGCCCCACATCAGGCTCTGTGCTGACAGCTCAGAGCCTGGAGCCTGCTTCAGATTCTGTGTCTCCCTCTCTCTCTGGCCCTCCCCTGTTCATGCTCTGTCTCTCTCTGTCTCAAAAATAAATAAACGTTAAAAAAATTTAAAAAAAAATGAATGCAAAAAGATAGTTGGAGAATAAAAGGGATGACAAGGAGCGTGGAAAGCTTCTTTAAGCAGGACCATGAATCTAGAAACAACACATACACACACACACACACACACACACACACACACACATCTTTGATTTTGACTACCTAAGTCCTGTGTATAACAAAAAATACTTAGGCCAACTTCAAGTTTATTGGAGCAAAGGTGTTACCTCAATAGTTTGTCAATAAATTAGAGCAATTATTCTCATCCTGTGTGCACTTCACAAATAGAACAACTTCAAACTAAAAGGTTGGTGCAAAAATTGTTTGCTAAGCGTCTGGTAAACACATACCAAAAACTCTTATTTCTGAGATTTAGGTTGACTAGATCTAGACCTAGATTCTCATCAGGGAAAATAGCAATCTGATGTTCAATTCAAATCCTATTCACTGCACCTTGGGAAATTCCCTCCATCAGTGGTGAAAAGAATTATTTTCTTAAAAAGAAAAAGCCACACACATTACAGCTACTTGTACAATTCTCCCTTTGCACCCACAACAGCTTCATTAAAGTTCCACATTTCCAATATTCCTTTCATGTGTCCTCTTCAGGTGTTTCAAACATTGCAAAAAAAAAGAACAAAAAAAATGGTAGCTGTGAATTCTTGGAGAATGAAAGATGCTATCTATCCCCATACAAGGTATATGGACAAGGTTAAATGCTATTAGGGAGTATAGATTCCTGTAATCTCTTAATAATCACCAAAACAATATGGGTATGTTGTCAAGGTTGGGTTTTTTTTGTTTGTTTTTTCTGTTTGTTTGTTTTTTTTTACCACCAAACCCTTAGTATCATAACAACGACTTCATGTTCATCAGCATACTCTCTTATCATTTCAAAACATGTTCATAGGAGTTGAGGACATCTGACGTTTTTCCAAAGAACTTTTCAATTTTCCTGAATTCTTTGGCCCGGTTTGCTCACAGTTATCACTTTAACTGAGTTTCAGTGTTGGCAAAAACTC
Source organism: Lynx canadensis (assembly GCF_007474595.2). Lineage (NCBI taxonomy): Eukaryota > Metazoa > Chordata > Mammalia > Carnivora > Felidae > Lynx > Lynx canadensis. Next base: position 225,539,203 of record NC_044303.2, on the reverse strand, counting down.
TTTGACCTTCCAGTTAAAAGTCCATTGACTCCCTCCAGAAGACCCTTAATTCATAAGTAGGCACAATGTGTCTCCATGAAGTTGAAATGATGTTTCCATCCCCTCAACACTGTGCAAAAGCAAATGAGACAATCACCTGTAACTACCCCATCTGCAAGCCATTATTTACATTCCTAATCCTTCCTTCCTTTTGGGCCTGATAACAGTTTCAACAGTTTAGGAACAGCCATATATGGCTGATATATCCTTGATCTAGGAACTTGCTTCCTTGATATATCCTTGGAAGATATATCCTTGATATATATCCTTGATATATATATCAAGTGATTTATCCTTGATCTAGGAAAGGGGGAAATGTATTAAAATAATCAGGAAGATTAAAAACAAAACACTTGTAGATTTTCCTTGAAAATTGTAGTCATATCATGGTTTCAGCAGTTTACCAAGAAGATAGAGCAATAATTGTCGTTTCTGGCAGCACATTAGAAACACCTGTTCAGAGAGTTTACCTATTGAATCCCAGGCTCCACCCAGACCAAATGAATCAGAATTTCCAGCATGAAGGCTCATATATATATATGTATATGTATATATATATATATATATATATATATATATATATATATATATCAAATCATTCCTGGTGATTTTAATGTGCACTCATGACTGAGAATCAGGAAATTAGATATATTGCAGAGTTCATCATTCAATTAAGATAGTTATCCCTGTAGAATATAACCTATACCTGCTCCATACTTTCTATATCCAAGTTAAACGTCATCATTTTCTCCCTCTTGACAAACAGATTGCCATTAGCAGTCACCACACCCATGTCTGTATCCCCAGCAGATGAGAAGCGCATGATGAAATTGAAGGATTCCAATTTTCTTTGAGGCAGCTCTGAGGGTAAGGAGTGTGTAGGCATATTATTCTTAAGCCCCCATTTCACATACCTTACCTTCAACTTATGAGAAAGTTGTATCTCTTAATACCATCTATGTAGGTGGCATTGGGATCTTAAATGATCCCCCCGACCCCCCATGCGTCAGAAAGGCTCTTTTAAGACTATGTGTGGCTGGCAAAGAAGCTGACATTACCTCCATGAAGGAACACCCTAGCCTTTTGGGTCTTTGTTCTTTATTTAGCTTCACTTTCAAAGAATTTACATCTGAGAACCATTTACTAATTTTAATGTGGATTATTTAACTCTGGATTCTCTTGTAAAAATCGCTGTGCCCCCATGAAAATACATTCCTAAATCTGTATTGTAAGAACCAGCTGCAAACTCTCCTGTCTGCCCTGGTATAGACTGGCTAAATCCAGTCTTTTTTTTAATTTTTTTTATTTTTATTTTTTAAGGTTTATTCAGTTTTGAGAACAGAGACAGAGCATGGGATGCGGAGGGGCAGAGAGAGAGGGACACAGAATCTGAAGCAGGCTCCAGGCTCTGAGCCATCAGCACAGAGCCCAATGCGGGGCTCGCACTCACCTTGTGAGATCATGACCCTAGCCTAAGTCAGACGCTTAACTGACCGAGCCACCAAGATGCCCCAAATCCAGTCTTATTTGATTAGGTTTGTTGGTTTATTTATTAGAAAGTGTGTTTATTTTTCTAGCTCATAAAAGTCTCTTATTGCTTGTATGAAAGGAAAGGAAGATGATTTGTTAACCTCAGGTGCTGTCTAGGGTGGAACTTTAATCTTGACACTCAGAGATACCAATTCCTTTTTTTCCATCTGCTGCAAATTTTAAATTACTGCTCTGCAGCTAGAAGTTATTGCTATATATTACTTCTCAACAAGGATGGCACATTACATAGAAGGTTGACCCAAAAGAAGGTAAACCAATATTTTCTTATCAAAATGTAAATGGAGGGCAGTTTCTTAATGGTTTAAAATACTTAGGGTTTCACAAAGGGGGAATTTACAGGATACAATAAAATTTTCCTAAAAGAAGTTCTGTTGCAATTAAGATAGACATCACTGGAATGAGTATGTTTTTTAATGTCACTCTTTCTTCCTTTCAGGTCATAGTAGAGTTCATTTTTCTTTTTATCACAGCTTTAGAACTCTGACATAACAGAAACAGATACAACTTCATGTCCCCACGTTGACATTTCTAAAACATGGACATCCAAATAAGTGAAAGGAAATTGTAAAGATGAAACATTTTATCTTTCAAACATTCAAATGTAACTCTTTGAATTACACTTATCCATATTTTCTCTCATTTTCTGGTATCTTATAAGTTGGACATTTGGGCAAGGTTTTTCTTTTTGTGCTTTGTTATGAGCATATGACAAAGTTTAGTGTAGAGGCATAGACTACTTTATGTTCATAGTAAACATTCATACATAATAAATACATAGTAAAGTATTCCAAGGCAAAATGGTAAACTACCACAATGAAGAATATTATTGGTGAACTGAATTAACACTGATCTCTACTGCCTAGGAAAAATCAGAAGCATTTTTAAATCCAAAAAAAAAAAAAAAAAAGTGAGCCTGGAGTGAAACAGGGAATTATTTGAATAAACATCTTGATTCAAATGGTAATGTCACTAAGAAACTTTTATTTGAAAATCACAAGTGGTATTACCATTTGAATAAAATGATAATTTTATTTTATTGGTAAAATGGTTTGTGTATATTATTTGTAATGGCTTTGTTATTAAATTATAAAGCTATTTTAATTTTCTGGACTCTTCTGGAAGCATTGCAGATTAATATTTAAAATTTCAAAAGGAAGTATTTGATCCTATGATTAAAAAAATGTTATCACTTAGCATAAGGGATTCTAACCCCTTTCTCACCAGTATTTTTAAGAGAGATCGTGTTTGACAGCCAGTGCTGTAAATAACACATCTTCATATAAATTTAAAGTCTTGCTATAGTTGCAGTAATATAAATTTATAATACTGGATACTGGCATACTATTTGAAACAGTAGTTAGACACAGTAATCTGTGGGACAAAATGCTACATTTGGTTTGCAAACATTGTCTAGAGCCTTGAAAAGACTAATCCCATAACCTTGGATTTATTTAGCCATTCACCTTATTTATAAAACAAGAATGACAATACCTACCTCATAAGCCTGTGGTAAGGGATTTGATAATGTCTAAAAATTCTCAAGGAACCATGAATATCAGAGTAGTTTCTTATCTAGTATTATAATCTCAGTTCTGTTGTCTAATAAAACATTCCAGTGTGGGATAATTCTGGATGCTAGTGATTTTTTTCCACTTTGTTTGTCAGCGGCCTTTCTTATTGAAAACATGACATTGTATTCTCTTGGCCTCAGAGGTAGAGAAGGAAATATCTGAAGAGATACAGTATGTATGCTCTTATCTTCTAAACAGTTCATTTAGAGTGTATCCATAATTTTCCCCTTCATGATGACAATTCCAATGAACAAAACAAGAAAACATTAAAGAAACAAATAACCCAGCAAACAACTAAAAGAGGGAGTAGGAGGGAGGTGAGAGAGAGAGAAAGACAGACAGAGAGAGAGAGAGAGAGAGAGAGAGAATAGAAACCCAGTAATTTAGGGGGAACATATTAGCTGAGTCCTTTGCACTCAATCATCTTCACTGGACATCAAGTCAATAAAAGAGTGGAGGTTGCCATTTTCATTTTTTCTTACTGAGTCTAAATGATTAGCAAGATTGACACAAAGCTCTCGGTTTAATGTAGTTCCACTACAAAAGAATGATTCACATACATCTGAGGCTTAATTATAATGAGTTCCTGTGAAGCATTATATATTATTTAACTGGAGTATTAGCCATTGCTCATCTGAATTATAGAAATAGTCCAAGAATCAACCAGAGAATGAATGTCCTCCTGAGTCAGCTTCCAGCCTTTGGTGCTGGAGGGGCCACTGTTCCTGACGCCATTGTGTGTCTGTGCTCAGCCTTCCTTCCCTGGGTATGGATGACTCAGTAACTCCTGATAAACAGGTGATTTGTGGTCTTGGAGCTTGTACTCAGAGAAGGCAAGAACTCTCAACCTTCCTCAGCATCTGATCATTTCTCCTCTAGGCCCATGAATAGAGCTGATCTTCTCTCTTGGCAAATGGAGCTCCAGTCTTGTATCCACTCATAAGCAAGGCTACCTTAAACTTACATACCCTGCCCCCTTCAGTAAGTGACTGTAACAAATCCTAAGAAACCATCCCTTCTAAGGATGTTGTCTTTAGTGTCTTAAAGGTGAATAAGGAATGAACTAATAATTTCTAACTATAGCTGGACTTTCTGGATTCCTGTAATGACCCTAATATGCTTTCTTTCTTTATTAGTAGAGGCTAATAGTTGTTAGTGTATTGTTTAGCTTTATCTTCTAATATTTTCTTTTTTATTAAAAAGTTTTACAATTTATTTATTTTGAGAGAGAGAGAGAGAGAGAGAGAGAGAGAGGACAGGGGTGGGACAGAGAGAGAGGGAGACAGAGAATCCCAAGCAAGCTATGTGCTGTCAGTGCAGAATCTGACACGGGACTGGATGCCACGAACCGTGAGGTCCTGACCTGAGCCAAAATCAAGAGTCGGACACTTCACCGACTGAGCCACACAGGCGCCCCTCTAATATTCTCTATTATTTTCACAAATACCTCATAGCTCAACCACCAATCAACATGCCTAAGCCTATATGTACGTAAACACGTCCACACACCCACACCCACACCCACAGGATGTCTATCCAGAACAGCTTTGTGCTCATTTGTATAAATCTCTGAGAATCTGTACCTTGGAAAATCACGCACAAAATCTTGAAACCTGGGCCAACAGACTTGTTTCTAAAGATACAGTTTCTGTTGAAGACTTGATCAATGAACCATGCTGATTTTGTAGATATCAGTACATTTCATTTTGTTGATAAAGGAAGAGTAGAAAACAGAGTCAATACATGTCCTTTATAATGCTGGTTGCGTGAATGTTATAATTTGGGAATTTTTAAAAATATATCCTGGAATATGGGTCAAAAGCAAGACGAAGTGGGAGTTTTTTGCTGTTGTGCTGCCATCTCTAATGACGACCACCAAAAAAACACCCTTGGAACATTAACTGAGTATTGTATTAATGAATATGATACATTTTTATTTAAATGTATACAAACACATTATTTTCAATGGCTAAGTGTTTAAATATCAAGATTCAAGAATACCGGATGGTACTGTGGCCGCAAAATCATTTTTGAAGACTGACTTAAGATTGCATTGAGTAAATGGGCCCTTTAAAGAACAAAGAGAACAACGAGGCCGGTATGTCTGACTTTGAATGGAATCAGAAGATTCATTTGAGAGACCATTTCATTCTTGTTGGACACGTCCAGATTATTGTCCCAGCAATCTAAGCTTCTGCCTACTTTTGTTTGATAGAATATACAAACGTAAGCACATTATGGTCATTTGGTTTTAGAAGAGTCCATCCGTTACAAATGAGCACTAGAGACACAGAACATGTTTGCCCCCTGGTGTGCATGCAGCTGAATTACAACTCTATTCGAAGATGGAGACTGAATATATGAAGTGACACAAGTAAAGAATTAAGAAAATGAATAATCAGACCACATCTTTTAAAATAGTTGGCAATAACCTAAAGTATATAAAGTATTTTATAAAATGACTATCCCCTAAGGTATTCATAGGAGTCTGGTAGAGTTGATATAACAAAATATCACAGACTGCGGGGGGTGGGGGGGCAAGATCTATTTTCTTACAGTTCTGGAGGCTGAAAGTCCAAGACCAAGGTATCAGCAGACTTGGCTTCTCCTGAGTCCTCTCCTTAGCTTGTGAACCTGCTCGCTGTGACCTCACATGCCTTTTCTCTGTGTTTGCACATCCCTGGTATCTCTTCCTATTCTTATGAGGACACTCGCCATATTGGATCAGAGCCCATTTTAACTTACTCACCTCTTTTCAGGCCTTGTGTCCAACTATGGTAACATTCTGAGGTACCGAGGGCTGGGATTTCAAGATATGAATTTTAGGGGGACACGATTCAGCCCATGATAGTATTCAATTCTAAATTTAGGGTGAATACATAAAAATCAATACAAATCACCTTGTAAGACAAGACAGCTTCTCCATCATCTATCTCTTTTCAGGGAACATAGAAGCATTGCTCTGTGTGTTGTAAGTCTCCACCAATGCACAGAGCTACAGGCATATAATTTTTTTAAATAAAAGAATGAATACCATGAGATTATTTAAACTTGCCTAGCTGATTCCCTACTCCCATTGATATCTTCCTTCACTGCTATGTGCTTCAGAAGCAAATTTCATTCCATTTTCTGAATCTGATAGAGAATCTTTGAAAAGAGTTGGGGCTGAAGGAGCTAACAACACCAACAGAATTTAAAAGTAGATACAAACATACTTCTTCTTTTTTGAATTAACATAAGCACCATGGAAAGTGTAATCAGCGACCTGAAATTTGAAATGAAATTTCACTTTTAGAATTTTGAAGGCATAGGAGTACAAGATGTAGTGGGAAAGAATGCGTTCTTTTATGGATGGGAGATACTCTCTTTTTCTCCCTTTGACCTGGATTTCTGTTAAGATTTTTTTTTGGCGGGGGGGATGCCAATTGACATGTGACAAAAATAGAGAAAAAAGTAAAATAAAACTTTTTATTATTATTATTACTGATGTCTAAAGTGAAGGATAGAGGATTTATGTATTCTTCCTAAGTCGGAGATGATTTGAGAGGTAAAGAAACAACCGAACGTTATATTCCTTGGGAGGAAGAAAACAGGTGCACTCAGGATAGGACCACAAGATACTTGAAAGTGTGTGGAGATATTCCTTCCCTAGACTGAATGATAGTTATATGGGTGTCCTTTTGTTATCACTTTTTTCAAGTCACACATGTGTCTTTGATATTCACTTAAAGGTGTAAAATGCTTTTTCATGTGCTACCTTATTTTTCTGTAATTATTGACTGAACTAAAAGAACTTAGTACTAACTCCAGAATAATCATAAAGAAGATATGAAGACGTTGGTGGGTTTTTAAATCTCTTTTGAATGTTTTAAAACGTACTTTTTTAATGTTTATTTATTTTTGAGAGAGAGAGAGAGACAGAGTGCAAGCAGGGGAGGGGCAGAGAGAGAGGGAGACACAGAATCCGAAGCAGGCTCCAGGCTCTGAGCTGTCAGCACAGCGCGGAAGCTGGGGGGTGGGGGGCTTGAACTCATGAACTATGACATCATGACCTGAGCTGAAGTCAGATGCTTACCTGACTGAGCCATCCAAGTGCCCCAAATCTCTCAGGAATTTTAAGTCAAGTCATGGTGCTGCGGAGCTCTGCCAGCCCCTGTCTCTGGAGTATCCTTGATGGTTTTTTTTTTGTTGTTGTTTGTTTTTTTCCCATCTCCCCTCATGGGGATGGGATCACAGATATGCCCGGAGGTGAGAGTGGCACTCTCACTTGAGCCTGAGGTAGAAACAATCCTTCTATCCCTCCTCCTCTTCCCCACAGCATGGAAATCAGCTATATTGTTTACAGCACTTGGTCCATGGTTTAGAGTAAGAAATCTAACATACAGAAACTCAGGTCTGCCTTTCGTTCACATCTGCTTTGCAGGGCCCTCAGCTATGCCCTGGCTTCTCACGTCGCCTTACCCACTTATAAGGCCACAGTTTGTGACAGAAGACCCTTTCAATCTGCCCACGGGCAGGATCTCACAGTCCTGGAGTCCTGAGTCCAGGTGCAAGAGAGAAAGGCCTAAGGAGAAAGCACAAAATCTCTCCCTCCCTCCATCCCACCTTGGCTTAGGATGCTTCTATCCGAGCATTCGCTCTCCACTTCCATTTCCGAGATTTGCCTCTTGGCAAAAGGTTTGAGAGCCCCTCTTCTGGGAGGACCCCTGCCCCTTCCGGCAGGTCGGAATGCACCCCCTCGTTACAGAGCAGTGCTCCTACCCTTTGGCCAAAAACGGGCAATCTCTTCAGAGCTCAAACACTTAACATGATCATGAATGATCGTCTTCTGCTGCTTGGCAAGGCCCCGTTCTAATTTTTTCTTAAATCTCTGCCAGTCTGAATGGTTCTGAATTAAGCACCACCCTGCGGAGTAAATCACTGGTCCGGTTTGAGCTGCACCCTGCATGCTTCTGACCTCCTTGTCATTCTTCCTTCAGGGTATGTCCCTGCTGGCCTGCGCATCATCCCTGTGATCTCTGTGCTCCCAGCTCTGGGCCTCGGAGCGACGGTTCCCGATGGCAGATACTTCTCCCCACAAAAAGCAATGTGCCTGTGTAGCACACTGTATGTCATAACAAGGAAGGAGAAAGAGGAGAGGGGAAGGGAGGGGAGGGGAGGGGAGGGGTGAGGAAGAGGGAACGTTCCCCAGCCGACCGTTCCCCAAAAAACCCCACACTTTCACCCCGCCCCGTTCCCTCCCTTCCCCCCTCCCCTCCCCTCCCCTCCCTTCCCTTCCCTTCCCCCCCCTCCCTCCCCTCCTTTCCCCCCCCCTCCCCTCCCCTTCCCCCCCTCCCCTCCCCCTCCCCTCCCCTCCCCCTTCCCTCCTCCCTTCCTCCCCCCCCCCTCCCCTCCCCTCCCTCCCCGAAAGAAAGAAAAAAGTGACCACCCGATAACAGAGTAAAAAAAGGCCAAAAGAAATGCATTTCTCCGAAGTCCGCATAGGCGGGAGATGCCACTTTGCCAGCCTAGAGCCCTTTTCACATCATCGCATCATGGTCTGGACACAGGTTTCCAAGCGTCTCTTTCACGGTCTCCTCCATTGTTTGACTTTGGTAAATCTCAGTGACATTTCATGGGACTTTCTTCAACGTGGGCTGTTGGCACTGAAGGTGGATTTAAGTTGTTGCACAAATCCCTTTCAGGTCGGAGTTTTGGTAGATGTGCCCTGCTTCATTCATGCAGGTAAAGTTTGAAAAATTAAGGGCTTATGCGAAAGTTGCCCTGCACCCCATCTTCCCAGCCGGCGCGAAACAGATGAACACTGCACGGTAACAAGGCTTGGAAGGAAAAGCACAGCCTTGAGATGTTACCAGAAAGTTTTGTTTTGCCTCGATCAGCACTTTGCAAAGATCGCTTTCTTTTCCTTGTGTTATTGGTGACTGAGCTTTCTGCCGTGTCCATAGGCAATTGGACTGCAGGCATATCTGAGACACCCGATTGCAAAGAAAGGCATAAATTAGCTATATACATACTATCTTGTCTCCTTTTCCCTTTTATATTTTCTTGAACTATAAACAACCAGATGCAACAAAATGGTTCGATAATTACAGAAATGCGCACGTACCCCCAAAGTGCCTAGATGAAACTCTGGGCTGGCAGACAGAGGATGTTAACGTCCCACCGATGCCCCTCATGAGGGTTAACACAGCCCACGCTGCACCGAGGCCACTGGTGCCTCTGTGTAGGGCTTCTGTCATCCAATCCTTTCATCAGTCCCCCTTGCTAAAGACGGTTACTAAATACCAAACACACCCATCTCCTCTAGGAGTACAGAGTTGTTATGAGGGTGACAGCAGATAAGAGGAGAAATGATTACCATGCTGGTCAGCCTGAAGCTGGGTTTTTGCAAAGTAGGAAGGCAGGAACTGTCAGGAGTGATTAGTGTTCTGCAGAGGGAATCGTCCTAGGGTCAGAAAGCCGAAGAAGTGGACGGGAAGAATTTCAGGCTGAGTGAGCCGGTCTACACCCAAAGGCAGGGGCGGCCGAGGGGGTGGAGGGGGCATGCGGGCAACCACTGGTGAAGCAGCTGGAAGACAGGACTCGTCCGAGGGGGAAGGAGGGGAAGGAGAGCCGACAGATGATATGTCTGAAAAAGTAAGCCACGGCAGGATGACGGGGTTGTGCCAATTTTCTGGAAGACAGTGAGGCATCTTCGAAGCTAGGAATTAACTTGCCGGGCTGTGCACTAGAAACATTCTTCTGGGGGAAGAATGGAGGGGTGCTCGGAAGAGACAGGGGAGATATTTAGAAGGAGGAACCTTCTGCTTTGGCAGATACCCACCTCCCTGCTCAGCCGGAACGTTTCACTGATGGTGGCTGGCACCCTTAGAAGCAAACAAATCATTCCTAAAATGGCTTTTGAGGCCTTTCACGGCACCGCCCTCATTAGGCCCATTTCTTACCCCTCCTAGTTCCCCTCTCTGCTTTCCTCCTACTGCAATGGGCCCCAAGTACTACAAACTCACTCAGCCGGACAGTTGTTTACACTGCTCCCTATTGCTGGGGTTTTCACAGAATATTCTCCCTTTCTTCTCTTTCCTCCTTCCTCCCCACTTCACCTAGCTAACATCCACTATTCTTTTGAGGTTTTAGATTGCATACAATTTCCTGCATAAATCAGAGGATTTCCCAACCCCCAGCCTTATTATTATTATTATATTATTATTGTTGTTGTTAGTTTGGTGGGGTGGGCCCAGGTGACCCCAGAGTCCCCTGTCCTATCACAAAAGGTATTCAGTAATGTATGCATCTGGATCTCAATTCCTGCTAATCAAAAGTTAGGAAGAGGCCTATCTTGCTTGCCGCTTTCTTTCAGCACTAACATGGAAACATGGAGCATAAATCCTAGTGGAACAAGGATTGAACAAGTTATAGTGTTCAAGGCCTAATGAACAAGTTATAGTGTTCACACTTTATTAGAAAGATCCCTGTCCCCACTGATTATTATAATTTAAAAAGTGGCACCCTTGATGTTAAAGTCTCCCGAGTGGTCAATGAAAGAATGAAATAACCAACAAAGTGGGAGGGAGATAAAGGGCAGAAAGATACGTTATGCTATGACAATATGATAATGAAGATATATACTAGATATATAATAAAACATATTAGAATATGGAAACATAACAGAACACAAAATCAATTAGCTTACCATCCTAAAAGTTCTTCTTGTATATAAAACGTTGGACAAAGAGATACCAAGTTGGATATTTATTATAAGACCACATTGTGAACTCATTATAAGACAGTATTCGGCACATTTTAAAGTGTTTCTTAAAAAGGAAAATAGAAATCAATGACTTATTATAATGCAATATTATACATGTTTTATTTAAAGTTTTAAATTTGCAGTCTAGGGTCAATGCATATTAAAATCAAATTCAGACATTGCGGATAGTTCTAATAATCATTGACTAATTTCAACGCACACAAAATGTTAATCATATAACCCAAATTATTTTTTTTCTTTTCTATTCAAGAGCCTAATTACAATATTAGGAAAATAGACTTGAGGGTTTAAGGAGACTCTGAACCATAAGGATTGAAGTCAAAGCGTCTCAGATAAATCCTCAGCTATAAGAATATATGAACTCTAGTGCTCAAATGGGCTGATGTTTGGACTTGTACTGCTGAACTATGAAGAGGAAGAAGCATGCACAATTTCACACTTAATCAAATTAGAATCGGTGACATTTAAAAATTTTCAAGTATTTCTTTGCATAGTAGATTGTTTCTATCTTCACAGATAAACTATATTAGGATATTTTCATAATAAAAATTATTTTTCTTCTAAAATTTGGGATTAAAATATTTAATGCAATATATTTTATATTTATAAAGCTATTCAGAACTCATGCAGCACTGATATTATTCTAACATATTGTCATATAGTATTTTATGATTATATAAATTATATATATAATATTATATGTCATATAATATTTTATAATTATATAAATTATATAAATTATTTACTGGGTTCCAGTAAATACGTGTGTAAATCTCAAAGTAGTTGAGTGCTTCAATAAATAGTGCTATCCTTTGAGTATGGCAATGCAGAAATGCTCAGATTTCATGTATATTTCCTTGTCTGTTATGTTTGTATGTGTGGGTGCATGTGAATACTGTCAGTACGTGTAATCTACTGTACTTTCATTTTGACATGTCTCATTTATTTAAGGAAGGGAAACTCTTTCGGCCTCTTTGCAAAAGTTCCTTTGTCTGGGGCTATGTTCCTGAATTTGTAGTTAAAAAATACGGTATTTTTACTTCAAAATGTGCCATGTGCAGTGGTCTAGGCCCTCCTGATCTGTTCCCATCAAGTATGTACTGGAGAATTGATCTCTTTTGCTCTTTTTTTTTTTTTTTTTTTCTTTTGGTCACATAAAATGAAGGCATGTGATACATTAGCATTACTGACACAAAGTTTGTGTATTTTTTCCAGTTGTATTTTTTTATGTAATGCTGCCATCTTGTGGCCACTCGATCAATTTAAAAAAATTCTGTTCCTGGACAGTGTTTTCAGAATGACTCCCAAAACATTACATATTATATCTTCCAGCATCATGGAAGATATTTACTCTTATAAACAATATCCTCTTAACTATCTCTCAATAAATAAGTCATGCTAGTTATTTTTTGGCATTTGAACGTTTTATATAATTTACCTGAAGATTCCCTTCCTTCATTTGATATTAAATTCTATGCAAATCGATATTAACATCTGCTTAGAAAAAGAAGAAAACACTTTTAACTGCTGTCTTTATACTTTTAAGTACTGTCTTCACACAAATATATTTTATGATGTATGTTTTATCGTGTGCCTGTATAAAATAAAATCAAGTATATTAATAAGTTAAACAATTTCACATTCTTAGAATGGACGCACAAGGTAAAGAGAAATGATGTCTGGATGTAGAGATATGTGGTGCCTGTCGTTATTACATGCTCTAGGTTATAAAGTAATTAAAATATTTGGCTAAATTTCATAATTGACTATAGAGCCTACAATTAAGAAAGAGTTTAATCCTATTTTTCCCTAGATTAGGCTTTGCATAGGCCGGCCCGACCCCACCATGAACACCCTCCCCAATGTCCATGTCCTCTGGAAGAGTGGGACATTTGCGATAACGGATGGATCTACATTAACACATCATTGTCACCCAGAGTCCATAATTTACATCAGGTTCACTCCTGGTGCTGTACATTCGATGGGTTTGGACAGATGTATAATAACACGTATCCACCATTATGAGATCATACAGAATATTTCCCTGGCCCCAAATCTCTGTGCTCTACCGATTCATCCATTTCTTCATCTTCACTCCTGGCGACTGATGATCTTTCTGCTGTCTCCGTAGTTTCGCCGTTTTCATTTTTCTTTCATATTACAAGCCAGATATTACACACCACCCGTAGTTAGCAGAGCGCCTCTTCGTCACTTCATCCCTGGGACGGCACGTGGAACAGGCGGCAACTTTGAGCCCAGACTCGGCTCTTCTGAAACGCCCGACGCCGCTACAGATCGTGACTTCGTTCACCTAGATTCTGGCCGCCCATGACCCGCTCTCCATCAGGATGGCTGTTCGGTCACACCCCGGTTCAGCCCCCGGTTGGGGTTTCGCATCTTTCTCCTACAACGAAGGGGCACCTCGTGGGAGATTCAGCTTCGACGTTGGTTCCGTCTTTATTGCCTCCCAGTTCTTCCAAGAGGAAGCGTAAGAATAATGGGCTAGTTTTGTCACATTGCTCAAAACGTTTCTAGAAGCTTCTGCTTTTAATTCCGTCAAATATGTATCTAAACCCAACAATATATATATTTTAAAAACACAGCGTAACAGTTCATTGCAGTCAACAGGATCATAGATGATTATGCTTTATTTGGTAAGCATCGGTACAGTTGGTGGACAGCCAATAAAACAGAGGAGAAAGAAATCGCTAAATAGAGATCTGGTTACAGATATGCATATATATATATATATATATATATATATATATTGGGGCTCATGATGCAAATATTAATACTGAAAAATAGATAACAGCATACTTAAAATTAGGAACATATTAAAAAGTGTTCCAGTGTAACTTACCAATAGGTAAAAAAGATATAATGTACTTGAATTAAAACAAACAAAAAGGGGCTCTGGGGCGGCTCGGTCAAAGCCTCGAACTCTTGATTTCGGCTGAAGTCATAATCTCACGGTTGGTGAGATCAAGACCCACACTGAGCTCTGTGTTGATAGAACCTGCATGGGATTCTCTCTCTCCCTGTCTCTCTGCCCCTCCCCTACTCACACACATGCTGTCTCTCAAAAATAAATAAATATTAACAAACAAACAAACAAAACACAGATGAGTTTACCGAACTATGTTCAGGCTTTTGTCCTTCCCTAGTAGAAGTACAATAATTTTTCATTATAGGATGAAATTGTTCTGAAAGCAGGCTTTTTCTAATTTGTGCTCTTCAAGTTCAACTTCAGGGATGCCTGGGTGACTCAGCTGGTTGGGGGTTTGACTCTTGATTTCGATTCAGGTTATGATCTCTCAGTTTGTGGGTTCGAGCCCCAGGTCGGGCTCTGCACTGACAGTGTGGATCCTGCTTGGGATTCTCTCTCTCCCTCTCTCTCTCTGCTCCCCCTCCCACTCATGTGTGTGCATGCTTTTCCTCTCTCTCTCTCTCTCTCTTAAGATTAACAAACATTAAAAAACATGTCTGATCAGTCCCTGATCATGACAAGGTGTGGCTAGTTACCAGCGGCGTTCACTTGTATCTTGCTGTTTCTTGCTCTGAGAATACAGCAAGTGAGGTTACTGTCCCCAGTACCTTAGGATTAGGCAAGACATGACCAATGGGTTCTAGACAGGCGGCTTGTCACATTTCAGGTCTGAAATACTGAAGCTCAACGTGAGGTCTGTGCTGCTACTGTTTCCTCTGCTGTATCGACCGAGGGTGTCACATCTTCCACCCGCTACAGTTTCAATGTGTTTTCTTGGATCCTTGCGTGGAGGCAGGGAAATCCAAGGCCATGGTATCGCCTGAACGAAAGAGAACTTTGAGTCAGCCCAAAACAAAACTCTGTGAGGTAAAGCCACTAAGACGTGGGGGAGTATTCTCTTCTTATAGTGTAGCCTGCCGTGACTTACACAAAAGACTGAAAATTCATACATTTGTATCTGTTTCCTTAACCATTCTTTACATAGTTTGACGCAAACCGACATTAAGATAAAATGATTCTGTTCTCCTCTCTCCACCGAGAATTTAGCACAAAGTATGATTTATTAGGGCCTTCCTACTCGGTAGCCATGTGATTTGCTCATTAAACACAGTGGCAATCGGGGGCATCAGAAAAGAAAGGATTCAGACTTTGAGAGAATAAAGGGACACTCACAAAGGGTATAGACATAAGAATGACAGTAGGAGGAAAGGACCCGGAGTCTTAGGCTGCCTCTCCATTTCCTCACCTCATTCAGAGGTAAGGAATCATCCTTCCCCTGAGATCCTGCAGTGTTTCTGATGCCCAGGACCTGAGATAAGTAGCTTTGGTTCTGGGATTACTCACAATTAATTACTTTTTTCCTCTTTCAGTAGGTCTCCCTTGCTCCTGAATGAACTTTTCCTTATCAACAAGGATAGTTGACCTATTTTCCTCTCTTGGACACTCCCGGAAGTTCATGAGACCTAATCTGGCCTAGCCATGACCTCTGAATATAAAAACAGCAATTATAAGTGCTGGTATTTAATATGCTATTAAATTCTGGCACATCATTAGGGCACCATCGGTTGAGCAGAGACTTATTAAGGCCGATGTTGAAGAGACGGTCCTTCTCAGTAATGATAGCAAATTGAACAATTTAACTTAGCCTCAGTGAGAATGTTTTCTCACTAGTACACTTGTAATATAATGTATGTTGCTGGCATAATACCCATAACTCCTGTGTTGCACAACTCCAAGGGATACCCGTTACCCTGCAGTCTGTATTAATGGCACGCCCTGGCACTCAATTCATGTAAGAATACATTTTTGTGACTCATATAGTTATGCCATATGGTGGCCCTAATTACTAGGCACAGAGAAAATACTTGATATGGATGCTTGTTAGTTTTTTCATGTTTTCATAGGCTTTTATTTGATGGCGGAGGGACTTATTAATATTTTCTCTTTTGGGGAAAGCAGATACCAACTGGGACATATTTGATACATTCTATGCAATCAAAAAGTTGGCTTGGGGCGCCTGGGTGGTTTAGTCCATTAAGCATTCAACTCTTGGTGTCGGTTCAGGTCATGATCAAGTGGTTCGTGAAATCGAGCCCACACCTAGGGCTCCACGATGACAACGTGGAGGATGCTTGGGATTCTTTCTCACCCTCTCTTTCTCTGACCCACCCCTGCTTACACTCCCGCTATCGCTCTCAAAAATAAATAAATAAATAAATAAATAAATAAACTTTAAAAATTTGCCTCAGTTGTTCTGCTAAGTGCTAATTTGCAATAATTTTTATTGTGTTCTGAAATCTTTTCCAAGTTCATAATATTAGCTCACACTTACGTAACAAAATATATACCAGATGCTGTTTTAAGGTATTTATGTATAA
The DNA here is from genome assembly GCF_007474595.2 of Lynx canadensis. Taxonomy (NCBI): domain Eukaryota; kingdom Metazoa; phylum Chordata; class Mammalia; order Carnivora; family Felidae; genus Lynx; species Lynx canadensis. The sequence goes on along the minus strand of NC_044303.2, from coordinate 225,522,910 downwards.
TAATTTAAAAAGTTGTATATTATTAGTATTGCTGCTTCCTAGATTCCGGAAGTGAGGCACAGAGAAATTAATTGCCCTTTTCAGAATCACAGAGCACATGAGTATTCGAGTTACCATTTGAACTCAGCAGTCTGGCTTCAGAGAGCCTTCCCCTCAGTATAAATGCAATCTTGCTTCTGATATATTTGTCTTGCCAACTGTATTCGTCTTCAAAATTCTTTTGCTGTTAGAAGTTTAGTGTTGGAAATGTGGCTATAAGGAAGCAAGTCATTTGGTTTATTTCTCCAAAATAATTAATAAACAGGTTATTCTACCCTTGTTATCATGCATACATGACCCATTAATAGGTCTAAGAAATGCCTTATGAGATTAAATTTGATAAATACATTCAAACATATAAAAATGAACATATTTTCAAATTCTCACGTTTATTTTCACTTCTCTAATCGTCTGTGTTTATAAACAGAATGCATTCACTCTCTTTGTTTCTATATGCCTCTAAAATCAAATCCAATCATATGACAATTTCCTCAAAATGTGATGTTTGTACTTTTAATAATAGTAGAATATATTTGCTTATAGAGTTTCCTTTTACGACCTGAAGAGATATTTTGTAAAACATTGCCGACAAGAAAAATAAACTCAGCTTGGAAGGAATCACCTGCTCGTTTATACTCCAGAGAAAATAACCAGGAAAAGTTCACAGTAGGATATCCCACCAGATATCCTGGTGGGGTCAGACCCACAGCCGTCTCCAAGATTTGGCACGCTTGAGATGTGCTCTGTTTTGGTCAAAGGAGGCCTGAAGAAGAAGGTAGAAAAGGGGCCTGAACTCAGTACAACAGGCCGTTCTTGAGCTCTTGTGAAGTCTTTGCAGAGAAAAAAGGAGTCACGGTCCGAGAGTTTCACGAGAAATTTCCAAGACGTTGGGCGTAGAAAGTGTGGCTTTAGGTCAAGATTACAAACAGCTGCATTAAGTTAGGGCAGAGATTACTTGTGCCAATACAATTTAGAGTTAAGAGTTGTTGTGGAAACTTGAGATTGAGTGGCTTTGAGGAATATCTAGAGAGAGCACCTTTGGTGGTTGGCATTGAAGTCCATACTCTGAAGGCACACTGCGGGGCGTCCTGATGCCATAGCATCCAGACTTCAAGGAGGAATCCAGAAGAGGAGAAGCAAGTATGGATGTTTGTGGAGTGGCTTGTTGAGGCGGGGGAGGCAGGCATGGGAGTTTCTCAGACATGTTTGGTGAGGTACAGTCTACTGTGGTTAACCCAACATGAAGTCTCATTTTCTTCCCTAGTAGCACAGCTCTGCTTTTTGGAGTCATACTGCCATTCACAATAAAAGATTACATTTTTCCTCTTCCTTGCCACTCAATGTGGCCATGTCACCGAACCCTCGTCAATGAAATCTAAGCAGACGATTTTTGTGAGGCTTCTGGAGATGCAATGAAATGAACTCATTTCTTTAGGAAGAGGTTTCTGAAATTTCTTTCTTTGGCCTGAAAAATGAACGTCATGGCAGGAATCACACCATTTTGAAACATGAGTTGACCTTGAGAATAAAGGTCAAATACCGACTGTGAACAGAAACTCAGGTTCCAGCGTCTCTGATGAATACAATGTATTTAATCTATCTTTCTTAAGCTGCCTATTTCTGGACTGCTTTTATGGGAGTATATAGACATAATGTCTCCTGATAAATTAGTGTAAAAAGGATCTTGGAATTCCTAATGAAACAATAGGAGGACCAAGAATCAATCAGATTAATACAATATCTTGTGTAGCCACAGCCTGACTAAGCATAATAGTGTTTTGACTATGAGTATTATAAACAATAATTAGATTATAAGTCACAAAACTGGCCTGGAGGGGTTATCATTCAAACAACAATTACTAAGAACCTAAGTGATGCCCGATGCAGACATGATAGGTGTGGCCAAAGAAATGAATAAAACGTTGTGCCTGTTCCTAGGGTCACACTATGCACAAGAAAGACATGCATTTTATAAATGACAGAATTTTTTTTTAAACTAAACTTTATTTTTTTAGAGCAGTTTTTGGTTCACAGCAAAATTGAACGGAAAGTATAGGGATTTCCCATACACCCCCTGTCCCGACACATGAGTATCATCATTCCCATTATCAACATACCCCCCCCCCCAGAGTGGTACATTTGTAACAATCCATGAACCTACACTGACATGTCATTATCACCCAAAGTCTATGGTGTATATTAGGGTTCACTCCTGGTGTTGTACATTCTAAGGGTTTTGACAAATATATACTAGCATGAATCTACCTTTATGATATCAGACAGAGTAGTTGCACTGCCATAAAAATCCTCTGGGCTCCAGCTTTCAAAAATTTTAGAAGTGCTCTCGGTGCACAAAGAAGTTATATAATGGTTGGAGGTCTCAAGTGTTGAGATATGCCGGTGATCTCGTTTATATAAATGTAGAGTCCGTGATGTGTCCTTGGCCTGTATTCCTGACAATGTCAAGAGAATAGAGTGTCTGCAAGTCTCTAGTTGCACACAAGCCAGGTGCCTTCAAGAATTCATGAAACAGTCTGTAATGCATTCCTTGGGCCAACTCCAGGATGTTGTTGGTAATTAGGTAGTCAGTTGATCGACATAACATCTTTGCATTTACTTTCCGGATTTGGATTCCAGACTTGCCCCTTAGAGCCCATCATCCCGTCCAGTGCTCTTTCTTACAGTATGGCGCTGTGATTACTTAAACGGTATCGGTCATATTTGATCTGTGCAGTTCGAAAGAGATGTTAGCAAGCGGCAAAAATGACAGTCATTCTCAGGCACGATTTCTAAACAGATTAATCAACAATTTTTTCTGTGGTATTGGAACACACAAAGAGAGGGAATGATCACTAGAAAGCAACACAAGTTCACTGAGGATAAGACCAAAGTGCATTAATACCCTGTGAGATAAGGTGAATGTTGAAGGTGTGCCAGAATGCCATTGGCGGCAGCATATTTTCAGCTTCTCTCTTTTTTTTAATTGTTATTGTTTTTAAGTTTATTTATTTTGAGAGACAGAGAACGAAAGCACAAGCAGGGGAGGGGCAGAGAGAGAGGGGAGAGCAAGAATCCCGAGCAGGCTCCATGCTGCCAGCGCCGATGGAACTGACTGTGAGATCATGACCTCAGCTGGAGTTGGACCCTCGACTCACTGAGCCACCCAGGTGCCCCAGGGTCTTTCTATTCGGTAGCCCACACTGGAAAATCTTAAACTGGATAATGGTACCAACCAGAAAGATTTACATCTAAAGGAATGATTTGCGATTTCTAAGAGACTCATTTCTTCCTGTCTTAGTTGGAAGTTGTCATTTATAGCGATGCATGGACAAGGGATACACTGTGACTAGTGAAGTAGGGGAGAGTATAATGGGAATACAGATAAACGTTTTTCACAAGGAAGGGATGGAAATAGGTAACCACTCACAGGAGTGGTGGACTTGGTTACCTGAGGGTTGAATACAGCAATACTTTTTCAGTGCAATGGTTTCCTGTTATTTGCATATGACTAAATCCGACCAGAGGACTCAAAAGATAGATATCAAGACATCAAAATCATCTAAAATTATGGTTGTATAATTTTGACACATCTATGTTTCTGTGTTTCTGAGATGGAATTTGAATTACCAGTGGAATTTAGAATGCGTTACTTGTCCTCAGTCTCATATAACCTCTGTAATGCAGAATTGCGATAGCCATGATTAATGAATGGGCAGTAACAATTGTTTCTAGGTCTCGATACTTGAGATGAAACTTTACATTTTAAAGAAACAAGCATACTCTTTGACTGATGTATGGGGTCAAAAGCATGCACTTTTCTTGTTAAGGTTAAAGTATTTGAAACTAATCTAAAAAAGCTATTCTTAGTTGAAATTCATTACTGTCTATCTATACCTTTCATTAAAGTATGCTTATTGGAACTTATATAATGTTATATGTCAGTGATATCTCAATAAAGTTGGGGGAAGAAAAAAAGATGTTCACTGAAGCTTTCAACTTGTCAGACTCAATGTATATGATTCTAATTGTGGTTTTCCTTTTGTTCTCCAGCAACATATCCCCTTCATCCCCTTATTAAAACAACAAAGTATTAAAATTGGTTTGTTGTCTCGATTTTATTTTCTCATTTTGCCATTATGGGCAAACTTAACGTTGACCTCTAGTTCATAATAAAAGTTTTCTTTTTTCCTTTCTCATGAGACCTAAGCTATTTTGTTTCTTCCCTATTTCATTTGCTATTTTTGCCTTCTCTTCCCCTCAAAATACGAAGTAAGTTTTTAAAGTAATCATATGTATATACATTTTTGTCGTGTGTGTTTGGGCCAAATTAGGTGTTTTTCTCTTCTTCACCTTTTTGCTTTCCACTCTCCTTCATGGACGTAACCTCTTACAGGGCACGGCTTTAGTAGAGTAAAAAATTTCTCCAATATACACTATTTATTTATCCCACAGCACTTTGTATGCTGTTCATTGTTTCTTAAGTTTATGTTAAATAAGTTTGATAACGAGCAAATTGAAAGGAGCAAAAACTTAAAAAAAATTGCACAACTATTTGAATTTGGAGTTGCATAAAGAGGGGATGAATGTGACTGTGCAATTAGAAGTCATTTTATGATTAACATTTTATATCCAAATGTCTCTTAAAGCCCATGACTTTACATGACGTGTAATAAATTCTGTTAGTGTTAGGACTAAAATCAGTTATACCATAAACTGTAACATCAAGAATGAAAGCTTGGGGTGCCTAGGTGGCTCAGCAGGTTAAGTGTCTGACTCTTGATTTAGGCTCAGGCCTTGATCTCCCCTTTCATAAGTTTGAGCCCCATGTAGGTCTCTGCACTGACATTGCAGAGCTTGCTTGGGAATCTCTCTGTCTTTCTCTCTCTGCCCCTCCCCTCTCTCAATAATAAATAAACCTTAAAATAATAATGAATAAATAAATAGCTTAAGAAAAGAATGAAAACTGAGAAATAGGCAGTAAAGTAAGTTCATCGAGAATCAGCATATAATCCAAAGAAATGAAACATTATTTTCTCACAATCAATACTTTTTTCCAAGTATCTTTTTTCTCTCTTTTTTTTCTTCAGTTGTTATCAGGTTTTATTTTATTCTGAAAGTAGTTGTGTGTGAGAGGAGAAATAGGTCTTAACTTCATTAGGAAAAAATTCTTTGTGAAGTTATATATTCTGGTGGAAAAGCTGATAGATCTAACATTTATAATAATTTCATTTACACTCTGACTTGAGTAAAAGGTACGTCTCTATAGTTCCTGAGCGCACACTAAAGAAACATGTAGGAAGGCTACCAAAATCTGTGTGAATTTTTTCTCCACCTTGTGTCCTCCCTCCATTTAGATTAATGTTTGCAAAGATCAATTTTGCATTTCTTGTAGCATAAAAGATAACGTGTAACCCCTCTGGATGTGACGTTCCTTCTATAATAAGACAATCGGCTATTGTCCCTTCACTCCGCATTTCTGCCTGCCCTTGCTAGGACCTGCTCACACTGACATTTTGGGATGTGTTCACTGCTCAGTTGACTCCAAAAATAACACACACTGCCTGTGCATGAGGTGCGAGGCTTGGCTTTTTCCAGAGGCCTGCATTTCCATGGAAACCAGACAGGCAGAAAAGAAAGGATAAGCACATGAAATCACTCAGCGCTTAGAAACAAAGCTCAAGGCAGACCAACTGCCTCATCTGAATTCAGCCGGTGAAAACGGGAGCCACCTGACCCTGGACTACTAAAGGAAATCATGCCCCGTGCTGGCTCCAGTCCATGAGAAACACAGCTCTTCCTTACGCTGGATATTTTCAAGGCTAGAAAGGCAGGATTTGAAATCCAAAAGCCTGGCTTGTTCCTCCTTTCTGCCATGCTTTGGTTTTTTGAAGCTCACACATCCATTCTGTAAAATGCAAAACCATAAAAAAAAAAATTCTGAATTGCTTATCATTTCAAAAGAATGTTCAAGATTATTTACATCTTAACCTTGATGAACAATGCTGTGAAATCCTCACAAAACCCTGTTTAAAAAAGAAAAAAAAAAAAAAAGATCCTTGCCCTTGCCCTTGGTGGCTTCCTCCAGCCCTGGGTATTTGTCAAATGTCTACGTAGGTCTTGCTAACAGCGAGGGAGAATGTCTTCTATTCAGAAACAAACAGCTATAGATCCAGGAGAAGAAAATTGTGCCTGTCTCTCGTGTCAGCGCTTCCTAGAGGAGTCTGCAATTTTGATTTAGTTGGTACGAAGAATACTACTAAAACGACATGTATGTTGGGAGATGTAAGTTGGTTCTGTTTGTTAAAAACACCCAACCGTTTCTCTTCATGGGAGAAAAAAAATGTGCTATGATGCTGCTGAGTAACTTTTGCCCCTCTTCCCACTTCCACTTGACCCCCCGCCATAGCATTTTGGTCATATCCCTCCAAGGTTAAGAGGAATATTGCTTGCCTGGTGTGTGTACTCAGGGCTCCAGAAGAGAAAACACAGATGTGGGTTGGGGTCATTCGGTTTGGGTTTATCTCTGTAGTCATATCTGATTTTGTAGTCCAAAGATTAGTTGAGAGCCTATTAAATGTATTAATCTGTGTTGTACAAGTATAAACTATTCTTCTTTGGTGGGGGATAGAAGTATGGGTGTATCGAGGCTATTTCGCCACCACAGAATTTAAATGTCACATCCATGAGTGACAAGGAGGCCACTAGCCTCAGGTGGCTCTAGTGCCATGGCTCCCTACATAAGCAAACCGTAATCTAAGTCTGTAAAAGCATCAGGGTTATGAAATCAACATGGTTGGGGCAACCAATCACAAACAGCCAACTGGGCTTTAAGCTGAACCCAAGCAAATAATTTCCTTTTTTTTTTTTTTGCTTCCATACCTTCTCTATGTATCTTTTCCCTGGCTCACCTCAGTGGAGCTCTCCTAACCACGTCAGGCTCGGCATTGCCTGGTTGGAATAACTTTTTGCTCAAATAAACACTTAAAAGTTTTAATATGCCTTAGTTTATCTTTCTAACAGCCAGCAAGTAAATAGGTCTAGTATCTGACATGAAGAAATTCACCTCTAAAAGGAAAAAGTCAACGGAGACAAATGTGGCCCAAGAACAATGGATAATTTGAGTAGACCTTGGTATGTGCCACTCACATACATACTCCAAATCGGAGTCCAGTTTTCCTAGACTCATGGAAGGTTCTACCTATTGGAGGTTATAGTAAAGAATGAGACATATAAAAAAACAACTTAAAACAAAACTTTAAATATAGAGCAGGGACGCCTGGGTGGCTCAGTCGGTTAAGTGGCCCACTCAGCTCAGTCATGATCTCAGGGATCATGAGTTCCAGCCCTGTGTCCGGCTCTGTGCTGACAGCTCAGAGCTTGGAGCCTGCTTTGGATTCTGTGTCTCCCTCACCGCCCCTCCCCTGCTCTGTCTCTCTCTCTCTTTCAAAGGTAAATAAACATTTAAAAAAATTAAAAAATAGAGCACAAGGCATGCCTGGGTGGCTCAGTCAGTTAAGTATTTGACTATTGATCTCAGCTCAGGTCTTTTTTTTTTTATAATATATGAAATTTATTGTCAAATTGGTTTCCATACAGCACCCAGTGCTCATCCCAAAAGATGCCCTCTTCAATGCCCATCACCTACCCTTCCCTCCCTCCCACCCCGCCATCAACCCTCAGTTTGTTCTCAGTTTTTAAGAGTTTCTTAAGCTTTGGCTCTCTCCCACTCTAACCTCTTTTTTTTTTTTTTCCTTCCCCTCCCCCATGGGTTTCTGTTAAGTTTCTCAGGATCCACATAAGAGTGAAAACATATGGTATCTGTCTTTCTCTGTATGGCTTATTTCACTTAGCATCACACTCTCCAGTTCCATCCACGTTGCTACAAAGGGCCATATTTCATTCTTTCTCATTGCCACATAGTACTCCATTGTGTATATAAACCACAATTTCTTTATCCATTCATCAGTTGATGGACACGTAGGCTCTTTCCATAATTTGGCTATTGTTGAGAGTGCTGCTATAAACATTGGGGTACAAGTGCCCCTATGCATCAGTACTCCTGTATCCCTTGGGTAAATTCCTAGCAGTGCTATTGCTGGGTCATAGGGTAGGTCTATTTTTAATTTTTTGAGGAACCTCCACACTGTTTTCCAGAGCGGCTGCACCAATTTGCATTCCCACCAACAGTGCAAGAGGGTTCCCGTTTCTCCACATCCTCTCCAGCATCTATAGTCTCCTGATTTGTTCATTTTGGCCATTCTGACTGGCGTGAGGTGATATCTGAGTGTGGTTTTGATTTGTATTTCCCTGATGAGGAGCGATGTTGTCAGCTCAGGTCTTGATCTCAGAGTTGTGATCTCAAGCCCTGCATTGGCCTCCATGCTGGGCATGAAGCCTACTTAAAACAGACGAACAAACAAGAAATAAATAATAAGAGGGAGCACAAGTTTTGAGGAGAGAAGGTAACATAAGTTGGAGTAAAAAGCATTTTTCCAATTAATCATGTGATTCTGTAATATATTAGAGAATAATAGCTCCAGAGAGAAACCTCATATGTGATATTTCAGAGACAACCACTGCAGTGAAAACAAAAATGCATGTCAATATCAGATGGGGAGGGCAGTATATGGGTACTTTTAGAAAACATCTACAAGATATTCTAGAAATCACAACTAATTAGAAGGTAAGGATTTGGACCCGAGGTCCCTGAATTCTCTGGGTACAGGAGAAAATCTTTTGTTATTTTTACCTTTGCTACAGTGATAGGACATTATGAATTATTTGTTGTTGTTCTCTCAACCCCTGTGAATCTTTAACTCTTACAACCCACCTCTCCATGGGAAACTGTCAAGTCGACAGGAGAGCAAAAACATAAAACCATTGGATTTTAAACTTTAATAAAATTTAGCTCACTTGTAAAACAGATCTAGAAGGAATACATGTTAAGGCATAGCCATCATCCCTCTCTTCTATGCCCCACCTTCAACATAGCTGGGAAGAAAATCCACAGAAAAGTGGGGAGATCAGTGGTTCTTTGAAAAGGGTCTTTGTACCTGGGTTCACACCCGATGCTAGATCCAACAGGTAGGGAAAATGGGAGCTTCACATAGTTTGGAGACGTGAAATGATAGGAGGTCTGTGTTCTACTTCCTGTCTTGCCCTAGGAGGCAATTCCCATGGAATGTTTCTTGTTTTACCATGGCATGGAAATGGAGCATAGACAGAGGTATATGGATACCTGGTTTGGGGGGGGCTACATTCCATACAAATGACATTTGACATTTGACAGAATGCACACACACACACACACACACACACAAATGACATTGAGAGACTGATGACCTAAAGGACTCTTGTGATCTTCCCAATAGACAGCAGCAGTTACAAGATAATGGAACTAGAGACAGGTAGGGGTGGGAGGGGCAGAGTGGCTTCTGTGATGCCAGCATGAATAAATATACGTCGACCTCCAAGGACTGATGGGGCTGTTTACCTTGGGAAACTATAGAGGCAGTATATTGTAGTGACTGAGTTCAGTATTGGGAGCCCATTCTAGCTGTAGCATGTTAGGCAAGTAACTTAATCTTTTGTACCTCAGATTCCTTTGGTCTAAAATCTATGGAAAATTAGGCAAATTGATACATAATAAAATGTGCAGAACGGTATCTGGCATAGAGACTTTAGATATAGAAACAAATATTACTGATGACCCAAAATGACATGGCCACTTAGGATAGAGGATCACTGCTACCTCCAGAAGCCTTGTTACAACCTAAGTTTCTCAACTCATGCTATGACATTGTATAGACTCTCAGAAATGGACTCTGACTGGGGCGCCTGGGTGGCTTGGTTGGTTGGGTGGCCGACTTCAGCTCAGGTCATGATCTCGCGGTTTGTGAGTTTGAGCCCCATGTCGGGCTTTGTGCTGACAGCTCAGAGCCTGGAGCACGCTTCAGATTCTGTGTCTCCCTCTCTCTGTCTTTGCTTCTCCCCTGTTCATGCTCTGTCTCTCTCTCTCTTAAAGATGAATAAACATTAAAAAATTTTTCAAAAATTTAAAAAAATTAAAAAAAAAAAGAAAAGACATTGACTCTGATCTCTGAGGGAAAGGAAGAAGCAAGGGGATGGGAAAATCCAAATATACTGTGTTCATCTGGAGTTGATTTGGATTAATACAGTCTCTCTTTTAGAGAGATTAAGATGATTTATAGAAAGGCAGTCATATTATTTAATAAGTTTGGGTTAATAAAATATGCAATGGTAGAAGATTTGATCTTCTAGGTAGTGACAAAACTCAAAATCAATACAAAATGGTTCCAAATGTGGTCTACAGGCTTAGAGAAGATTGGTCAATACACGGTGAAAATCATGATCTATGCATTGCTGCCGGGGCCTCGGCCCGTGTGACTGACCTGTCACTCAGATTCCGGCCTCGTTTCCTCTCTCCCAGGATCCCAAAACTTGAACAGAAGAGCACTTTTATCAGAAATTACATCAACAGGATAAACTTGTTTGGTCAGACAGATACAGCTTATCTCAAACCCTCAAGCATATAGAAATATTAAACAGAAAAATCCAAGGGCTCATAGGTTACCTCTTAGGAGCTGGTCAAAGTCTAGTTCTGCTTTGAATATTCAAAAGTTTGAGCAACTGAGATCTGTTGAGTCAACAATTTCCTGTCCACTTCTGAATCTACAAATATATTTATACCTACATCATTGGTTCTTTCTTCCTTATGCTGCAGTGGAAGCTATGCCTCTTGAGTTATGATCCAATTTTCCACTTAATTATTTTGCTTTTACTTTGTCACAGAATGTACTAGCATGTTCAAATGTTATCAATACATGTGCAACTGTAACAGCGTCCCTGAGCATCAGAGCCAGAAACTGCACTGATGTTTGTATATTGGTTAAGAACACGATGTAAAGATCAATGAGTTTTCTATTTACCTTCAAACAAATTAAAAGAAAATTTCCGTGTTACTAAGATCATGATATTATAAATACACAGCTTTTCATAAAATCATCTATTCTTTATTGATAAGAGCAATAAAATATTAGATACATAATTTGGCTGGATTCTTATATAATTGCTTCCATAGTTTAAAATCACAAACATGCACCAAAACCTAATATCAAACCCATACTAACGGAATGTTCTAGAATAGCGTTAAATATTTAAGATAATATTATAAAAAGAAAATGGTGAGTTAAGCATTAAAAAGATTTTTAAAAATACTTGACAACTTTATTTTCCAGTTAAAGAATATAAATGATTGTCCCAAGGTCATGACACACTATTTTAAGTGATGAATTATAACAGCTCTATTTTTGACACATGTCAAATGTTACAAGTGTCTTCCTTCCTCCTTTTCTTTCTTTCTTTCTTTCTTTCTTTCTTTCTTTCTTTCTTTCTTTCTTCTCTTTCTTTTCATTTTTGAGAAGGAGAGAGAGCAGGGAAGAAAGGCAGAGAGGGAGTTTCCCAAGCAGACTCCAGGATCAGTGCAGAGCCCGATGCAGGGCTCGATCCTATGATCCTGGGATCATGACCTGAGCCAAAACCAAGAGTCATCAAGAGTCAGACACTCAATTGAGTGAGCCACCCAGGAGACCCAAATACAATATTTAAAAGTTTTTATTAATCTGGGGGACCTGGGTGGCTCAGTCGGGGTTAAGCATCTGACTCTTGATTTTGGCTTAGGTCAAGACCTCACAGTTTTGTGAGTTCAAGCCCTGCCTTGGGCTTTGTGCTGACAGTGCAAAGCCTTCTTGGAATTCTCTTTCTCTCTCTCTCTGCCCTTCCCTCACTTGTGCTGTCTCTGTCTCTCTCAAAATAAATAACTAAACAAAAAAAGTTTGTATTAACCTGTACACTTTGCTAACATTAAAAACATTTTGTACTTTTCGACTTATCATTGACCCATGCCATATATTTATTATGTGTTCATTTAGCTAATATACATATTTTATGAATAACTTGTAGTTTTTAGAATTTTTTTCAAATGTTTTTTGGTAATTTCTTTCTAAACGTGTTTTCACTGCTACCGTTTTTCATTTTTCCCCATCAGAATTCTTCTAATCTTGCTTGCTCTCATAAATATGACTTTTAGGTCTCATTTTTTCTCCAACTTTCTTGAGTCTATTATGTACTCGGTCTCACCGTCGGCACCTCCTTTCATAAGAAAAACACTTTTTTTTTTATTCTTAAAGCTATATTCCCTGAAGTTAAAGTTTTGTAAAAGTGGAGACCAAGAGATAGTAACATTGACAGCCCGCGTTGGCAGTAATTAATATTTTGTGATGTGTCGACACAATAAGTTGTCTTGTCCAGCTAGTTATTCCACCACATTTAACTAAGTGATACCTAATTTTCTGATTTTAAATCTCAAATTTAATTCTGTACGGAGACTCGGGAATTTTTTTTTTTTCTTTCTGTTTTTCAGATACTTTCTCCTTTTATATTTATTGCTGAAAGAAGACTTTGGTTGTTCAGTAGATGTCACTAGAAGGCTGCTGTACTGTCATTTTGTGCTCTTATCATAACAAAGCCGATCAACAGATAGATATTTCCAATTGCTTTAATATTAAGAATATTTGGATGTCGCGACTTTCACTGAACATAGAAGAATAGCCTTTAAATAAAAATAATTATTTAAGATAATGAGATACGTATTATTTGTACATTTTCATATGGTGTATTTTTAGATGGCATTGAATATGTATTAACATATGGCAAGTTCCTGTTAAACTATCGTACAGACTCAGGTTGATGAATCAAACTTACATGGTGAGAGGAGATCTGATGGCTTGTTCTCTGTTGTTATCTATGTAAAGGTTTGGTATTAAAGAAAGCCGTGTGGCTATATTCACTATTTCTCTGCTCTTGTCATAAGAAAGGAACATGTCTTTATATTGTAAATTCTGTTTGAGAACAAGAAGTTTATGCAAAGAGCAAGTTGATGCCATGGCCCTTTTCCTTCAGAAAATTCCTTTCAGACTTTAATTTTTACACTGTGACCTCCATTCTTTAATCACCATTATCTAAGGTTTCCATAAATCTCTCAGTCAATGAGTATCTTCCGTGTGATCCCAGTCCTCCTACTTTTAGCAACATTGAAACACATGTTCGCTTTTGGGAACGTTCCTTCCAATGCTTCATGAAATGGCTTCCCAGTCAAGACATTCTCAATACCTGATTTCTTCCTTTATTATTATTAGCTTTAGTCTCTCTCTCCCTTTTTTTAAAATATGAAATTTATTGTCAAATTGGTTTCCATACAACACCCAGTGCTCAGCCCCACAGGTGCCCTCCTCCATGCCCATCACCCACTTTCCCTCCCTCCCACCCGCCATCAACCCTCAGTTCGTTCTCAGTTTTTAAGAGTCTCTTATCTTTTGGTTCCCTCCTTTTTTTTTTTTTTTTTTTAAATCTAGTTCCTACAGGGTGAGTTTAAATTGAAATGATTTACTGCCCAATGCAAATATTCTTTGTCTGATATCTCTTCTGGGCAACTTTACCCCACGATTCAAGGCTCCTTCCATCCTGACACAATCGCTCTCAACAGCTGGCCCCAAACTCGCCAGTGTCGGGAAGGGAAAAGAGGGAAGGTGGGTTAGATAGTGAACCATCTTGACCATCTCCCTTGTGACATCCTTTCACATTTGATTGGCCAGAAAATATCAAACACCTCCAAGTAAGAGAGCCAAGAAATGCAATAAGACTTACGGTTTTCCTCTTCATGACTTCTATACCGCCATGTTATAAAATATGCATTCAAAAAGCAATGCTCAGCTTTCCTCACCACACTTTAAAAGCTACCCACTGTGCTATCGAAATTTTGTACAAAAATCATAGATTTTATACTACCATTTATAAGATTTTAAGGTTTAAACATTAGCTCCAGAATGTTAAAAAATGGTAATTATCAAAATGCAATATTCCAGAGATGTAATGTTAAAATATATTAATGTAAATGTCTCTTATGTATTGATATCTTTTATAAAATACAGAGTGAAATTACACTGAAGTAAATTTCTCTGGTAGGCTGAGAAGTAGTTTTTCGTTAGAAATGGGATAATATGGTGGTAATTTATGTCTATTATGATAATCATGCTGATTTTGCTGGGGCACAATTTTGTCAGCAATTACTTCTTAAGCAATATTTTTCCAAGTCATTCAGCTTCCCCTTGGCCACACCGAGACCAATTTTACTTCATGTTTACTTCTAAAATTTTATATACTTTTGTCTCCTTTGTAGATTATTAGTACATGTACTGGAATTTGACTGTAATATTTAACTTCATTAAAAAGTAGGTTAAATTTGTTAAATTAGAAGCCAAAATATATAAAGTAATGCTTAGTATCACTTCAAATAAACTAATTTGATAGTTACGTCAATTGTGTAATTTTGAAATTCTATGTTATCTTTTTTTTTTTTTTATTTTTTTTAACGTTTATTTATTTTTGGGACAGAGAGAGACAGAGCATGAACGGGGAGGGGCAGAGAGAGAGGGAGACACAGAATCGGAAACAGGCTCCAGGCTCCGAGCCATCAGCCCAGAGCCTGACGCGGGGCTCGAACTCACGGACCGCGAGATCGTGACCTGGCTGAAGTCGGACGCTTAACCGACTGCGCCACCCAGGAGCCCCTGAAATTCTATGTTATCTTGATAGAACAAGAATAGAATGCTGGAAGTAAAATATAAATTCATGGAAGTTATTTAACTCCAAATATATTTTAATTTTTGTATGTTTATTTACTTAAAAAAATTAATATGAAATTTATTGTCAGACAAGGTGCCCTCCTCAATGCCCATCACCCACTTATCTACTTTTGAGAGAGAGAGAGAGAGAGAGAGAGAGAGAGAGAGAGAGAGAGAACATGAGCAGGGCAGGGGCAGAGAGGGAGACAGAATCTGAAGTAGGCTCTAGGCTCTAGCTGTCAGCACAGAGCCCGATACGGGGCTCAAAGTCACAAACCGTGAGATCATGACCCGAGCTGAAGTTGGATGCTTGACTCACTGAGGCATCCAGGAGCCCCCCAAATATATTTTAAAAGATGCAGTCCTATGCATCTATTTAAGATGCTTGACTATGTATGTATATGTGCATAACTAAAAAACAGCAACTAACTAACTAACCTAAGGTAGTCAGTTTCCCAGATAATTAAGTAGCAGAATCCATTCTTATTGTTTTATCTTTGTGTGTGTGTGTGTGTGTGTGTGTGTGTGTGTGTGTCTTTGTCAGCAATAGTGTCAAGACATTGCTTAGCGCACTCTATGTGCCATAAAAGAAACTGGCAAAAATTTCTCAAGTTTCTTACCCCTAGTTCAGGAACACAAAACAATTTATAAACTATTATCTCTATGATGAGAAATGAAATGAAGTGTTTGTTCTGTCTGGCTTTTAGCTGATTGTAGCTTAAGTGTATATTATATTGCTGATGTTGAACAGAAGACACTTTCTGTAACTGCTCTCACTTGGATAGTCTCCAAAAAAGGATGCAAATATTTCCCAAGAGTATTCCAGGAGGCAGAAGAAAAATGTAAAGGAAAACAAGGAAAACAAACTATTTAAGGCATGTGATTTTCTCTCTCGTCCACGACTCCTCTGTCCCCAGGATACTGCACTGATCTGGTCCTGGCAATGGAGTAGCGACTGCCAGGCTCTCCTGACCTCTTGTTGCCATGCAGCTGGTAAGACGGTGCTGAGCTGTGTTGTCTCTTTGAGGCAGTGAGACCTTCCTTTAGTTCATGGTACAGATATGTGTTCTTTTGAAACGGATGTAGCCAGAGTACAGAAAATGAGCTCTTTTGACCACAGTCACAAACTCTAAGTTTATGTATAAAGAGTACTTTTGAAGTTTCTCTCTCCATAATATTTGCACAGATATAGACATAAGAGATATGCGGTGAAGATATGTATTTGATAATAAAGGAATTGTTTAAAAACTGGTGTGATCCTTATACATTTTCATATTTGCTTTTCATATAAACTTGCTGCGTTGGGCAACTTAGCTATGCCTATTCGATTGATGAAAAGAACGAAGATCAGATCCCCAAGACCACAGAATTTACAAGTGAGAGAAATGGTCAGTTACTTCCGTGCCATATGCTTTTGGACTGAAGGGGATTCGGTGGTGTTACTTTCTATTCTGTGAACACACTGGGAAACCCCAGGGTTTCCTGTGCACTTAGGAAAAGCATTGTATCTCTGGGGGCATGTCCATTCATGACTAATCACTCATGGGGTGGGGGGAGGGGTGGGCAAATTTGAAACCTGATGGATAGCACTGAGTTTTATATCCTTTTCTCTAAAGCAAAACACAAGGAGAAACTTGAAAAGTTGTAACACTCCAGTGTCACTTCTGAAATTACCTCTTCCAGAGGCAAACATACCTGTAATGTACAAAAAACACAGTAGTGTCGTCCAGAGGGAGTTGTTTTAGATCACTGAAGCTAGTAAAAACATTTGACTTTGTACATCTACATACTCTTTTATATTTGAGATGACCGCATTCAAACTTTGGGTTTAATTAAAAATAAATGGTTGTAATAAATGTAATCTAAAAATTCATCTATTATATTGCCTATTCAACCTGTGTTTAAAATATACATATACAGTATATATTATGTTTATTAAATGAACAAATGAATATTTTTCAGCCATTTTATTGAATTTTAGAGATCAGAAGACAGCATTAGACATATAATCAGTGATCTTTTATCTTCTAAGGTGTTTTTTTACTTAATATTACTTTACATATCTTATGTTTCTAGTTGCATTTCAATAAAGAAGGAATTAATATTATGTGTACTCTTCAACAGAGATTAATAATAATAGACGATTGTGGGCAGTGTCTGTTGGTTTTGAGTTATCAGATCCTTAGAAAATGCTAGAGACTCAGGAGACGAATTTGTGGTCGTCGTGTGTCCATATCCTTGAAGTGTTCATCCACTTTGAACCGGAGGGCAGAGAGAGAAAAAGAAAGTTTATGGAGCATTTTCTTGCCTCTTGGTCTCATGGGATGTGAATTTATCTACCATGTATTTATTTTCTTGTCCAGATAAATTGTAGTTCCAAGAAATTTATTATGTTTGTATTTTTAAAAGCATACAAGGTCAGGTTACCTGATTTTGGTATATATCTTTAGAAGTGCATCCAGGCCACCAAATATGCCAGAAATCCAGTCATCAACATTAGTCATAGTATCTAATGAAGTGAAAGAAACTTCTGCAGGGGGTCAGGAACTCAAGCAGGAGAAATGCTCCTGTTAACAGAGACTTGTTAGCAAAGTGACTCAGTTGTCTGTAGGTGTATCCAACTGAACCAACTCCCACCCCCCAAAAAATAGAATACATAATCCTTTATTTATGTTTTCATAATATTCAGACATTAACTACTGATGTAATATCCTGGCTCTATTATAAATTATTGTAAAACATATATACTCTTTAAGCATCGGAACTTATATAATTACCGTCCTCTCTAAGAAGAATCCATGAATTCAGTCATTGAAATTTAAAAAAATGTTTATATAGTCCACTTTGACAAAATACTGAAAGAACAGCTCAATGTATGGGTGATATAAATGCCTAAGGTCTTTTGAGCAGAAAGATACAGGTTTCATTCATTAGATGAAACTTGATTGAGCACGGCGAAATCAAAATAATGACACAAAGGGGGTCCTGGTTGGCTCCATAAGCTGAGCATCTGATTCTTGATTTCAGTTCAGGTCATGATCTCAGGGTCGTGGGATCGAGCCCTGAATTGGGCTCCCCACTGAGCACGGAGGCTGCTTAAGATTCTCTCCCTCTCTCTTTCTCTGTCTCTCCCACTACCCCTCTCCTCTCCTCTCTCTCCCTTTCTAAAATAATAATAAAAAAAGAATAATGACATCTAACTCAATGGCTTCTTAAGTGATGTTAACGTGAGTTATTCATGAAAACTACATGGAATATTGGTCAAAAGGCAAATTCCTAGTTCTGAGACAATCTTCTTGAATCTAATACTTTAGAATGGATGGAGACTTGAAATCTGAATATAAAAGAACGTGTCCCATATAATTCTTATTTATTTATTTATTTATTTATCTTTAAGGTTGTTTATATGTTTTGAGAGAGAGAATGAGAGCACAACTGTGAGCAGAGGAGAGGCACAGAGAGAGGGAGAGAGAGAATTCCAAGCAGGCTCTCCCCAGCAGCTCAGAGCCCAACAGGGGGCTCAATCTCACGAACCCTGAAATCATGACCTGAGCTGAAATTAAGAGTCATATGCTTAACTGACTGAGTCACACAGGTGTCCAATCCCATATCTATATCTATATCTATATCTACATCTATATCTATATCTATATCTATATCTATCTGTATCTATATACCTATATATCTATACATCTATATATCTATATATCTATATATATCTCCCTCTCTTTCTTCCTCTTCCCCACTGTGCTCATTCTCCCTCTCAAAATAAATAAATGAACTTAAAATATGTATATTGGGGAAGGATCCACCCTGTCAGCACAGAGCCTAATGTGGAGCTTGAACTTATGAACCCAAGATCATGACCTGAGCAGAAATCAAGAGTCCGGCGTTTAGCCAACTGAGCCACTCAGGCGATCCCCATATAATTCTTATTAATATTAAAGCTTAAGAACCTTTAACTCCTATTGTCTAATATGGCTATAAAATATTAAATGAGATATTGGGAAAATGTTTTGTCTGTATTATAGCATGCATGTGAGATATATGTATATGTAGGTTTTAAATCAAGTCAAAATAAATATAATTGAACTAAAATATAAAAATTAGTCATTTTAGATCTGATATAATATATATATGTATATATATATAATTATGCTTGCTATAAAATTAGTTAAGGTAAGGCTAAATTATAATTTTAGAGATGGTTATTTCAAATTTGAATTATTTGGCAAATTATCTCAGAGTCTATATCAAAGACTGATTTAATCCTTATGAGCTAGGTTTTAATAAATATTTGTTGAATAAATGGATAAGACAGAACTGGGCATACTTTGTACTATACCATGTTAAGCCTAAAATACTTTCACATATTTCTATAAAATTTAATTACACGTGCTGTATCCTATTCTATAGCAAATTTTTTCACTGTTGGTAGTGTCTATCATTCGAGTTTGCATTAGGAGGACTATTGTTTAACATCTCCTAGTGAATT
Organism: Lynx canadensis; assembly: GCF_007474595.2. Lineage (NCBI taxonomy): Eukaryota > Metazoa > Chordata > Mammalia > Carnivora > Felidae > Lynx > Lynx canadensis. The sequence continues at coordinate 225,503,674 of NC_044303.2, read as the reverse complement.
AGTATAGGGTGCGCAGTGAATCTGTGATAGAGAATATTACATTTCCTCTATTGAATTTTTGGGTTTAAAGGGCTTCATTTTTACCTGGGAAAGTGTCTCTAACTTCCAAATGAAGTGCTTAGGGGGGACTGCTAGGGCTTGCCAGAAGGCTGAGATAGCCGCTGGTGTGGTAAAGCTTTGATGACTGAAGTAATGCTCATAAGCCTCAAAGACGGGCGAGTACGCTGACTGTGAATTGCGTTCATGTGCCTGCCCACAGGGGAAAATACAGAAATACCATCAGATTCGAGAAGGGTCAGATCCGAATGGTTGTAGTTGATTTTGGGAGCAGGAGCCAGCACCTTGAGACTTTTCTAGAAGAGTGTGTGTTAAGCCCTGGGCCGATTGTTTTCACAGACCATCGTTCTTATCTGTGGTGCAATTTAAAGAGGAATGAGTATACTTGTCTGCACAGATCCTCCAAAAATTTTTCAAAGTCAGTAACCTGTGGCTCCAAGAGCTGACATTGAAAGACAAAGTGTTTAAGAAATTATGTTATAGTGCTGAGTTCAAAAAGGAAAACATACTTTGAGTTCCTTCTGTACTAGCATCATTATTTTCAAACTATTTTGCAGGCCATTTATCTACCTGGGCACCAGATTGCTCAAATAATTATAATTCATAATGTGGCCACAGGGTCTTTTAATCTTTTAATTGACTACCCTAGGAATTATACGTACATCAAAGGGTAACATTACAGGGAATAATAATGCATCTTAACATAGAGATTGCATTTTAAAAGATTGTGTTTTCCCCCCCTTGGTGCTTTCTCATTCTGACATCTGAAATTGCTTTTCTCAAATCCGTCTACAAGTTCACATACAACATAGTTAAATGAGTTTCCCAGCATTTGAGGAAATGATGAAGTTCCGTCTGCAATAAGTTATATAACTTTAAAGAAAAAAAAATACAGCCAAGAGTCCCATGTTTCATAGTTTTGCTTGAGAATTTTTTAAAGTTTAATCTCAAAAGGTTCCATTTAAATGAAAATAGAGTTAAAAAAAGATTTTTCTCTTGGCTTTTATTCTGTGAACATGTGAAATCATAAAGAAAATTGGAAGCTTCGAGAATTACTACCTGGATATAGTGCTTTACACTACCTTCTTTAGCTTCCATTTTTTTTCGCCCCAGAAAAACCACTTGGTGCAGCTAAATAATCAAGCTGTTCCTGCTTTTCATGACCTTTCTAAAGAGTAAAAAAAAAAATAATGCAACTCTTCTACAAATTCGGGTTCTCTAAAATAGTTAATCCGGAGATGAATTTTGTTAACTAAATCCCAAGATTTTAAATCTTAACCTGTCGGAAACAATTTTCATAGAATGAATGAAGGAAAATCCAGGTGTCTGTATTTGGTTCAACAACCATAAGAAGATACAATATGATTGTCAGGCTACTTTCCAGCTTTACACAAGATAGCTACACAGTCCTTACACAAGATAGCTATAGACTTCTGAACTCCAAGGGGTTGATATTTTTGTTGCATTTTGTTGCCTTCTTCTTCAGCAGGTGGTCCTTGAATTTCACCAAGGAATCCTGACCCCTTGTCATGGTATTAAATTCAATAGAAAAGTAATCATTTCTTCAAATATTTATGTAAGATTTAAGATTATAGGCATGAACATGTTATATGTAACTGCTTTTGTATTTACCTTGATGAGAATAGCATTTATTTTACAGACTAAAACCTATGATTTATGACAGAAACTTCCTCGCCAAAAACACATACCCATCTATCTGAATTCATTCAACACAGTATCCATGGTTATGCAAATTTCACTGCAGACCTAATCAAAGCTTGTGATCAACACTGGCAAAGAAGACGAAATATTTTACAATCTGGATGAAGCCATTGTTGTCGAGTGAAAGTTTTAATTTGTCTTTTGATTAGAATTTTACAATTAGAATAGCAATATCAGAAACAAACATCTACATGTTTGCCTGAAGTGAAGAATAAAATTTGGTTTATTTATTTTGCCCCTTAGCTTGTTGTTACATAAAATTTCAAAAATTATCGATATAAAAATGTTAGGAGATTAGAAAGAAAACATAACAACTCCATTTCCAAGTCACTGACTCTTCAGTTCAAAGCATCAGCTTTGAGGTTTATCAAAGGATTATAGCCTTTGACTTGTCTTTGAAGAAACTGTAGTGAAGTACAGTGTAGGAAACTTCATCAGTATCAGTAGTGAAGCTTGACGGGTGAGAATCTAGAATGTGTAATACTTAACGACCTAAGGTAAAATGATTAATTATTCTGTAACACATATATGTGGTAGATTCACGATGCCATGCTTTTGTTGAAACCCCAAACTTCCTAACACAAAAGGTGAAACTTAACCAATGCAAATTAAAAAAAAAAAAAAATCAACTAGGAGGTCTGGGGAATCCGGGGGTGAAATACAACCTGTGACAAAGTCCTCAACTGGGTTACAAATGTGACATGACCCTATGGAAGGAGCTAAAGGGAAAAAAAAAAGTGCTGACAAAAATAACTACTGGTTATAGGCTACTGAGCGAATATTACCTGTTCTCATTCTTCTCTTTCCCATGCTTATTTTAATCTCTGTTATTTAGTGGATACGTATCAAGTGTCTCTTGAATGAATATTGAATACGACCAATCAGGTATTTGTTAAAAAGTCCTCATCAAGTGAACCTTTAAATGGTACTCTACTGGCATGGCATAAAGAATCCGGCCAATTTGCCCCCAGGCAAATTGATACATTCTCAGTGAGAGATTTTCAGCATTTTGGTGAGTAGGAGTAGAGGGGCAAAGGAGATATCTGTCTTGGTTCTCATGTTGAGAGTAAAGAACTCAATGTCTCACGACTAAATATAAGGTAAACTGCAGGATTTTGGGGACACATCTTTTCTTGTGTTAAGAAGGTTAGGTTCTATTGCCAGATTTTTAGTGGTTTTATCACGGATGGAAGTTGAATTTTACCAAATGTTCTTCTGACATGCCTTGTGATTTCGGTTTCTGTTGTTGAGAGCCAGACATGTTCTATGGGGTACTAGATACTAAGGCAATAGTGCTTTCATAAGAGAATTGACAGTAATCTCTGCATGGGTTGCCCTGATTATTTGCTGTGCCCATGGTCTCCAAAGGCATCAAATGTCTATAGTGACTTTGTTTCTTTGTCTTTTTCACATTAGGGATCCCCTTTGTGCTTCTCCGCCAAGACAGTCTATCTGTCACTGCTTTTCTGGCTGTAATTCGCTGTTGTTCTGAAGCCTTATTGGCATGGTCATAAGACGTGGGGAAGGGAAATTAATCTCTAATCTTTTGATTGGTTCTCAGTTTTTGGAGTGCATGGTAGCCTTGTGTCTTGGAGTTGTGACCTTCACAAATGTGTCTGTCCCTCCTTCAGTAGTAGAAATTTTCTGCCACACCACCTGATTCCTTCCCTGGCTGTGGCACATGCATTTCGATTCTTTCCATCTGGGTCCTTGGAGCCTTTTCCTCTGTGGTTACGTTCTTTCTTCTTCTTTTAATTGAGACGAGAAGGCTGAACAGGGCTGGAGTGTGGCTGGAAAGGTAGTATTTCTTGTGTGCCAGCCAGAATGGGACATTCCTGATGGCCTCTGATGATGACCTTCCTGAGATGAAATTAAACCCTAGGTCCATGGAAGAAAGGTCTCAGTGAACTTCTCAATGGCTGCTCTTTCTATCCCTCTGGTGGAGTCATAGCAGTTAACCTTGCTCTTCACATTGAGAAGCTGAGAATACCTGGTGTTAAAGCCTGTGAAAGCCTCTGGAGAAGGAAGAGTACGACTGTTGCCCTAGAAGACTATCCTGGTTGTGAACACTTGGTTTCCAGAAGTTCATGAACATCTCTACGCTAATGTTCCGACTGGCTCCCAGCATCCTGTCACTTCTGCATTAGGTAAGCCAAGCTTAGGTCCTTGTGTCCACCTGGAAATAACTTCTCTCTAGATTTCAGGGAAGTGATTTTCTCTGCAACTTCTGTTCTTGCGTGGGTCTAGGAAAATAATGGCTTTTCTGTTTGTCCGGCTTTTGTTGTCATTGTTGTGGTAAGGCAGGAAGGCTGCATTCAGACTTCTGTGCGTTGGAAGGGAAACCAGAAATCGTACCAATCCTCCTGGCTGTTCTTACATGTTCTTTTATGAATTTTATTTATTTAATATGACAAAGTATTTAATGCCCCTCTGCAAAATATTGACTACTACTTACACCTTGCATTCTGGGCAGCTTACTTCATTAATAAAATTCTTATTTAACATTGATTTTTTTTTTTTTACAATTTGTGCCATATTAGTATAGTTACCATATTCTGTGTAATTGGCAAAATAGAAAATGGAGCAGTTAGTCTAAGACACTTTGGATGCCTCCCTTGGGAATTGTTACCTCCTGTTATTCAGATAACTGAAAAATGAATCGTGAAAGGAGGTCTTGTGAAGCTCTAAAACTTGATTTTACTTTATCCACACGAAGACGGAGGTTATGTTATGGCTTATAACAACGACGACAAAAATAATACAACAGGACAGCACACATACTTTAGAATTATTTTAAATTTCAAAAGATAGAGAAATTATGGTTGCAATGGTTACAGGGAAGCCAGAAGTAAATTATTGGTGAAAGCAGTATAGATCAGCAAGTTTGCAAAAGCATAAATCTGTAAGGTGAGACAAATGCCTAATAGTAATTATAAAATGAAATTGTACGTAAAATAAAACTATTTCCATGACTCAGACTTTAGGAACACAAAGGTATGATTTATTGTCCCGGTGTGGCAGAAAGCTGGAGTGAAAAAATGTTCTCCATGGGCTGATGGCTGGTTGAGATGGGCTTCCAAAGACAGGAAAGCGAGGGTATTGTCCCAAGTTATTCACATTTAAGATGTTCACAATTTGAGAACTGGGACTTTTTTGTTATGTGTCCGGTGTGAGACTCATGAGTGAATGCAGGCGCTGTGAGAGGACTCGTAGTTTTAAAATGACATCCTTGTGTGAACCACCATATGAGCCTTTAAAATAAGTCTTAAGCTGCCTTGAGTGGCAGTTGCTATAGGCAACAAGATTCTCAGTCTCTGCTTTGGGTTAATTTATATACTTCATAAAAAAGGGCTAATGTGTATTGGCCACAGGGTGACCAAGCGTCCCAGTTTCCCTGTGACCGAGAAGTTTCCTCCTCAGGAGTCTTCCAGTGATGAAAACAGTAATATCACAAGCAACAGGCACAGTTGGTCACCTTACCTGTCGCTTACCGCACCCTGGGTATCATTACGTCTCTTCCCACATCAAACCCCCGTGAGGCCCACGTGCAGGTTCCAGGAGATTGTAATCCACAAAATTTGCATCTCTGGGCCTGTATTCTTTCTCACGCCTGCACGTGACTCTGCGGTCCTTGCAGTTTGGGTTCTGAATTAGTGGGAAGAACATGAGGCTTGTTTGTGTCAGCGGCCAGGGCTATCCCCGTTCCATTTGTCTTGTAGATACGAAACCCAGGAAGCAAACTAAGTGGTGAGGGCAACACAGACAAGGGAGAAAGTCTAGGGGAACATCTACTGATACAGATAAACAGTGTTTGTCATGAGTAGGGGTCCCTGGGAAGCAGCGTCTGAGGTAGTCAGGGAATTGCCTGGGAACGAATACCTGTGTATGGGAAGGTAAGGGGACAGGTGAGGCGTCTGGGAGAGGGTGGGCTACCCTGTGGTGACAGCCAAAAGAGCCCAGCTGACCTCACGGGTACTTTGAGGCCGACATAGCCTTCACTAATGGTCTACGATAGAGCGAGTCAGGACACTGGTCATCGGTGAAACCAGATTCATGCTTGCATGGGACCTGTACATGCAGCATATGACTACTCAGTCACTGGACACAGACTGCCCAGGAGGTAGCTACAAGAGGGCAAATAAATTAGGGCTATTTGATGAAGAGAACTGAGCCTCACTAGGGAGCCCAACTTCCCTTAAACCGGTGAAGTTGCAAAGATTTCAATTATCAAAGATGACACCGGGTCGGTAGAGTGCTTTTGGTATCCCTATGTCTAAGGAAGGCGCTTGATTCTTTAAACAGGTCAGCGAATGATGGATTAACTCATTACTGGGCTTTTGCATCTCTGAAATTTTCGATTCTGCACAAAACTCACGTCTCATCGGCGGGGCCCATGCTCTGCAGCGACGCCTCCTGGATCCTCGGGGTTTGATGCTGACTTCATGATCAAAGTGTTCAAATTCCAAACATCTTCCAAGGAGCCGGCAGGACTCTGGCTTTGAGTGGCTGGGTCATCCACATCTAGTCACACTCTGCGGGCTCTGTCCCCGAGTCCTGAGCTTTCGGAGCGGTGGCTGTGTTAAAGTTGTTAAATGTGAGACCAATTTCTAACCCAACACACACACACACACACACACAAAGTGAAAATGTATACTACAGATTTTGGTCACATTCAGCTACCAGTATAGGTTCGTGAAAACAAAGGTTACCACTGGTGGGTAAAATATATAACGTTGCTAAACGCCAGGACATGTGGCCCCTCCCAACAACCTTTACTATGTATATTCACTCTTTGAAACATTCTTTCACGTCGTTTTTAACCAAGGGCTTTATAATTACCTAGCGGTACCCTGTGGAATGGAATAAGGGTCTTGTATTAATTGTGGTAAAAATTCACTGCTTCATGAGACAGAATGATAGACATGTCATTGCATACACACGCCAATGCGATGACTTATTTCAGAATAATTTCTGGCCTTTAAACAGAGTTGATATGTATTGCAGTATAGGATAGAGTTTATGAACTATTCCGCCTCTAAATCAAGGTACAGCCAAGAGCAGGTTTGTTTGTTTGTCTGTTTTGGTATGGAACAATTGAACAATTTAGCCTTCACCAAAGTCAATATAAGAAATGCATTGTGTATTTTTATGGCTCATTTTGGTTTGTTTTGTTCAACTTTATAAAAAAGCAACTTCCTAGCTTATCACCGATTACTTTCTTTGTGCTTTATACTTACAGCTCTCCTTTACTTTTTTTTTTTTTTTAATTTTTTTTTTCAACGTTTATTTATTTTTGGGACAGAGAGAGACAGAGCATGAACGGGGGAGGGGCAGAGAGAGAGGGAGACACAGAATCGGAAACAGGCTCCAGGCTCCGAGCCATCCGCCCAGAGCCCGACGCGGGGCTCGAACTCCCGGACCGCGAGATCGTGACCTGGCTGAAGTCGGACGCTTAACCGACTGCGCCACCCAGGCGCCCCCTTTTTTTTTTTTAATATTCAGCATTTAACAAGTGGCAAAATGTGACTAAGTGCTACACATTTGTTAGTGAAAATTGTGACTTTTATTTTTCTACCTGTCTAGTTTCCTTGTTTCAAGCAAATTTTATAAATTTGAATTTATAAGTGGATAAAAGAATTTCAGAGCCCTTAGAGAAACCCTTTAACTGCCATTGAAATCATTGAATAAACACTGGTATATAGAGTTGAAAGCAAGCTTGATAGGGCAATATATCAGAGGCATTTATATAGAACCCTATTTATTTCCTAAACATTTTCACGGTAAATTTGTAAAGCAATCTGGCAGGTTTTTACTCTTAACTTTCCTCTTGATTCAAATAGTCCATTGATTTGCATAAATTGTAATGTAATAAATGTATTAAATCAATGGTATTTGTAGCCAAAACATTATTTCTGTAATGGTCTTTCATTCAGTTTTAATTGACCTTTTATGATTTTTTAAAACAAATTTTTAATTATTTTTGACAGAGAGACAGAGTGCAAGCAGGGGAGGGGCAGAGAGAGAGGGAGACACAGAATCCAAAGCAGGTTTCAGGCTCTGAGCTGTCAGCACAGAACACGACGCGGGGCTCAAACCTATGGACCCCGAGATCACGAGCTGAGCCAAAGTCAGATGCTTAACAGATTGAGCCACCCAGGCGTGCCCTGACCTTGTATGATTTTGAAAACTTTATGCTTTTTCATAAAATCTGTTTCATTTTTGATGGATAAGGAGTAAGTACTTAACAAAATTTTCTTCATTCTTTATGAAAATAAGGACAACTTTGACATGAGCTATGTGTTATTCTCTCTCTCTCTCTCGTTATCTATCTTTCTATATCTATCTAACTAAAACCTATTTATATGTCAAGAGTATTTCATTTGGTCAGAGTGGTAGTAGAGGTATTTTTATGTTAAATTTTCACATTATTATAATAGTTTTTGTGCTTCATTCCATGTTGTTTTAGGATGGACAGAGAAGCAGCTTATACTGTGTTTTAAAAAATATAGAGCGTGTTCAATTCTGAACCTGAATGACTTTGAGTAATTGCCATATTCTTATTTAGTTTGCCTAATTACTACTTGGCAAGAAATCTAAGGTTTGTATCTCCACGCTGGGAAATATGTTGAAATATTTTGTTTGTTGCAGAAGGTTTAGGGACTTTGGGTTAAATGTATATTTTAGTTGTACAAGTATCATTTGAAAGAACAAGTATCATTATGTTACTCCAAATCCCTACTTTGGGTATACATTGTATTTTCTTCTTAAAACCACAAATCATTTCCACAGGTATCATTTCACTTGCTGTCGGATTGTCTTGAATTGAATCCTTTTGTATAATAGTCCCTCTGGACCTGCGTAAAAGCTTTCTCTATGTTCTTGTTTTATTGAGCAGAAACATGCATATTTTTCTTTTACTGTAGAAATTACAATTGGAAAGTCTACTTCCTCATATCAATTATCTCACCTTTTGCGGGTTTTGTGATATATTCCTCATTATAGTAATACTCACTAAAAACAACTTAGAAAAGACTAATTTCTCTTTGATCTTTAAAAAATAACATTTAGTGGCTATTTACATTCTGAAATATCTTTACCGACTCTTCATCATCGCAGGGCTGATTTTTTTTTTTCAGAATAAAAATGCAACACTTGTTTATAGATTTTCCCCGATAAAACTCTTTTCCTAATGGATTAGCTATTTCTATTTTAAAAATCTTGTAGCCTCCTTTTATGAACCTTTTATTTTTTTAAGAAAAATGTGGATTATAGTGACTTTTGAGGGTGGGTACAGATGGTAAGGGGTACACATGATTGAGACTTAGGCCACTGTTCTTGTCTAATGCACACCTGAGAGCTTTAGTGCATTAATCAGATTGGAAACATCTTTCCTTCCCCCCCCCCCCCAGCTGGATTAAGGTTATTTAGCCCAGATTCTTCTTTTACTCCCTAGGGTCTTTTAGAGAGCAAATAGCTTCATATAAACTACACATAAATTAATATGATTACACTTGAAATTAATGTGGTCTGTGTCAATTATGCTTAAGAAAAAAGAATTTAAATATACAAAGCAGAATAATGGAAATTAGACATCAGAATTCTAATCTTTGTAACCTTGTCTGATAGTCTGTGTTTATATTTAGTAAAACAACTTCTACACAGTGTAAAAAGAATGAAGGCCATGTAGCTTGTAATATGCAACGTTACTTCTAGAGTGGCTCTCAGGACATTGAAATGCTCGAAATTGTAACTCCTGATGATGCTATAATGACATGTTCTGAGTATTTTAGAGGTACATAGCCTGGAGTAAAACCTTTTTATTTTGCTAGAATCTTATAGCTGGGAGATACAGTGAATGATGCAGATATAAAATTAAAATAATCTTAATCTACAAAAAAATCAGATATTGTGTACTTGGAACTAGGTTAAAAGTGTAGCACCAACTTTATAGGAAAAAAGATATATATACATTACAAAGTTTTCTACCAAATGAACTCCTAAGAATATTCTCTTTACACAGATGTGAAAGGAGGGTTTCATGGTATCTATAATACATTTACTCGTTCCTCTTCTGCATTTGCAGACAACTTGAAACAATTCATTACCAACCTGGTTATCTTTTGATCATAAGAGACTGATTTTGTGGTCTAGATGCCCAATGTTATCCCCCCCCCCACCTTTTTTTAAGGTTAGTCATTTTACTTATCTAGGTTTTTACTGTCACGGAATGATTTTCCTAAATATATAGTGTTCATTCCGAATATGTGAGATCAACTATATTTTTTAAGAAAGTTATTTTCACTGTCGACATTACCATTTGATATTTCCCCTTGAGCCAGTTTTCTTCTGTGGTGGTTGATTTTCCGTGCCCTTCTCTCATATCCTTTCTTTCCTCTTAAATCTGTTTAATCTCAGCTCCGTCGTGTTGTATTCAGTTTAGTATTTTTTTCACAATCAGTTTTTTTCTTCTCTTTCTAAATCTTTTCTACTGAATCCTAATTCTTTCCCTTTGTCAGTTTCCCTTTTGTGTTCTCATTTGCATGTAATTATTCTTAATTACGTTTCTCTCATTGTGATTATACCGTTCTTCACAGCTTCTGTTGTGCTCTTGATTACTTTTAGTTTGTTTTGAAATATTGTATTTTTGGTTTTCATGTTTTTTGAGCATATCTTTCCATTCTCTTCATATTCATTAGGCTGTTGTTCACCTAATTATTCTTTTTTTTTTTTTTTTTTTTTTTTTAATTTTTGGGTTAGCTTGAGTTGCACCTTACTGGTATCTCTTCTTTGAACACAATGACTTTTCTACGCATTTACAGGGAGGTTTCTGTGTAGGCGACTGGAGGGGGTGGGCCACATTAAACTTTCTAGCTTCATGATTCTAAGGTTCTTTACTTTGCTGTCACCAAAAAAGTTTTTTTTCTTTTTTTCTAAGAATCTTCTCCTCCGGGCGTCTAGGTGGCTCAGTCAGTTAAGTGTCTGACTTCGGCTCAGGTCATGAGTTCGAGCCCTGTGTGGGGCTCTGTACTGACAGCTCAGAGGGTGGAGCCTACTTCAAATTCTATATTTCCCTCTCTCCCCTACTTGTGCCCTGTCCTCTCTCTCTCAAATATAAATCAACATTAAAAAAAGAATAAAAGTAAAAAAAAAAATCTTCTCTTACCTTTGCTGTTGGTCTTCCTGTCCACAATTCTGGTTCTCCTTGTAGAAGCTTCTCCTCTTTGTTGATCTATGGTTTGGAACAGCACATGAGCTGTTTGCTTTCCTGAGCTCTTTCTTCCTAAGCTAGGCCAGCACCAGTGGCCCTTCTTTACCCGACTCTTCCCAGTTTTAGCTGTTGACCTCAACCCATCCACTAAGATGAAAACTTCTCTCTTTGTTAGGGACTTTAGGGTCCCCTGGGTCTCAGGATGATCTGTGATTTCATCCCACAGAGTTGCTTATATCATGTCTTCATGGCTTCCAAGAGTGGCCTGGCTTCCTAGATTTTGAGGTTTACGAGATTTTGTCACTTTCTTTTTTGTGGATATTATTTTGAGGTTTTCTTTTTTCTTTTTTCCCCCTAGTCTTTATAGTTGCTTAGTTGTTTTGTTGTCTTCTGAGGGATTTGCCGAGATTGGAAAACTATGTTGACATTGCAAACTTGTCCTCACTCACCTATCCACCCATTCTATGACTTCGTCCCTAACAGGGATTTTAGCAAATTTCCAGCAATGTAAAGAATTTTTTAGAGGGAGGAAATGTCTTGTGGCTTACATATAGATACATATAGAGATGTCAAAGACCTAGTCATGTATGTCTTTGTTTCCAGTGTCCTGTCCAAAAGTTCTTTACATGAGCTAACTCTGAACACTATTTTTTTTCTCACTTTCATGTTTCTTTACCTCAATCTGATGGAAGCCACCTTGAAGAGATTGAAAAACAATAGATGAGAAGTTTCCCCCTAAATCTGGACTTTACCCTAAGACACATTATTTACCCAAAATTTTTTTCTAGTTTTTGTTGTCACAGTGTTCTGAAATCCGATCCCTCACTGTTTAGGATCTAAAAGCATCCAGCTTTTCCAGTCCTAAAAATGCCCACATTTCTGGATAATTTATTTCCTTTTATTTACACCAAACAAACAGCAAATTATTTCTGGAATCACCTACTCTTGCAATTATTGTCTTCTAGGCCACTGCAGGAAAGAGTTGCTTGACAAAATATTGGCTACTCTACAGAAGCATCATCGCAAGTTTTAAACCTGTGAAATAAGTTACCTTATTAGTCCTCACTGTTTAAGATTTTTTATTTGTATTTAAAAAAAATTGATAGCAGCAGGGGCGCCTGGGTGGCTCAATCAGTTTAGCATCTGACCTCGGCTCAGGTCATGATTTCATGGTGTGTGAGTTCATGCCCCGCGTCGGGCTGTGTGCTGACGACAGCTCAGAGCCTGGAGCCTGCTTCGGATTCTGTGTCTCCCTCCCTCTCTGCCCCTCCCTGCTCATGCTCTGTCTCTCTCAAATAAATAAATGTTAAAAAAAATTTTTTTTTAAAAATTGATAGCAGCATCTCTGCTCAAGATACCTCTTTCTGTCCTGGACAGAAGTAAGTAGGAAGAAACAAGTCTCACCAGAAATATCAATGGCTTAATAAAATAAAGGTGTATGTCTCACTTGCCTTGCTGTGTGATGCGGGACAGTCAGTTCTTTCCACACTTCTCCTCTAAGCACTGGCTCTGAGATCTGAATTCCTTCCGTTGTGTATACACCTGTGCCCACTATAACGAGTAGGTTTTTGGTTACATGGCAGGGGAACAGAGGATTGCATCTTTTTTAGAAGGACGAAGTTTAGAAGTGACATATCACATCTGACTATATTCCATTGATCAGATCTCAAACATTTGGCATTCAAAACTATATTGGAAAGGAACCTTGGCAATGTAATGTTCCTTTATGTTCAGGAAGGGACTAGAGCATGGTGAATATAATAATGTAATAATATATAAATATTACATATTATATATATAATATAATGATATTATAATTATAATATACATAAATTATAAATTATACATAATATATTAAAATTATCATTGTATTAAATTATATTATAAAGTATAATATAAGTATAATAATTATCTATAATTTATATTATTAATATTATATATTATTTACTAATTAGTATACTTATATACAATTATCTATAATTCATAATTATATCTATATATCCTACTATAGCTCCCTCTATAGTCATAACTATATAGGTCATAACTATACCCTCTATACTAAGCATATTATATGGGTCATAAGTACCTTTAGTTATAATGTAATGAACTCATATGTTTAGGTCATTGCAAATTCGTAAAATACTCTCTCTTGTTCATTCTCTGTAATTTTAAGAAAACATTTTTCCTAAGTCAGCTCAAAAGTTACTTCAATATCAATTTTTAAAAAAGATTAGATGCTATAAAAGAGTACAGTATATGCAGAAAACCCTAACTTGAGGCCTGAGAAAGTGGAAGATGGAAGGAAATTAAACGTGTGCAGTACAAAATGATATTTCCAGATAACTTGAAAGCGAAGGCAATAACTAATGCTCAGAATAAGATCTCAAAGTTCTCAATGTGGTAAGAACCAGAGGTAAACTAAATATTTAGCATCAAGCCAGGAATAGAATTTAAATCTTAAGAAATATGTGCCATATATATGTATACTTAAATAGGGCTGAAAGAACAGAAAATGTGACACTTGAGACGAGGCAAAAATACATCCATAGACTAAGTTCGTTTTCGAGCTTTGTCAACATTTAATAATTATATACAAAGTGAAACTTGTCTTAAAGGATAAAATCTAATGAGATTTCAATGATAGAAATTTTATCTCTTATGGTACAGATGAAGAATTTGTCATAAATTAACTTAAAAAAATAACATCAAGAGGAATGCCGCTACTAACATTGGGAGAACAGAAAATTTAGTCAGGAATAGACTCCGTTTTAAAATAGCACACAGATAATGCAGGTGAAATATATTATCCTGCTTTACAAATGTTTACGTTTGGTGAAATTGTATTTTGTGCCACATATCGTATGTATGTAGAAGGAAGTATTAAAATGTATTTATGTTTTTAAGAATAACTGTAAAATGAGGGCTGTATAATTAGCATTCAGGTTCAGCAGCAGAAACTTCAGAATCTTTGAAAGTACTTAGGCTTATGATACACTTTCAACCACATCTTCTTTCTCTTTCTTATCTCAGAAAGTATTCTGAATTTTCTGATAATAATTACTTTTGCTTTTAAATACAGGGGCACCTGGGTGCTTCCACTGGTTGAGTCTGACTCTTGATTTTGGCTCAAGTCTTGATCTCGGGTTTCGTGAGTTTAAACCCTGCATTGGGCTCTGCGCTGAGTGCAGAGCCTGCTTGGGATTTTTTTCTCTCTCCCTCTCTCTCTGCTCCTCTCCTGCTCATGTTCTCTCACTCTCTCCCTCCCCCGCTCTCAAAATAAATAAATAAACTTAAAAAAAAAAAGAAAAGAAAAAGCAATACATGTATTAGATATATGTAAAGGTGAATATCTCTTGACTTTATTATAAGACTCCCAGCCCATCATCCCACAGACAAGCACTGTATTTTCTTTTTGTAAACTTGTGACACACTACATTTTGGTTCAGGAACTAAAGAGGATATAGATGTATTTTTTAGTTTCGCAAAAATGATAATATCATATACAGGGCTCCGTACTTTTCCATCTAATATATTTTGTAATGCTTTATAGGTCACAGCAAATGGACCCACTTCATTCCATCTAAAAGTAAAGTGTTTCATTATAGAGCCAAATGACAATTTATCTGACCCCTGTTTTCAACAACCTTGTTGCTTTCAGGATCTGTGTTTGATTGTTAAGGATGCTGCAACGCACACCCCCCTACTTACCTCCCTGGCATGCTGATTTTAGAGTACAGTATTCAAATCATTTCCAGCAGTGGACTTTCATAAGCACAAGTTTTAAAAGATTGTTGGATGGAGCATATCAGAATCTCCGGGGAGTTATTTTTAACTGGAAATGGAGCACATTTTTAAGTAAGCGCTATCCTCCTGAACATACACATTTTTAGTAATTGGAGAATTTCCAATGGAAATGGTACCATGTATCTTGTTGGAGATGTAATGTAATATAAAACCTAACAGAATTATATTTTCGTAAATTGGCATGTAAACTAGGGTCATGCTGTCATGGAGAAATAAATAAATTATTATTAGCCCCAATTTAATCTAAAATACTGCATAACTAAAAATACAACTATAAAACTTCCTTAAGTTCTCACAAATAATATACTTTTCTGAAACCTGATGGTTTCCTTACAATCGACTTTACTATTATGTAATGAAGCCCCAGTTAATAGATAACTAAATAAAGCTGATTTTGCATATAAATTCTGATTTCAATGCGTGCACCCTTTTTGTACAGAGTAATTAAAATAGATTACTTTCATGGATATCTGCGGAGAAGCCAAGATTTACTCAATATGATTGCATTGTTTTTAATGATCAGATAACAAACACCAAACGTAATCCCCACTGATTTGTTGTTTTTCAGTAATATCATGTTTTTCCAAGGAGTGATACCATCAGTAGGAAGAGAGAACCAAGTGATTCAGCGTGTATAATGACCCTTTCAGCTTTCTCTGCTAAACTGAGAGTTTAATATGAAACAAGGTCCTTTACAGATACTAGGCAAATATTCAACACGGGCTAGTCCAAGTAGTTCTAAATCAATTTTGTCTTGTTGGTATTCATCATATTCTGAATCAATGCCCTTCTTGCTCAAGGAGAGAAATGGGAGATTTGTAGATACGGGAGAAATGGAGATAGTTGTGAGAAACGTTCCCCACCAATTAGTGTAGGACAAGAAATATGGCCTGTACATTTCGGGCAATAAATTTTATACTTTCCCTTTCAACAAAAATATAGTTATTTATCTAATGGTGTAGTAAAGAATCATAATAAATAAAGACTTTGAACACACCGAACCTCAATGATGTTGCTGCTAGACTATGGCCCTAAACAATGTTAATCTTTCGGCTGTTGGGTGATTGCAATAAAAAAGTAATGGACATCACTATCCCCCCTTTCAGGGTGCCAAATAACACCTGATATCCCTCTGGTCCTGTTCTGTTCTAAGCAGCATGTTTCCTTCCTTCCCTTCTTCCTTCCTCTCCCTTCGGCCAATTTGATGGTTTGGCCTGTTGATGGACTGTGAAAACCTTAGTATATGCTACCAGTCATTACTTTATCTATTTCCAATCTTGATCTTTAAAGGATAGTATACATTTAATCAAATCTCTGTGCTTAATGGATTCTCATCCTGAATAATGATGTTTGATAATGACTTTTTAACGTACTTATGTTGTAGAACCAGAGTGGAGAGTTTAGCACAGGGCGGCAGTGGAGAGAAATTTCGAATTCTTTTTCCTTCACGTTTTATCTCTTTTGGTTGTTCGGGGATAAAGCTTAGGTGGATATTTCTGCCGAAGCGTTGTTAATTAATGTTAGCAATCTTGATTCAAGCCAGCTAAAATTTTCTTGATTGTCTTGATGTAAAGGGATGAATCCGAGATTATGCTCAGACACGAGGATAGTTGACTTGTGTTAACAATGCTTTTTCAAAAGGTTTATGGAAGCTGTTTTGCCCTCGTTTGGAAAATGAATTCTACAAAAATGAAAAATACATGAAAACAACTCTAAATCTTCATTACCTAAAATCTCAGTGAACATGCTACTTTTTCCAACCTCCCTGCTTCATTTTCTTTTCCCCTTACTATGACCAGTCAGCATCACTTGTATAGATCGCCCATTGTCAAAGGAAGGCTGGATTAGATTTTGTTTTGTTTTGCTCTTTTTTTATTTTTTATTTTTTTAAATTTTTTAATGTTGATTTATTTCTTTTGAGAGAGAAAGAGAGAGAGAGAGAGAGAGCATGAACACGTGATTCGGGGGTGGGCAGAGACAGAGGGAGAGAGAATCAATCACAAGCAGGCTCCACATTATCAGCCCAGAGCTGAGATCAAGTCAGATGCTTAACCAACTGAGTGACCCAGGTGACCTGCCTTTATTTTAGTTTCTTATTTTCCTACAGAGAATACCAGATTTTTAACCATATCCTATGTAAGGGCGGTAATGGGAGCCTTTGTGCTATAACCTGAAATTGAAAGGATTTAACTGATCTAGTGCACTTATTAAAAGTGTTAACTTCATTAAAACTAACAATATTGCTGTCTTTCTTGAGGCTTATTGTTTTCTGGTTTGCTTTTTTCAGCTCTTGAAATTTTTTAAATTTGTAGGGTGAAACAATCAAAGAACAAAATAATAGATTGCTGCAGCTTAAGAAATATGTTTGTGTATTTATTTTACACAGAATGTGGTATAAGCTGTGTGTTTTATAAGCATGATGCAGGTTGTGATCGTACTTTTTGTTCTGTTTTTAAGCAGAATCAAATTTCACAAGGATGGGATAGCTGGCCACAGACACAGCCATGGCTCAGAGTGGTGTTTATCAGCAGACCCATAGAAATATTAGACGAGGACACTCTGAGGTCATAAGTGAATGGTGGTCGGCATCTTGTAGATAGTGGATGACAACCTCTTTCCCTTCCAATTGATGAAGCTTCCGATTGAAAAGCCCAACATTTAAAAACTTAAATTGCAAATTTCTAATATTTCTATTTGTCAGAATGTAGAGCCTTAGGGGAGGTAAGCGACCATCACTGTAAAAAATGAGATGATGCAAAGGAGCATGGAGATCATAGAAGATCATCACCGGGGGGTGAGAGAGGCAGAAAAGTATGGAACCAAACAACAAACAGAATTTATTCTAATTGCTATGGGACCACTGTCTTACACTAACACAGAAGTAAATTCAAAATGGATTAAAGATCCAAATGTGACAGAGGAAAGTCTAAAAGTCCTAGAGAAGAATATAAGCAGTAATGTCTTTGACATCTGCCATAGAAACTTCTTTTTTTTATTGTTTACTTATTTATTTTGACAGAGACAGTGACTGCGGGGAGGAACAGAGAGAGAGGAAGGCAGAGAATTCCAGGTGGGCTCCTCACTGACAGCTCAGAGCCTGATGTGGGACTTGATTTCAAGAATGCTGAGATCATGACCTGAGCCGAAATTGAGAGTCTGATGCTTAACTGACTGAGCCATCCAGATGCTCCCACAGTAGCAACTTCTTACCAGATACGTTTCCCAAGGCAAGGGAAACAAAAGCAGAAATAAACTATTGGGACTTCATCAAAATAAAAAAAACTTCTTCACAGTAAAGGAAGCAACCAACAAAACTAAAAGACAAACGATAGAATGGGAGAAGATATTTGCAAATGACATAATGCAAATGATAAAAGGTTAGTATCCAAAATATAAAAAGAACTTATACAACTCAACACCCCAAAAATGAATAAACCTGTTAAAAATGGGCAGGAGACATGAATAGATATTTTCCCAAAGAAAACATACAGATGGCCAACAGACACATGAAGAGATACCCATCATCACTGATCATCAGGAAATACAAATCAAAACTACAATGAGATATCAATCACCTCACACCCATCAGAATGACTAAAATCAACAACACAAGAAACAACGGATGTTGGTGAGGATATGGAGACAGGGGAACCCACTTGTATAGTTGGTGGGAATGTAAACTTGTGTAGCCACTGTGGAAAACAGTATAGAGATTCCTCAAAAAGTTAAAAATAGAATTATCCTATAATCCCCTAATCACACTATTATATATTTACCCAAAGAATACAAAAATAACTAATTCAAAGGGGTATATGCACTCTGATGTTTATAGCAGCATTATCTACAGTAGCCAAATAATGGTAACAGCTCGAGTGTCCATCTACTGATGAAAGGATAAAGACACAGTTGTGTACACACACACACACACACACACACACACAATAGAATCTTAGACATAAAAAAGAATAAATCTTGCCATTTGCAATGACATGGGTGGAGTTAGTAGGTATTATGCAAGCGAGATGTCAGTCAGAGAAAGGCAAACACCATATGATTTCATTCATATATGGATTTTAAGAAATGAAACATATGAGAAAAGGGAGGGAAGAAATAGAGAGGCAAACCAAGAAACAGACTCTTAACTGTAGAAAGCCAATGATGGTTATCAGAGGGGAGGTGGGTGGGGAGATGGGTGAAATAAATGATGGGGGTTGAGGAGTGCACTTCTTGTGATGAGCATTGGGTGTTGTATGTAAGTGTTGAATCACCGTGTTGTACACCTGAAACTAATACTACAATGTATATTAACTAACTGGAATTTACATAAAAGCTTTAAAAATAATCAATATATTTAGAAAAAAAAATTTAAAGAATATAATTTTCTTTTCTTAATGTTTTATTTATTTTTGAGAGAGAGAGAGACACAGAGCATGAGTGGGAGAGGGGCAGAGAGAGAGGGAGACACAGAGTCCAAAGCAGGCTCCAGGCTCTGAGCTGTCTGTCAGCACCGTTCCTGATGCAGGGCTCGAACTCACGAATCGTGAGATCCTGGCCTGAGCCGAAGTCAGATGTTTAGCTCATCAAGCCACCCAGGCACCCCCCAAAAATATAATTTCCATAGTTAGTTGCTTATAATGGCAGTTGGTATGTAAGAAAGGATATTTTATCAATGTGAACCCTGTCAGGGCTATCAGTAAGGACTGTTTGGAACGGCTCTGACAGCCATTAAAACTAGATGATTCCAAAAGTCCCCTTGGAACTTCCTGAAGAAAACGTCAGAGTTACAGAGCAGAATCCATTCCAGAAAATCCCCATTCTAAACAACAATGACTATCAGAATTCTATGGATGATGGTATACCTTTATTTGTAAGCAAACACTTCAAAATAACTATATATTAGTTTTAAAAGACAATGTGATAATATTATATATCATTTGAAATCACTGGAAATAAGGGGATGAGAACAATATGACACAGGGTCTGCTGCATGGATCTGGGGCCCAAACCAGGCCATTAGGTTTGAATATTTCCATTTCTTCCATCTGCTCTTTTTCATGTTGGCTTCCTTCCCAGGCAATCCTTCTGTCTCATGACCCCCTGGCAGCTCAAGTGTAATTATCATAGTTCTGAGTCCTAGGCAGTTATAACATTTCTGGAAATCATTCTAATTGGACCAACTTGGGTCATGCTTCCATCCCCAACACAATCTTTGCAGAGACTAGAGGGATGCAGTGATGAGGACTCGTCGCTTCGGGGACAAGTACTTCTCAGCGGAGTGGGGCGCACACCTCCTCAAACCACATTGACTGAGGATGAAGTAGACAGGTGATTCCTTGTGGATTTGCAGGAACATGTCACCCAGAGAACTGGAAGTGAATAAATGCAAAAACAGTAAATTGCCTACTAAAATTTAACTAGGCAAACAGGGTGGGGGAAGTTTCACGCAGAGGAAACAGCATATGCTGATGCTCTTGAACATGGAAAATACCGAAGAATGAATGAAGGCTAGTAATATTGTCCTTGAGAGACAGCACATAACAGGTACAAGGTAGCCTGCATAATCAAGCAGGTCTCAAATTGTGTAAAGATTTGTCTGGCTCGTGCGAAGGAGACTTGAAAAGCGATGGAAGGATTTTTTTGGAAGGTTGCTTAGCATATTAATTTTAGCATTTTCTTAATGGCGTTTTTCATCAATCACATTATGTGATTATATTTAGAAAATACTTTTGGAAATAGATCGGTTTTGTCTTTAGAAAACAATGGACAGAAAAGTAGTATTCCTATTAATAGTAGTTCTAAATTAGTATGTAATTTTAAATGTAAAACTCAATGTTCCTGTCATATCATTGGAGATAATGGAATGTGATTATATGTTTATAATGTTGATTGTATTCATTTTCTCCCAGAATTCTAAGAAAAGTACCTTATAAATGTACCCTTAGATGAAGGAAAATAATATACGTTCTGCCAAATTATTGATTCTGTAGATGGACTTCGTGTTCATATATAGTGGCATTTATAGAAACTGGTTTAGATATTATTGGATTGTATTATCAATAAACCATTTGGGAGGAAGAGCTGGGGAAAATGTTAAGAACCCTCAAAATAAAATTCTTCATAAAATTATGAGGATGCTTGATTTTTCTTTTCCAAAGGAAATTCACAACATAAAAATAATAAAAATGCTTTCACTGATTTATTTAATATGCTGCAAGTTGAAGCTCAGGACTTTGTTTAATTATGCGACTTGAGATCCAATGTGGTGGCTGCAATGTTTGCTTTAATGCAAGCTTTCTTGAGAAGGCTAATTATTTAAGCTTTACTATAGATAAAGAATAATATCATTTTTTAATTAAAATAATATTGGCTTATTCAGTTAAATCATTTATTCTCTTAAATCTTAATAGCATAGCTTAGAATCTGTGTGAGAATTTACAAGTGACCCAATGGGTAGTTGGAACTTGTAAACAACAGATGTTGCACAGCATCTAGCCATATCATTAGCAGAAATTGCATGAATTTGAAAAAAAAAATCCCACCTTGGTGCTGGAACAGGTTTTGTTGTGAATAAAGACTTTTACCTAACAATTCAAAATGAAGATGGTGATTTATCATATTATCTTTGTCATCATATTTTATATAAATTATCTAGTAAATATCCATTATGCAGTATGACTTTTAGATGGTGCATAATCAAATAATTATGCTGATTGTGTGTGTCTACAAATTCACAAATGCTTGTGTGAGCTCAATAGGTAAAAGTTCTTCCTCGTCAATTCTCAGACTTCCAGAATCTGTAGGATTTCTTTGGCTTATACTCTGGGTGGTCATTAACACTTTCCATCTAATATTTCTGGTTGCCTCCATTCTGGGCAAATGTTGCATTGAGCTTCTCTGCCTCCTTGGGCTTTGGTGGAGCCGTGTGACTAATTCAGGCCACTGCATTGTGAACTGACTAGAGTATTTAATCACTCAACTGGTGGGAGCCCTTTCAGCATCCCCTCCTTTTCCTGGCTTGGCAATCAGTAATATTCAAGATGATGGCGGCCGCTTCAGCCTGACTGCTTGAATAACAACAATGAGTAAAGACTTCCTCCTGTCAGCTTGTGACAGCTACATTGTGTGGGTAGAAATGAAAAATAGCCAAGCCTTTCTGTACTTTTGCAAAAATTAGTACAGAAAGAAGAGCCTTGTCATGAATAAAAACCTCAAACCCATGACATTGGCTTAGAGGTGAGATTGAAGGTGGTGAGAGCAATGTTATCACTGGCTGAGGGAGAAGGCAATGCGTGCTAGTTTGTAGACTCAAATACAACATAATAGAGAAGTCCACGCGCTGAGGGATGTTGTGGCTTGATGCACAAATGTGGCTTGATGATACAAATGGATGCTTTAAGTAGCAAAGGATATTTAACATTCAGACTTTCAAGAAAGCATATACTTTCCAATCAAGTGTGGGTGAAGAGGGTGATGACAAAGCAAAAGCCCTAGCGTGGAGCCAAACTTCACAAAGAACAACAGAATATGGAGAAATTCAAGGACAGAAGCACAGGATCAGATGGGATCAGGTATGTTTAAAAATTTTGAAATTTTCAAATTTTACAAACGCAATACGGTGCATATCATTTTCATTGCATCAGACCACGGAGAGGCAATTGGAACATTACCCTGTCTTCAAACACACACACTCCGCACACACACACACACACACACACAGTTCTACACTTAGACCCATCCATGTTTTCACTAGGTCAGGTTTCGTTGTTAAAGACTTCTGGTTTTTGAGACTTCTGGGAGTTTTGGTATTATGGAAAGAGATGTGGACGTAGAATTCTCCCAAGCAAAGCAGTGGCTAAGACTTGGACAGAGGAAGAGCCAGTAGTGAAACTGTACAGCCCCAGATTTTTCACACATGCCAGACAGGTGCGACAATAAACCAAGAACTTGATCTCTTCCAACACTGTATTTGCCTGAGCTTAGGACCATCGAGGCAGAGAGGCCTGAGGCAAAGATCATAATTCGATGGCACCTGGGTGAGAAAAAGTACAGCACCTTCCCTCGACATAACTTAGAGTCTTAGGAAATTCTGTTGCGTCTCTTAACGTTTCTTAAAACTCCAAAAAACACGTAAGGACTTCCCTTTGGAATATAAATATACAACTTCAACCCAAATCATTTTCTTTTTTGAATTTTGTCATTAATTTTTTAATGTTTATTTTTGCGATAGAGAGATAGAAAGAGAGACAGAGAGAGAGCATGAGTGGGGGAGGGGCAGAGAGAGAGGGAGACACAGAATCTAAAGCGGGCTCCGTGCTGAGCAAGGAGCTTGACGCTGGGCTCAATCTCATGACTGTGAGACCGTGACCTGAACTGAAATCAAGAGTCAGCCGCTTCACCGAGCAAGCCACCCAGGCACCTCTCGAATTTTAAAATACATCAGTCAACATACAGCCAGCAAGGTAACTAGATAAAAAAAAAATTGAAATGAAGTGGAGTTCAAACAAGTGTAAAATCATCAGAAATAAAACCCCCCAAAAAAGTGTGGAATTAATGAGGGATAAGAGGATTTGTGCAAGGAGAACAGGGGACAGATGATAGAGTGGCAATAGTCGAATGGGGAGAAGAAAACAATCCCGGACAGGTGTAAGTCTCCATTTTGGATAGGTAAACTAACTTCTCTGATTAATAAATGGAAAATGGAACACATTTAGACATACTCTGGAAACTTTCTGTGTTATTTTTGGTAAAGTTTAGGAGGTTAGGTCAGCAATTCTCATACTACTGATCTCAGCAAATTAATGGTTAAGGGTTCAGGAAACCTTTACATTCTTAAATGCTGTTAATGATCTGAAAGAACATTTATTTATGTGCTTTATGTCTATGGATATTTCTTCTATTAGGAAATAAAATGGAGGTTTAAAATAACAGATTCATTAATTTATTTAAAAATAAAATAATAGATTAGGTACATGTCGTAAAAACATACTTTAATAAAAAAAACCTATATTTTTCTAAAATACAAGTTAGTGAGAAGAGTAATGTAATGTCACATTTTTACAAATCTCTTTAATGTCTGGCTTATCAGAAGACAGCTGATTTCATGTCTGCTTCTACATTTGATCTGTTATCATACATTATTTTGGTTGAAGTACACGAATAAAAATCTGAGTTCACATAGATTGAATTCGGAAAGGTGAGAATATTTTCAACCTTTTCAAACAATTGTTGATAGCCTTTATTTGTCACTGTACCACAATTTGACGAGTGATAATTTCTTAAAGGTTAGTTTCTATGTAGAATCTGAATCTGTATCAACGAACATTTTCTTTTTCTCTTCTTTTCTTTTCTCTTCCATTCTTCTTTTCTTTTCTTTTTGGGAGGGGAAGAGAGAGAGAGAAGGAGAGAGAGAGAGGGAAAGAGAGAAAATTTTAAACAGGTTCCATGCCCAGTGTGGAGCCGGATATGGGGCTTGAACTCACGACCTGGAGATCATGACCTGAGCTGAAATCATGAGTGGGACGCTTAACCAAATGAGCCGCCCAGGTACCCCTCGATGAGCTTTTTGTACTCTTTTACATTGCACAATCATGCACTTTGAATAGATCTTTTATCCAGGCACAGATTTATAACATCACACATTGATCATTTGGAAAATACTTCTTAACTGCAGATTTTCTAAATAGTGACACCATTCATCATACTCTATCAAAACATGCACACACTTACACACACACACACACACATCCATTTATGTTTGAACTATCTCTGCCTGTTCTCACCGGGGTCACCCGTTTTCCAAAATTATAATTTTCCCCGAAAACTGAAATTTTATTATCATCAGTAAATACAGTCCCTTGTTTCTTTGGCCAAAGGTTCAGGTTTCATAACCAGAGTTTGTCTTTCAGGCGTTGTCTCAAGTGAAAACAGTGTTCCATGGGAAGAGCATCTCGTTCATCTGCCAGCTCACACTGTTGTGTGAGTGGTTTTGCTGGAGGTCACGATTTTATTAGTATGAAGTAGAAATGCTTCATGCACATTTCCTGTATTCACACAGAAGAAGACTTTCTGTGTCATTAAGTCATAAGTCATTAAGAAGACTTACACACAAGGGCCAGAGTTTGAGAGCATTAGTAATTAGTACTGTTTCCTCAAGGATATTCTTAACTGAACTTGGCCTTTTTTTGTCTCCTTGTGAGTGCTTAGCAGTGACCAGTTCAATGCCAATCTGTTCAGTTTGGTGCTCACGTTCTTAAACGCCATTGTTTAATACGAGTGGCATCTTAGTATTGTTCTGAAAAATGGTTTGGCCTCACAAACACTCTGAACATATCTTTGGGACCCTCAGTGTTCCATAGACCCCACTCAGAACCATCAGGAGGAGGACATCTTCCCCACCCTAGAGCAAGGCGAAGTTAAATGACACAGTAGTTTATTCATCAACTTATCGGTGACACCACTGTAATCTGTAAGGGGAATTCTGCTTCCTAAGATAAATCAGGAAGCTGGTTTTTGCCGTATGGTGGTTAACAACATCCTCAAAGAAGTTGTCTTCATGAGCGTGACTGCCACGCTCTCCCTGTTCCAGCTCGTGTGGAGGAAAGAAGGAATCAAGGGAAACCGTTTTCTTTGTAAGCACATAAAATGGAGATTGAACACAACTTGCCAACCGTGTTCCATTGTAAGAAACTTGGCTCAGTCTAGTCACTAGCAGAGCTAGGAAACTAGACGCTAGTTAAACAAGCATATGCCCAAGGAAAAGGAAAGGATGGATATTGAGTGTGTGCATGTGTGTGCGTGCACTGGTGTCTTGGTGGAGGAAAGGAATAACATGACAATCTCTCATGACTTTTTTTTAATTTTAAGTATTTTTTTATTTGAAGCTTCCAAATAGCTGGAATGATTTATTTATATTTCAAGGAAGTATACTAAAATTGATAGTTCAATAATATGGGTAAGTTACTAGGGAAAAAGGATCATAGAATTTTATAGGCAGATAAATATCATTTACTTGTTGAGTTGGAAGAAAAACTAGAGACTCTAAGGTTTAGTTATCTTGTGTAAGGAAAACGCTTCAGAAAATTCTCTAGACAAGTAAAAGGGACTCAAAATAAATACTTTAAGAGGACAGAAAATTAAAGGAGAAGAAAAAGTAGTGACGGATGACATTTTATTATGTTATTAGTGCAGGGATGGTGTGCTTGGAATTTTGTACTATCAAAGATATGCAAAATTTGTTGATGTAAGTATTCATAGAGAAAAGGAATAAAACAAAAATAACCTATAAATAGTACAACATCATTTAGGAAAACTAGATGTGGTAGGTGAGCTGAGGCAAGGGGAAATGAAATGTTCTTTTAAGGTTAAAAGCTCTTAAATAAGGTAAAAGATCATTTTGTATAATGATAAAAGACAATTCATTTGAAGGACACATTCCTCATAAAACTGTAAGCACAAAACCCACTTAGCATTCCAAACATAAAGCCCAATCTATTAGAAATGCAGGGATAACTTAATAAAAATAGAATTATACTTAAGGCATGTAATATATCTTTTTCAGAATTAGAAAGGTCTAACAGAAATAAATAAATGAGAACATATAGGAACTGAATACTGTAATAAACTCCACTCAAACATAAATATCTTATTTTGCATTCTATGAATATTGAATATGTATATATTTTATTGGTGTCTGAGGAACATTTACAAAATCGATCATGTACTTGGCTCTAGGGGAAGTCTTAAAGTTTCTTTTTAAGTACATATTTCAAAGGCTATAACCATTGCCATAAGTTCAATAACCTTAGAAATAAATTATAAAGATATAAGGATTTGAACTACTTGAAACGAGAAACATGTCATTAGTAATGTTTAACTCCTGAGGAAATACTCCTGAAATTACAATCTTTAGGAAAGTCGATGAAGGGGAGTATACTTCACAACAACACTGATGGAACACTCATTTGAAAATGTTTTAAATGCCTTCATATTCAAATTGACCAAAAAAATTGGCATAAACCCTCATCCTGTGCTAGCCAGCTTTGCTGCATAACAAATAAACCTAAAATCTTAGTGACTTACAACATCACAGATTTCTTTCTTGCTTGTGTTGCACGAGAGCTGCGTTGATCGTGGCTCTTCTCCAGGCTATTGGACTGAGGTCAGGGACTCAGACTGAGATATCAGTAACTACATGAGGAGTGCTATTTTCATGGCCCAGGAAGCAGCGAGCACCACACAACTGCATTTAAAGAATTTGCTTGCACTTTTCCACTCAGATGTTATGGGCCAAACAAATCACATGGCCAAGCCTGATGACATGGTCAATGAAATTCACATTACTTATCCAGAGGCACTGAAATTCACAGGACAAGGGCAGGGACACATCATCCTTTTGTACAGATAGGAAGGGGGAAGATAATTCTAAAAAAAAAATAAAATAATCTTCATATATCTTACATACAAATTTTAAGTAAGCTATTACCAAATGTCAGGTTGAGTCAGAATAATTACAGTCTATTTTTTTAATGGAAGGATAGAGTCAATATTAGAAAAATCATCAAAATAAATTATTATATCATCAAATCGTATCATCACATTGGTTTAAAAACTCATGATCCATTAATAGATGCTTAAAGGGGGCTGGGCAAAATCCAGGTATCATTCTTAATAAGAGTGTGAAGTAGCATAGAGATAGAAGAAACATATTACATATTATAATTCTAAACATTGATATTAGGCTACTCTTGCAAAATAATGCTTTATTAAAACTCACTCCGGGGCACCTGGGTGGCTCAGTTAGTTGAGTGTCCGATGCTTGATCTCAGCTCAGGTCTTCATCTCATGGTCACGAGTTCAAGCCCTACGTTGGGCTCTATGCTGGTCATGAACCGTACTTACACAAAACAAAACAAATCAAAACAAACAAACAAAAAAAAAAACACTTCACTTCAAATGTCAGTGGCTTCCAACAACCACATTTATTTTTTTACTGTTATGGTTAATTTTCTTGTGTTAATTTGGGTAGGCTATGGTTATTTGGTTGACACTAGCCTAGATTTGCTGTAAAAGTAATTGTAGATGGGATGAACATTTATAATCCACTGACTGTAAGTAAAGCAGGTTAGTCACCATAACATGAGTGGACTTATCCAATCATTTGAAGGCTTTACTAGTGAAGTCAATTCTAAAGAAATAATTCTGCCTCAAAATTGCCATAGAAATCTTGTCTGGGTTTCCAGCCTATGGGCCTGCCCTATAATTTCCATACTTACCAGCACCCACAACCTCTTGAACCAATTATTTACAATAAATTTCTCTCTCTCTTCCTCTGTCTCTGTGTCTGTCTTATATATATCATAAGGTAATTTATATATGCATGTACGTATAAATGATTTTATTACAAAATTATAAAGAATTTCTAAAATATTTAGACTTAAATTCAATAGTAAGTCTAATTGATTTTAAAAAGTATTAATAGTATTGGAAGTCTTAGCCTCTGCATTCAGACAACACAAAGAAATAAAAGGCATCCAAATTGGCCAGGAGGAGGTCAAACTTTCACTCTTCGCAGATGACATGACACTCTATATGGAAAACCCAAAAGATTTCACCAAAAAACTGCTAGAATTGATTCATGAATTCAGCAAAGTGGCAGGATATAAAATCAATGCACAGAAACCAGTTGCATTCCTATACACCAAATATTGTTAAAATGTCGATACTACTCAAAGCAATCTACATATTCAATGCAAACCCTATCAAAGTAACACCAGCATTCTTCACAGAGATCCTAAAATTTGTGAGCAACCGGAAAAGACCCCAAATAGCCAAAGCAATCTTGAAAAAGCAAACCAAAGTAGTAGGCTTCACAATCCCAGACTTCAAGCTATACTACAAAGTTGCAATCATCAAGACAGTATGGTAATGGCACAAGAACAGACACTCAGATCAATGCAACAGAATAGAGAACCCAGAAATGGACCCACAAACGTATGGCCAACTAATCTTTGACACAGCAGGAAAGAATATCCAATGGAATAAAGACAGTCTCTTTAGCAAGTGGTGCTGGGAACACTGGACAGCGACATGCAGAAGAATGAACTTGGACCACTTTCTTACACCATACACAAAAATAAACTCAAAATGGATGAAAGACCTCAATGTAGGACAGGAAGCCACCAAAATCCTTGAGGAGAAAGTAGGCAATAACCTCTTTGATCTTGGCCTCAGCAACTTCTTACTCAACACGTCTCCAGAGGCAAGGGAAACAAAAGCAAAAGTGAACTACTGGGACCTCATGAAAATCAAAGCTTCTGCACAGCGAAGGAAACAATCAGCAAAACTAAAAGGAAACTGACAAAATGGGAGAAGATATTTGCAAATGACATATCAGATAAATGGTTAGTATCCAAAATCTATAAAGAACTTCTCAAACTCAACACTCAGAAAATAAATAATTCAGTGAAGAAATGGGCAAAAGACATGAATAGACACTTCTCCAAGGAAGACATCCAGATGGCCAACCAACACATGAAAAAATGCTCCACATCATTCATCATCAGGGAAATACAAATCAAAACCACAATGAGATACCACCTTACACCTGTCAGAATGGCTAACGTTAACAACTCAGGCAACAACAGATGTTGGCGAGGATGCAGAGAAAGAGGATCTCTTTTGCATTGTTGGTGGGAATGCAAGCTGGTGCAGCCGCTCTGGAAAACAGGATGGAGGTTCCTCAAAAAACTAAAAATAGAACTACCCTACGACCCAGTAGTTGCACTACTAGGCATTTATCCAAGGGATACAGGTGTGCTGTTTCGAAGGGACACACGCACCACCATGTTTATAGCAGCACTATCAACAATAGCCAAAGTAAGGAAAGAGCCCAAATGTCCATCGACTGATGAATGGATAAAGAAAATGTGATATATATATATATATATATATATATATATATATATGATGGAGTATTACTTAGCAATCAAAAAGAATGAAATCTTGTCATTTGCAACTACATGGATGGAACTGGAGGGTATTATGCTAAGTGAAATTAGTCAGAGAAAGACAAAAATCATATGACCTCACTCGTATGAGGACTTTAAGAAACAAAACAGATGAACATAAGGGAAGGAAACAAAAATAATATAAAAACAGGGAGGGGGACAAAACAGAAGAGAGTCATAAATATGGAGAACAAAGAGGGTTGATGGAGGGGTTGTGGTAGGGGGAATGGGCTAAATGGGTAAGGGGCAGTAAGGAATCTACTCCTGAAATCATTGTTTTACTCTATGCTAACTAATTGGGGTGTATATTTAAAAAAAATAAAAAATAAAATTAAAAAAAAGTATTAAATTTTATTGCAACTGAACAGAATACCTAAACAAGTAAAAATCTAAACCACAATTTTGGAAGGGAAGATTTAATGTACATAAAATATTCAATAATCAGTATATAAATTAGATCTATGTATTTGACCTATTCTACTTAGCATCTCAAAGTTTATTTATTTATTTATTTATTTATGTTTATTTATTTTTGATAGACAGAGACAGAGCACAAGTGGTGGATGGGCAGAGAGAGAAGGAGACACAGATTCCAAAGCAGACCCCAGGCTCTGAGCTGTCAGCACAGAGCCCGACGCGGGGCTCAAACCCACAAACTGCGAGACCATGACCTGAGCCGAAGTTGGATGCTTAATCGACTGAGCCATCCAGGCACCCCATCAAATTTTAAATTAATTAACGATTTCAATTACATTTGGAAATTAACTGGAAAATTGCCAAAAATATTTTAGAACAAAATACGGTGGAAAGATTTATTTTACTAGGTTAAATTTAGAATAATGAGGATATGATATTAACATTGGCCAAAAGATCTCTAGGATAGAATAGAAATGTTTATGGTGGGGGTAGGCCATATTAAATTTGTTAATATATATTGTCCCTCCTTATTGCCTTGTAACTTTAGGGACAATGTAGGGAGGAATTTAGAAATGCAATGTTTTTTAAATGATAAATGCAAGATATGGAAACAGATACATAATATAACTACATATTCTTATTATAATTTTTGTAAAATAGAAAATGTCAAGACATTTATGCACTCCTAAAATTAGTTGCATTGGATATATGTGAGTATTGAGAAAGATGCATGATACTGAAGGATTTGGGTTGTGCTAGCTACTTTGATGGACACAGAGAGGATGGAGTTAATCAAAACCAATAGTAATAATTCCTAATGTTCTGAGTAGCTCATTACGTGCAACCATGAAGTGCGGGTGACTAAAGAAAGGTAAGGCCACTCACTGAGTTAAGGCCAGGTTGAATAGAACTTTTGAGAGACACCTGGTCCCCATTTAAATATCCTTAACAAACAACTTAGACAATGAATGGAAATAAAAGTTCTCTTCTCAGATTTCCCTTATCCAAGGCTTTCCCAGCTGCCACATAAAACAAGTATCTTTTAATTCAAGTCAGTGCCACTCATGTTCACACTATGTACTGAGGGATCACAATGTTCCAGTCAATGGAGAAAGCATGGGTGATAGAATTTTGAATAAAAGGAGCACAATTCCTGCTACCATGGCATCATTCATATTATAGGACGATAATAATCAGTCAATTATAATCAGCTCTTAGGAAGGCTCGGATAGTGCAAATGCAGAGTTCAAAAGCACGTATCTCAATTTCAGAGATCAATTTCAGTGGGTCACTGAGGTTTGCCCAGAAAGAGTGGGTCAAATCCAATTCCTAAATGAGAAATATCAGTACTCTGGTTATTGAACATGACATCACAAATATTGTTCATGGATAAATACCACAATTGGTGTTTCCCTTTTATTCTAGAGTGAGAAATACATTGATTTCAGGCCATGAAAAAAAATACAGAATATCAGAATAAAGTGAAGTCAGGATTCTCATTTCAGGGAAAGACTATAGGTTAAAGACTGATAAATAGAACTTTCAAAGCCTTTGCTTTACCTTATTATAAGAATCAAGTGAATGTGTAATTCAAAACCAAGAAGAAAATTGAAAGTATGAATTCACTTATTGAGGTGAAAGATATACAAATGGGAAGAATTTCTAATATGCAGTAGAAATTAAAAGGTGCCTATTAATGATGGAAATTATAATAGCTACATTAAAATCTTTTATATATTTTAATTACTTAACCATCTCAAAAATCCCATGGGGTACATTATATGTTAGGAAAATCAGAATTCAATAGTAGAATTTAAATATGGGCCAAAAGACCTGGAGACAAATTAACATTACAGAAAAGTTAGTGGAATTTAGTTCAACCTCAGGGTTCTGCTCCCTTTAGGTGAAGTGTAGGACAAAGAGGGAAATAATAAAATAAGTAATTATAACTGCATAGAATGCAGTAAGACATTCCACAAGATGAGGCCAGACAGATGGGACTGAAAAATAATCATATATTTTATAGAAGAAAACTTAAGACACCTGAATTTGGAGAGGAAAGGAATAGTTAAGACAGGAGGAAATATTCTAAAGCTCTATAATAAATAATGTGAATTGTTGAAAACCTGAGACAGAGAACCCTTCAAGCATCTAAATAAGGAACAATCTACACACATGTAGGTATTTATACTTACATATTAACAATAGAGGAAGAGTAATTATTATGTGTCCACTGGTCAGATTTGAGAAGCACACAGAGGCTGGGACCAATTGGTCTCATTTCAAAGTTAATTAAGGCTGCTATCAGCAAGACTGTAAGGAGGAACATTGATCTCAAACACAACCCTTCCTGGCCCCTAGGGTCTCAGTCACTATATTAAGTTGCAGGGGAACCAGTAGGTCTTACTTCAGTCAATCACGTCTGAGGTCAATCTATATTCATCATGACCCAAGGAAGAGTGTTTAGAGACCTGATGATCTTTGGGCCAATGCCAGTAATTATGAAAAATAGGCCAACTAACAACACCCATCCCCAGTGGAAGCGGTCCCTGGATTATTTGCTCTATTATACAAACATAGAACCCAAGATTTGTCATTAAACTTGATTCAATGTTAGGTAGTCAATTTGCTGGGACTAGGTGGAGACAATGCTCCATGTGATATCACCTTTCTGACCACACAAAAAAATGAGCTAACATTTTGCAGAAGTCATAAGTCTGGGATACGGTGGTAGACTTGCATCAGAAATACTGAGTCCTTTACTTTGTGACCAGCCTGGGAAGGGGGCGTGTTGCCATTTCAAGTGTGATGATGGCTTCAGCAAGCGATTGTAGCAAAATGGGCAGGACAGTCATGATCACCACATTGGTTCCAGTTCGTCTCACCTCTATCCACGTATGAGCATCTGTGTGAGCCATCCAGACTTCTCAGTCTATAATCCTGGTTATAATCCCACAGAGGGATATTTAAAACTGATGGTCTATAGACTTCCACAGATGTCTGTGAAATTGACCAAACCCCAAGGGTTAATAATATTACCTTCCAGATCTTGAGGAGTTTTCTGTAAGGCAAAGGAAATGGCTGAATTCATCCCATTGTGCTGACTGGCTTTTAGCATAGTCGCATTCCAGAATTCTCCTTGAGGCTGGATTATTACTACCACCCACATGACAGCAGCAGCCTTTATTGTAACCGCTCCATTAGTCAACCAGGACCAGGTATTTAGGAGGATCTCTGCAAATCAAGGACCTCATGGAGCTAATGGTTTTGCTTTAGAAAACTGAGGAAGGGGTAAAGTTTCCCCAAAGACCAAACTGTCACTTGTTCATGTAAAATTGAGATGACGCTAGATCCAGGTTGACTATGCTCTTGAATGTACAATTTCCATTTTCCATAAGGACTGTTAGTCCTTTCCTTTGTTAGTTACTGAATCGATTTGACTCGTCACTAAATGGGCTTCTTGAGTCAGGGGATCAGTTTCATAAAGCAGGGTAATAACTGCTTTTTTTGTTGGTTTTTAAGCGGCGTACTTGGTGACTTCGTCAAGCAGGTGGTGCTATACTATTGGGGAATGGCTTCTCTGAGTTTCCCCAGCAATTATAGCCTCAAAGTTGTGATTCCTCTTCCTCCTCCCAAGATTCTATGTTGCTTTCGCTGGACCAGCTTGCAGAGAACAGAGATCACCTCTCTACCTGTCTACGTGTGGAAGTCCTTGAGTTGGGAGAATTTCCTCTTCTGCTTAATGGATGGGAAGGGCAAATGTGTCAACAACAGTTAACACATCCTATTATGTTCAAAGTAGCTTACAACACAAGTACTTTCAATATGCTTCCAGACTCCACAACAAGACCACTTAAACTTCTCTTCACATTGCAAATCACCATTCATTACATTTGAGCACTTTATCCCTACAAGCACGTAGACCAAATTGTGGAACATACGTGTGAGTTTGGGCTACAGCAAGATGCTAATCCCTTGCCTCGGAATCTGAGGAGAAAAGGGTATGGGGAAGGGAACTAAAAGGGTCTCAACCTTTGACTACTTTTTCCTGCCGTTGCATAGGTCACCTCAGCTTTGCCCTGTGGCCTTCAGCCACTCCTGTTCCCAACACTCTCCTTCTACCTGAGACCTGGTGGGAGACGGACAAAGGAGCCTGAATGTAACAGACACATAAAAGTTTGACTCTTTACCTTCTCAGTGGATAGCCAGAGGATGTAGGCTTTCAGTTTTCCTCAGAAACAGGGAGATCTTGGCTTAATCATCTTGTGAAATTAGCTGATGTCAATGCAGATGATCAGAGGGAGAGAGTGATTCGATGCTACATTTACTTTATGTTTGGAATGGCTGCTTACCTGGTCTCTACCAAAAGAACGTCTTAGGTATTTTACTCATAGTTCTTTACTGGAAATCATTAATAGTGTTTTTTTTTATTTTAATGTTTATTTTATTTTATTTTTTATTTTTTTGAGAGAGAAACAGAGTGCTAGTGGGGGAGGGGCAGAGACAGAGGAAGACACAGAATCTGAAGCAGGTTCCAGGCTCTGAGCTGTCAGCACAGAGCCCAATGTGGGCTTGAACTCATAAACCGTGAGATCATGACCTGCCACAAAGTCGGATGCTTAACCAACTGAGCCACCCAGGCACCCCAATAGTGTTTTCTTTTTTTAAAAGATGAGGTTACTAATGTATATTGAGGATAAATTGTCTTATATGTGTCCCATATGTTCTGGTGAGTTTGAAATTTGTATACGGAGTATCTAACCACTAAAAAAGTTCTAAAGTTTTTTTTTTTTTCTTTCCTGGAATACTAGGAGTTTTAATATTTGGACATTATGAATCAGTTACATTTGAAAGAATATCAGCAGTCTATAATCATTGCAAATATCTTCTATATTTTTGCCTCTTAAATTTTTAAAGTCATTAATTCTAGTCATTAATTCACATGCATCCTAAACACATGATCATGTGTATTTTGCAATTGAAAAATTCCATGAAAGAACTGATTTAATCTGTAATTAAAATGTCTGTTGCTTTTGTTTTTTATTTTTAGCATTGGGTCACATCAAAAACAGAATCTCCAACACTTCAAAAGTAGATACATTACCTCTAGATCAGCTAGTTTAGATTTTTACTTGTTTTTGAAATTCTACTTTATACTTGCTCAATTTCTGTGCAAAAATAAAGGAACATCTAATTACAATTCAACAAAGAAATAAGCACTGTGCACTGATTTCTTCACAGTAGAAAGTGTAAATAGCCCCAATTTTCCTGTAGCCTTTTACAGAACTAGATAAACTTTGGGAAACTTTCAATTTCCATTGTTTGGTATGTATTGAACTCAATAACTAAATTTAAATGCAGAAGCAAAGGCAATAGCTGACATGTAAAGTGAAAATAGCATTGTAAAATAGCAATTTATAGCTAACTTATTCACAAAATATGCTAATGATGGTTTACCATTTCAGAATCTATTTCTCTGCTTCGCATTGTACCTCACAAGTAACACACATTACCGAATTTCCCATTTGTTGTTTTTTTATAGACTGCAAAATGGATTGCAAAATTATAGGGACATTAATGAAAGAGGGTTAGAAAAAGTCACAATATCAATTTTAAAGAAAACTTCAGTTGAACAGGGCACTTTTATAGGTAAGGCAGACACATAAGCAATGAAAAGCTCATGGTCATTGTCTTCATGAATCTACTAGGAAAACAATGGAATAAAATAAAAAAATAGTGAAATATACTAAATGGCACAAAGTGGTAAGTGCTATAAAGAAAAATAAAACTGAAACTCCTAGTAGTAGATTAATGGAATTACATGTAAATGGGTGGCCAGAAAAATCCTCATGGACAAGGTGATCTTTGAATGAAGACTGAAAGATGTTAGGTAGTAAGCCATTTAGAAGTGAGACAAAGCATTCCAGGAAATTCCAACTCTTGGAGGCAAATTGCCCAGCGTTTTGAGGTCAGCAAATGGCTATGGTAAAGTTAGACAAAGGGTGGGAATTAAAATCGGAAAATAATGGTGGTGTTATTTGCTGATCACTCAGGTAAGTTAAAGAAAAGGAGTGAAGAATGCATTTAAGACATGGCTTGAACAACTAGGGCCGGGTGGTTGCCATAAACTGGGATAAGAAAGATCATGGCAGGGAGCCGAATTGGAGGCAAAGATCAGGCATTTGGTGTTGAGAACGCCAAGATTAAAAGATGCCTGTTAGATATGCAAGCAGAGATAGCAAGGGCACAGGTACACGTAAAATTTGAAGTTCAGAGACAAGGTATGGGGAGAAGACATATATTTTATTAAATACAGATTTCCATAATTTATTTATGTATTTATTTATTTATTTATTTATTTATTTATTTATTTATATTTTTCCAAGGAGGATTTGGCTCTAAACATTTCATCAAGTCACATACGTTATCTACAATATATTAGGTTATAATATGAAATATATGTGTGTACATAGGTATATATGTGTCAATGAATATTTTTATGTTAATTTTTGCCTACTAGGAAAGTAATGTATAGCTTTTATTGGGATTCAGTGATGGTTCATTTTATGTGCCAACCTGGCTAGGCTATGATTCTCAGTTGTTTGGTCAAACAGTAGTATAGACGTTAATGTGAATGTATTGGATGTATTTTGTATTTGTGATTAGCATCAACAAACAGTTGACTTTTTAAATGTTTATTTATTTATTTTGAGAGAGAGAGAGAGAGAGAGAGAGAGGGAGAGAGAGAGAGAAAGAGAGTTGAGCTGGGGAAGGGCAAAGAGAGAGGGTGAGAGAATCCCAAGCAGGCCCCACAATCTCAGCTCAGAGGCTGACTTGGGGCTCAATCCCACAAACTGTGAGATCATGACCTGAGCCTAAATCAAGAATCAGATGCTTAAACAACTAAGCCACCCAGGGACTCCATACAATCAGTTGATTTTTAAGGAAAAGAAATTACCCTTGATAATGTGGCTGAGCCTCATCCAAATAGTTGCATGCTTTTAAGAGCAAACACTGAGGTTTCACAGGCCAAGAAAACGTTTTGCCTCATGACTGAAGCATAGAAATTCTGCCTGACTTTCCAGACTGCAATATTTCTGACTCAAAGCTATATCAAATCCTGTCTGCGATTCCAGTCTGAGGGTCTGCTCCAAGAGTTTGGACTTGTGACCTCCAGAACTGTGTGTGAGACACTTCCTTAAAATCTCTTTAAAGATGGATACATACATCCTATTGGTTGGGTTTCCATGACAGATACCAGTAGACAAAAAAACCTGATTTTTTTTTTTTATTATTTCTTCTATCGCTTTTTTCTTGCATAACGCAATGCCTGATGCATAGTGTGCATTCAACTTCAACAAGTAGTTGAAGAACACAGGATTGCTTTTAGGAACTGTAAGGATTTATGATGTTGGAGATGCAGAAAAGTCTTACAACTCTACATTGTTATGAGCTTCTAGACTAAGAATAATTCTTCATCTCTGTCAAGCCCTATATAATGTCCACCATATAGGGTGTACCCAAGAGATATTTTTGAATGCTAAATGTTACTAATAACTTAGTAAGAGAATGATGAGTAATCCTTCTCATTTTGTTTTCTCCTGAGAGCATAGCATGTTAAAAAATGAAAGCAAAATTATGCATACATAAAGTCAAGATCATACAACAAACAACAAAACAACAACAACAAAATTTATTCGTGTTGTTTTAAACAACAACAACAAAATTTATTCATGGACAACCCCGGTAAAATTGTTCATGAAATATATTCACAGGTAATGTGAGTAATATCACACAATTTACAAAAAAATAAATTACTAAAATGAAATATTTTCCTTATAGTAAATTACTTATTTAATATTAAATATCATAGTAGGTAATTTTAGGTAAATCCCCTGCTTATATGCTACATAAGTCTGTTGCAAATGTAAATCGGTATCACTCTATCTTATTTATAATATGATTTTGGAGTAATAATAAGTTTTGAGAGTCGCTGAAATAATAAATGCATTTTAAATGACCTTTTTAAAAATATATTTGTCCAGCATATATTTTGCTGCATTGTTTGAAAATGAGAAACTTAACAGAAGACCACGGAGTAAGGGAAGGAGAAGAAAAAGTTACAAACAGAAAGGGAGGCAAACTATAAGAGACTCTTAAATACAGAGAGCAAACTGAGGGTTGATGGGGGGGCGGGAAATGGGTGATGGGCACTGAGAAGAGCACTTGTTGGGATGAGCACTGGGTGTTGTATGTAAGTGATGAACCATGGGAATCTACCCCCAAAACTAAGAGCACCTTTACACACTGTATGTTAGCCAATTTGACAATAAATTATATTAAAAAAAAAAAAAAGAAAAAGAATGAGAAACTCCTAGCAACAACATAATACCTATTGAATGTTCCTTTTACCTGGTGTTTTATTCATTTCATTTTTCTTTTTAACCCAAACAATTATATGCCGGCAAATGTTTTCTAAAGTATGTTTAGAAATATTATTGCTCTAAGTTAAGTCTGACTGTAACACGTCGCCATGGCACATTAAATCAATTTTAATATTGAATGCTGTATATTCTTTAATATTTACAGTTGGTTTATAGCTTTAATCTTTAAATATTGGATCTATATAGCAAACTAAGCAACTTTTGTTATGATTATTCTTGAACTTCTTATAAATGGACAACAGAAATATCCACCTACATTTCTGAGAGAGTAATTTTGAGGGGCATATTTATAGTAAGCTATTTTTTTAACATCTTTTCTTTTTATAATTTTTTATGCTTATTTATTTATTTTGAGAGAGAGAGAGAGAGAGTGCACACCCATGTGGTTGGCGGGGAGGGGGGGGGGCGGGGAGAGGAAATCCCAAGCAGGCTCTCTGTCAGTACACAGCCCTACACAGGGCTCAATCTCATGAATTGAACCATGAGATCATGACCTGAGCTGAAATCAAGGGTTTGTTGCTTAACCGACTGAGCCACCCAAGCACCCCACTGACATCTTTTCATTTGCTCCCCATTAATTGTACCATCAACAATAACAAGTTTACAACTTCCAAAAGTATATTTCATTTAAAGATATTCTTGTGCTACAAAGAAATTTTATTCTAGATTTGAAAAGATTAGATAAAATGAGATTTCACTTTCAAAGTCGGTAACTTAGAAATGGCACGTGTTTCTTTGTGAGCATGTAACAGGTTTTATTGCGATAAAATATAAATAAAACTGTGCCTTTTTTTCTATTTGGAAATTACATACTATATTGTATTTTGCATAATATGGGATACTTGATTAAGCTATACCCTTGGTGAAATTTACACCTGATGTGGCTCCTCTATTTTGAGAGGAAACAGCTGTTTTCCTAATGTTCCTGTGGTTTTATGAACACAATGTTTCCTTTACGAGACAAAGTGGATTCAAATGAGCTTTCTCAACTCCCTCCAGAAACAAATTTCTCAAATGTTTTGTAACTTACTATTGCTTGATGAATGTTATAGTGCAGATTATTCTAGGTGTTATGCCTAGGGCTCCTTAAGTGCTGCCATTTGCTTGTTTATTTTCTTCTCAGGCTAGGGAATTGCTTTATGAACTCCAAGCCATAAAGGAGAGCAACAGAGTGGGAAGAAAGACATTTGGTATAACACTTCGTTGACTGAAAAGGAAATTGGATTTTACCTCTTGCAAAGGAGGTCACAAATTTTATTGTTAAATGGGCTCAAGTATACTTATTTAATAAGATGTGGGCCTAAAATGGAAGCGTTCTTTAATCCCAGGCCTCCAGCAAATATGCAATAATATTTTTTTTTTCATAGAATTTCCACATTTGGTAACTTAAACTTTTATTATAACTTTGATAGATTGTTTTCCATATTTGTTTTTGACCTTGCTACATGGATAAAGTACACTTGTTTAAAGACAGTAATCCTTATGTGGGAAGTAGAGTTATTTATATTTGACATAAATTCCTGGAAGTGATTTATAAGGCAGCTAAAACATATTAAGCCAATGTTGAAAGGGGAATGTAGTTAAACATATGTGCACTGGGCTTGTGCTGGCAGGAATTCCAATGTAGTCTTTGTCTGAACTACTTAAGAACGTCTGTGCTTTAGAGGAATTGCATGGAAAGGAGAGAACAAAAATTTGAAGTTATAATTGCCTAATACTTTAGGCAGCATGCGTTTTGAATCCATATCCCTAAATCTAATGAAATAGAATTATCTGGTACCAAACCTGTTTCTTTTAATAGCTATAGAAGCATTATTGCATACGAACTGCCTGTATGTTATGTTATGCATATATTATAGTTCTCTTTACAATTTATTCTAAGTGTTCTGAGATTATATTGAAAAACATAGGAGGAGAAAGAAATTTAGCAGGAAGATATGAATGTCAGGATTTCAGAGTCAATAACTGAAATGTGTGTAGGTATATACCTCAAAGTGAAAAAAGATAATGAATATGGCATGACTAACAGTGCCTAGTTCTTAGTGACTTCATGATAAATTATTATAAGAATCAGCTTTTTCTCCTTTAAGAAAGTACGAGAAAGAAGTATGAATGAGAAAATAAGGGTATGGAAGCTGTAAATTTCCATCAGTAACGGAGGTGGGTGTGAACACCCTCCTTAATGAAATTCACATGCAGGATCAGGCGACGTTATTTGTCCCGTGAAGGTCTATATAACTGAAGGAGGCCTATGCTGCATTTCTCACAAGCTTTTAACCCACGAGTCACTTGTGGCATCCTTACTTCTGCAACTACATCACAATTTCCAGGAACTCAAAAAACCTGGGAAGTCCAAAGGACACATTCTCTATCCTCTTACCACTCTGTGCCCCTCTGTTTCGAGCTGTTGATTTTTCAACCAAACCGGAAACTCTTGGAAGAGGATTTGCCTCCATCTGCTTCCATCAAAATCCCTCCCCCGGCTTGTTCGTCTACTGTCTTGCGGAAGCTAAGTCTGGTCTTTTGCTCCAGCTGCTGTCCTATTCCCTTGGTAAAACCACCACCTCTTTACCAAGCACCTAAAAAAAAGCATATTACTACCACACAGCTGTTGTGTGTAACAGGTTTTATTGCAAGTTTGTGTTTACTCCGTGGTAGTTCTGCACAGTTTAGCAAAGAACACCATTCAAAACCGGAATTGCTATCGAGAAATAAACAGGAGATTACTCATGGGGGCTGGGATGGTATTCATTTCCTATACAGTGACCTTGATCACCTCCCCTCTTTCTCTCTCTCTTTTTTTTAAGTTTATTTATTTTGAGAGAGACAGAGCGTGAGCTGGGGAGGGGCAGAGAGAGAGAGAGAGAGAGAGAGAGAGAGAGAGAGAATCCTAAGCAGAGTTAGCACAGAGCCCGATGTGAGGCTTGCACTCACAAAACCATGAGATCATGACCTGAGCTGAAATCTCAAGAGTCAGACGCTCAACTCTCTGAGCCCCCAGGCTCCCCAGTTCCCCTCTATCTCTATGAAAACACGCTTTCTCTAAATTCCTCTTCTCTCTGATTCAGTGCCCTGAAACTCTGTTCTTTAAAGCCCACTTTTGGGAGACACCCAATTTTCATTAATTTCTTTGTTTCCCACTTATACAATGATTGGGGAAGTCTGTTTATTTCTATCAAAAAGTGTTTTTCTTATTAAAATAGTATTGTCTTCCTACAGATATCAATTAAGACAGTATATTTCTTGTTATACTTATTTATGGATTCATAATTTAATACAATTAAAAAACCAAATGCTAGAGCCAACACGCATAAGGTACTTGTTTGCAAATAAAAAGCAACTATAAAATGTTCAGTAATCTCTATGATAGCATTCATATAAACATCAATAGCAACACCTGTTTGCTGATGTTCATGACTATAAATTTAGGGAAAATGAGATACTTTGCATATTAACCTTACCTAATCATATCTTTTGTTAACATCAGTCATAGTATTTCTTGTAGAGTTCTTGCACCCCATTCCCATGTGGCCAGGAGGTGGGTTCCACCGCTCCCCTCCCCCCCTCCCCCCCCTGCCCCCACAACAGCAAGCAATTCTTGGACACACCAGCAGGGTGTTGAATAATTCAAATCAATTCTGATGTTATCTACCTGACGATGACATCAGTTCCACAGGTTAAGGGTTCAGTCCTACAAGAAAGATTGACTCCAAACCCACCATTTCAGACTTCAGTGACAAGCCCCAGATTATTATTCCCTGTGCTTCTGAACTAGCGGCTACAGATTGGAGGTTACAACAACCTCCTCCTTGGGTTTGATTAATTTATTAGAGCAGCTCACAGAGATCAGGGAAAAATTTATGCTTGCTAGTTTATTAAAGGATATCACGAAGGCTGTGAATCGACAGCCAGATGAATAGAGATACATAGGGCAATGTCTCAAACAAAGGAGCCTCTCTTCTCATGGAGGCTTGATCCTGACTTGGTAGTATGTGGGAGCACTCTGGTTTCCCAAGCAAGGAAGCTTTCCCAAAAGCACCAGGAAACTGTCCTGTGAGGTTTTTATGGAGATTTCATTACATAGTCATGATTGGCTAAACGGTTGGCCATTGGTTGATTCAACCTCCAGCTCCTCTCCCCTCGGAGGTTAGGGAGTAGGACTGAATTTTCCAACCTTTTAATGACCTGTTTGGTCCTCCACGCCACCAGCCCTTGACCTCAGGAGGGGTTTAAAAGTCACTTTCACTGGGGTGCCTGGGTGACTCCGTAGGTCAAACATCAGATTTGGCTCAGGTCATGATCTCATGATTTGTGGGTTCAAGCCCTGTGTCGGGCTCTGTGCTTACAGCTCAGAGCCTGGAACTTGTTTTGCATTCTGTGTCTCCCTCTCTTTCTGCCTCTCTCCCACTTGCACTCTCTCTCTCTCTCAAAAATAAACATTAAAAAAAACTAAAAGTCACTTTTATTAATAACAAAATACCATTTACCTTTATGGCTCTGAAGCATTTTCAGAAACTATGGATAAAGACAAAATATATCTGAAAAATATATATTATAAAACATTATATCACAGTATTATTGTGGGTAAACATAATAGGTTCAAAGTTACAGTAATTTTTTATGGCATGTTTTTCATGAATCTAGATATTAATATCAATCACCAAGATTCTTTAATCCTTTAAAAGGTAAGTTGTTTTTAATTCACAAAATGGCACTTAGAAGTGCACGGCTTCTCATAGTGCGCAGGGGTGTGACTTTTAATTTTCCTCTTCATAGCCCTGGGCCAAATATTCTTGGAAGGCATAACCACACCTCCAAATCTA
Organism: Lynx canadensis; assembly: GCF_007474595.2. Classification (NCBI taxonomy): domain Eukaryota; kingdom Metazoa; phylum Chordata; class Mammalia; order Carnivora; family Felidae; genus Lynx; species Lynx canadensis. The sequence continues at coordinate 225,460,194 of NC_044303.2, read as the reverse complement.
TTTAAGGCCTTTCTGTATTCCAAGTACCATCTATATCAATGTGGGACAAGTACAGCATATCCCATCATGAAGTGAGAGGGTATCTAATGGAAAGAGACACATATATAAGGAGATTTTTTATTGGTTGATTTGGGGCTGCAACTTTCCACAATGGTATTTTAAAAATAAACTTTGTTTAAAGAAATAAATCAAAAATAAATAAAAATAAAATAAGCTTTATTTTACATTTACAGAAAAATTGAGATGATAGTGTGAAAAGTTCCCATATACGCCATACCCAGTCTTGCCTATTAACATTTTCCATTAATGTGGTTAATATGCTAGAATTAATAGACCAATATGGGTATATTCCTATCAACTAAAGTCCATTACTCAGGCAGATTTCCAGTAGTATTTTTCATTTTATAAAACATATTTGAAAATATATATATATATATATATATATATATATATATATATTTGAATTTCCGAGGAGTTAAACATACTTAGATTATAATAATGCCCCTAATTTTTAAATAAGTTGTTGCCTATATATATAATATATAAATGTATTTTAACCATGTAGATTGGGACACCTGGGTGGCTCAGTTGGTTGGGAGTCAAACTTCACCTCAGGTCATGATCTCATGGTTCGTGAGTTTGAGCCACACATGGGGCTCTGTGCTGACAGCTCAGAGCCTGGAGCTTGCTTCAGATTCTTTGTATCCTTCCCTCTCTGCCCCTCCCCTGCTTGGCGCTCCCTCTCTCTCTCTCTCTGTCTCAAAAATAAATAAACATTTGCTCTAAGAAATATTAGGTTATTATGGTAACATGGCTTCAATATTTTATCTTTAAATATGATTTAGAAATGACCATAAAAGATCTTTCAGAATCTGAAATAGAAAATGTGAAGGGCGTCTTGAGAACTACTACAGAATTTATTTTTAATTCCTCAAAAAGTTATTTTAAAGTGCTTCTATCTTTCTATCTATCAAAAATTTTGTTTCTGGTTTTGTTCTGTCTTAATGTGAGACTGTATCCACAGGAAACACAAACACATGTATGTGCAGGATAAAAGTGTCTCTAAACCACCCCTTATGGAGCCTCGCCCATGATGAGATAGAACGATAGAACGTGGCTGGTCCCCCAGTCGACTCCATGTTTCCATTTGTCACTCCATTTGTCACACTTGCCCTTTCAGAAGTATCCATTATCATAACTTTGGTGAGACCCATTTCCTTGCTATTCTGTATCATTTTGTTTCCCTCTGTTTGGGAACTTAATATAAATGTAGTAATATTATAGGGTTATCTTCTGTATCTTACTTCATTTGTTCAAAGTTTTTTCAGAGACTTTGCTGTGTGACTGCATGCAAAACTTTCTCATTTCCAATATCTGAATATCCCACAATGTTTGAAAATGCAATTTGGTTATGTATCATGCTGTTGATAAATACGTATATTCATGATTATGGCTACGATTATATCTATGATTATGATTGTGATATATATGATATACATATGATTATGTTGGTGTGTGTGTGTGTGGGGGGGGGGGGGGGGTATGTATGTGTGTGTTTAGGTTGGAAAGTGGCTTTCTTGCGATCTCTTTCCCTCCAGGAAGGAAAGAAGGCTGATGATACAGTCTTAACTTCATGTAAATATGTTGAAAATAGAAATTCTGAAACACTAATGATTTTGTTCAGTAATGAGTCCTTATGCATGGGATGCTTTTGGCCAGATGTCTCTATGTTAGGATTGCTTGTGTCAACCTAGTATCTGTAGATTTACAAGGCATGGTTCCTGGGAAAATTTTAAAGAACTCTGCAAATATCTGTATATAAAATCAAAAAATGTGTCACAGTATCAACTGATTCCTTCTGTGACATGCCTGCTGTGCTCATTTAGACACATCATCTTTCATTCTCAGCAATCAGCATGTGTCTGATGGAGAAAATATCTGGGGAGTTGTGTGGAGTCTTCTGGATCGTTCTCTGCTTCTCCTGGGTCTCTTCATTGCTTGTATCCTAGAAATTATTTGTAAAATGTGTTATCGGGTACGATCTTGGATTTGTGTGAGTCTGATTGCCACAGTCCTATCCGTTATGCTATCTCAGGAGTAGACACAGCTCCTGGGCCTACACATGTGCATTCCAGCTGCTGTAGAAGTAGCTGAGAGTAGCTCACCGCATCGTGCTCTGTAAAACCGCCCTTGGCTGGTGAGAGCCACTTTGCTTGGAAACGCCTGGATGGCTTTGCATTGTATAGCTACCCCAAAGTTTCTCCCTCACTCTATTCTCTTGAAACTTGACATACCCAGCTTTATAAGCTACCTTCGTTCTTCCTTCTGCCCTTCTCCTAATGACTAGGCAGAGTAAATGAACTTTGATGAATTTGTCCCTTCTTTCCCTGTTCACCGAGCTCCTCATGTCTGTGTCTCATTTTTTTTTATTACATTTTATTTTTTTAAGTTTATTTATTTACTTTGAGGGAGAGAGAGAGAGAAAGAGGGAGAGAGCACAAGTGGGGGAGGGACAGAGAGAAAAAGGAAGAGAGAGAGAATGCCCACTGTCAGCATGGACCCCGATGTGGGGCTCAAACTCAAGAACAGTGAGATCATGACCTGAATTGAAACCAAGGGCTTGCATGCTTAACTGACTGAGCCACCCAGGGGCCCCTGTTTCTCTATATAAGACTTGCTCAAACTTTTAAAGTTGCTTCACAAGCAGGTGGTCTTAACTCAGTAAATACCAATAGTTGGTGATTGTGCTGATAGTGCAATAGTGGGTTTGGCTTTGGGCTTTGTCCAGCAAGGCCAAGGATGGCAGAAAGGATTACTCCAGACTCCATGCAAGTCAAGAGAGGTGAGTGGGAGGCTAAGGGAAGTCTTCCCGAACTGCTCTCAAGCTCCCACATTTATTAAGGATACATTTAGGGAAACATTGCACAATATGTCAATGGGCTACATGCCAGAAAGTACGTACAGAAAGCGTGCAGAAAAACAAGTTAAGGCATTCCCAAGACTACAAAAGAGAGGACGTTGAAGGCAGGGTGGAAAACAAGATAAGATAAGATAGTCCATAGATAATATGGTCTAAGGAATCCATGAGCACAGGCAGAACCCAAGTCCTCGAAACATTAACTAGACAATCAAAGCAGGGGTCTCTGTTTTCAGCAAGGCCAGAAAGCAGTGTTCTGTTTTGCAGTGCCTCTCCTGTAATCTCTTACCCAGAATGTAGCTATTTAATTTCCCACAGATAGAAGTTGGTAATAATAATAATTGGTAAATAATTTTTAGTTTTTCATTATAAATGCAATGGCACTATAATTTCTTATTCATGCATTTTGCTAATTTTTCTATTAAGGCCCTATGTTTTCATTAGTTTGTACAAAGTACAAAGTATATGGTAATGACTTTAATTACTATGTTATATATCTCAGAGATACTTCTTCATTCTTTACTTTCAGTGACTGATTTTTAATATGTTACCTCTCTTTCTCTTCCTGTTGTTTTTAACCTATGTAAGCATATTCAAGTTTGCATTTGCGAGGAAGTATCCCATCAATATCCCTGTGTCCCCTATATTCCCAACCTTCCTTACAATTAAGCTGATCATGAATTTATCCTTGTTAATCGGGTGAGCCAAACTATCACAAATCACTTCCAGTTGCTTCGCTGGGAGGAGAGCTCTCTGAGATGGTGGAACCACAGAAAACAATTGGCCCAGGCAGTAGCCCAGAAGAGTTTGGCTTCTATTTGAGTGTTACCTGAATGAGACACATGCAAATACACTACACTTTCCACTATGCTGAGATTTCAGGAGTCAGTGGCTAAGCAGGTAGCTTCTCATTCAAGCTACAGGTCAAATGTGAATTGTCAAAGCCTGTGAGAAATGGCAATGCTTATGAGAATTAGTTGCCTAGATTCTCATTATTCTCACCATATGATTTTATAATATACGTACAACACAGATGTGCATATAAGTGCATTTATTACAGTCCTACTTGTGGTGATATAATGGAAACACAATGAATATGTATCAATCGTTTAAATATGTGTTGATGTTGCAAACTGTGGAATATTACGCAACCACTAAAATAATGAATTTGATCTGTAACAGCCGAATAGGAGACATTTTTATGATATTTTAGTAATTGAGAAAATGAAGGCACTAATTTTGCGTGTAGAGAAATGCACTACAGTCAAACAAAGCGTGTGTGGTATCTATGGTTGCTGGGTAACAATGCGCTTTTGTGACTATGTGATAAGGATAAAGGGACCGGAGGATGCGTGTCAGATTCCTGAAAGTTGGATGGAAAAGAAGGAAAGGATGAAATTCAGGAGGCAAAAAGAATAATACTTATTGACTCTCTTAGAGTGGGAGAGAGCCAAAGCATAAGAGACATAAAAACTGAGAACAAACTGAGGGTTTATGGGGGGTGGGAGGGAGGGGAGGGTGGGTGATGGGTATTGAGGAGGGCACCTTTTGGGATGAGCACTGGGTGTTGTATGGAAACCAATTTGTCAATAAATTTCATATATATATATATATATATATATAAAGAATAATACTTATTGAGACAACTCTAAATTAGTGCCCAAATAAAAAATAGAAAGAGGGGGGAGAGAGAGAGAGAGAGAGAGATGGAAACAGTAACTTAGCTCTACATTCCTTGAACCAAACAGTAAGAAACTAAATCACTCATGCAGTTCTGCAAGCTAGGTATTTTATTCCTAGTTGGGGGTGATCCAGGGGAATAAAACAATCACTCCACATACAGGAGGGAGAACACAGAGGTGTTTGTAGGAACATACATACACGTCTTCTGAAGGCTCCTTTCACTTACCTTCTTGGCCTTTTCATCATTTCATGGAGGAAAGCATACATGCCTCTAAACTCCCTGACCTCAAACTTTCTACCTGTACTAACTGACTCAAATTTCCCGCCGCGAGTAAAACCGATTTCTCTGGTGATGGATATTGCCGTAGTCCATTAGAGCTGCTATCAGGAAATACCACAGCCTAGATAACCGAAACACAACAGGAATTTATTTCTTACAGTTCTGGAGGTTAGAAGTCCAGGATCCGGGTGTGAGCTTGGCTAGGTGAGGACTCTCTTCTGGGTTGCAGACTTCTTCTTCTAGCCTCACGTGGCAGAGGCAAGGGAGCCCTGCCAGATCGCTTTCATAAGAACATAATCCTATTCGTGATGCTCTACCCTCATGATCCAAGCACCTCCCAAAGGCCTCCCGTCCAATATCATCCCACTGAGGATGAGGATTTTGACATATGAATTTTGAGGGAACACAAGCATTCAGACCATAGCAAATATTATCTCACAAAACATGTCAATTCTGTCCTCTGCTTCTTGAATGATGTCTTCCTTTAGGTTGACCGTGTAAAAATATATTTGCGAATTTATTTTATTCCTGAAAACAGAAACAGATTTCTATTCATAGAATTTATCTAGAATGCCCACTGATTTGTTTGTTATTTACGTATTAGGCGCCTATGATGTTGGAATAGAACTGTACATGATAGCGAAAACATTCTGGGCAGGGAGACCATGAGTGAATTCTCAAAAGTCATCAGGTAGTGACACATGATATGAATAAAACTGCAGTAGGTCAAAGGAATAAGAATGCCTTGGATGGAATGTGTTTATGTTTTAAATAGACCAGTCAGGGAAAGACTCCCTTATAAGATGAATTTGGCAGAAACTTGAAGATACAGATGAGGTAACCACAGACTTCCTTGAGAAAGAAAATTTCAGGTGGGAAGAATCAGAAATGTAAAGGTCCTTTGTTAAGATTACTTGGCCATAAGGAGATTAGAATTGCATGAGGTGGAAGAGATTATGGAATGTACTTGATGCGGTCAGACTTTTGAGGTCATTTTAAGGGCATTGTGTCTCACTCTTACTCTCATAGGAAACCACTGGAGGTTTGACTGAAGATGTATGCTCCAACATATTTTAAATGGGTCATTCTGCATGCTGTATTAATAATGAGATATAGAGAAGCAGATGTGAAAGCATAGGGAAAGATGTTTGCAGTAATCTAGAAGAGATGTGATAAAGACTCGTAGCAAGGTGTTAGCATTGATGGTGCTGAGCCGTGAGGCGAAATCATTCATTTCTGGATGTATTTTTGAAGGTGGACGTTACATATTGTTGATATATTGCATAGGGGTTGGTGGATTAATATAGGAACTCAGGCTGATTACAAGGATGTGTAGACTGGCAATACCATGTACTCCAAGGGAAATATACCAAAAATACCAATTTTGGGAAGGAACACAGGAGTTTTGTGGGTATTCATGTAAAATTTATTAGTGGTGAAACTAATAACACAGTTGAGTCAAGATAGAGTTAATGGAAGGAGATATGGAGACGATTAGGAATGTTATACAATGGATCAGAAAGGAATGAATGTCAGAGAGGAGAAGGGGGGTAAAGTCTGCGTCCTGGGGTATTCCTGTGTTTAGAATTCGAGGAGGTGAAGACGCACCATTTCTTTGTCTACAAAAATACTCCTATGGAGAGGACTATAGGCGTATGGATTTCGTACTGCATAGGTGAATTTCTGATACTTCCTTGTAATACTCTTAAACTATTAATTATTTCTTTACGCAGTGTAATTGTTCTTCTACTGATTTTTTTTTTGCCAGAGATTAGTGATTGTCTTTTTAATTTTTCTTTTCCACCCTTAAAATACTTAGCTCGCTGCCTAACATATAGGAGGAGTTTCATCAACGTTTGTTGAATGGGACCTCTGGATATTTCGCTTTAGCCTGAGTGAGTTAAAGGTTACAGTGACAATGAGTCAAGAAAACCTGGGTTATATGAAATATTCAGAATCTGAGCAGGGAATGTAGATGCAAATGAGTGGTTCTTTGGATGCTATGAAGTCATCAGATTGTAATAAGAGAAGTAGTGAAATTGTCACTGACAATAACACCAGCTGGTATGAGACACACTAGTTGGCCAAAGCAAAAGGGAAAGATTTTCTAGGCCATCATTCTGCTCCTTCATTTTAGCAACAGCTTATTATAATGCTAATAACATGCATTTGTGAAGAAAACATGTAATAAAGTATAAATAAACTAGCAAGTTGTGTTTTATAATGCTCAAGCAATGTATCCAAATGTGCAAAGCGTTTGGCTACTTTGTTACAGATTTTATTTTATTTTATTTTATTTTATTTTATTTTGCAAACAAGAGCACAACATTCATCAAAGCCACCAATTCCTAGCAGACCACAATGACTTTTGAACACAAACAGAAGATTGAATGCAATTCCTTTCTTTGAACGGATACTGATTTTTCCTCAACCTTCCTAAAAGTCTTAAGAGAAAATAGCCTATTAGCTTAGAGAGATCGATATATTTTTGGATAATTTACACGTGTGGAATTATTTCTGTGAGAAGAGAAAAATCAGTGTTACAAAATTGGTATCTTAATTTAGAGAGACAAAGAAATTCTATGAATAGGTCTTGGTGTTTTATCTCCGTTGTGTTATTTCAATGAAACTTTTATAAAACTTAATAGTGCATTATACACAGGGAAGCAATTTTTCTTTATTAGACTACAATGTTTTACGGATGCTGTAGGTTAATTGTGTCAATGTTTCAACTTAAGAACTATAATTAATACGACCCTTCAATTTCCCTGTGGGCACAGGTATTCCTGGATATACAGATAAAATGCTGTGACTAGTTTCATAATTGAGAAGCAAACTTCATAATAATGAAATGTTCAGAAACTGTGAATAGAATAACGATTACTTCGTGAAAAATATGATTTTTAACACAGCAGAGAGGACTATAATACCGTTGTGCAATTGTTGGATCTAATAGCGGGTACAAGTTTCATTTGAATTTAAGTGGATGAAAGAAATTTAAAGGAAAAATATCTTTAAAAACTTTTCACAGGAATATGGAAAAATAATAAAGTGAATCTGAGTTGAATGGTACCCCCTGCGAAATGAAAAAAAAAATAAATAGAATGAAAAAAAAAAAAAACCTCACTTGTGCAAATTACTTTCTAATTTGAATACTGCTTGTTGATTGGTGTTTCCCCAAACACTGGATGAATCTTTCAGATTTTGGGATGCCCTGGTGGCTCAGTCAGTTAAGACTCTGACTTCAGCTCAGGTCATGATCTCACAGTCCGTGAATTCGAGCCCCGTGTCGGGCTCTGTGCTGACAGCTCGGAGCCTGGAGCCTGCTTGGGATTCTGTGCCTCCCGGTCTCTCTGCCCCTCCACTGCTCATTCTCTGTCTCTGTCTCTGTCTCTGTCTCTGTCTCTGTCTCTCTCTCTCACACACACACAAATAAATAAACATTAAACAATTTTAAAGATTTCTGCTCATACACTTTAAAATTTCAGAAAATCAGGGTGTTCCTGAAGAATAAATGTAATTCCAACAAACGCTAGAAGGAATGCCAAATCCAAAACAGACTTCATGAAAATACAACCTGCACTTCAAATTATTTCTATCTATCAAAAAGAGGTGAGAAAATGTTCTAAATAGGTTCTTTGCTTTTTGTTGTTGTTGTGGGTGAGGTGGAGTCTTGTAACTCCCTCTAAGTTCTTCTTCATCCTTCTTTAACTTAGATTTATATACACACACACACACACACACACACACACACACACAAGATTTGGACAACACAATGAAGCCTTAATTTTAATGATAAAATAAGCTATAAATAGCAACAGTGCTTTAGATAACTCACCAGACCCGAGTGTTTTGGGCTATTCCTGAAGTTCTGTAGGTCAGAGATTGTTTATTATTATTACTTCTAACACTCCCCCCACCCCACCCCTTTGGCTGACAGGGAGACGATTGGCACACTTTGTGTTTTCTCTACGTCCACCTAAATTCTGAATCTAGAATTTTCTGCAACACCCTGCTGGTAATTGGAGAATTGGAACATTCTGAACTAGGCTACAATCTATGGAGATGTGAGTCAGCTCTCAGTATCCGGCCTCGATTTGGTGAAGCATCCCTGTATTTGGAAGTTTTATTTCATGGATTGCAACTTGGACCTATGGTGTTTTTTAACCAAAGGCAAATGGAGCACCCTAAAGGGAAAGGAATAAGCCAGGAAGCATAACTGTGTGAGCAAGAACATTCTGAGGCAAATGACAAAGGTCAGTGTACCATTTACTGTAACAGATTGCTAGCCTATTTTTCAGTGTATTTTTTCAGGAAAGAGCTGATCGAAAAAAATAAAGTAAAAAAAAAAAAACAAATACCAAACCAAAGCACATTCCCACATAAAACTATGCAAGAATGAGAAGAGCGGCAGCATGAGACTTCTACAGATATTGCCAACATTTAATAAAGTCTATTAATTAGGACAAAAAACCAAAAACCAAAAAGTAGAGAACAGAAAATTTAAGTACCGCAAGATGGAATAGAAGGAAAAAAAAGTGAACAAATATATTCGGGAAATGATCCCAAAGAAATTTTCTTTAATTAAAAAAAATTTTTTTTGATGTTATTCATTTTTGAGACACAGAGCGTGAGCAGAAGGGGGCAGAGAGAGAGGGAGACACAGGATCCGAAGCAGGCTCCAGGCTCTGAGCTGTCAGCACAGAGCCCAGTGCGGGGCTCAAACCCACAAACTGTGAGATCGCCATCTGAGCCAAAGTCAGATGCTTAACCCACTGAGCTACCCAGGCACCCCGATCTCAAAGAGATTCTTAAAGTAAGCACTCTAAAGAGGATCTCAAGAAAGTCATTGGCTTCTAAAACACAAGCCTAAGATCCAGCAGTCTTTCAAAGCGGAGAGGTACCCACGCAGAGATAAAGTCCTTGCAAGGAATCAGCTAATTTTGAGGCACAAAACTTCCCTATCATCAATTTTCATGTCTACTGCTTCCTGAATGCCTCCCTTTCTCCCCCTCTTCCTTTTTCTCCTCCCTCTTATTTGCGGGGGTGCTCTTAACCTCTTAATTCCCCACCCCCACCCCTGAGTCTGCAAGATCAATTTTAAAAGTATGTGTTCAATACACATTATAATTGTTGAACTTTGATCTGAGGATTTCCCCGTTTGTGCCATAAAATACAACTCACTGCTATTGTGCTCCCCCTAATCACCACTGATGAGGGGCTTTGGGAGCCTGTGCCGTAGATGTCCTTGAATGTCCAAGGCATCTTGACATACCTTCATGTTAAAATGTGATTGCCTCATACAAATACAGTTTGCACAGTTAGTTTTAGTAGAATATATTGTTGCAAAACTAAGGTGATTATCAGGACTGCTACCGCTCAGGGTATTTTTGTCTAAGGCACCTGCTCCCTGGATGATACATACTCACACAGTGTTTTGCAATTTTCAAGAAAAGAACAAGGTTTTCATGAAATAAATGGAACAGACTTGGTTGTATTTGGGAAGGAAATCAGAGTACCATTTGTGATTCTTTTAATAGGGAGGTACAGAAGATGCAAAGGATAATTCTTTGATATGGAATATGATCATTGCTTTTCTGAAATACGACATTTAGATCCGCTACAAGACCGTCTTGAGAAGTGGGAATAAATTTGTTAAGACTTGCTCCCTAATAAAAAAAAATATTTAAGAATGTGTTATCAACCCGCTTTTGAAAAAGAAAACCTGAGCTAACTTAGTTCAAAAGTTATTGCATATTTTTATTAAAATATAACAAGCAAAGGAATGCATACATATATGCTGAAATTTTTATATTGTAATAATGACTAGGAGAAAGAACTGTTATGCCAAAGGAAAAAAAAACTATTAAGATTAAAATACGGCTGTCAGAAATCTTATTCTAACCTATCTGAAGAAATAATGAGTATCTCCAGGCACAGACTCACGTAAACATTATTTCACCCTTGGCAGAGGGTATCTAGGATACTAATGGAGGATACCTACCTAATAGAATACAGAAGGCCTCACAGAAAAAAATCATATAGGGCACCTTTATACATTGTTTTAATTAAAAATCTTAACTGAAAATGTGCAGCAACATCTCATTATATTTAAAGATGGAAGCTTTACTCTGTTATATAGATGATAAATGTCATTCCAGATACTTTCTGTATGTCTAACAAAGGTAGTTTTTAAGCCGGCAAAGAGGACAGACAGAGCTTCAGGAAGTTAATCCCTGTTTATACCCATAAAATTTGTCTTCTCAGAGGTCTTATGAAATCAGAGAGAATTGGGCCCATGAAACATACACAGACACACACAAATACATACGGCATGAAAGTAACTTTGGAAAAAAAATATGTTTAGAATTTTCAATGGGAAAAAAATCAAAACCTACAAAAGGAAACAAGGTAAATTTTAATGAATTTATTAGAAGTTATACTTCTTTCTCTTCCCATGTCCTGTATGTGTGTCCACACAGCCCTATGCTTATGTATAATTATTTTGAACAGTATGTAAATATAAAATAACAACTCAAAGTTGACTTCCCTGATAATCACAGACCAGACTTCTCATTGTGATTCAAAGCCTGAACCTCGCTGCTTCCTATGTTACCAACTTCGAGTGATGTCTATTGATGCTTTTCTGTGAAAGATATAAAACTTATCTCACAATAGAACTTCTCAGAAGTATGTTCTGTTACATTGCCAACAATTGTGCCGTTATTTTTAGCTGTTTTATTCATTGTATCAATGACTTTAAATATTGTAAGTAAAATTGTCTTACCTTTTCTTCAGTTTTAAACAAAGTCTCATCTGTTCACATTATGGAAGATGAAGAAACCCATGCCTTTATTTTTCTTTCATCGGTCTTTTCAGCGTTATCTTTCAGCCTCTGTACACTATATTTTTCTGTACTTTTAAGTTAACATTATTTATAATTATTGCACTTACATCCTTTCCCAAAATGCTTTGACCAGTGGTAATGACATAACTCAAAACCAAGGACTAGATTTTGTAATACAGGGGTTGCCTAAGGTACAGCCAGGGAGTGGATTAGGGCTGGATAGAAGAAATATGACATTATACCACTCAGCCTGTGGCACTTGATGGAAAATATCAATAATAAAAATGGATAGTCAGTGGGAGATAGAAAACAAAAATATATCGTCATAAGAGGTAAAGAAAAAAAAGAGACATATTGCCATTAGTACAAAATACACATATAATTTTAGCTGTAGGTTATTTGCAGACTCCCTTTGTAAGCTGAAGGCTGTCCCCTTATATTTTCCACTTTGTTACTTTTTTAACAAACGGATGCTGAATTTTGAGGGTCATATGATTTTTTCATTTTCAGTGTGTGTTGATCAGGTGAATTACATGAATTGGCTTTTTTTGGATGATAAACCAACATTGTATATTTGGGATTAAACCAATCTTGTTCATGTGTATTATCTTTTTCAGATATATGGCTGTGTTTTGTTTATTAATATTTTGGTGAGGGTGTTTCTTTCCCTATTCATTAAGGGTATCGATGAGTAGTTTTCTCGAGGTGCAGTATCTTGGTTGGTATGGTTTCAGGGTTACATCTAGCTCACAAAACAACTTGAGAAATGTTACTTTCTCTTCTAATTTCTCAATCAGTTTGTGTAGAGTTAGTATTAATTCTTCCTTAAACATTTGGCAGAGTTCAATAGTGAAACTGTTTGGCCAGACGTTTTTTTTCTGTTTGGATTTTCTTTGAAACTTCTTTATCTTGAAATAAAGTTATGCTAATTGAAGAATTGAGAAGATAGTACAGAGCTCCTATAGACCCTCATTCAGCCTCTCCTCCAGTTAACATCTTACATATTTAGGGTGCAGTTCTCAACACTAAGAAATTGACTGCCGTGCACTACAATGAACTATACTACAAACTTTATTCAGATTCTACTTGGTTTTTCCCAATATCTTCTTTTGTTTGCTTCCACGATCCAATCCAGGATACCACATTCCTTCTGGATTTTGTGCTTCCTTAGTATTACACAGTCTGTGACAGTTCCTCAAACTTTTTTGTCTTTCTTGACCTTGGACAAGGTCACTCTCTTTGAATCTCTTAATTTTCACCAACTGGGAGTTCTCTGATGAGTTGGTGATTCACTTCAATCTCCAACCTCATTCCTCATGCCAGAGATTGGGGTTGGAACATAAAGTTCCAACCTCTAATCACATAGTTGGCTCCAGTGGAACTTTCCAAAAGGCACCTTATTAAAATAAAAAAGGACACTTTTTTTTTATTGCTTTTATCACTTAGGAAATTCCAAGACTTTTAGGATTTCTCTGCCAGAAACAAGGACAAAGACCAGACACATATATATATTTTTTATTATAAATCACAATATCACCTCCATATTATGAGTTTGTATGATTTTTACTGGTGGTTAGAATGATCTTATGAATATTTGAGAAAATACTTCAGAGCCTCATTGTATCATATCAGAGGATACAGATAATAAATGTATCTTATTACTGGTGACTTTAATCTTGATCAGTTAGTTAAAGTTGGGCCTTCCAAGTTTGCTCACTGTAAAATTACTGTTTTTCTATTTCAATACTCTATTCCTTCAAAATGAGCCACTAATTACAGCCCACACTCACCCTAAGAATTGGGGGATCAAACTTCACCTCTTTGAGGGAGAAGTCAGAGAAACTGGAGTAACATGTGTTAACAATCACAGAGATTAGTAAGTATTTTGGGGAGATACTTCGCGCATAAAAAAAAAGATCTTCAACAATTATTTGCAGATGTTCTAGTAGCAATTTTCTGTTTTTCTTATTCCCTCTACATTTTTAAATTAGAATTTTTCTAAAAGGATGAGCTGGATTTTTTTCTCTCTTTTTGTCCTTATTATAGGCCTCTTCGGAAAACAACAACAAGAACTTTTTTTCCACTTCCCTACTTTTTGGAACCTCAAGAAAATTCATTTTGCTTTTCCCTGCCTCTGTTTAGGGGTAATGATTTCTCCAAGGACCTGGGGCTGCTGTTAATGGAGAATGATATTTAAAAGCCAGGATCAACATTTGTTAGGTGTCTTTTTGCTCCTGAGATGTTGTTTTTCTAAGCCCTCCAATCAGGCAGTGCTATGAAATGTAAGTATGTAGACTAATCCATGTGTACACATATACATGTATTTATCTGTGTGTATGTATACATATTTTCCTATGTGTGTATGAATGTATAATAGTATGTATATATAGTGTGTATGCATACATGGTACATATTTGTGTGTATACACATATTTAAATATGAATTTATATCTCTGTCTCCAATCTAGCTTACAGGACTCGAATTGGGTAGTTTTTAATAATAAATATAACTTACTTACTATGTACCATATTATTAGATTTCCTATATCGTCCTGATTGAGTTTTGGTAATAATTGCTTTTCAAGGAGTCTTCCAGTAACTTAAACTTATCAGGTTTAATGACATAATGTTCTTCGTAATATTCCCTGTATTATCCTTCAATGTCTGTAAAGTCTGAAATTATACCTTCTCTTTCATTTCTAGTATTGGAAATTTGTATTTTGTTTTTCTGATGCTTATAGCTAGAGGCTTATCACTTTTATTGATAATTTCAAGAACTATCTTTAGTTCATTAATTATCTCTACTCTTTATCTGTTTTGTTTCATTGATTTCTGTCTGCTTGTGTTTAATTCACTTTCTTCTAGTGTGATTATCTGGTTGGAAGTAAAAATCATTGATTTGAGGCTCTCTTCTTTTCTAATGTAAACTTTATGCTATAAATTTCCCTCTAGAGACTGTGTTAGCTGCATCCCACACTTTTTAGTATATGATGCTTTCATTTTCATTCACACCAAAATGTTTTATAATTTTTCTTGTGCCATTCTCTTCTATTTGTGGATTATCTGGAAGCATGCCACTTTATTTCTACAGAGGTAGGCATCATGCAGATATACTTTTGATAATGATTTCTTGTATTTTTATTGTTTTAAATATATTGAGTTTTGGTGTCTGGCCCACAATATGATCTGTCTTGTTCACTCAGTCATGGATACTTAATAACATACATTTTCTGTGTTTCTGTCTGTGAAGCTTCACTTAGCACAGTGCCTTTTGCGCCTCAGCTTTATTGAGGTATAATTGACAATAGAAGTTGTGTATACTTAAGGTGTGCAACATGAGGTTGTAATTTGCATATGTATTGTGAAGGGATAACAAAAATCAAGCTCATTAACATTTCCATCACTTCACACAGATATCATTCTTTTGTGTGACTGGGGAGAACACTTAGGATCAACTATCCTATCAAGTTGCAAGTGTACAATTGTATATATTGACTGTAGTCTCTGTGCTGCACCTCAGGGATCTAGAATTTAGTCTTCCTGCATAGCCGAAACTTTGCATCCTTTGACCAACATTTCATTATTTCCCCCCACTCATTCTTTCTGTTAGCAAGCTCACGTGTGTCCTTTGTTCAAATTAGGTAAAGTATTCTTTTGGGAGGAAGTTCGATGCATAGGACTTCGCCAGTGGAAGACAGATTAAATTTTATACCCCACTCACTGAGCAACTCTGCAGAGTTTACGAACGATAAAACTGGTTTATGGTTGTCTCATAAGCAGTCATCTGTGTCCCCGATACTTTATTAAAATTTATTAAAATGTGAACAATCAGAAAAGCACAGAGTAAAGAGCAAAGATGTCTTTAATTTACCCACAATTCAATGCGTTCAAAAGACTATGAGTAAACAGTAAAGATCTTTTATTGTTAATCCAAGAGTAACTGACATACAGTGTTATTTAGTTTTAAGAGTAAAACATGGTGATTCGACCATTCTCTACATTATGCAATGCTCAGCACAGTAAGTGTAGTTACCATCTGCCAGCAGACATAGTTGAGTAAAGATCTTTAAACTCAAACTGTAGCCTTTTTAATTAGATGTAATCTGCGTTAACTGTTTTGTGAGTTTTATCCCAGACATTTTTTCTGTTATACATCAATTAAAAAATAGTTACATAGATATCTCTTCTGTACATTTATTTCTTATGCTCTATCACATTACAAATAATTATTTATTCCTAAAATATTTATTGAATTCTTGTTGTGTGCCACTGTTATAGAAAATTAGAATATATCACTAAACACATGCACACACATACACATACACACATACAAACTTGTTCTTACCGAACTAACATTTTAGTGGTGAGATATGGACATAAACCCTAATATCAAAAAATTTAAATGTGTATAATTGTTATAATGTACAAAATGCTACAAAAATAAATCTGGGTATGGAGAAACACAGGACTGAGGATATAGGTTTTGTTTTGAAATTGTAATTTACTTATTTTACAGATTATTTGGAATAATATTTTTTATTTTATTCAATTATGTTAATTTTTCAACTTAACTTTTTTGGGAGAATCCTTATTAATTTTCTACCTCATATTTTACTTTGCTTGAAATTGTTTCCTTCGTTCTTTATATGAAAGCTTAAATAATTATTTTATATTTTTAAATAATTTATATGAATTTAATCCATAATTTCATATTATGGATTTCTCTGATTGGCAGTTTAGCTAAATCCTATCAATATTCCTGAGCAGAGTTCGTTTTGTTGTTTATCTTAAATAATTTGAATTCTTCATTAGCTAGAGTCATGTTGGAATGCGTTTTTAATATTTAAATGTAAAATGTGTTTATATATCTGTGTATGGTATTTTTTTGTCATAATCTGGTAATATTGCTTTGTGGTCAGTGATCGTGACTTGCACAAAATTTGTTTTGGAAAAGTAGAGAGTTTTCCTTAAAGATATATTCTGTTCAGAACTTCTTAGCTGTCCTTCAAACATTCCTTATCTTTTTACTATATTTTGTAATCTGTTGATTCCTAGGAGATGTATGTTAGATTCATCTGTCATAGTACTATATTTGTTAAGATCATCTTATGTTTACTCGCTCAGTCTTGTGTGCCTGGAGCTTGTGTTGTGATAAGAAAAATTCTCAGCTATTGTATCTTATTGGTGGATTGTAAACTTTATGATAAGAGGTATTACTTCTCCCCTTTGTATCAGTTGTATTGAATTCTATTTTATTTGATGTTTCTATTAATACAGGTTTTTGTTTTTGTGTTTGCCTGTTCCATTCCTTCTCATCATTTGTCTTAAGAAATCCCCAAGGTGCTTTATTTAAACTAGTAATATCTTTTGGCGATTACTAATATGTTTGCCTTACTACGGGATGTCTGAAATCATCTTCTCCATTTAAGATGTGTGTGGTCCTGAGAAACATGAACTTTTACATGCCCCAGCTTCTGCATGGGAAGTTATGAGAGTTAAATCATTTAACATAGGTAAAACTGTAATATTATTGTTTGGCAGGCTGAAAGCATTCAAAATCATGACTCATTTTTAATATTTGAAACATATTTTATCATATTTGAATTGATCAACATTTCATCATTCAATATTTTAAAATATATTCACACTTAAAATGTCTATTTCTTTCGAAGTTACAACCAAATTTACAATACAGAAAAGAAAAGCCATCTTGACCTACCAGAGTGGCATTAGCTGTGTAGCCTTTGAAAAGGAAGGAACCCTGTCTTCCTTTCACCTTTCTTCTCCAGAGGAAAGTCTTGGGCTGCAAGCACATAATCTAAAAGCATGCAGAGACATTGCGAGGATTGTTCAAATAGTTGACACAAACTCCAAAGGGACTAGTCTTGTCAAGTGTAGAAGATGTCTCAGCACATAATTTTTTATAGGGAGAACTCTACTTCTTGTTTTCCAGAATTGTTACATTTATGTTTAAAATAAGTCTGTACTTAAACTAAGCCTTGGGATCTTGAACTTGGAGGTACATTGGAAGGACGCTTGATCTCTGCTACTAGGCACTGAGGCTACACACGAATAAATACTTTATGAGCACCTGTCACCCACCGCTGTAGCACAGTGACACCCATGGCTTTTCCATCTTCATTCCGTCTACAACGTCCAAAGGTACAAAGTCTTTCACTCACCACCGCCATTAAAAAAAAAAAATTAAACATTTTTATTCATTTTTTGAGAGACAGAGACGGGGTATTAGCTGGGGGTGGGGGGCAGAGAGAGAAGGAAACATAGAATCTGAAGCAGTCTCCAGGCTCTGAGCTGTCAGCACAGAGCCTGACAGGGGGTGGGTGTGGGGGGGGGGTGGTTCAAAGCCACAAACTGTGAGATCATCTGATGGATTCACCCAGGCGCCCCTCACCACTGCCAGTTCTAACTCCATGACTTAAACACTTAAAAATCTGGGATGCATTTTAACAGTGTTATGCTTCTGGAAGTATGCCATTGAAACACACATCCAAAGAGAGTTTTTAAAATTAAAAAATTGGGGGTGCCTGGGTGGCTCAGGCATTAAAGCCTCCGACTCTTGATGTCTTCTCAGGTCATGATCTCACGGTTGGTGGGAGCGATCCCAGCTCCCTGTCTGGCTCTGTGCTGACAGACTGGAGCCTGTTTGGGACCCCTTCTCTCTTTTGATGCTCCCCTGCTCATGCTCGTTCCCTCTGTCTCTCAAAAAAAAAAGTGATAAATTAAATTAAACATATGAGAACATGGTAGTCATATTAGTCTGAAATGTGTTTCTTCTTTCCTGAAAATATTTTGAAATTCTTCCAAATCAGTCTTCCTCCATTAAGAATCCATCACATTCTTTTAATGTTTTTAGTGGTTACATGGTATTCAATAATATTTAAATGTATCCCGTTACCACATTAGTTTCCATTTTTTTTATTATAATAACAATAGCACTTTAATTAATACACACATGGATTTCTCTTTTATTTCTGTAAAATAGACTCCTCAAAATGTAATTAGGACCCTAAAGGTGTATATATTCTTTGTCAAATTATTTTCTAAACTTGCTGTGGTAATTTATGTCCTCCAAGAGAATAACAAAATTCCTCTCTCCGTGAACTTTTCCAAGCACTCAAAGTATAAAGCTTCTATAGGAAGTCCTACGTCTGAGACAATGTTACTTAATAGAACTAGCTGGTTGTGTGATGTAAAGCCCATAAATGATTTTTCAATTAGATTTACTTCATCAATCATCTCTGAAAGCTATATATCACAGTCACTCATTATGTTGTGGTTTTATAACCTTATCTTTGTAGCTTAAGAGTTTTGCTTTATGTATTTCACTACTATTGTCTTTGGCTCATTAAGATTTATAGCTGATCTGGCTTTCTCAGAGTGTGGATATTTGTTGAGCAAAAACACTCCTGGGATTTTCTTTAAAGGCTGCTGTCCCTTCATTCCTATTTATTGGGTATTTGTTTTACCAACCTTACAAATTTATTTGCATTTGTCTGATGTATATTGGACTATCCCATGACTTTTTCACTTTGCTTTATCATTGAATTGATGCAATAGTGTGTGTGTGTGTGTGTGTGTGTGTGTGCGTGTGTGTGTTTAATGTTTATTTATTTATTTTGGGAGAGGGCCAGGGGGAGAGAATCCCAAGCAGGCTCTTTCCTGTCAGTGCAGAGCCCGACACAGGGGTCAGTCCTCACAAACCACGACCTGAGCTGAAATCAAGAGTCAGATGCTTACCTGACTAAGCCACCCAGGCGCCCTTGAGTGGTTGTATTTTTATTATGAAGCATATAGCTGATATTTTTTCTTTAATCTAACTTAAGGATTCATCATTTGACAGGCAAATTCAATCCAGCTTTTATGTTGGGTTTTATTCCTTGACTTTTAGGTTATCACTGAATAAGTTCTTCCTTTACGTCAGCCCCACTGTTCAGGCCAGGAAGCAATGATTACCCCAAGCTACATCACCACTAAGTATGATACTTGTCATAAAAATGCTGTATGTCTTTGCTCAGATCTTTCTAGGTAGTGACCAGAATTCACCATATAATACCTGCGTACTCCAGTTACCTGCAGATCAATCTTTCTTGTAGATCCTTTATCACTTAAACTCTCTGTAGGCATTGCCTTATCTTTTGCCATCCATTTCCCTATCCTTTCCAAGCAAACTGTCTGCCGTCCATCTTGAATTCCCTCTTTGTTTGACGAAACTGTGTCTCAACCCTGTTGTGAAAATATCACTTCTACCTACTTTGTTGAAGTCGTGTCTTGATATTGTCTATGTGAACCCATGCATATTGCTACCAGCTCAAACAGAGCATGTCTCCATCATACTCCACCTACTTTAAGGACAGAAGTTGGAGCATGAGGATAAAACTTCCTGCTGTTTTGCAGCTTTTATTATGCAGCCATATAATCTTCTTTCTATCTCAAATCTATCACCTACAGAATCCCCTTTATTTTCACACTTTATGGATAATTCGAATACTGACCTTGTCTTCCTATCCACTCCGATTTCCGTCAAGACTTTGAAAGTATCAGAACCCATTGCATGATCCATTTAACACCTTAGCCTCAGTTTTTGACATTTTCCCCCTTGCTTCGTTAATTTATTCTCACAGTCATGGCTTAAGTTGCAGCTCACTTTCACATAACTATAACTTGGGGATATGTTAGGTAAGATAAATGTAGACAAAATATGTCTAAGACCAAAGGACGTGGTAGGAAGTGTGGCAAGCAGAAGACAAAAGAATAAAATAATTAAAATTCAGAATTTGTATAGGTTTGTTTACCCAAAATAAATAAAGCAAGTCTTCACATTGCTGTCATCCTTTACGTAATTAGTTTGGATCTTTTGACGAAGAACAATGACTTCTGAAAACACCTATTACAAATATCTTACACATCAAACTCTGCCTCCTATTTTTGCAGTCTCCTAGTTCTTGCATACTTACTTGTGTAATTATTGGATTTCAGTGGGCCTTCCAATGAATTTACTGCCCCGATCCCACTCCCCACACGTTCCTTCTAATCTCATTTGCCTCTAGTTTAAACTCACTTGCCTAGTGTAGTTGCCATGGTCCACTTTTAACTTGCTTCCTTCAAAATATATATAATCCCTGTGTGTGTCTTTTTCTCCATCCTAAATAACTGGGAACACTTCAGGGCAGTTGATCATATTTTCCCTTTTCTGTGTTTTCTCTAAAAAAATTGAAGGTTCCACGCAGGTTCTGCTTTAAGATGAACTGTACAAACCTCAGATGGCCATACCCCACCCCAGCAGTTTTAATTAGATGACCTAGTAAGCTATGTTTTGATATTCTGGGGTAATAGTATTAAATTTTCTCTTCTCTCCTCAAACCTTCTACTTTTCCAAAACAATTGTGTGCAAGTATCATTCAATTTACTACCAGGAAAGCACTTTGGGGGCGGCTGGGTGACTCAATCAGTTTAGCGTCCAACACTTGGTTTTGGCTCAGGTCATGATCTCATGGTTTGTGAGTTCGCGCCCTGTCTTGGGCTCTGCACTGACAGTGCAGACCCTGCATGGGATTCTCTCTCTCTCTCTCTCTCTCTCTCTCTCTCTCTTGCTCTTTGCCCCTCCTTTCCTTGTGCTCTCTCTCTCTCAAAGTAAATAAACTTTTTGTTTTTTTTTTTTTAAAGGAAAGCATTTTTCCTGGTCTTGTAAATACTTTGATTCCTTCCATACACCTTCTTTCCACCTCATTATCAATTTTCTATTCTAGCAGATAATACATAACCACCTTTTTCAATCTTATTCTTCCCCACACATTCCCTTCTCTGGCAAGAGAATTACCAACCACCTTCCTGTCCAATGCCAACACCTAGGAATCATATATAATTGTGATCATTCTCTCACATCCCAAACACAATCTCAGCAAGTCTTGTAAAATTATTAAAAATTATTGTAAATATAGTCAATATCTCAACTCTTCCATTACTATCTACCTAGTTGAAGACAATGTCTTTTCTCATTGGAGAACTACTTGTTCTAACTTGTAGTTAGAAATTCTAGTAACTTGTAGTTACCAGTTCTAACTAAAACTCCCTATCCACTCTTACCTCCTACAATCTAATGCCAACAACACAGATGGAGTGGCCTCTTAAAAAGATAAGTGACAATAGGGGCTCCTGGGTGGCTCAGTGGTTAAGCGTCCGCCCTCGGCTGAGGTCATGATCTCACCATCGGTGAGCTCAAGCCCTGCGTCGGGCTCTGTGCTGACAGCTCAGAGCCTGGAGCCTGCTTCCGATTCTGTGTCTCCCTCTCTCTCTGACCCTCCCCCGTTCATGCTCTGTGTCTCTCTGTCTCAAAAATAAATAAACGTTAAAAAAAAGATAAGTGACAATATAACATTCTCAGGCTTTAAAACTTGCCAATGATTTCTCATCTTAATGAGGATAACTTTTCAATTTCTTTCTATTTTCTAACAGATTCTACAGGTTTTAGCCACTGCTACCTTTCTGATATCATCTCCTGTTATGTTTAACTTCATTTTTTATATTCTAGCAATCTTTTCGCTATGCTTTGATTATGCACACAAATTCAATAATCCCAGGAAATCAAACAAAAGTTCAAATTTATTGCTTGTTTTTTTTTTCTTGAACGTGTTCTTCCTAGTTTTTTTTTTTTTTTTATAGATACTTACTCCCCATGATTTTGGTTTTAGATCAAATACTCCATTATTAATGAGACCTTTCAAAACTATTCAAGCTAAAGCAACATCCTCCCTCTACCCTAGGAATTGTCTATCACATTGCAATATTTTATTTTGCTCCATGACACTTTTAAAATTTTAATGATTTTTATTTGTGAATAAATTGTGCCTCCTCTTAAAAATATGCTCTCTGATGTCAGGGACTTGTCATCTCAGTATCCTCAGAGCTTGAAATGCATAATAGAAAAAAAATCAATAAATATTAATCTCTTTTGCATAAAAGCATGCTATCAATTAACAGGCAACCCATAAAATGAAAAAAGAAAATATCTAATAAGCCAAGCGCCACAGATACGGTCAATAGAATATGAGAAAATCTGTCCTGGAAGGTGGAGAAATAGTTACTTGCTTTCCCAAGAGCAAACCAGGAGAGGCATCTCTGTGAGACTGTGCTACACTTTGGGATGCCACTGCCCATCTGTAGACACAGAGCAGTTTACCTGTCGAAATTATTTGGGCAAAGAGCTGTAAATAATTCAAGTCTCAATGTTTGAGCCACTAATTTGCCACACTATAGACCCTCTCCTTCCAGGAATCTGTTTCCAAATAGTGTTTCCGTTAATGTTTAAGCTTCTTTTAATTTTCTTTATAGTTAAGCTTCTTTTACTTGGTTTTTATGTTACCAGCAGCCAAAAGCATCATAACAATCATGAACTCTCTTATCTGCTCTCCTTCACAATAAAACTTTTCAAAACAACTGCACCTGCTGTCTTGTCTCTAATTTCTTACTTTAGTTCACTTTTAGCACACAGCAATCTTGTTACCGCCTCACTACTCCAGAAATCTACATATTGTGTTGTCATTAATGACCTCTATGTTATGAAGTTCAATGAAGAACGTTGTATTCTCATTACTTTACAAATTCCAGAACTTCCAACTGCAGATAGCTATCTTCCCCTTCCTTGCCTTCTTGATTTCCTTGGAAATTCCATGAGCATTTAATCTCAGTTTCCTGTTCTGGATATTTCTTCTCTTTAAATTTAGGAGTGCCCTTACGGCCAGTTTCTGCACCTTTAAAAAAGCTTCTAACTCTCCCCTTTTGTCCCTTCCCATGACTTTAAATAATATATTTTGTGCTTGACTTCAAATACATATCTGAAATCTCTCCTGGGAAATCTGCCTACTTGGCAGGTCAATTTGGATGTTTAATAGGATCACAAATTTAGTAAATCTAAATCTGAGCTCTTTATTTCACCCTCTTGAACCACATCGGTTCTTGTGCCTGTTTCCAGTAAAAGGCACTGCCATATGCTGGGTTATAAGGAAGAAAGAAAGAAGGAAAGCAAGAAAGCAAGAAAAGGAAAGAAAAGAAAGGAAGGAGGGGAGGAAAGAAGGAAGGAAGGAAGGAAGGAACAAAGGATGGAAGGAAGGAAGGGAGGGAGGGAGGAAGGAAGAAAACAGTGAGTTATTGACCATGTTTGATATAAACACCCTAATTTTCAATTTTATAGTAAGTCTTGACAATGTTAGGCCATTATCACAGGTGTCTCCTCTGCTTTGCTCCTTCTTTTCTGGCGACATCTTGTTTCAATCTCCCATAATCTTTTACCTGAAAAATCAACGCCATGATGATTCTGGATATGACTGATTTGACTGGAAGTTGAATTGTGAATAAAAAACAAATTATGCAGATGAAATGAGCACCAAAATTAATCTGGGTAAATTATATTTTTGCGCTCACAAACTAAAACTGGAAAATATGAATGAAATGACACATTTGACAATAGGAGCTGGACATAAAGGAGTGAATAGGACAAAAAAAGTGCTAGAGTCAATCCAATGAAGGGTCATGGTAAGATACATTTATAAGGAAATAGTTATAAGTAAGCAGGCATCAGATAATAAGAGATATATACAGACCGGAAGAAAGGCCAAGCCAATCAACCATAGAAGAAAAATGCGAAAAGTAAGTAAAGAGATAACCTTGTGAAAAAGAAACGGTATGTGAAAGAGACTGAGAAAGAGAGAGGGAGATTTCTCTACCCAAAGTAGTTTCAATATATCGACTTTTTTTTAAATGTCTTATCAGTTGAACGTTTGCTTATTGGCAAAAGATAATAATTATTGTGTCCTTTTATTTTCAATGTAACTCTGGCACAACGTTCAAGAGGTAGGCTGAACCTATCCATGTTTGCTGCCGTGTCTCTCCCCAGACGTTAATCCAGGTTGCTCTGCCTTCCACATCACCACTCAGGATGTGCCATTGCTAAGTGCTTGATTAGAGACATTTTGGGTAGCATTGATTTCCTGGATATTTTAAATAACTAGCATATAATTCTTTCTGCACTTAAAATTAAATACGTGCATATGAAATAGTTTTGATTTATCACTTTAGAATCTCTTAATATCATCAAACTAACAAAAAAACTAAAATAATCCAATATTAAAACACAATATATATCACAAATCATGTGTGAGTGTGTGTGTGTGTGTGTGTGTGTATGTGCTAAATGCATGTACCTTATAACCAAAACAATTGTTGGACTAAGTTTAGGTATATGAAAGTTGTAAACATTTGAATTTAAATTTGGCCAAAGTGACCTATAATCTCAATAATCATATTTTAAAAATATTTTCCTGGAGCTATGCTTTAGTAAAGTAAGATGGCAGCTGTCAGGGAAATTGTTGGTGTATTAAAGGACATGTGTCTTTTTTTTTAAATACATTTTGCTGAATTTTTTCTTCCTGCGTGGTTTGCCCAAGAACATACAAGAGGACATTTTTTAAAAAGATACTGTGAACTGGGGCTCCTGGGTGGCTCAGTCGGTAGAGTGTTTGATTCTTGGTTTCTGCTCAGGTCATGACTTCCTCGTTTGTGGCAATGAGCCCGCGGGGCTCTGTGATGACAGCTCCTCAGATCCTGCTTGGGATTCTCTCTCTCTCTCTCTCTCTCTCTCTCTCTCTCTGTCCCTCACCCACTTGTACTCTCTCTCTGTCTCTCAAAGTAAATAAATAAACATTAAAAAAGAAGAGATACCACGAACATATTTAAGAAACATGTTCGTTGTAGAGGCTCATTAAGGAAAAATCGGCTTCCAGTTTCTGCTCCAGTGTATAAAGAGCTTGAAAATTATTCTATCTGAAGAGTAAAAAAAAAAATCTGAACAAACTGAACATCAGGTTTTTCTCAAACCTGTCAGAAAATTAAGATCACAAGGGAAACCGCTATGCCCCAAATCGGAAAGACAGACACATGGAATCACAACTTACTGGAGCAGAAACCTCTGTGGGGATCAGGGTAGGGGCAGGATCTGAGCTGTAATTCACGCATTGCTGTAGACTCAGGGTGTAAATCTGAGAGCTACTCCGTCCCCAGCGGTGTCCACTCTAGAAAGAGTTCCTCACACTTGTGTGACTTTTACCCCCAAGATCACTACCAGGTTTTC
The DNA here is from genome assembly GCF_007474595.2 of Lynx canadensis. NCBI lineage: Eukaryota > Metazoa > Chordata > Mammalia > Carnivora > Felidae > Lynx > Lynx canadensis. The sequence goes on along the minus strand of NC_044303.2, from coordinate 225,434,325 downwards.
ACAGTGAAGATCGGAGGAAAAGCCCCCATGCTGCCCCCCAGAAGAAGGGAAAAGCAGTTATTCTGAAATATGCCCAAAGTATTCTGTCCTTAGCAAGGCCTACCCTAAAGAGAAGTTGTTTATCAGAGCCTGACCAAAAAGGTTTCATCAAAGGGGCACCTGAGTCGTTCAGTCAGTTAAGCATTTGACCCTTGGTTTTGTCTCGGGTCATGATCTCACATGAGTTCAAGACCCCCATTGGGTTCTGTGCTGAAATTGTGGACCCTGCTTGAGATTTTCTCTCTCAACTCTCTCTCTGTCCCTGCCCCACTTGCACTGTTTCTCAAAATAAATAAATCTAAGAAAAAAATAAAGGTTTGTCAGAACCTGACCAGCTTGGGTGAGCAAGTACTCCCCCCACCCTCCGCCCCTGCTAGCCATCCTATCCCACCTAAGCAGGGGCAGGGGGATGGAGTAGTGAGAAGCACTTTGGAAGTTCACAACTCAGAAGTAGGGCTCACTGAGACAGAAACCTACTTATGATACTAGAGGATGTTTCCCCTCCCAACGTACCTTCTAACCATATCCCCCAAAACCTATTAACCAGAGTTCCTTTTACCCAGTACATCATGTAGAGTTATCAAGGATAAATAACAATGCATACTAAAAGACAAAATCATAGTTCGAAGAGATAGAGTAATCTTCAGAATCACACTAAAATATGGCAAGGATGTGGGGTTATCAGACCCAGGAATTTAATAACCAGGTTTAATATGTTAAGTACTATAATGGAAAATCAGACAACATGCAAGAACATATGTGTGATGCAATTAAAGAAATGGAAATTTTAGATAGCATCACAAAGAAATGAGTGAAATAAAAAAACTGTAAGAGAAATGAAAAAATGTGTTCTGATGGGCTCACTATTACACTGGGCATTGCAGAGGGAGGGGTCTGAGTTTCAGGTTATGCTAATAGAAGTTTCCAAACTAAAAAGCAAAGAGAAAAAAAAAAAAAGAAAAGAAAAACAGAAAAAAAAAAAAAAAGGAAGACAGAAACAGGACATCAAGAACAAGGCATGGGGCAAGGACAGAAGATGTAATACATGATAATAGCAATGCCAGAAGGAGAAAAGAGGAATGAACATATGTTTTGAAGCAATAAGGACCAAGAATTTCAAAAATTCATGGCACCAATGAAAAACCGGAGATTGTCAGAATGGGTAGAAAAATAAGACGCAACAACATGTTGTCTATAATAAACCCACTTTAAATATGAAGACTAAAAATAAACGGATGAAGCGCTACCTAGGTGGATCAGTTGGTTAAGCACTGACTCTTGATTTCAGCTCAGGGCATGATCTTACGGTTCGTGGGTTTCAGCCCCACATCAGGCTCTGCACCAACAATGCTGAGGAGTCTGCCTGGGCTTCTCTCTCTCCCTCTCTCTCTGCCCCACCCCTGCTTGTGCACATGCTCTCTCTCTCTCTCTCTCTCTGAAAATAAATAAATAAGCTCAAAAGAAAAATAAAAGGTTAATGAATAGAGAAGGGTACATCACACTAACACTAAATGAAAAGAAAGCTGGAATCACTATACTCATTTCAGGCAGAGCAGGCTTCAGAGCAAGGAAAATTTTCAGGGAAAAGAAGGTATTACATAAGAAGGACACACAGCAATCCACAAGGTGTATGTGCCTGACAACAGAGAACCAAAATGTGTATGTGCCTGTATGTGCATTTAAGGATTCCCGTTAAAAGTATTAGAATAAAAAGACACAGAAATAGATATTACATATTATCTCACATACAAGTGAATATATACGCTTAAGATGCATTTAGTAAGTTTAAGAATACATACCTTCAACAAATTATGAACAAGGGGACGCTCTCTTAACATACAAAATACTAATCTCTAACCAATATCTCACAATCTGAATGCAGAAACAGATATGCTTATTAAAATCAGAATTCACAAGGATTTAATAATTCTCTGATTTTTGAACAAGTTCAATCAGAACTTAACACAAAATAATAGGAACAAATATTTTGTAGGAAAATGGATGGTTGAAAATACCAATTAAATTAAACATTTTTCAAAAGACTGTGCAGGACACCCCCGCCCCCACAATCAAAACAAAACAAAACAAAACAAAAACAAAAGAACTGTATAACTTTACTTAGGATTTGAGTAAACATGCAAATAAATGCCATTTTCCTTAAAGGGAGAATTCAATAACAAAACCTATTTTTTTTTTTTTTTGGTAGCAGACTTAGGTTCACAGCAAAATTAAAAGGAATATTTCCTATCTGTTTCCTATATATTCTATGTATTTATCCTATATGTTCTATATATTTAATATGTATTCTATATATTATCTATTCTTAGATGTTTCCTATATATTCTTTGTGTTCACATATGCATCATCTCCCCCACCACCAATATCCCTCACCAGAGTGGTATATTTATTCCAACTGGTGAACCTATATTGATGCATTGTTATCACCCAAAGTCCGCAGTTTACATTAGGATTCACTCTTGGTGAAGTACAGTCTGGGGGTCTGGATTTGTGTATAACGACATGTGTTTATCATTATGGTACCAAACTGGATAGTTTCACTGTCCTAAAAGACCTCTTGCTCTATCCATCCCTCCCCTAATTGCTGGCAACCACTGATTTTTTATTGGCTCCATAGTTTTGTCACCGCAAGAATATTATATGGGTGGAATAATAGAGTATAGCCTTTTCCAGTTGGCTTCTTTCTTCTAGTAAATGTATATAAGGGTCCTGAATGTCTTTTCATGGCTTGATATTTCATTTCTTTTTAGCACTAAAGAGTACTCACTCATTGGATGTACAACAGTTTATTTAGCTATTCACCTACTGAAGGGCATTTTGGTTGCTTCTGAGTTTGGCAATTATGAATAAAACTTCTATAAACATCCGTGCACAAAACTTTTGTGTGGACATAAGTTTTCAAATGCTTTGAGTATATACCAAGGAGTGGAATTGCTGGGTCACACGGTAAAAGAATGGTTTTGTAGGAAACCTCCAAATTGTATTCCAAAGTGGCTGTTCTGTTTTGCATTTTCACCAGCAGTGAATAAGGTATCACCAGCATTTGGTGTTGTCAGTGCTCTGGATTTTGGCCATTCTCATAGTGTGTGGCATTATCGAAGTGTTATTTTGATTTGTGCCTCCTTGATGATACATGATGTAGGGTATATTTCATATGCCTTTCACCATCCGAAGATCTTTGGTGAGGCATCTGTGAGAGTCTTTGGCTCATTTTTTAAATCAGGCTCTTTGTTTCTTACTGTTGAATTTTAAGAGTTCTTGGTATAATTTGGATAACAGTATTCTATCAGATGTGTCTTTTTCATATATTTTCTCCCAAGCTGTGGCTTGTCTTCTCATTCTCTTGACATTGCCTTTCTCAGAGCAGAAATTTTTAATTGTAGTGAAATCCAGCTTGCCAATTCTTTCATGGACTGTGCTTCTGGTGTGTCTATAAAGTCATCACCATATCCAAGGTCATGGACATTTTATCCTATGTATTTTCTAGGAATTTTATAGTTTTGAAGTTTACCTTTAGTTCTATGATCCATTTTGAGTTTATTTTTGTGAGGGAGAATTCAATTTTAATTATTTATTTTATTTATTTATTTTTTTACATTTTGTAATTCTGTTATTTTTGAGAGAAAGAGAGAAAGACAGCGAATGAGCAGGGAAGGGGCAGAGGGAGAGGGAGACAGAGAATCCAAAGCAGGCTCCAGGCTCTGAGCTGTCAGCACAGAGCCTGATGTGGGGCTCGAACTCATGAACTGTAAGATTGTGACCTGAGCCAAAGTTGGACGCTTGACCGACTGAGCCACCCAGGTGTCCCTAATTTAAAATTTTCCATTCCCCTTCCAAAATTATTGATAAATTTCAGAACGTTTCAACAACATATCTTTGGAAATTTTAATAGATTGACATAAGAATCCTTTTTCTTTCTTTGGGAAAATACTCATAAAGTAACACTTTTTATAGTTTGAAAATGAAGAATGGTGAGAACCCAATGCCTTTTTTGATTGTATAACAGAAATATTATGTTTGAAATAGGCATGATGATAAATAAGTAAAATGAAGGACTATGTCAAGAGAACACAGAAAGAAAAAAAATTAAGCATTTAGAAAACAATAAGTATATCATAGAGAATAATGTGAAGTTGATGTTTAACAAGTAAGCCAAATACAATTGTTGAATACCTGAAGAATATGGCTGAATAATTTGTTGATAATGTAACGTCATTGAAATTAACCACAACATGTCCAACTGCAAATGAATGTTGCAGTGCTGTCTTCCCTTTCTTGGGGATGATATGGTTACTCATCCCTGCTCTTCAAAAATGTCTACTCCATATCCCTTTCTGCAGTAGTGCTTCCACACCTTCAAATTTTACTCTTGTAACTTAACTTATTTCTTTAACGAATAATCTTACTGGCTACATGATGTCTCCACGCCTGCACTACTTTAATGTGCAGCCTGACTCACAAAATTTGCAGGCCCTTTTTGATTTGTTGAAAAAGAAATCTGTTAAGAATGATATGGTGTGTCCAGCTTACATTAGGTGACATCCTGTGATAGAGCTATGACCCTCTAAACTAATTCTGCAGGGTTTATTAATATAGAACAAAGAGTTCTCAAAGAGAAGAGACTGCTGTTAAGAAATATGGCAAGTGCTGTTCATCTCCTAAAACAATGTCCCAACTTCTCTTTTACCTTAGTGACCAAATTCTGATTTTGAGGGGTGGAGAGCACTGAAAATAAACTCATCTTTCTAAAGATTCTTTGGAGATAGCTACAGGCACATGAAACATTTCTGACAAAAGTAAAGTAAACAGAAGTTTACTGGATGGTCCTCCTAGGAAGATTTTTTTTTTCTGATCAAAAATATGGCAAAGAATAAAGCTAGAAACCTCAATCCTTGATGATTTCTTGAGCAACTATATTTTCTTGGAACCACCCATCTCTTCACTTCTATTTATGGTAAATCTCATTTGAATAAGCAAATTGCAAACTATATTTACACTTGATACATGTAGTCAAATGCACATCTAACTAATATAACATACTTTGAACATATCTACTACACTTCGCATCTTTCCCACCTGAAACATGTAACTTTATGTTTGTGCATATAGTCCCCAAAGGCTTTGTCTATATTGACCAACTCTAGCATATGTATTCACTACAACAGTCAAACTTTCTGAATGAGAGGTAACACCTGTCTTATCCCCCTACTAAATGTGGATTTGATGTCATGGGGTCATTTCTTTCAGATTTCACAGTAATAATGAGAGACAGGCTTATAATCAGTATTAGGTGTATATAATTCTCATCTTACTATCTATTGATTAAATGATGTTGATATGTACTATGTCTAACAATAATTAACTGTATTACTATAGAACTACAGTGATAACAGACAAACACACAGACACAAAATGAAACAAAGAAACGATATATAGAATTCTCCAAAATACAACCATATTTCCATTTCAGTAACCAAACATATCAGAGCTTCTGCTTCCTCTGAGCTAAGAACTTACAAATGCAAGATAGCCTTTGAGGAAAGCCACTTGTGGATTGTCAGGTAATTGTGAATTACCACTCAAAAACATCAGTTTTCATACAGTTACCAGTTAATGAGCTGATTTCCATATTCAGAATTGCTGCTTTGACTATTAATGGCTGCTACGGAGATATCTCTTCTCAACAATCTCAACAAATCAGGGATTCACTTGCGTGGAAATAATGTGATATACCAGGACATCTTAAGCAAAGTACTGCTGACTTTCTTTTTGGAGGGACAAGATTTTGTGCTGTAGATGTTTGAATAAGCAGAGATACCCCCGTTCAGTAGGTCATGGGGTCTTCTGGCAATATGGCCTTCTTGAAGCTTCAGTGAGAATTCTATCAGAATCCTGCTTGGCAACAAGTTTTAAACCAAGAAGGGGTATGGTTCTGCAGTATCCCATTTCCTTGCTTGATTCTTGACAGACTGCCTGTTCTAAACAGCTGTATCTGGCACAGAAGGGAAATGACTGATGGGCTTCTATTGCTTGGAAACAATATGGCACAGGACTCCATCTTCCTGCGCTGTTACTCGCTTAATGGTCCTCACATCAGGCTCCTATTTAGAAACTAATGGCAGAGACTAGATGCAAGGAACATTTGCATATCACCCCCATTCCCCAACCTCCCTTAGCTCGAGAATGAGAGTGAACATCACTGGGTCAGAATGTGCTAAGAGGTGGAAAGTTGGGTCTAGAAGAAATACCCAATAAGGACCCATGATGCCAAAATCTCTTATATCTCCCTTACATTCCCATTCCCATTGCCAACTTCTTTGTCTTTGAAAATATCCGTGCATTTATGTCTCAAAAAGCTAGTGCCACACAGATTTTGACTGTCAGTCAAAAAATACCTAGCTAATTCTCACACTTAAAACCTGGTAATTGTTCTTCAATAGTTTCACTTTCTGCTTCAGACAAATGGAATTTCATAATTTTGCATAATTATCAACTTTTACCATTGGGCATTTAGCCAGGAATTCAGGAATTTGTGTTCTTTTGAAGTCTAGTATAAATGACACGCACACACACACACACACATATATATATATATATATACATATATATACATATGTACACACACATATATATGTATATATATGTGTGTATATATATACACTATGATAAGAAGTGTACACACATATATATATACTCTCATAGCTTCTTATCATTGGCTACAAATGTCACCAATCTCTCACCTTTATTGGTAAAGGGGTATAAATTAATGGAAGTGATTTATTATGAAGCTCTTTTCTCACTACAAGACATAGAATGGAGTCTTTGCAAACCAGTTTGTTTTTTTACTATTTTTCACTATTCTCACTTCATTATGATTCATTATTTATATTTATTTTCATTTCATCCAAGGCTCATTGAATCATGTTCATCACTAGCCACTCTACAGAAAACCTTTATGTAAATTTTTAAATTTACTAAACTTTCCCAGTAGTAAGACAGAGATCTATAGCACAGAGTACAATATTTATTCCCCATTTTCTGTGGCCAGATTCCCTTGGACAGAGCACACACTGTATACCTGCATGTGGTTGCCACGACTATAGCTACAAAACAGAGCACTGCACAGACATTTTCAAATTTAAAATAAGAATTAATAAAAAGGTAAAGGGACAGTTTATAGAAATGAGATGCAGGAATAAAAGATAGATCTTGGGGAAACATAAATGTCAGGAAATCACTATCTTTATCTTCCTGCATGGCTAGGTGATCTGTAGACAATGCTTTTCTTTGTCTTCCTTGAAAAATACCACGAATTTTGGTTTGTTGTTTCCTCATGGGGTCTCTTCCGCTTTTCTACTTTTGTTTATTCTAATTTTGCCTTTTCTAAGGCTTTGAATGGGCAGTGTATCCACGTTGGGCTCTACAGGACAGGAACTTTATGCCAAAGACATCTAGCTCTACATTATATAATTACTGTGTTTCTTCATTAAGAGCTGATAGCAAGGGTGAACTTCAGCAAAAGGAACGTGGTTGGACAAGCATGCCAAGCACGATGACTTTCACTAGGTAAAACTAAGCTGTTCAGAATATACATATACTAACCTAAGCTGAAGAGCAAATAAAAGCAGGTGACATAATTACCATCTAAAGAACAACTAAAAGTTTAATATCCTTAAAATATTCAAAGGTCTTCTCAATCAAAGAGAAGGGTCACAGACGACATATAACAGGCCCCCAAAATATGCAAAGACAAATCAGGGAAGATTTTTTCAGCTGATTAAGTATGTGGCTTCACTAATAATGACACGAGTTATATGAGACCAGAGGGAAAAGATAAGTTTTTCCCAAAAAATGGGTGTGGGGAGACTGGATACTTAATTATAAAATAAATAGAGATAACTTTGCCTTTTTTTATATATCAGGTAATTCCCAACCATATCAAAGTTTTATATGTAGAATTTAAACTCTAAGTATTATACAGAAAACACAGATGATATTTTTAAATGGACAAACTTTTATAATCAAGACATATATCTTACAAGGAAAAAATGAAAAGATGGGTAAAATTTGCTATATAAAATAAACATTTTCCTACATAGGCCAACCACAATTTTTCTTAATCCATGTTGGAAGAAAAATATTATATAATACATGACATAAAACAATTTTCTTAACTCTAAAAACCTTAGTGATCAATGAGAGAAACTATTCAGGAAAGATGGATTAATGACGTCAATAGAAAATAGGTAGTAAAGAAATATAAATGACAACCATATGAAAGCATGTTCTATCTTACTGATGATGCAAAAATGCCAAATAGAACACCTCTCATATATTGAATTTGTAATTATTACAAATGATGATAATACATATTGTTAGTTAAAGCATGAAACAAGATTTCTTCTTAAACACTTCTGGGGAGAACTGAATAGCCAGTGTAAGTTCTGTCTCCAGTCATTATGGAGTAACTCGTATCAGACTGGTCCTTTTTCTAAACCAAAAGAAAACTAAGCCAAACTAAGAAATAATTTTTTTTCCAGATATTAAATTTAGGCAATGTATGGTTCTGATCACATAGAGAAAGAAGGTAAATGAGGTGACTGTATATTTGTGTATTAGTTTCCTGGGTTCTGTAATAAAGGACCACAGGGTAGCTTCAAACAATACTAAATTCTTCCTTCAGAGTTTTGGAAGCCAGAAATAAACAATCAAAGTGTAGGCTATGCTCCCTTTGAAGTTTCCAGGAAATAACTCTTCCTTGCCTCTTCCTACCTTCTTGTACTCTCAGGCATTCCTAGATTCCTTTGGTCTTTGGGTTTGTAACAGCATAACTTCACTTTCTGTCTCCAATTTCTCTTTGTGTGTCTGTGTCTCTCTCTGTCTTCTCTGATGAAGTCACTGGTCATACTGGATTTAAGGACAACTTTAATCCAGTATGACATAATATTAACTCATTGCATCTGCAAAGACCCCATTTTCAAATAGAGTCACATTCTGATCTGCAAAGACCCCATTTTCAAATAGAGTCACATTCTGAGGATTCAGGCTGTTATTTTGAATCCCTAACCCTCAGTATGGCTGTATTTAGAGATAGGACCTTTATGGAGATTATATAGGTTAAAAAAGTCATAGAGTTGTGACCCTGATAATAGAATTATTATAAGAAAGGGCCCTTTTTTTTGACAGCTGTATGTCAGGAAGGGAGGCCTCATCAGAAAATGAACCAGCTAGCACCTTGATCTCGGACTTCCTAGTCTCCTAGAACTATCAGAAATATATACATATATATATTATATATATATATATATTTATGAATATATATATATATATTATTTATGAATTTAAGCCACCTGGCCTATAATATTTTGTTATAGAAGCCTGAGCAGACTAAGACAATGGTGGGTATGAAGTTTGGGGAGATGCTATTCATTCACTTGTTTGGCTTTGTGCCTGAATATGTTTTCCATAACTGAACACAAGTGGTGAGGAAAACACGCAAACAGAGCACAGTGATTCCCCTGAGTTAAAAAAAGAGAAAGAGATCAGAATTTAGAAACACTATAGTATCTATCTGCATTTGATGACGGAATCCTAGAAAGGGGGAATTTATATGGAGAAAGAGTTGCCCATATCTGGACTGGTGGCCTTAAGTCTTTGTCTGAATTTTAAGCTTCATAGGCATAGGATAAATTCCATTAGGCCAGGAAAATTATAATTACCCAGGAGTTATAAGATAAAGTATTATCAGATTGTACATAGGGCTGGGAAACAGTCAAGTACCCAGAACCACAATGGAGAGATGTCTGTGAGCACCTTAAGCATCTAGCAGAATGGCACAAAAGGAGTCATACCTGAGTCATGGGTGCAAACACACCAAACAGTAAAATCTACTTTAAACTTATCCTTCCAAAAATTAAAAGCCAAGTCTTAAAAAGACCGCAAGTAAATGGACTTCCTGCTAAAATTAAATTTAAACCTTTTTTTAAAGGAAATATACCAAATCTAGATGCTCAATAGTGAAGAATTCACAATGTCCAGGAACAGAAATACCTAGTTCATGGGAAAGAATAAGAAATGACAGAGATAATGGAATGAGTAGATAAGGACGTTAGACCATCTATTATGAATATGCATAATATTTAAAATAAAACTTGGCCATAATGAGGTGAGTACTGAAGTAAAAAATAATGAAGTGGAAATTACGGAGCTAAAAAATATAGTATTCCAAATTAAAATTTCACTGGATAAACTCATTGACATGCTAGACAGTACAAAGGAAATTTGTCAATTAATTTTGAAAACATCCAATAAAAAATATAGAAAGTGAAACTGAATAATAGTTTTTAAAAAGGACAAAAAGTATAGAATACAATATTCAATCTAAAATCAGGTAACTGGGATATCAAATATCACTATCAAAATGGGGTTATAAGGTATATTTAAAGCAAGCATGTTTGTCAATTTCCAAGTGTAATGAAAATTATCAGACCGTAAATCCAAAAAGTTTGACATATTTTAGGGTGGGGCAGGGAAAGTAAGAAAGGCACTCCTCAGTTAAATTGCTGAAAACCAATGATAAAAAACACATTATATGCAATTAGAGAAAAAAGACAAATCACAGGCATAAAAGAATAAGAAAGTTCATTGATATCATATCCAAAACAATGAGAGTCAATGGACAGCAGAATATCTTTAAAGCACTGAAAAATTACCCCATCAACTAGAATTCTATATCCAATTACAACATCTTTTTTTAAAATGAGGTAAATTAGGGGCACCTGGATGGCTGAGTCAGTAGACCACGTGATAATCTCAGGGTTATGAGTTCAGACCCTATTTTGGGTGTGGAGCCTACTTAATAAAATAAAAAATAAAATAAATGAAGTGAATTAAAGCCATTTTTAGATGTAAATAGCTGAATTATTCCCCTTTATACCTCTAGGAAAGGAAATGTTATTGGCAGTTATGGCTGTGCACAAGTAATTGATATCCTAGGGGAAACTGAGTCTACCCCCAGGGATAAACACCTCCAAAAAATGAGAAATATATACATTAATGATAAAGACTTTTGTTTCCTTCTGTTCTAATTTCCTTAAAAGATTACTTAGAGCAACAATGATTACAATGTAGTATGGAGGTTTAAAAAGAATATTGCTGGATGTTTCTTTTTTTTATTACTTATTTTTTAAATGTTTATTTATTTTTGAGACAGAGACACAGCACAAGTGGGGGAAGGGCAGAGAGAGAGGGAGATACAGAATCTGAAGCAAGCTCCAGGCTCTGAGCTGTCAGCACAGAGCCTGACGCCGGGCTCCGAACTCACAGACCACCAGCTTATGACCTGAACTGAAGCTGGACGCTTAGCACACTGAGCCACCCAGACTTCCCTGGATATTTCTTATGTTATATAGGAGGATGCTTATTATTTGGAGGTAGATTATGATTTTTTTTAAGTTTATTTATTTATTTTGAGAAAGACAGCAAGGAAGGGGCAGAGAGAGAGGGAGAGAGAGAATTCCAAGTAACAGCGCAGAGCCCCATGTGGGGTTCGATTCCACAAACAGAGAGAACATGACCTGAGCTGACATCAAGAGAGGGGCGCTTGGGCGACTGAGTGACCCAGGAGTCCCTGGAGATTGTGGTATTTTCAAATGCACATTGGGAAATGGAGATAATCTACCACAAATTTAAAGAAAGAAGTGTAGCTAATAATCCAATAAGAAAAACAAATGAAATACTAATGAATTATCAACCAGTCCAAAAGATGTCAGGAAAAGGGACTAAATGACAGATAAAACAAACAAAGCAAATACTAAAATAGTAGATATAAACCCCATAATTTTGAAAATTATATTAAATTTCAATATTATAACACTACATTTAAACTCAGTTTTTTCAGAACAGATGAAAAAAATACAGATCTAATTCTGTGTTGTTAAAAAGGCTCACACTGTAAATCTAAAGAACACAGACAGGTTCCAAGTAAATGAATACAAAATAAATATCGCATAAGCAAAAATGACAAGAAAACTGGTATAGCGATGTTAATTAAAAAAGTAGAATTCAAGACAGGAAATGTTACTAAAGATAAAAATGATATTTATAAAGCTAAAAGGATCAATTCATAATAGCCGTCAGGAGAAATGTGTATTTTCCTAATAACATGAAAGTAAAAGGTGAAAGATATAAAAAATATGATCGCAATGATAGTTGGAATTTCAACACTTTCTCAATATCCGAAAGAACAAATAAACATCTAAGGGGACAGTAGGAGATTTAAAAATCACTGTCAACCTGATTAATCTTACACAGCAGAGTGACCAGCTTTCGTGTGCTTTTATTGTAACTTGCTTATATCCTGGAATTGTCACTCAGCATTAGTACTGCGTGGCGTGGAGTGCTTATAATTCCAATAAGCTTCTCTCTCCTTTCTCACCACTTCATGGGATAATTTTCTCCATATTAGCAGAATGAAATTTGCCAAAATGTTTGGAGTTGTATCAATCTTCTCACACAATATAATTCTTACATTTGTATACACTCATTTCCTTTACTTCACTTATATTAATTAAATTATTTTACTCCACACATATTGATTGTATGACTATTTAATATGGTTGGTAAATGTTTTAGCATAGGAAATCGTGATTCTTCAAAGTACTTGTGATTAATGATCAGTTTTAGAACTTCTTTAAAATAATAGGAAAAATGGCATTCATCACTACCAGAGTCCAATAAGGCAGAAAACAAATATTATTTTGCTCTTCATTATAAATCCTGAGCTTACATTTTGATGGACCTTAAGTTGCCATTCAGCAAGTTTTTTGTTTGCTTGTTTTGAATTACTGAATGAAGAAATGTATTCAGGATAAGAAAATATGATAAAGATTGAAATATAGTATTAGAAATTAAAGAAAGTAATTTTCTCATATAGTGTCCCATTATTATAAGAAAGATCAGAACTGGGAAAACTGAATAAATTTTAGTATATATATACTGTATTGATATACTGGTCATGCCAACTTTCTCCACATTCTAGGCCAATTTTGGATCCTTTTATTGGACGTGGTTCTCATAATTTAGCAGTTCATGTTTGCTTGATCTAAGCTTTACAGATGGCACAGTTTAATGTGCATAATGAACAATTATTTGCACTATTAGGACATATGAATGGTGACTTCTTGACATTTTGCTTTATAAAAAGGACGAAAATAATTCATTGCTGTTTGAAACCAAAGTATTGTGATATTTTATGCTTGAGAACATTGGACTTTGAAAACTGATGCAGAAGATACAATCATTTGCATACGTAGCGGTAGCTATGATTTTATTTATTTATTTTATTTATTTCATTTTGCTTAAAAATACCACCACCTAGAAGTTAAACATAAGTTTTGTAACTTTGCTTGTTTCTTTCTTTGTAGTTGGCGTTCGTCCTATTTATTAAAAGAGTAGAGTGTTGAAATAAAGTTACTACCGGGCATTAAAGCCATGATGCAGCATGAAATAGATGATAAAAAAAAATAACATAAGAATTTTCAGCAAAGATAAATGATAGGTTTCAATCACCTACCACACCCTTTTAGGTCATGCTAAGTTGAATTAACTTTAAACAATAGATCAAATGCTTTATAGTGAATTCAAACTCATTTGGGGTGCGTTTCATTTTCACCATTATTTTCTTAGAAACTTATGGATATATATGACTAAATTAAGTGGCTTATAATTGAATTGGGGTACCAATATCATCAAAATAATTATTTTTTCTTGTACATCTTAAAGATCATCTCATTATGCAAATTAGGTCTATCAGTTATTATGTACATCCTTTGGATAAGAGGCAATGTATGATTAGGTTTCCAGAATGATGCATCTGTTCTGCTTTAATTTAACTACCCATCAGTGACAATAAATCGTTGGGTAATTTTGTCTGATTGGCAAAATAATTTTACAGCACTTTAAGCAATATTGTTGTATATGTGCCTGAATTCTCAATGTATTTTTTTTTCCTGTGGCATATGAAGTGAAAAGATACCGATAGTCTATTTCCCTCCTAAGTCATTTAAACTTATCATAGGAAAAAAATGAAACTACCAATTCCACTTTAGTTTAAAGAGTTTTCCAGTGTAATAGAATCTGTTTTTATCATACTCAATATTAGTTTTGTATATGATAATAATTTTCTCCTTGTGTTTTCTTTCAGAGAAATTAAAGCATCATCCTTTATTTATGAAGGAGGCACTAATACTTCAAATTTATTAAATAGAAGATGCTAATTGTTGTCTTTGACTATTCCGTCTCTCTTATACTCTACACCCAAGGCACCAACGAATTCGGTTGTCCCTAGCTTAAGTTTAATCACAAAATCTGACGGTTTCTTACCTTCTCTACCACTGCAACTCTAGTCTAAGCCACCCTGAACCTTCATCTGGACTTTAGCAATGACCTTTGACTGACCCCCAGCTTCCTCTTTTGGTACTTCTTTGTCCGTTCTTACCTCTGCAGCTAGAGAGATCCTCTGCTCAGAAGCATCGAGAGGAGTTTCACGTAATTCAAAATAAAGGCCAAAATCCTTAATCTGAATTGTATCATCCTTATGATTTTACCAATGTTCACCTTCTGACCTAATCTCCTGTCACTTTCCACATGCTTTGCTTTTGGAGAGAATCCAAGATGGCCACTTGATGCTCCTAACGCACACTCAGTATATTCCTGTCTCAGGGCCTTCAGGGCCTTTGCACTTTCTATCCCCACTACTAGAGCACTTTTCCCCAATTATGGTCATGGCCAGCATGCTCACCTGATTCACCTGTCTGTTCAAATATGACTCCTCCCGAGGTGCTGTTTCTGGACACACTATGTATATATATATATGTATGTATATATATATATATATATATATATATATATATATATATATATTCATGATCTGTCTCTATTTTCCTTTTTTGTACTTGGCCTTATGATTCCTTATATCATTTATCTTCACCTGACAGTAAACACTTGTTGAATAATTATCATCTCTTTCCTCTGCCTTAGAAGGGGGAGTCCAAGAGAGGAGGGGATTGGATTTCGTCCTGGCAGTATCCTCAGCTCTAAAATCAGTGTCTGGTTCATAGTATACAGTAAATAATTGCTGAAGGAAGATGTTCTCCACCTGTGTGATTATTCAACTGAATGAATTTAAAGGTGAATTTATGTTCTTGAACAACATGAAGAGGAAGATTATATAGTTAACCAAACATGAAATGCCGTGAACTCTGATTCTGTTTTAACAGCAAAACTATAGTGTCATAGGTATATTTATTCCAAGTGATGCATCAAATCAGCAGAAGATCTTGAAATAGGTCTATTTTTTTATTTTTAATTTTTTTTATGTTTATTTATTTTTGAGAGACAGAGAGACAGTGTGCAAGCAGGGGAGGGGCAGAGAAAGAGACAGAATCTGAAGCAGGTTCCAGGCTTTGAGCTGTCAGCACAGAGCCCAACACGGGGCTCGAAGTCATGAATCATGAGATCATGACTTGAGTCGAAGTCAGATGCTTAACCGACTGAGCCACCCAGGCGCCCCCGTAATAGGTCTAACTTTTTAAAAATTCAATGTGTTCATGTTATTTTTGTTTTAGTTTTAAGACTATTTCCTGGTAACTACGAAGTGATTCTAAACCTGAAGGCTTGCAATTCTTTCATGTTTTATTTGTCTTATTACAACACCATGGTATAGAGCAAAATACCTTTACATCACGGTTCTCAAGAAACATTTTTAAAGATGAGAAATAACGTCAACAAAATTGTATTTATCTTGGAATCTTCCACTTGAACAACAAACACTTAAGAAATCAAAAAAGAAATCAAAAACAATTACAAATCTCAGCACTTTCTTTGAAGGAGTAGATGTGTGATATTGTAGCTGTGGGTATAAACCCAGCATACACACCATTATATTATTAAGGAGATATAAAAGCAAGGGTGGGTCTTTCGTTTTCATTATTTTTTTCTAGGAAGAGGTCACTTTGGTTATGATTTTTTTCCAGGAAAACTGAAATCAATTTTAATACAAATTACATCATCTCTTTAGGTCAGCCTTTCCACATTTAATAGAATCTCGTTAACGAATAAGTAGAAAAGAAAAAGGAGAGGACAACGATTAGATTAAACCATTTTGTTGCCCCAAGAGATGTGAAAGAGAGAAGATGTAACACTTAAGAGAATGTTAAATATACCTAAAGGAGACAGAGCGCTGAGCGAAGCAGCTTAACCCCTACTTGTACAGTCTTCAGCTAGCTCTGCAGCCACGGGGGGCATGCGATTGTACTTCCTCTTTCATTCTGTCATGGCTCTGCACTGTCTGCCTACATTTCTAAGACTATTTCTAAGACACGCATAAAATTAAGAAAAATTAATATACATAGGAGTATATACTTAGAAAGCTAGGTCTACGGATAGATACAGATCATCCATGACGTCAGTAAACGCAATCATTTTTTCAAGTTCATTTATGTATTTGAGACAGAGCAAGAGAGAATACGTGGGAGGGGGCAGAGAGAGAGAAAGAATCCAAAGCAAGCTCCCATTGTCAGCAAAGAGTCCAGTGTGGGGCTTGAACCCATGAACCGTGAGATCACGATCTGCGCCGAAACTAAAAGTTGGACACTGAACCGACTGAGCCATCCAGGTGCCCCTGCATAAACTAAATCCCAATGTTTGTTTTATCAGTTTTTCTCCTTCACTTCCAGGGGAGGCAGAGCTAAAGCCATATTCATTTCCTTCTGTTCATGTGCTCTTGTGTCTAGTTCTTCTGTGTTTTTGTTTTTGTTTTTGTTTTTTGTCTCCTGGGATCCTCAGTTGCAGAGATCACAATCAATAGCCGATACTTACACAGGTCTCATCTGAGGAGTGACCCAGAGTTCTGTTTTCCTCCCCGAGTAACTCTAAATTATGTTCATCATACGTATCGCTCGCTGTTCCGGAAGAAGGGAGAGTGTTCTGCGTTGCTCTAGATTCTTCATTCGTTGTTTGAAGAGTTGCACATCTCTTCTGAGGGCCAAGGGGATATTTTGTCTTTCAGTCACTGCTCTGTGACGTCTGTCCAGGAGCCTCAGCTTCCAATTCATAGAGACAATTTTGTAGGTAAATAAAAGGAAATCTCTTGGAACTTCTATAAGCTGGGTTCAGAGAGAGAGGAAACACAACAGCATCAGTAACAAAAGCAACATAGCTTTAGTTGTGTATTATCTCTAAAATGTCCTATCCTGTATAATAATAACCGAAAATTTCCTTTATCTAAGAGGTACCACCTTTCAGAGCTTCTGACAAACAGTCTATTTGCCCCAGTTCTTTCCCATGCACCATCATACTGCCCCCCCATCCCTAATAACACTAATTCCATGTTACATCCAATTATTTGGAAGCTTGTTTGGATTTGAATTCTGTCAGGAAGAACAAAATGTCCAAAATGCCAACCACCAAAGAATTATATCCTTTTAATGTATACAATTAGTTTGGGCAAATTTTTAATTTGTGCCAATGAATACGGATTATTATTATTATTTTTTTTTTTTTGAAAATAAGTTTCCCAGAGTGATTGTAGAAGCATTTTTCAGGCATGGGAAAATAAACAGAAGAAATGTGTCAGAGTAAAAGATGGCGATGCCTTGAAGAATTAGGAAAATAATCTGAAGAGCAAGATAAAAGTATGTGGTTAAACACAAGCACATGAACAAAAATCCTTGCGCGGGGAAGTTTACAGCGTTAGAACTGACAAAAGATCTTAAGAAATACAATATTGCTCATTAGTAGAGAAACTGAGAAGAGTAATGAGTGAGGTTTGAAGAGTAGGTCATAAAAGAACATATCTGACACCAAGGCACAATGAAACGCAATTAAAATGTTCTCAAGACAATTCGTAAAAGGATGAAATGTATTGCACCAAGTTTTATGGCCTAATAAAACTAAAATGTACCTTCACTCCGTTGGAAAGGTTTATGAAGAGGAAGGAGAGAAGAGGTAATATAAACAGGCGGTTTCTATGGCTTCTGAGGTACTATCTAAAGGGACAGATGAACTCTCCTTCACTTATAATAAAATAGAAACATCCTGAAGTAAAACTACTAAGCCTAGTCTTTCTTTTACTTTTTTTTTTTAGAATGGAAACAAAGGTATCTATATTGCACTAAAACTTTTAAAAATCAAAATTTAAAACTAGAATTCGGTTTAGCAAATTACCCTGAGCATCTTCAATTACCTTAAGATATATATTCCTTTCTTTGTAAAATAAATAGATAATGATAGGTAGATAGATAGATAGATAGATGATTCATACTATGTTTTCCCAGAAAAACGTATTTTTCCAATAAAGCAGGTAATATGAAGTAGAGAATAAAATTAGCACATGCATTTATCTCTGTGGATGCAAATAGATAACTACTGTTATACTGTGATAAAATTGACCCATGAGTTAATTGCATTTAGTCTTAAGAAAAATAAGGGCAATTATGTGGTTCATGTTAACATAATGTAAAAGAGTTGGGATGTTATAGGGATCTCATTTCCTGTTCACTTATTAGCATGTAAAGTCATGTAGTTCTCTGGGTTTCGCTGTGCTTCTCCATTAAACGGGATCCTTATCTTTAGGGTTTTAGTGATGACGATGTAACATTGCTTAAAACGTGATGACTGGGGTCCTTGTAAGGAGGGGACAGACACAGACAGGAAGAATGCCATGTGGCGACAGGAGCAGAGACTGAGGCACCACAGCTCCAGGCCAAGGAGCACCTTGCATTGCTGGCCACCATGAGAGGCTAAGAAAAGGCAAAAAAGAACTTCTTACAGGTTCCAGAGGGAGCGTGGCCCCGGTGACACCTTGATTTTGCACTCCCAGCCTCTGGAACTGTGAGGTAATAAATCTCTGTAACTGCCACCCGGTTTGTGGCATTTTGTGTTGGCAGCTCCAGGAAACTAACACAGAAAACATTTGAGAGACTGACATACAAAATTCTATTTTCTAGTCATTAGAAAAGTTACATAGTTTTGTTAAACAGCAATTTGATTATTGATGATGTTGTAACTAAGGAAGGAACCGATTTATCTGAGGTATTATTCCCCTAGTGTAAATAACATCCTGATTCTCAGTTGATTTAAAAAAAAAATCCCATATTGTCACCACTCATCCTTATAACAAATAAGTGCATTGAAAAAAATAAATGTCTTATTTTTAAGTTGTGCTTTTCTTCCATAAAAGAAACAGTAATAGAACACTGTTCAGGGTATAATATCAAGACAATCCCTAACTGTCATTATCCCTAATGATAATTCAACTTACAAATTTTTGATTTGACGATGGCGCACAAGCAATGCATCCTGAAAAGGAACCATATTTTGAATTTTGCAATTGGTTAGTGATAGGTGTGTGATCATCCCTCGTGATGCTGGGAAGGGACAGGACAGCAGCCCCAGCTCTGAGTCAGCCACGCGATCATGAGGTCAACAGCCGATACGTTGACAACCATCCGTGCCCATACAGCCATTCTGCTTTTTACTTTCAGTACAGTCGTCAATAAATTACATTTTGGTCAACACTTTATTATAAAATCAGCTTTGTGTTAGATGAAATTGCCCAGCTGTGGGTTAATGTAAGAGTTCTGAGCACATTTAAGGTAGGGCAGGCTGATCTCTGACGTTCCATAGGTTAGGTGTATTACATACATTTTCACCTTAACGGTATTTTCAACTGGGATAGGTTTATTGGGATGTAACCCTGTCATGAGTCAAGGGAGGTCTGCACACACATTTTTAATTTTAGGGGAGAATAAAAATTATACATTTTGCTTTTTCTGTGTGTTGCAATGTCAATCCTTCTGAGTCTTTTAAACTTTGTTTTTAATGTTTATTTTATTTTTGAGAGACAGAGAGAGTGGGGGAGGGGCAGAGAGAGAGGGAGACACAGAATCCAAAGCAGGCTCCAGGCTCTGAGCTGTCTGTCAGCACCGTTCCTGATGTAGGGCTCGAACTCACGAATCGTGAGATCATGGCCTGAGCCGAAGTCAGATGCTTGGCTCATTAAGGTAAGTAGGCTCTGCACTGTTAGTGTAGAGCCCGATGCTGGGCTTGAGCCCACGAACTGTGAGATCATGACCTGAGCCCAAGGCAGACACTTAACGGACAGAGCCACCCAGGCTCCCCAGTCTTTCTGAATCTTTACATAATAATGATTTTGAGTAGCCATATGGCCGAACTATTTCTAAATTCTTCCTTAGACAAATGCTTGCCTCATTTTAATAATTCATTGATTATAGAAAAGAAACAGGTAGGGATATAAAAAATACTAAAACAAGTTCATTAGGGAAGATATTTGTAGCTGCTATAACTGATAAACCTTCAGATCTCTATGGCTGAATACAGTAGTCAATTTAAAACCCAAACGACCATGGAGTTGGTGGTCAAAATGGCTCTGTTCAACTTGTATACTTAGAAACCCAATCTGACAGGTTCTATTTGTCTGCAGCACGTGTCTCCCAAAGTCACCCCAGAACATCAAATCATGAGATGACCTATGTTGATGACAATCTGTGAAATCCCCTTCTTTTGAATATGTGGGTTTGCTGTCATAGGCATATATAGAGACCTACAGGCACAGGCTGAACAGGGGGCTTGACAAATATATATGTTGAAATAGAATTCCTCTGCATGTTTTGGACTCAAAATTCATCAAGCAAGCTTTACTGTCTTGAAACCTGGTGACATGTGAAATAAGAAGACAAAAAGACTCCTCCACTCAATTATTATAAAATATGAATCTGGGGGCGCCTGGGTGGCTCAGTCGGTTAAGCGTCCGTCTTCGGCTCAGGTCACGATCTCATGGTCTGTGAGTTCGAGCCCCGCGTCGGGCTCTGGGCTGATGGCTCAGAGCCTGGAGCCTGCTTCCGATTCTGTATCTCCCTCTCTCTCTGCCCCTCCCCCGTTCATGCTCTGTCTCTGTCTCAAAAACAAATAAACGTTAAAAAAAAATTTAAAATATGAATCTGAACGGGGCATCTGTGTTTAAAACTCCCTTTAGAAAGGATATCTAGCGCGCAGGGAACCTTTGTGAGTTTCCTTTCCCTAAAAGGATTTGTCCTTGATTAGACCTTCTCTCCTAGGGGGCTCTTCTGCATTCTTTACCCTCTTTGGCTGCACAAAAGCTACAGTTTTCCTACAGTTCTACAGTTTTCAGCGGGCTTCCTGGCCGGGCAAGTTCATGGGGGCCACGGGTTTTGTTGTTGTTGTTGTTGTTTTCATAGTTGAATTCCCTAAGTTTATTTTAGTCCTCGCTTGGAGATTTTCATAGGCAATACAGTTCCCTAAAAGTGTGTGGAAACTTTCCGTGTCTTCTTCCACACAATTTCACATGCAAATTTCTATATCCACATTTCTTCCTGAAACCCTGTTCTCAAGGTCACTATCACTCCTTTGGTTCTCTTCTTTCACTATCACTCCCTTGGCGTCCTTCCTTACAAAGTAATGGCAGCTACCTTGAGACCCTTTATCTCACTTTGACTCATGGTTGAAACACTTTGTTCCACTAAGTTTTACTGTCCTTTGTTGCTCAAAACTGTTTTAGGCTTACTGTTTGTTATTGGGATCGAGGAGCACTCATCCTCTCCGGTTACCAGGCCTTTGAACATTGAGGTCTCTATCGAGGTTTAATTTGATCACTGTTTAAGAACCAGCCAATTCTTAAGGTGTCTGGGCGGCTCAGTCAGTTAAGAGTTTGACTCTTGATTTCGGCTCACGTCATCATCTCATGGTTTCTGAGATTGAACCCCGCGCCTTGCTCCGTGCTGACCCTGCAGAGCCTGCTTGAGATCCTCTCTCTCTCCCTCTCTCTCTGCCCCTCCATGGCTTGGGCACACACTCTTTCTCTCTCAAAATAAACAAATAAACATTAAAAATAAATTTAAAAGAAACAGCCAATTCCTTCCTGTGATCATATGTTCTTCAGAGTAGCTTGTTGAAAACAAACAGCATACAGAATATGCTGATTCCTTCTAATCACTTCACTCAGATATACAGGCTTAAGTGCATTTGGTCTGTCTTTCGAGAAGTTTTCCTTCCTAACAGATGTTGAGATTTTCAGTCTGGCCATTAAATTTTTATTATGTTTTTATATTTTTACAAAGGCAGCAAAACCATTTCAAGGTAACATGTCTGCTTTAGTTAGGAGAAGATTCATCAACTGCTAAAACAAAAATTATTCACATCTCACATTCTTTTTTTCTAAAACCAGTGATGTGGCTATATTCCACATAAATATATTATATACGAAAAAATATTGATGAGCCCTGGAAATATCTGCCACATAATCGATGTCAAGCTTTGACACTAAATTTTCTAAATTTGTTGTTTGCAAAATATTTTCCCCGATGCTCTATCTTAAGAAGAGCTGGAGTGATGCCTCATTCATTTGCTTAAATCTTTTAAATGGCTCATCACCTCACATAGAATAAAAGGCAAAGAGCTTGTCAAAACTTACAAGGATTACAAAACTTATAAGTGAACCCTCAGTTCCCTTTCTGACCAAATATCCACGAGGCTCCTCCTTACCCCCTCCCTCTCCCCCCCCCCAGTACCTCCCGCCCCCACCCATGTAACCACAACTGATAAACCTCCTTATTCGTCCCATGGCAAATATCCTCCTATAAGTCAATGCTTGTGACTATTATTCCCTCGGGCCCAGGATACTCTTTTCTAATATATTCAAATGTCTCACAGCCCGGGTTTTTCTAAACTGTCGGCTGTCTGCTCAAAATCATTGATCAGCAAAATCTTTCCTGACCGCCCTGGACAGCAAAGATTTTTCTTCTTGTTTCCAGTGTCACTCTTGTGAAATTCCTGCAGCTCACACAGCTTCTCTAGATTTGTTATTAAGACCAACACATTTTACAGATAGAAGAGATCTATGAATTTTCAGCAATAGTATTCTGACTGGAACTTTATAAAACACTGTATCTGTCCTCACGTTATGGATATTAAAGGTTTTGTTTTATGATTATGCTACTAAAGGTTTTGTTTTGTAGTCATATTAATGAATGTACCTATATTCATTTTTTGGTATAATTAATATGAAGTCACTTCCTATTTACCGTGCGTGCCTAGAGTATCCCTTCAGGTGTACCAGGGTCTTATAGCAGTAGGCGCATCTTTTAATACTTATGTTGATTATTGAACTATATCTCCGTGTCTATATTAATGAACCTTGTGATTGCCCGGTTTCGCATAATGAAAACAAAGGTAAAATTATGATTCTATCCATATAAACATAATTTTGAAAATGTTAACAGCGAATATTGCACAAATTCTCTGTTATCTGGCAAATGTTGTAGAAATTCTGTGTCATAAACTATTGAGATATGTTTTCGTAAGATGTAGCTCACACTGACAGCTTTATAAGAGTTAAAATTCTGTAGATTCCCTGATATCTGGCAAGTTATATTTATTCATGCCCAATTCATTTTGACACTGGAAAGATTTCTTCCGTTGATGAATGTGGGGGCCATGGACCCATTTCTTAGAAAGTTGACAATGGAAAAGCTATTGAAACCATGAATTGTATATTTTGCTGTCATACTTTTTTATGATCGACTTCCAGTTTTTCGTTGTTCTGTGAAATCAAATAAAAATGTGTATGTGTGTGCAATCAGAGTGCATTTTTTTTCCCCTAGCAGATGTGGGAACAAATTCAGTTTTAAATTACCTTCCACTTTCTCATTGTAATTCATGGCTATAAATATTGCCAGAGATTTTGACAATTTTATTTTGTCATTACTTTTGTAAAGTAAATTTTTAATACAACCCCCCACATTAAAGTCTATTTGGGCCTGTGTGTCTTGTGCATAAGCTGGTAAAATTCGTAGTTCCCCAAATATTAGTCAATTCGGTTCTCCCATATCCTTCTACATATTTGAAGATGGAAGGACTTTCAGAATAAAAGCACACAAATCTATGAGTTAGATGCACGTGGAACATATTTTGAAAACGTATGTGGAGGGATCTGTGGTCGGCAAAGGTAGAGTGAGCTCATTTCCACCTTATTCCTTCCACTGACTGCAACTAAAAATCCTTGATTCTAAGTAAACGATAGGAGGTGTATTGGAATAGGAAGTCCAAATTGAAGACCGGTTTGCTGGGGAGTATTCTATGTTTTCTTCCTTCTTTCATCACCCAAGGGTGGCCCAGCTTGATGAACTGTGAAGAACGTGGGAACCACAAAAATGGCAATTTTAGCTACAAAGCTCAAGAGTTTAGGGTCATGCAATTTTTTCTCCACGCCCTGCTCTGGGGACACTGTCACCCACGAAACTGTACTCCGTTAGCAAAGCTGCAAACACCGCACACTTGTGACAGAACTCCTACATCTCCGTCCACAGGGACCAGGAATTAGGAGCCGTGTCCTCCAGAGCGTGGGAAGAGTTCTGTTATTTTTTCCCCCTTCCTCTTGCTGCTTTTCTCCGAGCGCAGCTCGATTTGTGTGGACATGAGCATCGGAGTAAAGTGGATGAGACTCTGAGACAAATCGGTGTTTGTGTGGGGCCAGAAAAATCAGAAAAAGCGGCCCCTGGGATCCAGAGACTGTGAAAGAGATCCTGGTGAGAGATGACCCTCACCCTGGTCCTGTGATTCTGACCCTGTCATTCTCTGTGGGGATCAATTGATATCTCAAGCTTGCCATTCACAGAACAGCAGACTCCAAGAAGCACTGCAGAGGTTTTGAGAACCAAAGAGTCTATAAATCAGGTTTGAACAACTACCTTCCACGGAACAATGCAGCCCAGATGAGCACAGCCCCATGAGCTAAAAATAGTTTTATATTTTTAAGAGCTGTACAACAAGTAAGGGAGCAGACAACAAACAACAGCATGCAACAGAGACCATATGTAGTCCACAACACCGAAAATATCATCTAACTCTTTACAGAAAAAAAAAACACTGGGGCGCCTGGGTGGTTCAGTCGGTGGAGCCTCCGACTTCGGCTCAGGTCGAGATCGCGCAGGCTGTGGGTTCGAGCCCCGCGTCGGGCCCTGTGCTGACAGCTCGGAGCCTGGAGCCTGCTTCGGATTCTGTGTCTCCCTCTCTCTCTGCCCCTCCCCTGCTCATGCTCTGTCTCTTTCTGTCTCAAAAATTAAAATAAAAATATAAAAAAAAATGTTGTATAGAAAAAACTACTGAACCCTGATAGGAACTATCCAAATCCCAGGTGAACCTCTGAACGGTATGTGCACAAACAGCATAACAAAGGCCGTGGAAGCTGGACCGATCCTGGAATCACCACTTACGGAGATGAGACAGATCTGTGGGATTAACCTAACCACGTTAACTGCCTGAAAAAACAACAAACAAACAAACAACAACAACAAAAACAAACAGACATTTCAACATTTTCCAAATGATTTTAAAAGAATCACGTGTCTCCAAAATAATATTGAAAATATCCGAATTCCAAAACAAAATTACACGACTTAATAACAACTACAAAGTATGACCAAGTAACAGCTGCGAACTCCAAGTTGAGAAAGATTTTAAAGTAGGTATTCTAACTGGGTTCCACATGGTAGAGAGGGAAGCTCTTGGGGCGCCTGGGTGGCTCAGTCGGTTTTAAGCGTCGGACTTCGGCTCAGGTCATGATCTCGAGGTTTGAGAGTTCGAGCCCCGCCTCTGGCTCTGTGCTGACCGCTCAGAGCCTGGAGCCTGCTTCGGATTCTGTGTCTCCCTCTCCCTCTGCCCCTCCCCTGCTCATGCTCTGACTCTCTCTGTCTTTCAATAAGAAAAATAAAAACGTTAAAAAAATAATAACAATAAAAGAAAGCTCTTAAAACAAATGAAAGATAGAATTCTTATCAAACATATGGAAGTTACATTTCAAGGTGAAGTGGATGGGGATGCTTGTGTGGCTCAGTCAGCTGGGTCACGATCTCTCAGTTTGTGAGTTCGAGCCCCGCATTGGGCTCTGTGCTGACAGCAGTTCAGAGCCTGGAGCCTGCTTGGATTCTGTGTCTCCTTCTCTCTTTGCCTTTCTTCCATTCTCTCTCTCTCTCAAAAATAAATAAACGTTTAGGGGCGCCTGGGTGGCGCAGTCGGTTAAGCGTCCGACTTCAGCCAGGTCACGATCTCGCGGTCCGCGAGTTTCAGCCCCGCGTCGGGCTCTGGGCTGATGGCTCAGAGCCTGGAGCCTGTTTCCGATTCTGTGTCTCCCTCTCTCTCTGCCCCTCCCCTGTTCATGCTCTGTCTCTCTCTGTCCCGAAAATAAATAAACGTTGAAAAAAAAAATTAAAAAAAAAAAATAAATAAACGTTTAGAGAAATAACAAGTGGACACGTTAGAACTGAAATTAACAACATCTGAAATAAAAATTCACCATGAGGGGCGCCTGGGTGGCGCAGTCGGTTAAGCGTCCGACTTCAGCCAGGTCACGATCTCGCGGTCCGGGAGTTCGAGCCCCACGTCGGGCTCTGGGCTGATGGCTCAGAGCCTGGAGCCTGTTTCCAATTCTGTGTTTCCCTCTCTCTCTGCCCCTCCCCCGTTCATGCTCTGTCTCTCTCTGTCCCAAAAATAAAATAAAAACGTTGAAAAAAAAAAAAATTCACCATGAGAGCTTAGTAGCAGAATGTAGACGATAGAAGGAAATGTTCAAGAACTTGATGATATATCGATAGAATCTAACCCATTTCAAGAACAGAGGAAAAAGCAAGAGATAAAATAAAGAATAGAGCCTCAGAGGTTTTGGGACTATAAAAAAGGCTAACATTTATTAATTTGGTGTCACAGAAGGAACGAAGACAAGTTCTATTCAGGATTTTAAAAAAAGAAAAAAAAGATAATGCTGAAAATTTTCCAAATTTGGTTTAAAAATCATAAACGTACACATTAAAGAAGTTCAGACTTTGGAAAGTATAAGTCATACCCAAGCACATCATGGTCAAAGAGCTGAAAATTGAAAGTAAAACATATATTATCCAGAATGCAGAGAGCGGATAAGGAAATTTTGTATATAGGGGATGAGTAATTCAAATTGCTGAGTTTCTTTTAGAAATTCATGCAGAAAAAAATGCTGCCTACAAGACATTCGGACAACATATTTAAACTGTTGGGGGGAGAGAGGGACAAACCTCCAAAAAATCTCAATCCTGTAGTAACAACCTTGAAGAATATATGCTAAATAAAGATATTCTAAGATGAAGAAAAAAAAAGTTTTTGTGAAAAGTTTTTCTCTAAAAAATACTACAGAAGATCCTTCAGGTTTGAAAAAAAAAATCATTACAGAGGAAATCTTTGGACTGTGAGAATTTGGTAAATATAAGACCATTGTCTTGTTATTTAAAATAGTTGTAAATGTCGAAACCTAAATTTATAAACCTTTCTAGTAGGGTTTTCAATACATTATATATGAAAGTGTAATATATTTATGACAATCATTACATAAAATGAAGACGAAAAAGACACCTACAGGGCTTTAAAATAAAAAATTTACTTGAACTGGTAAAATGCTATCTTTAATTAGATTTTTAAATGATATGCATCTAGTAATTGCCAGAGCCACCAATTAATAAATGAAAAGAGATCCTGGCAACCCATTATTCGACTCATAATCTATACACAATCCTTATCAAAATTTCAGCAGGAATTTTTGCAGATTTGGACATGCATGCTGCTCTAAAATTTATATGGACTTGAAAGGGAATATAGTAAACAAAATAATTGTGAAAGGAGGAACATAGTTGCTAGAAATCATACTAGCTGATTTGAAATCATACTAGCTGATTTCAATACCTGCACTAATGGTACAATTATCAAGTCATAGATAAAAATAACAGAATAGAGAGTCTCAGAATAGACTCAAATGGATATGGTCCGTTGACTTTTGACAAAAGTAAAAAGAAAATTCTATGAAGAAAAAGAAAACCCACTCCTTTCAACAAATGATTTAGAACATTTGTACATCCATATGCAAAAAAATAAAACAATGCATGCTTCACTCCTTACATAGCAATTAATTCAAAGTGGGTTATAGAGTGGCATGTAGAATGTAAATGTGTAAAACTTTTAGACGAAAACTGTTGAAAAATTCTGCAACATTTCTAAGGCAAAGTTTTCTACATATGATAACCCAAACATGACCCACAAAAGAATACATTGGTAACATTAATTTCATCACAATTAAAATTTTCTTCTGCAAAGACAACACTAAAGGCGTGAAAAGACAAAATACTCTTATCCAAATATACAAAGAACACTCAAAATCAACAATTCTACACTAAACATTCTCATAAGAATTGGACACAAATTTGAACATAGACTACACCAAAGAAAATATACAGATGGCAAATGGATACACAAAAATGTGATCAGTATCATTAATAATTAGAGCAATACTAGTCTAAACCACGATGAAATATCACTATGAAACTATTGTAATCTTGAAACTATTCTTACTTATGATGGTAAGTACTGGCAAAGATACAGAGCAACTGAAATTCTTAGATATCTTGTGGGAATTAAAAATGTTGCGCACACTTTGATATAACTTTCTGGCAGTTAATCATAGACTTAAGTATACACTTATCACCTGAAAACTTCATTCTACTCTTAGGCAGGTGACCAAAAGAAATTAAAATTTGTGTTCGCACAAAGCCTGTATTAATTATAACAATTTTATTTGTTAAAAAAAAATTTTTACGTTTATTTATTTTTGAGAGACGGAAAGAGACAGAGCACAAGTGGGGGAGGGGCAGAGAGAGAAGGAGACATAGAATCCGAAACAGGCTCCAGGTTCCGAGCTGTCAGCACAGAGCCCGACGCGGGGCTCGAACTCACGAACTTTGAGTTTATGACCTGAGCCGAAGTTGGACGCTTAACTGACTGAGCTACCCAGGGGCCCCTATAATAATTTTATTCTTAATTATCAGACACTAGAGAACAACTTGTGAATGGCTACACAATATGTGATACATCCGTACACTGAAATATATTCAGTAGTAAAAAAAGATTTTTTTAAAATTTTTTTAACGTTTATTCATTTTTGAGACAGAGAGAGACAGAGCATGAATGGGGGAAGGTCAGAGAGAGAGGGAGACACAGGATCTGAAGCAGGCTCCAGGCTCTGAGCTGTCAGCGGGGCTGGAACTCACGGACCGTGAGATCATGACCTGAGCCGAAGTCGGACGCTCAACTGACTGAGCCACCCAGGCGCCCCATGAATGCCTTTACTTTAATTTTTTTTTTTCAACGTTTATTTATTTTTGGGACAGAGAGAGACAGAGCATGAACGGGGGAGGGGCAGAGAGAGAGGGAGACACAGAATCGGAAACAGGCTCCAGGCTCCGAGCCATCAGCCCAGAGCCCGACGCGGGGCTCGAACTCACGGACCGCGAGATCGTGACCTGGCTGAAGTCGGACGCTTAACCGACTGCGCCACCCAGGCGCCCCGAATGCCTTTACTTTAAATATGTCATTCCCAAATTTTATTTTATAAGAAGGTAGCACAGGCAGAAAGAAAGGACAGGCCATCAACCATCCAATCTTTGAAGGGTATGGCTTCTGGTACATGTTAGTCTTACCCTTGCATAGGTACAGGCACAGATATGTTCCAAAGGGAAAGGAACAGCATTGGATTGGTGTTTCATTTTGACCAACGTGATGTCAACTCTCATAATCGAACACAGTATTTTTTAGTGTTGTGATGGGCCCAGTGGTGTCTCCTCGGTTGGTTTTGTTTCTGGCTCTGGATTTGCTCTGAGATGCGAAGAATGAATCCCAAAGGCTCGCTGCAGCCAGCAGAGGGCAGCAGAAAGCTTCCACCGGCTGACTCGAAAGAACAGGCATCTAGAGGTAAGCAGTCTTGTGGGAAGGTCAGAGAAGCAGATAAAAAGCCCATCACGACCAGGAACTGACATTAGAAGGGGTAAGAGGCAGTGCCACAAGAGCCATCTGACATATGCAAGCACAGGCTAATTGTCACAGAGGAGCGGTGCACTGTCATGAAGGACTTGATCGATCTATTCATTTGTGTTTCACCCTAGTGATACATTTAGTGCCTTCCATTCTGGCTTCAGTTTCCTCATTTACGAAGGGCTAGGGTGCTAACAACAACCTCATAAGATATGTGAAGACTACTTAGGGCGATTTGTGAAATATCACTGCACGATTGTTGTTGTTGTTGTTTTAAACTCTAGCATCTCTTAAGGTATGAGATGACTGTTTAACAGCAGGCTTTTAGGAAAAAATGGTACCACTGTAACAAAGCCAACTACCTCTATAAATGTGCGTCCTGGCTATAAATAGCATTCTAGTTTCAAACTTCTTAAATGAAAAAGACATTTTTCTTTCTTAGATTTAGAGAAATAAAGGGAGAGCCATCCCTGCTCAAGCACACGTAAGTGAACCAAAAATGCCTTCTGGCATGTTTAATCTGAGGCCCGGGAGAGGCCTGCTCAGCGGTCCAGAGTTTCAGGAGTTGGGGTAGGACAGGAGGTCCCGCTAGGCAGTGGATAAATCTCAGACAAAGGGAGCTGCCTGGGCAAAGATTCTGACACAGGCAAAAATGCGGGACGTTCACAACCCAGAGGGCAATCTGCCGGGGCTGAGCAGAGAGAGTGGCCGGGAGACGTGGTGGCAATGAGACCAGGGAAGTAGATCCAGGCGGCCACACGGGCGGCCCGTGGGCCTTAGTAAATATTTTGGACTTTATTATAATATCATTTGGAAACCTTTAGAATGAATTCAGCGGAGGAGAATTAAAGCTAAATTAAAGCCTCAGTGTAGGAGAGACGAGAGGGCAAAGACAGGGACCATCACAGTGAATGTCAGCTCCACTGCTTAAAAACTCCAAGACCTTGGTTAAATAATTAACTAGATTTCCTCAAGTCTAGAAGTCAGAATTCACCAGCAGGTAGCTCCGGAGTCACGAAAACCACAGCGTCGTATGTGACAACCCTTTTGCTCTGAGTAGCATTGCCTCAAGTGCAGACCTCAACCATAGGATCCCTGACGCGTCAGATGCAGACGACCAGACTCAGGATGTGTTTGGTCAATATCTATCTTCCATGACCTCCCGTGACTCTAGCTTAATAATCGCAGTGATCATTGTTTGCCCATCATGCCCTCAGCAAACATGGCTGAAAAAAAAAAGCACTGTGGAGTGCCTTTGGTATTAAACTGCATAGGAGTTGGAAGATTATAAATTTGTGTAGTACAGAGCACAAGACCTTGCATACGTTTCTGTCTCTGAAAGTTAAGACCCTCCATATTGATGTTACCATGCCTATTTCAAGATCAAGACAATGGGCACCGCTGCAGCATATGCCGGAAAACGTGTGGAAATTTCCAAAGGGGCTACATAAGGATAGGAGAGAAATGTAGAACAGAGACATCGCTAAGCCCTCTTATCTGCGGCCTTTAATAACATCAGGGCTTTGGAACTTGTACTAGAAAGTCATATTCATTTCTTCTCTTTCATGTGTAGACAATGACTACCACCACCACAATAAAACTCATTACTTCAAGAAATTCACACACACACACACACACACACACACTCGCAAATTGGCAAATCCTTTTATTAATATACTGACTTGCTTAATTTCTTTTTTTAAAATTTGTTTTAATGTTGATTTCTGAGACAGAGAGAGACAGAGCATGAGTGGGGGAGGGGCAGAGAGAAGAGGGAGACACCGAATCAGAAGCAGGCTCCAGGCTCCGAGCTGTCAGCACAGAGCCCCACGCGGGGCTCGAACCCACGAATCTTGAGCTCGTGACCTGAGCCAAAGTCAGTCGCTCAACCGACTGAGCCCATCCAGGCGCCCCATAATTTCAAACACACTGGGGTAGAACATTGGGGAAGATACTTATGCTATCCTATCATATCATGTTATATTGTAGACCTAGAATAGTAGCAATAAGTCAGATTACCACATTAATCATTTTGGAAAGATAGTTTCTCTGACTGAGGCAAATAGCAAAATATAGTTTACATTGACTACTATGAGAAACAAACAAACAAAAAAAGGTCAAAATAAAAAGACAAAGACGTACCAGTCAATTGTAAGCCAAACTTGGGCATGTTGTGCGTGTATGTGTGTCCCCATGAGTGCGCACGTAGTATTAATGACAGTATTAATTAATTAATTAATGGTGGTATTAATGCTATAATAGCAGAGATGGCACGAATACCAGTAGTAATCGAGTCGCATCAGCAAGTGTGATTAAATGGGAGGCGGTCTTGAGATGGAAACTAAAGTTACCCTTGCATGTGGTCGAATTCACCGGCATCAGATTGGAAATTGATACACCACCTCACAGTCTAATACACCCAATTTTTTCCTGATTAGGAGCAAATGCTAGTGCGTGTCCTTGAGAGCATGTCCAATCTAAAGAGGATAAATGTCTAGTTCCCACTGCACAACGTATCTTTAGGCTCCTGAAATGTTTAACTGTTTCAACTTTGGCATGGGGTGAGTGATTCTAGTAAAAAGGATTGGGCAATTTACAAGCAGAAATAGCTGACTTCTTAAATTCTCAGCTGTGAGCTGACTTCACGGTTCTCCAACAAAGTTTAACTCCCAAAAAGAGAGAACCGGGCTCACTACTTAATTGTCGGTATCTTCATGGAGACATATCCCACTGGACATAAACATGTTTTTGTATATTTGTGTGTGTGACCGTCCTCAAAATTGCAGAATCAGACTTTTAATTTTGATCATAGAGCAATAGAAAAAAATCAATCATTCATATGCCCCCAAAGTAAACCTTAATCAGTGCTTAAAATAATAAACCTTATAGGTCACATGTTGTGACCTCACAGTTAAGTAAAAGCAGTAACCAGGGAAAATTCAGATGAACAATTAAAACAAACCTAAGTACACCTACTTCATTACATATCAGTTACCAGCCTTCTAGAAACTTCTTGGACCCAGCAGGACACCAAATTGTAATTACAAGAAGACAGTTTATCTGTTAGCAACAACAAAGAATTCATGAGACCTAAAATAATAGAGGCTGAG
This sequence comes from Lynx canadensis, assembly GCF_007474595.2. Classification (NCBI taxonomy): domain Eukaryota; kingdom Metazoa; phylum Chordata; class Mammalia; order Carnivora; family Felidae; genus Lynx; species Lynx canadensis. The sequence goes on along the minus strand of NC_044303.2, from coordinate 225,401,239 downwards.
GAGACACTTCGTTTTTGTGCTGAGTGTATTCATCTATCCTAATGTTTGCAAATGTAGAGTACAATCAGATATTCTCACTGAATTTTTCAATTCCATTGAAGATCTCTGGCTCCAAAATAGATCATGATGGTTTTTGTTTTTAGTATCTGAACCTTCCAAAGTATCCTGTTCATTAGATTCAGATTTAGAAGAACTGTTAAAAACATATAACAGAAAATAAGTAAAAAATAAAAACTAAACCCGTGTTAACACAGAAAGCATCTATTGATAGCAGTGATAATTAACTCTAGGAAATAGAGAGGTAAAAATAAAAATAAAAACAGAAAAAGAGACCTAGAGACCATATTTGTAGTGGGAATAATCCTGAAATATAGCAAGGACTCAATTTTACTCAAAAGGATACATAACTGAGTGTGTTTTAAATCTTAAATTTGAAGTTTTAAATTTTAAAACATTTTAAAGCTTTATAATGTAAACAACTCCATCCTCTACTGATGATAATTTGATCAGTAATCACTGATCTTAGTGAGGGAAATAATTAAGAATTCTAATATATAATAATCAATCTGGACTATAAATGAATGATACCATATGTTCATATATTTTACTGTTAAATCCTATAAGCAAAGCCTCTTTTTATAAATAACCGTGGCTAACCATTTCTTCACCAGAATTGAGAAGTGAATAAAACATATTTTTTTAATGAAATTTTGTCCTAACTCTTCTTTTTACTACCTACTTATTTTTAAGGTGAAATAAGAATTATACTTCCAAAAAATAGGTTGAACTGATGCGTGGCTTTTTTCACGTGGTTTGTGGATTAAAGCGAACTAACGTAGTTGCTGGATTATCAGATGTAATCAACTGTGTAGCTTTCCCCGAGTTCAATAGGAACAGACACAATGTTAATGATTTCTTGTTAAACAAATGTCATTCCCTCTGCTGTGACATTTTATTCATTCTTTAATTAGGTAATAGATGTAACAACAGAGACGGACAATTATTTCTCTGTTAATTTGAATTAGTCTCATTCTCGAAGAGATATCTAAAATCTTTTGTTATTACGCCCTTTTTTGCTAGGGCATGCATTTAAATTCATCAGTCTTTTGGAAGTGCAAGTAATATTTAGGCTATGTAAGAGTACTTTTGCTGTCTCTTTACCGGAACTACCCGCATCCACCCAAAACAATGGTATACAATATTGTTTTGAAGATTTACTGTTTCGAGCGGCATTTGCCAAGTGGAATTTGTCACAGTCTCTCCTGGTTACTAGTACAATACCAAGGGGAAGTGGCGTCAAAAATATCACAAAAACTTACCCCTTGAGAAATACGAGTCATAGTTACTATATTACAGTTTTGGAGGAATTTCTCCAAACCATCAATCTTATAAAGGGGGGAGGGGGGAAGTACAATGATGACCCATGAGTGATACAAGGTACAGCTCAAATGAGTGGACAGGCACTAGGTGAAAACAAATTTGGGGACACGTAGTCTTCACCCTGAAACAGAGCACAGTGGAATTCAGACTTTTTCTTGGTTGACACTTGTTTTCCTTGTCTGCCGGCTAGGTCGTGGGAAGGGAGCGAACGAACACAGCATCATGAGTGGTGTGGCTGTGTGTCTGAGAAAGCGACACCGTCAACACCTGGGTCTCAGAGAGCTTCTTCCAGAACAAGCTGTAGGCTTCCTTTTAACACCTCTGCGACTCAAAAAATCTCTCTTCATCTGAAAATATAAAGACATTAAAATAGACACGAGACTTCAGAGAACACACTGTGGAACAAATAAATGGGACATCTGTAAAGATTCAAGAGAAAGAGGGAGGCAGAGAGAGAACACCTGGAAATGAAAGTGACTTACCCACCTCAAGGTCTAGGGATACAAAGCCACCAGAGAAAAATAATAAAAATAAAATTAAATAAAATTAAATAAATTAAATAAAATAAAATAGAGAAGATAAAGCACATAACTGACAGAATGATGATCAGTGGTCCCCTGGGACAGGTGGAGGGTTCTGGACCAAGTTTACAGCTGTAGGTGCTTGGGCAAACTTTTGGGGAAGACGGATGAATATGTTCGATACTTGGTGCTGATTGATCCACAGATGTACCCGTATGTCAGAATTTATTATGTTGTACACAGTTCGTGCAGTTTACTGTATTTAAATTCTATCTCACTAAGGCTGAGAAAAAGTAGAAAAACAAACAATTGAAACGACCATCCCTTGTGGGGAATACATTTCTCAGGGGGAGCAGTGTCCTCAGGGGAGAGGCGAGTTTCTCTTAGAGCGAGCACACGAAGGTGTTGTCCGGAGAAGGAGAGAACATTCTGAAATGGTGACAACAGCTCAGGAATTGGACACTCCAAATCTGTTTGCTTTTTCTTTTTCTGGTGTTGGTTTTGAAATGAAAACATCACACGTGCCAAACCTACGTATCTACAGGACGGGGCACGTATTTAGGTCATTCATGTTCCATATGCCATAAAAGTACTTACTAATTAATGTTGAGGCACGATGACAACCATGATGGTTGAGCGTGCGAACAAAGAAAAGAATCATGGAGATAGAAAATTTCTGAAACGGAAAAGTTTATCTGAATGGGGAAATGAGTCAAATAGTTGTCTCAATATAAATGAATACTATTTAAGCAGGGCTTATCCATACACATTTTTGATAGGAGAGTAAAGCCCCTAATGTATCAAAAATTTAGTGTTTGAAACTGATTAATTAGCAATTTCAATTTTAAAGTAAATTAAAGGTCTGCTAACTGAAAACTACACATTTTTACGTTAAAAAGACAAAGAAGCGTTCATCATGAAGTTTGATGAGTTCAAGTCCAGGGGACCGTAGGGATTCATTTCATCTAATGGATATTTTATAGACAGTTTTATTTTCTTTCAATGGCTTTATGGGAGATATTTCATTTTTCATTTCCCTTCATGTCAGTTAGTCAGAAAGTCTTTAAATGAATATGTAATGATTCCTGATTAATATTTTAAAGCACTAAATATTTTAACAATTCTGACAGAGCTATAAAACAACTTCTAATTACATTAATGTGTAAAGGAAGGGGAAATGTGATAGAGGAAGGGAAATAACATTCAATAAATTGCAGGCCTATAAATTTGAATTCCAATCATAAATTACTTAAAGAACATCAGATCGTATACTGAAAAATAACAATCACTGGTAGAATATTACCAAAAAATCACTGTGTGATAAATGTTATCTTATGTTTCGAGTAATTAGATCGAAACATCCAAGGGTCTTATCAGTAGAGCAAAAGTACAAATGTTACTTTGGCCCACATAGTGTTCAATAAATATATTTCAGATAATATATTCTGATATATTCAGCTAATACAGATATGTTTCTCTGTATATTTATTATTAAATGAAATATCTGCAAAATGTATACCAAACAATAACTTAAGTCTCCATTTTTACTTAGACCACATCTCAATTAAATAGCATTTACTAACAATTATTATCGCTAAGTACTGTAAAATATCCATGGAGATTGCACCGTTAGCTGCAGTGTAATGGCAAATAAATAATATTTATGTTACATAAATCAGTGCTTTAAGCAAAGTGCCATTGTCCAGGGTCTATTGCTGCGAATTCCGATTTTAAAACAGAGGGCAAGTTTAAACGTCTAGGTTCCTATCGATAACATGGTAATAATACTACTTACCTGACAAAACTCTAGGGAGGTTTACTTAATTAATTACATACAACATCAAAAATAAATGCTAAATTCATGCGAACATTTACTTTTTTTGTAGCGGGGCTATTAGCTATGGACTTTGGGCCAAATGAGATGTACAGAGCAGCAGAGGGTTTAAGGAAACAAAACACATGAACAGAGGGCAAGGGGAGGAAAAATAAGATAAAAACAGACAGGGGGGCAAACATAAGAAACTTCAATACAGAGAACAGAGTGGCCTCAGGGGAGGTGCATGGGGGAGGGGCTAAATGGGGGATGGGCATTAAGGAGGGCACCTGTTGGGATGAAAGTTGGATGTTGTAACAAAGTGGTGAATCACTAAATCTACAACTGAAACCACTTTTACACTATTTATTCACTAACTTGGATTTAAATAATGCTAAAAAAGGCAAAGAAATAATGAATGATCTCTGAATACTTCTGATGCCTTAAGTCACCTGGACAGTGAGACAAGATGGATTTAACCTTGATCCGTGAAGTGTAAAGGCATTTGTACCTAGCGCGTGTTCACAAAGTTTGTCTACAATTGCTAAATAGCAGCTAGTGATTTAATAGCAAGATTCCTGTAGGGGTTTAGTTTGCACAAAATGAAATAGTTAACACATACTAATTCTTAAATAATAAATGCTCTCATTTTCATAGGGAATGCTAAAAAGATTATTTAGCAAACTTTTATTAACCAAGAGAAATATTATTAGGAGTAGGATTCTTTATTTCACAGTGTTTAGGTGTCAACCACATTATAAATAAAGCATGAAATAAATGTTCATTTTAGTTTAGCATGATAATTTAAACTGCGTTATGTAAACGCTTTTCTCAGAGGAACAAATGTAGTAAAATGCAAATTGTGGACAGTTAAAAGAGCTGACACATGTTTTTTGGTTCTTTATTAATTTGATACATTTCTGGTAAATTACTGTATGGAAATAAATGTCAAATTATTATTACTAATTTATGCATGAAATGCAAAATATATTCTGAAAACAAATTCATTTTTGTATAATTAGGTCTTATATTTATTCCTGCTTCATTTTTTTTTAAAAGGTAAAAGAACCAAAACAAACGAGATTAAAAAAAAAAAAAAGAGAGAGAGAAGTTTCTTTCTAAGTGTTGAAAGAACAAATAAAAACAGATCTCTCATTTAGAGCTACCAAATTTGTCAGAACTTAAATTCAACACTACTAACACATTGATGTCTAGTGTGAAATATAATACATACCAACATATAATTTTGAATTTTCTAATATTCACACTAAAAAGAGTAAAACAAAATCAATCAAATGAACTTTACTAAACAAAGTATATCCAAAATGTTACCCCTTCGACAGGTAATTTATGTGAAAATCGTTAATCTAAGGACCATGTTGAATAACTGAGGTGTCCGAAGTCATTGTGGCAGAAGTAGTGGAAACATAATGAAAGCAAATGGAATAACTATAGTCTAGTCCCCTGATGGATACCTGACCAAACTATTATGTTAATAACAATCCATTTTCTGTTTTTTTGGATTGCTTGCAATGTAACCATTTTGTCTCCTTGAGGTAACTTTAAGCTGCCTTGCAGTAGTTACCTTAACACCTACCACAATACTTAAATCTCTTAGCCACTTATCCTTTCCTGGGTTTCCAGAAAATTCCATGTTCTTGAAATAAACACCTATCATCAACATATGAATGGTTTGAATTTATTTTATATTTTTATTTCATACTGATAAGGAAATATTGGAATTCTGTTGTCAGTAAGAAAATCTTCTTGGTACTCTGATGAAAACACAAATCAGTAAAACACAGTTTCAGCACTCCAGGAAATTGTAATCTGCCAGAAAAAAAAAACAAAAACAATATGTAGTCCATTAAGGAAAAATGTAAAAATCTAGCACTTAGGTCAATGTTATTTCCTGAAAAATATGATCGAAGAGAGCTTATCCTTAATGCAGATCATGGGAAAGTAAAGTTGTCAGGTTAAACAAAAATTCCTAATGAAAAATGCCCACTTAAATTTGAATTTCAGATAAGGAACGAATAGTGTTTTACATACTTCTTTTAAGTTTATGTATTTATTTTGAGAGACAGAGAGAGAGCGCACATGTGAACAGGAGAGGGGCAGAGACAGAAGGAGAGAATCACAAGCGCTGACAGCTCAGATCAGGACACGAAGCTTGATCTCAGGATTTGTGAGAACATGACCTCAGCCGAGGTCAAGAGTCGGTTGTTTAACCAACTGAGCCATCCAGGCGCCCCCAAGTAGTATTTTAAGTATAAATGTGTTCCATGCAATGTGAGACATACTCTCTAAAAATTAGAGTTTTAGATCTAAAACTCAAATTCCACTGAGTATTCCATGTATAATTTTGCAAAACTGTTTGAAAGACACTTAGAGGTTTGATTCGACTAGTTTCTGTTTATTAAGTGGTTGCTAAAAACCATGCAACATTAATTCAGGTGAATGTATTGTATTTCATAAGGAAGGTAAGAGCGTTTATGCATCGGTTATGTGTGAGACAGATGCAAAGTAGTTTTAGTTCTTAATGTTATACGTCAGCAGGATTATCAACATAATGATTAGGATGGCAGTGATTTGAAAACGATTTCACAAGAGTTATGTGGACGGAGCCGCAGAGAAAATTTTGAGAAAGAATGAACTGTCAACATGGAAAGGCTGTGATGTAGAAAGGACGCACCTTTTTACAGCTTCATTCTTTTATCGAAATTTAAAGTGATTTATATGTAATTCTTACAGTTCATGAAAAAGGTGGATGAACATAATTTATCTCAAATTGCTTCTCATTGACTATTCTTTTATTCATGTGTATTAGTTTTTTTGTGTTCTTTTCAGTATAACCCTAATTTATTTAAGGGATATATACATTTCACAGAAATTATTTCCTCTGAAATTATCAATATGCTGAACCCTTGTTAAATTTTAAAAAATGTATACATATTTCAAAATCAGCCTCCAATAAATTTAATAAAATGAATGAACACATTTCAAAGTCAGCCTTGAGTTCTATCTGTACTTAAAAATCTAGGTTAATTTCATCTGAAAGGTGGCCAATTTTGCTCTGTCAGATAACTTGGAAATATAAATAAATAAATGAATAAATAAATAAATAAATAAATAAATATTAATGAGAATAATGTGAGAAATCTACTGCAAGCATATTGCTATTTTTTTTGAATGAAGGCTAACAAGGAAAATAACATTCTAAAAAAACCATTTATTTAAAGCAATTATCCTTTACTGATAGTCATAATTCCAAATTTAGGAAATCTAAAAACATTATTATTATTATTATTATTATTATTTTAATGTTTATTTATCCCTGAGAGAGAGACAGAGTACAGGCTGGGAAGGAGCAGAGAGAGAAGTGTGACACAGAATCTGAAACAGGCCCCAGGCCCCAAGCTGTCACCACAGAGCCTGATGTGGGGCTCGAACCCACAAACTGTGAGATCACGACCTGAGCCAAAGTCGGACTGTCAACTGCCTGAGCCACCCAGGCGCCCCGCTAAAATCTTATATAATAAAATGTCAGGTCACTTCTCAAATGTGCATTTCTGAGGCTCTCTCGAGCATTTTGTGCATTGGTCATGTAACTGACAGTAATCTAGGGAATTACAGGGTTTTGTAATTCTTCATCTGAAAGATCATCTCTGAGAATGGACTTGCCATCTGTGGAAATTAAACAGAGAAAGTTGGGCTCCATATACCTATTTCGCCATTAACAACTACAGCAAAGCTATCAACACAGAATTTGATCAATTCTAATTCCAGTATCTGGTTTCCACAAGATGCGGCTTTTTTTTTTTCCTTTCTAAAATGTAAAGCCGATGCCACTGTAATGCACCAGTTATTCTCAAGAGGAAATGAAAACATGTTGACGTTACTTGTCTAAGGTCAACACGCCTGATCTCTCCTTGAGGTCCATCCCTTCATACTCATTTATACACAATGAACTATCTACAGTGCACTGGAGGTACCTATCAAGATACTACTAGCTTTGTTTGGATTTCCCTTTCTCTTTCCTCATATTTATAGCAGACTCTCATCAGATCCTAGAACATTACACGGAGGTCATTTTCACGCATTCATCCACTCAACTATTCATTCAGTGATGTTACAAACATTCTAGGTGCAAAGCTCTAGGTGCTGTGTAGGTTGACAAAGCAAGATAGAGCCTTTGCTTTCACAAACCTTACACACCCCTGGAGACAGAAGGCAAACAAAGATTGAGTATGTGTAATGCTATGTATGAAGGAAAACAATCAAGTGAGGATTAGGGATCGAATGGGAAGTATTTCGTATAACACAGTTAGGGATGGTCATTCTGATGCAGTGACATACGTGCAGGACAGGGAGTGATGTGAGAAAACAGACAAATTGATTCTTTGGTGACACCATCAAAGCAGGGAAGGTGGTCCGTGCCAAGACCTGAGAGTGATCAGCACATTTGAGGAATAGGAGAGAAGTCAGTGTGACTAGAATGGACTGTCAAGGGAGAGACATAGAAGGTGAGAGATTAACTGGATGGCCATGGTTAAACATTGCCCGTTGTTATCATGGCAGCCTTGTCCAACCGCTGGGGCCTTTTCTCCTGTGTGCCCCCACAGTACACTGCAGCAGTCCAGCCTCAGGCATGATACGCTAAGTCATGGAAGGACTTGTCTTTAGGTCCTCAGAGACAGTGTTATTCCACAGGTCACGGGCTTGCCTCCTACTAGCCTCTCAACTCTTACCTGCCATCTTGTATAAGAGCCCTTGCTCCCCCCCCCCCCCAAGCATGTCCTTTTTGAACGTTTACTAGTAGTGCATAATGGTCTCCAAGGCACCATTGAGAGTCATGTGGAGACATGAAAGGGACTCAGAGTGTTTTCCTTAAAAAATATTTGTAATTAGGGGCGCCTGGGTGGTTCAGTCGGTTGAGCGGCCGACTTCAGCTCAGGTCCTGATCTCACAGCTTGTGAGTTCCAGCCTCACGTCGGGCTCTGTGCTGACAGCTCAGAGCCCGAAGCCTGCTTCCCATTCTGTCTCCCTCTCTCTCTGCCCCTCACCCACTCTTATTCCGCCTCTGTCTCTCTCAAAAGTAAAGGAACATTAAAAAAATTTGTAATTAGTATGTTTAAAAATGAGATATTATTTAAAGAACATTTTTGCTTAATGTCCTGATACACATAAAATACTAGGGGAGTTTAAAAGAGGAGATTGTTTTCTTCAACTGACTTTTTAGGGAGTTGCAGGAAGAAGTGGCAGCTCGGGGAGGAGACCCAGGAGGTCTTGGAGGTAGGAGTGGCGCTACTGAACCGTGAGGCTTGGATGAGCAGTTATTGCAGAGGAATGGGCACATGCCCTGAGTCGTGTGTAACACCCTGGAAGTCATGAACTGCATCTAATATTTTGTTCCCTCACTTATGAACAGACAATATCTCACCCCAAACATCCGTTTATATTGCTTCCACACTTGCCCGATTCTCCTCCCCTACAACCAGTTCACAAGATGGCAGTCAAAATGATACGTCAAACATAACTCATTATGTCATTTCTCCCCTGTCATTAATATCTTCTACTAGAATATTGTTCTAGAATATTGTTTGTTAATTATACTGAAATTTAGGGAAAAAAAATCTGTTGGTTCTCCTTTAAACACCAATAAAATCCATGATTCTTGGTTAGGTTTCCAGAAGAACCTCCGTGACCAAGCCCAAACCTGCCAACCAGACTTTAGTGTGTGGGGTCTCTTCCACCCCTCAGGCTTTAACCAAATTGGCCTTCTTTGTTTCCATACATTTACCAAGCTTTGGGGAAAATTATGGCCTGTTCTCTAACCATTTCTTTTTTCTTTCCAAAGAATGCCTTTACCTTGACATTGTCAAGTCAAATATGTTTTCCTCTTCAAATATTACCACCTGATAACATTCTTCTTTACAACATTAAAAAAGTCAACCACCCTGTCTCTCTTAGCCTACACACTTTATTTACATACCAGTTTCAACTCCTTGGTATGTTCTTGTTATTTTTATTCATATCCTGTAATAGAATCTGTATGAGAGAAAGAAATTTTGGTATTGATCTCTTCGCTCTTTGGTCGGAACAGTGTCTATTGTATAATAAGCATTCAAAGTATTCGCAGGAGAAATGAATCAGTGCTGAATACATGAAGGACTTGTGGGGCACATGATATTTAAAATACAAGAGACAGATGAGCATTGGTAGCAAGTTGAGAATTTATAAGATCCTCACATTCATTGAGTAAAATCGGATAAATGAGTGGTATATGGGAGAACAAGAAAGGGCATGTTAGTGTGGGCTTATGGAGGATTGTGACTAATATTCATTTTAAGTTGTGATAAATATGAAGACATATTTCTTTTTTACTTCTCTTAGTGCTGATTTGAAGCGATCTGTTAAACCCTGTAGAGTGGGAAGTGAAAGAGAGTCCTTGTTAAGGGCTTTTTTTTTTTCCCCAGAGCAGAGATTCTGACATTACCTTTCAGCTGATTAGAACCAATTTTTAAAATATGGAGATATCTTCACATACCCCATAGACAATTTAAGGAGCCAAATAAATAGGGATTTATCACAAGGAGAAAAATTATTCTTCCTTATTCACAAGTTCCTTATTACATTGTTTTAAAATCCATTGCACATTTCTAATTATAGGGTAATATTTTCCTGCTTGTAATGTTTACCTACTTGTATCTATTGTACGTGAGACTTTGATCCTCTGTGGGTACTGAACCTGTAGGAGAAGACGTGATATAGTTATTGTCTAGTAAGTGATGAAGTGTTCTGAATCGGAAGCCTTTTACTCCTTTAATTCCACCATCTATTTTATATGGACATTTGCATATTTGAGTAATTTATATATTTATTTGAGTAATTTGTTAGATTTGAAATGTTCATAAACTTTTACAGGTAATCTAAGGTTGAACTTCTATTTGTGGTTAAGCCTTGCTGGGAGAAAGGAAGACTCTAACAGAGAATATAGAAATAATAGAGCTAGAAGGAAGACGTGGAAATGATTCAATATTTAGCATATGGACTGAGGATTGGAGAAGGGAAATTAATTTTTTGACAGAAGTTGTTCACCAGGGAGCAGAGTATTTGTTAAAGTCCCAGTGTCTGAAGGACATTCTAGGCTCATACATGGTTTGGGTGATAATTAATTGGATGATAGCCAAAGATAGTTGTACCTTTAATGTAAAGGAGTCAAAAGTGTAGAATCTCAAATATGATTCTCTGTATCACTTTGTCCAATCAGCATAAATATAGAAACTATACCATTAGAACTTGGGACAGAAAATAGATATTTGGGCTGGACATAGATTTTTGGAACCATAGAGAATTCAGAGACAAGCACTGGAGGAAATCAAGTTTATGGTTTAGGTCAGTATCAGAAAAGCTTAGGGAATGTGGTGATTGATCATCCTGAGTTTCAATAATATCCCTAGGCTTGATGAGAATAAGAAAATCATGAAGGAAACCAACCGTGTTGACCAAGTTGTTAGAGTTGCCAACTCTAAATACTCAGTTCTATAAATTACTGTCAGGATACACTGATATATACTTCCTGGAGGTTAGAATTGGTAGTAGGTATTAAAACTTAAAAAGATGGTATTTTTTGATGCAGCAATTCCATCATTTGGAATATATTCTTTATTTCAGCATTCTATTGGAAACACTGCGAAACAGAAGATTTATGGAATCCTTCTATATATAAAGAACGGCTAAGATTGTTCTTTGATGATGAAGTATTTTGGAATTAATTTGTTCACTGCATATTAAAGAGTAAAAAAGTGAAATTTAATGTAAGTGAATGCAAGATAAGTGGAAGTGAAAGTTAATAGAAAGAAGAGATAAAGAAAGCCCAAAATTTGAATTTGACTAATGGAAGGGAACAGTGAAACAGGATATCTTGAATAAGGATGCACAATACATTAATATTGTCTCCTAATGTAAAAATATTTTGAGGCAAGATTCCTTGGATCTTGCACTCCATTTTCTTGCTTAAACCCCATTAGCGATGCAAAGTCTGATGTCCAGTTTCAATGGCTTTGAAATATTTTGAGAAGAACCTAAAAGCATCTGTGAAGCCAATCAGAACATAATTCTATAATATTTATTACTTTTTCCTATATTGTGATGCTTTCTTGCAAATACCTAGTTTAGTAGCATTTTTGTTGACTGAATTTATAAATAGTTACACAATATTAAAGTAGTTTTTAGGGGCGCCTTGGTGGCTCAGTCGGGCGAGCGTCCGACTTCAGCTCAGGTTATGATCTCACCTCCGTGAAGTTCAAGCCCCGCGTCGGGCTCTGTGCTGATGGCTCAGAGCCTGGAGCCTGCTGCAGATTCTGTGTCTCCCTCTCTCTGATCCTTCCCCGTTCATGCTCTGTCTCTCTCTGTCTGAAAAATAAATAAACATTAAAAAATATCTAAAGTAATTTTTAAAGAGAAAAATACTTTACACTTAGACTAGGTTTGCTACCATTTAATTAAAATATGTATTGCCAATATAATATGTAACTTGTATAACCAGGTTTGGGAAAAGACATAACTGATTCTTGGTAGGCACTTCACTCAAAGAGTGGGAGAAAAAACATAGGTGTATCAGGAGAAAAATCAATATTAAAGGCATCCAGTAAATATTTGTTTTAAAAGCCATAGGAAGCATCAGTTAATTTAAGATTTGGTTAGATTGAAATAGATAAGAAGAGCTTCCACTGAAATTACTGTTTAATCAAAAATTAACATTAGCCACTTCTGCCTCTGAAGATAAGAGGCAATATCATATAATTGAGGAAAACACTTTCTTTAGTGCTTACCTTTATGTGATCTTGCTTACAGAAGCAGATTACTAATACTAGGAAGTAAAACATTATCGCCGGCATCTGTTACGCACAAAAGTTGTTGTCCTAGCAATTTTATCATAGTAATAGGCATTTACAAACACAATTGACATTTATTCTTTCCAAGTTTCTCAAGATGGCATGATCAAAAACTTTAGTTTAAGAAATTTTCTATGCGGGTATATTCATTAAAATTTATCGTGGGAAAAGAGGATTAAAATGAAAGCAATGTGAATCAATCTCTGTTCAACCACAGGAAAGTTATTTCACCTTTTTGAACGTCTATGAAAAATGCATAACAAAACCTATTATGTAGAATGGTCATTAAGATTAAACATGGTATTGCATATAACAAATGGTTCCAGTAATGTGAGTTAAAGACACTTGATTTGAGGAAAGCATTATTGATTTTTGAGAGTTCAACTGTAAAATGTATGCATGATAGAATTGAGAAGTAATGTTGAGTCACCGTAAAAAGATTAAACGTCTCGTAGGTCAGCAAAATATTGCTATAATATGATTTAATATATTGAGAAAGCCCAAGGTTTAATACATCTACTGCACCTAATGTAATGTTTCTCACATTTAAGGAATGGATTAATCCTTTTAAAATGCATAACCAAAACAAGAAATGAAAAGTTAACAGGTATCCAGTATCAGTGTAAATACATTGCAAAAAATATTTAAATCTAGATTTGATGTAAACCAACTAGGACCACAGCTCATGTAAAACAAACAAAATGCCCGAAAAATTAAGCCAACAAAGTAAAGCAAAAGATGAAGAGTTGTTATGCAAATGATATTCAGACACGGCTATATTTGGTCCATCTGAAACATCATAGACAAACCTCTGCTTGCACCCTTTCTCTAAGAATAGGTATGATTCCTAGAAATAATCCAAGAGACAACTAAAAGAGACCTGTGAAAAGTAGAAAGAGTTGGCAAATTGATTAGAGACCCAAAGACTAGAGGAGCCATCTTAGAATCTTTCTTATACTCTGAAAGTAAGTATGGCCAGTGGAAGAAGGCAACTCAGGCCTGGGCTTTTGGACATCCAACCTGGCAACAGAACATGGCCCAGGTAAACTCATTTGTCTGCTGAACTGACTTGAGGGCCCTGACAACACTACCAGAGAAGGCTAGCAGAATGAGCAATGAGGATTGCCTGACAGTAAGCAGCCAGAAGAAACACTGTCCTTCCCTATCGCACCTGAGACTGCCCTCTTTCAGGAGGGCTATCGTGTAGCCATTAATGTGCAGCTCATAAAGAACTCTTTGTCACTGAGGGGAATATTCTGCCACAAGAAACACCTGCTAAGGAAGCGTTATCATTTTTGTGGATTGGAGACTCTTCCCCCACACAAGGTCTGGCTCAGAGAAGCTCCTCTGCCCTCCCAGGTGGGATGAACAAGGACCAACCAACCAGACCAATGTAGTTCAGTAAAGGCTCTGCACATTGATGTCATTGTCACAACAGCCCTCACAAGTGTACCATGATCTGTCTGCATAATACAATTCAATGGGGTGAATGGTTGCATAAATGAATCAACGAGTCAAGGAATGAGTGTGTAAGTAAGCAACTAAATAAATGAATATGTCCTAAACTACTTAAATAAATGTCAAAATGTCCAGGATATATTTAAAAATCACCCATCATGCCCAAAACAAGGAAAATCACAACATGAATTAGAAAAGACCACAAGGGCTGCCAACATTGAACTTTTTTTTTTTTAACTTTTATTTATTATTGAGAGACAGAGCATGAGCATGGGAGGGGCAGAGAGAGAGGGAGACAGAATCTGAAGCAGGCTCCAGGCTCTGAGCTGTCAGCACAGAGTCTGACATGGGGCCCCAACTCACAAACCATGAGATCGTGACCTGAGCAGAAGTCAGATGCTTAACTGACTGAGCCACCCAGGCGCCCCTAATGTTTATTTACTTTTGAGAGACAGAGTGTGAGTGGGGGAGGGTCAGAGAGAGAGGGAGACACAGAATCCGAAGCAGGCTCCAGGCTGGGAGCTGTTAGCACAGAGCCACATGCAGAGCTCAAACCTATGGACGCAAGATCATGACCTGAGCCAAAGTTGGACCCTTAACCCACTGAGCCACCCAGACGCCTCTAATAGAATTTTTAAAAAATAATAATAAAAGTAAAGTAATCATTAAAGGCAATTTTGAAAATGCATAAAATAAAGTAAAAAGAAGTTAAAACAAAACAAAACAAAACAGAGCCTCTGGGACCTGTGGAACAATAAAAGACACCCATCATTTTATCACTGGAGTCAGATAAACTTGGACTTCACAGCCTCCAAAACCGTGAGAAATAAATGTTTGTTGTTTAAGCCACCTACCCTATGCTAATTTGTTGTGAACAAATACCCAGAACAACCACCAAAAAAAATATTACAAAGTGTCTCACTCAAAAACGCTACAAATAAATCAAAGGGTCTTAAAAAATGTTCACATGACACACAAGAAAACAAGAAAAGAGAAACAGAGAAATGGAAACAGAGGAAACAAACAGAAAACAAATGGTAAAATAGCTTACTTAAGCCCTAAGAGCACAATAAGTGCCTTAAATGTAAATGATGTAAATATACCACTTTAACAAGCAAACAAACAAAAGCAACAAACAAAACCAACAAATAAAACCGTGGCTCAAGTATATACTATTTACAAGAAACTCACTTTAAGTTTAATGGCATTCAGAGGCTGAAAGAAAGCATTCATTTCCAAAAGAGGAAGTGTATATTAATATCAAATGAAACCATAAAATGAATAAAATTAAACAGCAAATTTTAAAATAAATGAATGGTATTATTTGACAAAACAAATTTGGTTTTAATGTCGCATGTTTAACATCAAGTGTGGTATATAAGTTAGATATTCCCAACTTTTTTTTGTTTGTTTTTATGGATCGTCATTCCAAATGTCTATAGGATAAACTAATGAAACAATCCATAAAGTGGTAACTGAAGGACATTTAACAACATAAGTTTCCTCATTGATATTCAGTTCCAACACGTTGTTTCCAAATGGGAACAACAGACTGATATTGACAGTTTACATTTTTCAACATATGCCAGAAGTCTAGAATTTTCTTGAAATTTCTTATATTTATATGTATACAACTAGTTATTATTGTTTTAATCTTGTGTGAGTCAAACTCGAGAGCTGGGGATATGTCTAACCTGTGACTACAAGTCTGCCATTTCTGTTCTCCTCAAACTTTTGCCAATTAGCCTTGAAGTTGATCTGTCTTCTTTGGGAGCAATGCTTGCTGTATTAATTAAGCCCACCTATCTTTGTTTCTCATTATCTCCAAACAATTAAAATAACACTATATGTCATGAATACAAAGAAAGATGCAATTATTTACATTTTCAAGGTCATAGTCTAAATTAAAAGACCTCAGTATATGTGGTTTTGTAAATTGTGAGTATCTGTTTTAGGTGGCTAGATTAGCATAACAATTAGAATGCAAATTCAAATATATCCATAGAGATATTGCAGATTCTAGAAGTGCATTTTTGTATGTCTCTTAGAGAAAGTTTACTTTGAAATATTTAGACACCTAAACAAAGAATATGTCAGTTAGGACATTTGTTATGAATGCTTTGTAATAGAAATGCAAAAAAAGTAAAGTTTGATTTTTTTCTTTGCAAGATGATTCTTCATATAAGTTGAGTGAATTGGTCTATTTTTCAGGTTATGTTTAACATAAATCTAAATCTCTTATTTTATTTCCATGCTTACAACTCACCACCAGATAAGGATTGGATTCCTGTCTAGGTTTTCTTAGCGGATAAGAATCTGTGGCTCTTGCGTATCTTAATGTCTGCTTTGCTTGTGATGGGACTAGTTGTCACTATAAAACTGTATGACACTAATTTGTTATAAAACTCTATGTCCAACTATTTGTTCCTTAAAAATATTATAAAAGCCCAACTGTATAAATCCAGCCATTTTTTACATCTTTGTACTTATCAAAGCCATTATTATATGGTTTGAATGTAAAAAAGGTGAATTATTTTCACTCTTTGGAGAGTCACCAGAAATTTTGGCATAATATTAATTCAATATTCAATAAAAACCAATGTCTTTCAGATACATATGAAAAATGGAAAATTACATATTATTACTTAAATTGTCAATCAGCTTTCATTAAAATGTAAAGCAAATATAGAATATTTTAAAATAAAAGTGCACCAAATTAATAAAATACTGAGCGTGGTCAAAAATAGTTTTTAATTCTGGATAAACAATTTACAACCTGTGTTAATATGCATATGACACTTGATGTTTTTTTTTTTTTAATTTTTTTTTCAACGTTTTTATTTATTTTTGGGACAGAGAGAGACAGAGCATGAACGGGGGAGGGGCAGAGAGAGAGGGAGACACAGAATGGGAAACAGGCTCCAGGCTCCGAGCCATCAGCCCAGAGCCTGACTCGGGGCTCGAACTCACGGACCGCGAGATCGTGACCTGGCTGAAGTCGGACGCTTAACCGACTGCGCCACCCAGGCGCCCCAACACTTGATGTTTTTAATAGGTAGCTATTTCATCTGTAAAATAGACATAGAATATATCATCACTAGATTATGTAAGAGAAAGTAGAAGGCAATGAGAAAATGTGAAAAAAATCACCTGGTTTATTTAGCATACATTTTATACACTCAAATTTACATATTGCATTTAAAATTTTGTTCGTATATTTTAAGAATAATAACATACTTTGATCTTTAATATACTGATTACATATAGGATGCCATTTTTATTTTTATTTTAAATTCTAATATTTAATAGCAAACATATTATGTATTTAATAGTAAACATTACAATTGAAGAAAACCATGTGACCAGATGGGTAGCAAAAGTGAAAACTACAAAGTACAAATGCATAGGTAATCAGTATATAGATTCAATAAGTATAAGCACATATTTTTAAAATTTAAAAGTTTTGGTAAGGATCCATTATGCTGGTTAAAACAATCTTTATAATATAGGGTTAGTGTCATAATTTTCAGATAAAATACATTTAATTTTGAGATTATATTAATCATTTTGAAAGATACATATTTGTCTAAAGGGTACTTCGACACCAGCCTGATGTGGGGCTTGAACTCAGGAACTGCTAGATCAAGCACTAACCATGAGATCATGACCTGAGCTGAAGTTGGATGCTCAACTGACTGAACCGCCCAGGGCCCCAACACTAACCTTTTCTTAAATTAATGTACAGACAATAGCCAAATTGAGTATGTAGTAATGAATATTATTTGTTAGTGAAGATTTAGAATGACATTACATCATTTGCAAGTCAACATTGTAAAGGAATTGCAAAGTCAGTTTGCTTTAATTGCATAACTTTATTTATAAAAAAGTATATCCTTATATATAACCTTCTTTTTTTCCTAAGTAGGACAACTCAAATTGTCACTTAACATATTAAGACATAATCTAACAGTTGACTCTGGTCCCTAATTTTAAATGCTTGTTTATCATTTGGAAAAAAAAATGCCTCAGTCGTCTTCATTTTATTTAGTTATCAAGGAGCACAGGGTTGTCCTAAAATATGTCAGGAAATCAAAATCTGAAAACAATATGCTTGAGTGTATTTAAAGTAAATGAAGCCAAACTATAGTTCCAAAGATGTGTATCTGCTTTGCAAGATACAAGCCTTGCAAAATCGTCCCCTCAAAAAAAAACAAAAACAAAACAAAACAAAACAAAAACTTTAGCTGTGACAAGTAGTCTCATGGACAAAGATGCAATAGTTTTGCTGTAACTTTTACTGATCTGAGTATATGTGGAACATAGTGTTCAATTGCAAACAATACCCTTCAATACAGACTTAGTATACACTGTATTGTTTCTCAAGGTTATTTGGAATTTAAATCACCAATTTTCGTAAATAGTTAGATGGATAGTGAGTTAGAGCTAGAGAAGGAAAGGTTGGGAGTTTAGATCTGATTATACTAGTTTCTAATGCTTGAAACTTTGTACTCTAGTAGAAATTACATACGGACCCTCTGATGAGTTATCATTCTGGGTCCCTAGAGTGGTCCAGCCAAGATATTCTCATAACCATGTTGCAGGGTGTTTGTCCTATCATCCAATTCTCCTTCCATCTGCAACAGGTTTTGGATCTGTGTTCTGATCTGAAACTCCCTGTTTATTCACTCCCTTTTCCTTTTGTCGTCCACCAGTATTCCCCCAATACATCTGTTGCAAATCTTATTACATTTTAGTCTCTGCTTATCAGAGGAACAAAACTAATACAATGAATCATTCAATAGAAAATTATTGAGTGAGGTGTGCCTGGGTGGTTCAGTTGGTTAAGCGTCCGTCTTTGGCTCAGATCGTGATCTCACAGCTCCTGAGTTCAAGCCCACATCAGGCTCTGTGCTGACAGCTTGGAGCCTGGAGCCTGCTTCAGATTCTCTGTCTCTGTCTCTCTCTGTCCCTCTCTTGTTCACACTCTGTCTCTCTCTCTCAAAATTAAATTAACATTTAAAAAAAAAGAAGAAAGAAAGAAAGTTATTGAGTGAAAGAAAGAATAGATGAAATATTTTGGGCTTTAATTTCACATTATTGGGTGTATCTGAAATGTTATTTACCCCAATGTTACAGTGTTACTGTTTTAGTGAGAACCCCATCATATCTCAGTTTATTTATTTCCAACAGATTATCTTTTTTGACTCAAAATAAGGCACCAAATCCCATTACGTTTGAACAGATATTCCGGTAAACATAATTATATGGAGACTAGTTAAATTGGGTGCAAAACAATTCAGGAGCAAATTACAGTACTAAAAGGATGCTTCCCATTAGTATAAATATATAATCATTATTTTACTTTTCTTTCAAGTTGATTGACTCTCCTGGGGTTAGTGAGAGAAATTTACATATTTGTCTTTTATGTTAATCTCTGAAGGTAAACTCTACAAAGGCTATTAGAAAACGAAAAAAAATGCCCTGATTAATTGTTTCTGATGTTGAACAATTAGCAGAAACCAATCATTTGCATTTTAATAACATTGTAACCATCTGTTAAATGAATGCATTAATCTTGATTAGCTTGGTTCCAGACACTTATAGTTGGGGTTTACTGATGTGTACTCTGATAAGGAGATTTTTAAAGTCATGTATAGCTTTAATTTCCACAGTGAAAAGTAACGGAAGAGAATAATGCAAGCTTAACTAATGTGCTGATGGAGCGTAGAAAGGAAAAACAAAAATTACTGTTGAAGAAACAAGAAATTTGGATATAAAGCCGCTAATTTAAACTAGAAAAGACAATGGTTTTACTTTAATATTTTATGTTTCATAAACCTTAATACAAATCACCCTATGGTATTTGGAGAACTAAAAATGACAAGATAGTGTTTTTCCCCCCCAAAGAAGTAAAATATGAAATTACACTGGTAGCCTACCTATAGCCCACAAGACTTGTGGCGGGGGTGGGAAATAAGTTCATTCAATTAATAGAAAATTACTCTACTAGATCATTAAAAGAAAGGTTAAAGGGGTCATTTTTTTCAAAATATTGATTGATCATGGGGCGCCTGGGTGGCGCAGTCGGTTAGGCGTCCGACTTCAGCCAGGTAAAGATCTCGCGGTCCGTGAGTTCGAGCCCCGCGTCAGGCTCTGGGCTGATGGCTCAGAGCCTGGAGCCTGTTTCCCATTCTGTGTCTCCCTCTCTCTCTGCCCCTCCCCCGTTCATGCTCTGTCTCTCTCTGTCCCAAAAATAAATAAACATTGAAAAAAAATTAAAAAAAAATTGATTGATCATCGATTTATTTTTCTTACTGAAGTGTGATTAACACACAGTGTTACATTAGTTTCAGGTGTACAACACGATGATTTAACAGCTCTATACATACATTAACCAGTGCTCACCGCAGTGAATGTAGTCACCATTGTACTAAGCAGTTAGCACCATCCCACTGACTATATTCCCTATGATCCACCTTTCCCCTCCATGACTTACTTATTTTGTAACTGCACGTTTGTTTTTCTTAGTCTCCCTCATTCATTTAATCCACCTACCACCCACCTGTTCTCTGGCCATCACCAGTTTGTTCTCTGTATTTAAGAGTTTGTTTCATTTTGCCTCTTTTTTCTTTAATCGTTTGTTTTGTTTCTTAAAATTCACATATGAGTGAAATCACATGGCATGTGTCTTTCTCTGACTCATTTCATTTAACACTATCCCCTCTAGGTCCAACCATGTTGCTGCAAATGTCACGATCTCATTCTTTTTTTATGGCTGGGTAACACTTCTTTATCCATTCATCTATGTCTGGACACTTGGGCTATTTCCGCACCTTGGCTACTGTAAAAACAAACAAACAAAACAAAAAACAAAAATCAAAAAACAACACTGCAATAAACATTGGAGTGCATATATCTTTATATCTTTTCAAATTAGTGTTCTTTTTTACTTTGGTTAAAAATGCCCAGTGGTGGTATTCCTGGATATATGGTATTTCTATTTTTAATTTTGTGAAGAACCTCTAAACTATTTTCCACAGTATTTGCACCAATTTGCTTTCCCACCAACAGTGAACCAGGGTTCCCTTTTGTTCACATCATTGCCAATACTTGTTATTTCTTGTGTTTTTGATTTTAGCCATTCTGACAGGTGTAAGGTGATATCTCATTACAGTTTTGATTGGCATGTCCTGCCAATTAGTGATAATGAGCATCTTTTTAAGTGTCTAATGGCCATTTGTATGTCTTCTTTGAAAAAAATACCTATGCAGGTTCTCTGCCCATTTTTTAAATCAGATTGCTTGTTTCTTTTGGTGGAGAGTTTAAAAGTTCTTTATATATTTTAGACATTAACCTCTTATTGGAAATATCATTCACAAATATCTTCTTCCACAAAGTGGGTTGCCTTGTTGTTTCACTGATGATTTCCTTTGCTGCACAAAAGCTTTTTATTGGGGGAAGTCCCAATAGTTTAATTTTGTGTTCCCTTCCCTTGCCATCTCTAGAAAAATATTCCTATGGCCAATGTCAAAGAAATTACTGCCTATGTTTTCTTGTAGTCGTTTCATGGTTTTAGGTCTCCCATTTAGGTCTTTAATCCATTTTGAGTTTATTTTTGTATATGGTATAAGAAAGTGGTCCAGTTTCATTCTTTTGCATGTAGCTGCCCAGTATTCCCAGCACCATTTGTTGAAGAGACTGTCTTTTCTCCCATTATATATTCTTGCTTCCTTTGTTGTAGATTAATTCATTATAATCATAGGTTTGGTTCTGGGTTGTCTATCCTGTTCTATTGATCTAGGTGTATATTTTTGTGCCAGTGCCATAGTGTTTTGATCACTACAGTGTTAGAGTATAGCATTGAATCTGGGATTGTGACCTCCACCTTTGTTCTTTCTCAAAATCGCTGTGACTATTTGGCATCTTTTGTGGTTCCATATAAATTTTATTATTTGTTTTCGTTCTGTGAACAATGCTGCTGGTATTTTGACAGGGAGTGCATTAAATCTATAGATCACTCTGAGTAGGATGGACATTTTAAGGATATTAGTGTTTCCAATCTGTGAGCATGGAATATCTTTTCATGTTTGTGTCGTCTTTAATTGTTTTCACCAATGTTTATTAATTTTCAAAATATGGGTCTTTCTCCTCCTTGGTTAAGTTTATTCCTTGGTATTTTATTATTTTTGGTGCAATTGTAAATGGATCTGTTTTCTTAATTCTCTTTTCTGGTACTTCATTATTAGTGTATAGAAATGTAACCGATTTTTCTATATTAATTTCATATCTTGCAACCTTACTGAATTATTTATTAGTTCTAGTAGTTTTTTTTTTTCTTTTGGAGGGATCTTCTGAGTTTTCTATATATAGAATCATGTATCATGTCATCTGCAAATAGTGACAGTTTTACTTTTTTCTCATCAGTTTGGATGCCTTTTATTTCTTGTTCTTTTTCTTTTATTACTTTTTCTAAAGTGGCCATTTTATAAGGTCACATGATACAAATTCCATTCCTTTCAAATGGTCTCTTTGTGGTTTTATTGTTTTAACAACAGTCTTTTTGTTTCTGCAGTTCTAACAAGATGACCCATCAGTGATTTCTGAGTCATACTTAGCCTCTAGAGATATGTATGGTTATGATTGGGTGTAAATTATCTTTTAAAGAAATTAAAATTTCTCTCTCTGTTTCTGAATAACAACAAAACCACCCCCATAGGTAACATCACATTTAATAGTAAATATATTGAATACTCTCAGAAGAGGAATGAAAGTAAGGATTCCCAATTTCTTTATGTCTGGTGAAAATGTTACCCAAAATTCTACGTGTTTATTAAGGAAAGAATACAAGGTGTGCTTATAGTTTAGAATAGAAGTGCTAAAACACTCTGTTTGAAGATGGCATTATAACCTATGTAGAAAATTTAAGAACTCTCTAAAATAAACATCAGCACTGGCAATAGATATTATCAGTGCCATTGACTAGCATGGTCATTGGTGAATATATGAGTAGAAATAAGCTTATTCTTATATGGTCAAAGTAATTCTTAGTAAGGCACTAATGTAATACAATGGAGAAAGGAGAGTGTTTTCAATAAATGGTGCTCAAAAAATATGGCTATCCATATTAAAAAAAAAGTGACTCTGGACCTTTTTCTCATACCACATGCAAAAATTAATTTCTGAGAGTGCATAGACATAAATATTAAAGTTAAAACCATAAAGATGTTAGAAGCAAACATACAGGAATATATTTGGGATTTGGGAGTGGGATTTTTTTGGACAGAAATCCCAAATAGACAAATTTAGAAATGAATACTTTAAATTCGCCAACATCAAAAAATTTCATTTATCAAACCACATTGTCAAAAATGAATTAGTAAGTCACAGACTGGGAGGGAATTTTAAACAGAGGGTTTGACTGCAATTTTGATATATGCAGAAATTTGCAACTCAAGAATGGAAAGCAACAATCTCAATACAATTGTGCAAGTTTCTGAACAGACACTTCATAAAAAAAGTTACACTAATAGCCCGAAACACGAGAACATGCTCAACATTATCAGTCATCAAGGGCATGCAGATTAAAGCCACAATTTTATACCACTACATTCTGACTAAAACATCCATAGTAAAAGCATATGAAACATCAAATGTTGGTGAATATGTAGAACGACTGGAACATTTAACACATTTTTGACAGGAATGTCAAATCATTCACACAGTGGTGAAATGTCTGGAAGGTTTTCATAAAACTAGATAAGCTAGACCAGTGTAAGAAGGAAAAAACAAAACAAAACAAAACAAAACAAATACAGTCCTTCCCAGCAATTCTACTTCTCAGAATTATCAGAGATAGATGAAAATATGTTCAAAAAATGACTTATACAAGAATGATTATTGTAATATTTATTTATTATAGCCCAAATCTGGAAACACCCTCAAATTCCATCAATAGGGAAAAATGGCTAAATACATTGTGGTATTGTCCAAAAATGTGATGCTATTCACATCAGAATCAGCCAGAATAAAAACATAGAATGAACTCTTAATATATGCAACAACATGGATAAGTCAAAAACATTTTACTGAGTAAAAAGGAGACTGACACTAAAAGCATATTGTTTAATTTCATTTATATAAAATTCTAGGATAGACACAACTAATCTATGATACAAAAATAATCGGAATAGTCCCTGTCTCTTGCAAATGGGTGTGGGAATTAACTGGGAATAGCATGATGTCGTAAGGGAATTGGAATTTTCTCTATATGACTAAATGTTTGAGTTCCACAGGTATATACATATGTCAAATCTCAGAGAACGTATACTTTTCATGTGTGTATTTTATGTAAGTAAAATGTATATAAAAAGCCCATTACTGCAAGCAAATATTGAATTATTTTTAATGTTTTGCATGCTGCAATATGTAGGAGAGAGTTTAATATTATCAATATGTTTTATTTTCTTTTAATTTTTTTTAACGTTTATTTATTTTTGAGACAGAGAGAGACAGATGGTGAACAGGGGAGGGACAGAGCGAGAGGGAGACACAGAATCCGAAACAGGCTCCAGGCTCTGAGCTGTCAGCACAGAGCCTGACGCGGGGCTGGAACTCACAGACCGTGAGATCATGACCTGAGCCGAAGTCGGTCGCTTAACTGACCGAGCCACCCAGGCGCCCCATCAATATACTTTAAAGTAAAGGTACATACAATGGGGGATGCACAAACAGGCAGATGGATAAAAAATATATATGAGTGAGAAAAAAAAGACAGAATGTATCTTTGAAAAACTAAGAGGTAGTGATACGGGACTTCACTATACAAATTTCTTTTAACATTTTTGGGGTTTGAAAAGGTTTACATTGTTGTATTGGAGCCCAGCATTAGCTCCTTGCACAGGGAGTCCTCACTCTGTACAGTTCTGATGCACATAGATTTTGCTACTATAGTTTACTTAGATAACTGAAACCCTCCACGATACAATTGGAATTTCAGTTGCCAACACATATGAAGTGTGAGTCGCTTCATAAAGTACAAACATCACTGCTAGCTCTATAGTTCACAAATCACTACGTAAATAACAGATTAGCACGATGATCAAGCACCGCTGCTCAGTGATCAGTCATCTTACAAGAGTCAGCTTAGCGTATCTTAATTACTTCTTGCACAGACAGCAGAGTGTGTCCTTGCATTACCTCCTTGTACGTCAGCAACAGACACACATGACATTTTAAAAATAAGCAACGAGATGAAAGAAGAAATTGAGCTCCCATATAGAAAGGACAGCAAAGAAATACGAATGATGACTCTGGAAATGAAATTCTAATAGAATGTCAATGGAGTTTTAGAAGAAATGGCTGGTCATGTCAATCTTGGCACTGATATGTTTGGGAGACTCCAGATGGGTAGCCAGAGGACCAGGAAAGATAAAGTTACGGTAAGTACTTTGGAAAAGGATAGAGAAGATGTCCCAGAGGGACTGAGCCAGCAAATACTTCGCACTAAAAGAATGTTCCGAGATATTTCATGAGATTTACAGCACAACAGAGAAAATGTTTGAAGTTAATTCACACTCAGTGCTGGTATCATAATACAATCTATGTAGTGAGAAGAAGGCAAGGACTCTTCAAACTATTCTTTCTCTGTCGAAGTATCGTCGACATAATCTTATTTTAGTTTCAGGTATACAGGATGGTGACTTGACAATTATACATGTTAGGAAATGCTCACCTCGTTGAGGGTAGATACTCTCTGTCACCATACGAAGTTATTGCAATATCACTGACTATTGCTTATGCTTTACTTCAAACCATTGTTGCTACCATTTTCACAAGGAACTGAAGGACTTTAATTCCTAATATTTTTGATTACAGGGGACTAACTCCACTTTTTTTTTTTTTTTTGGTTTTCACTTCTCTATAGGGCATACGCAATAGTAAAAGAGCTTTTAATGTTTTGACAAACATTTTTGAAGTTGATAGCACAACTGAATTTCCCCCCAATTGGTAATTTCTATTGCCTTGAACGGTCTATACTGAGTAACCGTCTTTTTATTTATTAAAATTTATTTATTTATTTTGAGAGAGGCAGCGAGAGTGTGAGTGGGGGAGGGACAGATAGAGAAAGAGAAGAGAGAGAGAGAGAGAGAGAGAGAGAAAGAGAGAGAGAGAATTCCAAGCAGGCTCCACGCTGTCAGTGCAGAGCCAAACAGGGGGCTCAAACTCATAAAATTGCGAGATCATGACCTGAGCCGAAATCAAGAGTCTGGCGCCTAACTGACTGAGCCACCCAGGAGCCCCTGTACTCAGTGGTCCACTTTATCGTCTGGTCCTGCTCTACAAAGAAGACAGCCTATATATGCTATAAAACACACTTGAATATCACTGGCTACAGAGAAAAACAAGAGTGAAATTTTATTGTGTTCTCTGTCTAGAAAAATTTCAAAGAGCAGTCAGGTTTAGATCAAGTTTTGTTTTGGTGAACATATATTATTTTCCAAAGAGAAGTGAAGGGATATTTTATCAAAAGAACAAATGACACATGATAAAGAGTGGAGGTAGGAAGGAGGAAAGAATTCCCAGTGCTCACCAGCTGTTTTTTCTTGACTGTATCCAAGAACCTTAAAACTCAGTTTAAATGTCCCTTCCACTGTGAAACCTTCCCTCACCATTTTCCCCTCCAAAAGAGACAGTTGGCGATTCTGTTCTTTCTGCACCTTGTGTACATCTCAGAAAGTTTAAATAACCCATTTAAATCCATATACATATAGAGTGCTGGGGCTGGGGTTTGATCGAAGGAGGTATTTGGCATGCTATTAAGAAAATTCAAGGAGACAAAATATACATCAACCGTATCATAATATTAAGGATAATGAAATGATTTTAATATCAAACAATTCTTGAGTTTAAAAAATAGAGGTAAGTAATTAAAAATAGGATATTTTTACACACTCTACCTGTTCAATATGTTGCAAATTCAAAACATATGTTGTCATTTTTGGTAAGTTGGCTTTATTGTGAAAATTTATGAAGTAAATATACACAATTTATTGACTATTAGAACTTTATGAAATATTTTCGGTTGGAAATAAGATGTAATTGGTCATTTTAAATTATCTTTTGACCTATTAGTAACATAACGACACCTTTATTTTTTGTTGTCAACATCTTTGTGATCTAATTTAAATATTCCTTATAGTCCCCCATTCTGTGACATTTATTTTTTTAATTTTTTTAATTTTATTTATTTTTGAGAGAGAGACAAAGTGAGCGAGCGGGGGAGGGGCAGAGAGAGAGGGAGAAAGTGAATCCCAAGCAGGCTCCATACAGCACGAAGCCCGATGCGGGGCTCGAACTCACGAACCGCGAGATCATGACCTGAGCCAAAACCGAGTCAGACGTTTAACGGACTGAGCCACCCAGGCGCCACCCCCCCCTTTTTCTTTAAATTATTTTTTTAAGTTTATTTATTTTTGAGAGGGAGACAGACAGAGTGTGTGGGGGAGGGGCAAAGAAAGAGAGAGAGAGAGGGAGTATGTCATTTGTTTTAGCTATAGTGCCTTAAAAGTAATAGCTGAAGTTATTTTTGTTATGGTTGTGAATTTACTCATAAAATATGTTTTTATGTTTTTTTTTAATATTTATTTATTTATTTATTTATTTATGTATTTATTTAGAGATCCAATGGAGCAGAGGGGCAGAGAGAGAGAGAGAGAGAGAGGCCTGTGTAGGGTCTGGGTTGACAGCATAGAGCCCAACAAGGGACTCCATCCAATGAACAGTGAGATTATGACCTGAGCCAAAATTAAGACTGAGACACCCAGGCTCCCCTAAAATTTTTTATTGTAAAAATTTATAGTATAAAATGTTCATCTGAACCACTTTTAAGTGTGCAGTTTAAGACATTAATTACATTTGTAATGCTGTGCAAATATCACCACTATTTCCATAACTTTTTCATCACCTGAAACAGAAACGCTGTACCTTATTTTAAGCAACAATTGCCCATTCTTACTTCCATTGTGATCTTGGTAAACTCTAGCCTATTTTCTGTCTTTATGAATTTGCCTACCGAAGGTATTTCATACAAGCAAAGTCATACATTCCTTTTTTACTCCTCAATAATGAGAATTTTTTAATCGAAGCATGTGATCAGATAAGATGAACTGTGAAAAGAGATATTTTGCGTCTTTGCTCATAAAACGCTACACTTTTGTTAACATTTTTTACTTTTTTTTCCTCTGTAGTTTTAGTGAATATTGTTATTTTATTTTCGTTTTCTTTTGCACGTATTGCATTAATGATTTTTGTACTCTTTAATGTTCATATCCTTTTTTTAATCTTAAGCATATCTTCACTCTTTTGTCGTCTACTGGAACCGTTCCTTACTAATATGATAGCATTATGGTTTTATTTATTTATGTTTTGTTTTGTTTTAGCTTTAAGAAGTTTATTTTTTGTTTCAATTTTTTATTTAAATTCTAGTTAGTTAACATACAGTGTAGTATTAGTTTCGAGAGTAGAATTTAGTGATTGTTGCTACATTTCTTCTGTTGTTTCAACGTTTTTTTTTTTTTTTTGTTTTTTTTGTTTTTTTTTTTTTTTTTATTTATTTTTGGGACAGAGAGAGACAGAGCATGAACGGGGGAGGGGCAGAGAGAGAGGGAGACACAGAATCAGAAACAGGCTCCAGGCTCCGAGCCATCAGCCCAGAGCCTGAAGCGGGGCTCGAACTCACGGACCGTGAGATCGTGACCTGGCTGAAGTCGGACGCTTAACCGACTGCGCCACCCAGGCGCCCCTCTTCTGTTGTTTCAATGAGTCTTGCTGAGTCATAGTAAGAAAACTGCCTTACCCAGGAAGCAGTTATGATGCAAAGGGCTGTTAAATTTTTTTTTTTTTTTGTATTTACAAAGCTTAGAGTTTTAGTTTAAAGTAAAATTAATTGTATATCATGGCTTCTTTTTCCAACTGACTTTTCACAATCAGGTTCTGCTCTTAGAGGTAGCCTTTCTTGTTGTGTTTACAGAAGCTTCCTCATCTGCCTACACAGTGCATGCAGTTGGAAATCTCCCACCTCCTTTTTGAAGACGTCGATTCCTCAGCCCCACTCCCACTCCACGTGAGTTTTTCATCATCCACAGTTATAATTCCTGATATTATTCAATACTGTCTTGCATCAAAGAAGACATTCTTAACGAAGGGATCAATGAAGAGTCTCACAAACACAATCCAAGGAAATCCTCACATTGAAAAGTGGATTTGCACTTCCCTTACATTCATTTCGTTGCCAAGGACTTTATTAAATCCCTATTGATGAACAGAGGTAAACAATCTTAGCAAGTTTTTAGCGACAAATGAGACAATCCTAAATTATGCAAAACCCCAAATCACTTGCTACAGGTGTGGCCTTGCAAAATCACATAATTTCTCTCATTTCTGTTTTCTTCTCACTGAAATATTGAAAATTATTTCCATGTTTTATTGAGATTTCGATGTAATATGGATAATTTATTTTTGTTTTTTGAAGTAGAAATTCCTTGTGTATTTTATTTTATTTATTCAAAAAATTTTTATAATGTTTATTTATTTTTGAGAGAGAGAGAGAGAAAGAGAGAGAGAGGGAGAGCATAAACAGGGGAAGTCAGAGAGAGAGGGAGACACAGAATCCTAAGCAGGATCCAGGCTCTGAGCTGTCAGCACAGAGCCCAATGCAGGGCATGAATCCATGAACTGTGAGATCGTGACCTGAGCTGAAGTTGGATGCTTAACTGAATGAGCCACCCAGGTTCCACTCCTTGTGTATTTTAGATATTAGATATTTAATTGTTTGAAACATTGGTCCACATCTTCCCTACATGTTATCTTTCTGTTCTGTTCCTTTTCACAACCGTTTACGTTTTCTTTTTTTTTTAATTTTTTTTTTCAACGTTTATTTATTTTGGGGACAGAGAGAGACAGAGCATGAACGGGGGAGGGGCAGAGAGAGAGGGAGACACAGAATCCGAAACAGGCTCCAGGCTCTGAGCCATCAGCCCAGAGCCTGACGCGGGGCTCGAACTCACGCACCGCGAGATCGTGACCTGGCTGAAATCGGACGCTTAACCGACTACGCCACCCAGGCGCCCCCCGTTTACGTTTTCTTGCTAATACTTATGTTCATTTCTTTTACCGAAGCTTCCTTGAATTATTTCTTTCCTTTTCAGAGTGCTATTTCTGTCTTGTTCCTGACTTTTCATTTATGCTAAAAAGATTTTTGCTTGCTACGCATACTAAGATGTGTATGTCTGAGAATATGTGTCTTGTTTTTCACATTTAAGTACAGTTGGTATATACAAAAAAAAATCTGGGTTTAGAATTAATTTCATTCATTGTTTAAAAAAATATTATTCACTGTTTTCTCATATTCGGCGAGTTCATTGTATTGGTGAGATACTTTCTAAGTTGCTGTTAAAATGTCTGATGTTGATATTATTCTTACTGCTTTTAGGGCTGTCTTTTTACAGTTTTCTCTTTGTCTTTAGCATTTGAAGGGTCCTCAAGAATAGCTGTGCATTTTCCTCACTTATCCTGGCTTACATTTATTTAACCCATGAAAGCTAAAGACTTTTATCTTTTGTTAGTTCTGGAAATAGTCTATGTCAGTTTCTCTCTCTCTCTCTCGCCGCCCTCATTTGCTTGTTCTGGTATTTGTTTATTTTCTTGATGTCACTTTTACTTCTGAATATCAGCATTTTTTTTTCATGATTTGCCCTGGCATTACTACTTCCTTTTGCCCATGGAACTGTTTATGGACTCAAGTTTCCAAATTATTGTTTGTCTTTAGTTGTTTCCATTCTGTTTCCATTCTGCTCTTCTCTTTCGTTTGAAAAATAACTATTACAACCTCCAACAACAATACACATGTTTAGGTTATATATATGCATATATGGTCTCAATTGTTGTTTTCAATACACACATATAAATAGTTTCATATTTCTAGTGTGAGTTACTTATATCCTCCCTTGAATTTTTGAGGCTGCTTGTGGCGCCCAATTTGATTTCTTCATCTTTTGTCCCACGATTTCTAATTGGTGTCACAAATATTGCTGAAGTGAATAACTTCCCTTTATAGCAATAGGTCTTTGAAACATGGGTACAGCTGACCCTTGAATGACATGGGTTGGAAACGTGTGGGTCTAATTATATGTGGATTTTTTACAGTATAGGACCGTAAATGCATTTTTTCTTCCATATAATTTTCTTAATAACATTTTCTGTTCTCTAGCTTACTTAATTATAAGAGTGCCATGCACAATACGTATAACATACAAAATACGTGTTGTTTTTGTTATTGGTAAGGCTTCGGGTCAACACTAGGCGATTAGCAGTGAAGGCTTTGGAGAGTTGTCATGAGCACGCAATGAAGGCGCACACACAAGTTGTGTTTTTCCACATTGTCACCTTTATTCAGTCACAAAGCAAAGTAAATCACAATTATCAAGCAGGCTCAGGATTCTAAACTCAACGACATTTGCCCATGTGATTAAACTTGGCTTCTTACACAGCATGCAGAATAGGACTGTAAGACAAACCACACAACAAACAAGATAACAGAAGGGTGTAGAAGTTAATGAACCAAACGCGAAGTCAGTCGGTGTCATGCGGTTGAGATAAGGCCTCCGCCTGGCCCTGGTCAGCTCTGGGCACTTACAGCCTATTATGTTCAGGCCGTGAAGGATCTCAGTTCTGTTCAGAGATCAATCCAGCAGAGCCGTCGTGTGGCAGCTGCCTTTTTTAAGTGGTCAGACGTAGAGGGGTCACGTTTGAAGAGTCTGACAGTTTGCTGCAAAAATCCTCCCCTTTTTAAGGGGATTTCCTCAGTCTTGGGCCCCTGCAGACCTCCTCGGCTTCTGCTTCTTATCAGTTCTGGGGTGTCAGCCGATGCTGGTCTGGGCGATATCTCATGGCTGCAGGGTTCTTAACTGCTTGCGTCATTGCTTGACACAGGCCCCTGCTTAGCATGAGTGACTCCATTTTGCTCTCGACAAGAGTCAACAATTATATGCAGAGCTTCTAGTGTGTGGGTTTGGGCATCCCTCACCCCCTTGTTGTTCAAGGGCCACCTGTGTTTTCTTTCATCTGAAAAGTTATTTCCCCTGAATGTATCCTTGAATTTTTCTGGCAGTGTGAAGTCCAGGCTGAATCTGAGGCTCTGGCTTGTGTCCATTCTGTTCTCTAATTGTTTTTATTATATTTAGTGGTTCTCCACTCTAGATGCTCATTAAATTCACCTGTAAACATAGTTAAGAAGCAAATATTTGATCAGGTAATTCCTGAATCTCTGGGAATAGTCTCCGGGCGTCAAAATCAAACTATTTATGCTGCAGGATTTATTGCTCGCCCCTGTTTCCTTTTTTCTATTTTTACTCAATAAGGAGGAAAGATACAATAACAAAATAAAAATGTTTCCCTCTGACCCATGAATAATATCAATAAAAGTAATAAGATTTTTTCTTAAATGGAAATGTTTTTTAAGTTTATTGATTTATTTTGAGAGAGAAAGAGCAGGGGGGTGGGGGCAGAGAGAAAGAATCCCAAGCAGGCTCCAAACTATCAACACAGAGTCCAATGGGGAGCTCGAACTCAGGAACTCTGAGATCATGACCTAAGCTGAAACCAAGAGCCGGACGTACAGACTGAGCCACCCAGGCTCCCCTAAACGGGCAATGTTAATCTGATTCTCTAACTTTTGCAGGTGGCCCAGAATCTTATTTGGAAGTTTAGAGTTTTCTATATGTTGTTCTGACTGCCAGTGTTCTATGCCCCTATGTGTGTACATATGCCTGCCTATTTTTTTCAACCTTCCTGTAAACAAAGGACTTTTTTCTTCACTTCTTCTTGGATCTTAGGCACATGTTTATCAGACAGACGTATTTAATAGGCCTGTTTGAAATGAATGAACAAGACCAAAAGAAACAGAAAAAAAAAAATTGACGTCCACCTGTACACATGCTAGTGTTCTCAAGTTTCCTGCCTTAAGGTAACCTAGCAGAGACAGAGAAAAAAGAGGACTGTTTCCTTATTTTTCAGCAATGTTTACTTAATCCTGTTTGTGATGCTTAGTAGTTACCTGTCTAGAGTTTTTAAAGTACTAACCTATTAAAGAGCCAAAGGAAACTAGCATTTAAAAACTACAGGTGCCACCTGTACACAAATGGAGATAGAAAATCTTTTTAATTTTTGTTGTTATGGGAAAAAACGTGGCTGCTGTCAGATATGTGAATACAAGAACTTGGAGTGGAGGGTTATTGGGGAAAAGATCTAAGCCACCATTAACCATCTGAGATGGACTTTACTCAAATGCTCCTTGATTTAGTCAATATAGAAGAAAAAGAACATGACCCTAACAAGACTTTCAATTATATTTATTTGTTTACTTATTTATTCATTCATTCATTCATTCATTCATTCATTCCATCATTTGTCCTTTATGTATCCCTTGATTAATTGATTTCTCCCAGTTGAAGAATGCTCCTACTTAGGCAAAGAAATAGCATAGAGCTGGACATTTTCGGGGCACAATCTGAAAATCTGTTACTTTTCCATCTACATCAGCTAACAATTTTTTCTTCTAAAAAATAATACTGTAATGTATTTGTAAAACACAGTCTGTATTTTACAAATAAGAAAATCCGAATTTAGTGATATTTATTAATTTTTTTTCTTAAGGTTCACATTACTGATAAGTTGCCAAGGTACTCTGCAATTCCAAAGACGTAGGATATTCTTTTGAAAATGACCAAGCAGGTCTTTCAAGAATATTTATGTTGGAAGTATGGTGCAAATGGTCTCGCTTTAGAACCAAAAGAGAGATACATGCCATCAATTCTATCAAGAAAAAGAAGTTTTAGTGAGCGAGAATTTAGTATCTCCTGGAATTATATAAATTGATTTGTTTCTTAATCGTATTGAAGAGCCATCACCATCACAAATGATGGAAGAGTCTATTTTGGTCTATTGTACAAATGTCGGAGTGGAGTTACCTGGCACCTGTAAGGTATTATCATAATGGAGGACGGAAGTTCTGTTTGAGATCCTGACATGATTGAAGATTACAAAGCAGGTGGCAGACTCTATGCAAATTATTCTTTAAGAGTTTTTTTTTTCTTTCAAGAAAAATAAAATTCGTTTACCTCAAGTGAAGGTCAGACATGGTGTGTATATAGGATGTAATTTTGGGCCAAGTGAGGAATCCAGAGTGAAAGAGGTTTTAATTTACTACAATAGTCATTCCAAGGATGGTACAGTAGATTAACTGTTAAGTCAGTAGCTGTTAAGAGAGAAGAGAACCTAGAAGATTGATGAACAGGAAGTAAGCTCTACCCAAACTCTTTTCCTCTCCACAACATCAACACGTTCTCCTCCATTTACACATCACAGTTTGGAGGAGAGGGGGTAAGTTAATAAGCTAGCTGCTCATCTGACAAAGGGCATCCAGGAGGGCATGATAGAAAGCTCTCTGTCACATTCACAACATGCTGTTGGAGTGCTGGGGGTGTAACAGGTTGTTGATATGGCACCCTTTGAAATAAACATGCTAACGGTAACACGTAGAACTCTGGAGGAGCCCTTGGAAAAGCCTGGAGTCTAATATAATTTATTACCTGCATACGATCCATCAGTTAAATTCTTCAGAGAGACTAAATCCCCATTTCATTAAAAGTGGCACTCTGGGAGTAGGCATGGTCAATGAGAAAATCAGGATATCTGATTTTGCTTCGCTATGCTGAACAAATAGCTGCCCTTTAATTGTTAGAACTACTTATAAGAAGTGTTTAACTTGGGGGATTTAGTTATAACATGTAGTTTTTCTAGAAAAAGAATCAGAATATCTACACCAAAAGTAATTGCCACAATCGAGATAGTGAACGTTTCTGTCACCCCCAAATTCTCCTCATGCCTCATCATCATTCCTACTTCATGTATCTTCATGTCTCCTTCAATCTTAAGCAACCACCAATCTGCTTTCTGCCACCATAGATTAGTTTGTATTTTGAAAATTTTGCATAAATGGAGTCAGAGTATGTTCTCATTGTTGCCTGGCTTTTTTTCAGTCAACATAAACATGAGAAAATTCACACATACTGCAGAGGATAATAATAGATCACTTATTCCATTCCAGTAGTATTCCATTGCATGGGTATGACACAACTTGCATTGATATTTGAATTGTCCACTTTTTGGCTATTACAAAGCAAGCTACTATGAATATTCATGCAAAAGTATTGTATTCATGCCAGTCTTTGTGTTGTTCCCTTCCCTTCTTTCAGAGATCATTGTACTTGACTTCTTGATATCTAGATCCTGAATACCATTTCTTCATGTGTGGTGTTGTTTTATCAAGTGGAAGGGTAAATATGGTCCCTTTGACTGTATTTTTCTGAAATAAAGTCCTGAAAAATTTTTGTTTTTCGACAAATTTTCTGTATTTCAAAGGATTTGAATATCAAGGATTTGAAATACAGAAAATTATATATTACATATACATATATATATATACATATAAAGGATATAGATGGCAGGATGGCAGGACCTTGTTTCAGACCACTAGTGATCTTCACTGGGAATATCTTATTGGCTTTTTTCCTGTTTTATTAATTTTATTTATTTTAATACAAATATAGTTAACATACAGTGTTATATTAGTTTCAGATGTACAATATAGGGATTCAGCAATTCTATATATTACTCAGTGCTCATCATGATAAATGTACTCTTAATCCCCATCACTATTTCACTCAACCCCCTACCCACCTCCCCTGTGGTAACCATCAGTTTGTTCTCTATACTTAAGAGTCTGTTCCTTGATTTGTCTCTTTTTATTTTTCCCCTTGCTCATTTGTCTTGTCTCTTAAATTCCATATATGAGTGAAACCATATGTATTTGTCCTTCTCTGAATGACTTATTTCACCTAGCATTATACACTCTAGCTCCATCCATGTTTTTGCAAATGGCAAAATTTCCTTCCTTTGTATGGCTGAATAATATACCAGTGTATATAGCTATAGATTATATCATCTATATCTATCTACCTATGTATCTATATATTATCTATCTATCTATCTATCTATCTATCTATCTATCTATAAACTTCCCCTTCATCCATTCATCTCTCAGTGGACACTTGGGCTGCTTCCATATCTTGGCTATTGTAAATAATGTTGCAGTAACCATAGAGGTGCATATATCCTTTTGAATTGGTGCTTTCATATTCTTTGGGTACATACCCATTACTGGATGACAGGGCAATTCTATTTTTAAATTTTTGAGGCACCTCCATATTGTTTTCCACAGTGGTTGCACCAGGTTGCATCCCCACCAACAGTACAAGAGGATTCTTTTTCTTCACATACTTGTCAACAATTGTGTTCTGTGTTTTTGATTTTAGCCATTCTGGCCAGTATGAGGTGATATCTAATTCTAGTTTTGATTGTAGTTTCCTGATGATGAGTGATGTTGAGCATTTCTTCTGGTGTCTGTTGCCATCTGTATGTCTTCTTTGGAGAAATGCCTGTTTCTGTCTTCTATTTTTTAATTATGTTATTTGTCTTTTGGGTGTTGAGTTGTGTAAGTTCTTCATGTATTTTGGATACTAACTTTTATTAGATATGTCACTGGAAAATATCTTTTCCCACTCACTACATTGCTTTTTAGTTTTGTTGCTTCTTTCTTTTGCCTTGAGAAGTTTTTATTTTGATGTATTGTCAATAATTTACTTCACTTTTATTTCCTTGCCTGAGGAGACATATTTAGAAAAATATTTCTATGACTGATGTCAGGGAATTTATTGCCTGTGCTCTCTTCTAATATTTTCATGGTTCAGATCTCATATGTAGGTTTTTTTTAATTTTTTTTTTTCAACGTTTTTTATTTATTTTTGGGACAGAGCGAGACAGAGCATGAACGGGGGAGGGGCAGAGAGAGAGGGAGACACAGAATCGGAAACAGGCTCCAGGCTGTGGGCCATCAGCCCAGAGCCCGACGCGGGGCTCGAACCCACGGACCGTGAGATCGTGACCTGGCTGAAGTCGGACGCTTAACCGACTGCGCCACCCAGGCGCCCCTCATATGTAGGTTTTTAATCCATTTTGAATTTATTTTTTGTAGAGTGTAAGAAAGCGGCCCAGTTTCTTTCTTTTGCATGTAGCTCTCCGGTTTTCCCGACATCATTTGTTGAAGAGATTTTATTTTTTTCCATTGCATATTCTCGCCTCTTCTGTCAAAGAGTAATTGACCATATAATCATGGGCTCATTTCTGGATTGTCTGTCCTCTTCTATTGCTCTACATGTCAATTTTTGTGCCAGTACCATAGTGTTTTGATTATTACAGCTTTGTAGTATAACTTTAAATCTGGAATTGTGATACTTCTAATTTTGTTTTCCTTTTTTAAGACTTTGATTTTTTTTTTGTGGTTGCATACAAATTTTAGGATTATTTGTTCTAGTTCTGTGAAGAATGCTGTTGCTATTTTGATAGATTGAATTAAATCTGTAGGTTAAGTTGAGTAATATGGCCTTTTTGCAATATTTTTGTTTGTTTGTTTTTAATCTGTGAGCATGGATATGTTTTCATATGATTTTGTCTTCTTCAGTTTCTTTCATCAGTGTTTTATAGTTTTCATAGTATAGGTATTTCACCCCCTTCATTAAATTTATTCCTAGGTATTTTATTATTTTTAATGCAATTATAAATGGGGTTGCTTTCTTAATTTCTCTTTCTGTTGCTTCACTATAGGTGTATAAAAATGAAATGGATTTCTGTACATTGACCTGCATCTTGCAACCTTACTAAATTCATTTATCAGTTCTAGTACTTTTGTGGTGAAGTCTTTTGGATTTTGTCTATATTATATTATATCATATCATCTGCAAATTGTGAAAGCTTTACTTCTTCCTTACCAATTTGGATGCATTTTATTCCTTTTTCTTGTCTGATTACTATGGCTAGAACTTCCCGTACCATCTTGAATAAAAGTGGTGAGAATGTGCATTCTTATTTTATTCCTGATCTTAGAGAAAAATCTCAAGTTTTCACCTTTGAGTATGCTGTTAACTGTGAGTTTTTCATATATGGCCTTTATTATGTGGATGCATGTTCCATCCAAATCTACTTTGCTGAGGGTTTTTATCATAAATGGATGCTGTACTTTGTCAATTATCTTTGTTTTTCTGTCTATTTTTACCATCTTTGTTTTAAAGCCTATTTGTCCAATATAAATATTGCTGCCTGGCTTTCTTTTCACATCCATTTGCATGATAAACTCTTCACCCTTTGTCTTTCAATCTGCATGCATCTTTAAGTCTGAAATGAATCACTTGTGGGCAGCATATAGATGGATCTTGTGTGTGTGTGTGTGTGTGCGCGCACACACACATTCCATCATTTTATGTCTTTGAATGGAGAATTTAGTCCATTTATATTCAAAATAATTATTGGTAAGTTTGTATTTATTGCCATTTTGTCCCTTGTTTTATGGTTGTTTTCATACTTTTTCTCTGGTCCTTTCTTCTCAAGCTCTCTTTTCTTACAATTAGTTGACTTTCTTTAATGATATATTTGAATTCCTTTCTCTGTAATTTTTCATATATTACTGGTTTTTGATTTGTTGTTAGCATTAGGTTTGTATATAGCATCTTCTGCATGTAACATTCTATACTAAGTTGATGGTAGCTAAGTTTGAACCCATTCTTCTCTACTCCCCATGTTTTCTATATTTGGTGTCATCCTTTACATCTTTTTATTTTGTGAGTCTGATTTATTTTGACTGACTTTTGCAGACATACCTATTTTTCTTTTGTTATTTCTACTTTTCTTACTCTTTCCTATGATCTTACTTATGGCCTTCCCTTTCCACGTATGATCTTTCTTTTTCTATTCTTTAGTCCCCTATAACATTTCTGGTAGGGCTAGTTTAGTGCCATGAATTGCTTTAACTTTTTGGGAAGTTAACTTTTTGGGAAGCTCTTTATCTCTTCCTCTATTCTGAACAGTAGCTTTGCTGGCTAGAGGATTTTTGGCTGCAGATTTTTTTTCCTTTCAGCACTTTGAATATATCATGCAACTTCCTTCTCACCTATAAAGTTTCTGCTGAAAAATCTGCTCATAGCCTTATAGTGTTTTCCCTTGTACATAACTGTTTTCTCTTGCTGCTTTTAAAAGTATCTCTTTATCACCACTTTTCGCCATTTTAATTACTATGTGTCTTGGTATGGACCTCCTTGGGTTGATTTTGCTGGGGAATCTATGTGCCTACTGGATCTGGATTTTGGTTTCCTTCCCCAGATTTGGAAAGTTGTCAGCGACTGTTTCCTTCCAATAAATTTTCTGCACAATTTTCTTTCTCTTCTCCTTCTGGGATCCCTATTGCAAATGTTATTATGCTTGATAGTGTCACTTAATTCCCTAAGTCCATTCTCATTTTGCATACTTTGTTTTTCTCTCACTTGCTAACCTTGCTTGATTATATCACTCTGTCCTCCAGGTCATTTATTTGTTCTTTTGTTTCCCATAGTCTATTTATTCCATCCACTGTGTTTTTAATTTCATTTATTATATTCATCATCTCTGATTGGTTGTTTATTATCTCTTTGTAAGGGTCTCACCAATGTCCTCCACTCTTTTCTCAAGTCCAGTGATCATTATTTTAAATTCTTTATCAGACAAATTACTTATCTCCATTTGCTTAGTTCTCTTGTTGTGATTTTGTCCTGTTATTTCATTTGGGATGTATTCCTCTGTCTCTTCATTTTGTCTAACTTTCTGTGTCTGCTTCTCTGCATTAAGAAAGTCAGCTATGTCTCCTATACTTGAAAGTACTAGCTTTATGAAGAAGAGATTCCGGAGTGCCCTGCAGTATAGTTTTCCCTATACTGTGTCTTTTGTAGGATGTGTGCGTCCTACTGTTGTGGCTGAGCCACTTTCTCCTTCAGTTCAGTTACCTTCAATGCCTCTCTTTCCCTGTTATTAGCAGTGTTTTTTTTTTTCCCTTTGGTGTCAGTGGGCCAATGTGGGGATGCCTTGGGCTTGGGTTGAGTCAGACTAGGTGTTTGCTAGAGATGCAGTCACATCAAACTGCAGGCAAATTTTCCTGTGTTGTCTGCTGAAGCTTTCATTGGTGGACATGGGCAGCAGTCAGACCAGTAGACTGCCTCCAGCCCACTGGTCAGGCTGCAGTCTGTGTGTGGTTGTCTGGTTATCTTTCCCTCTCTCTGGGACAGGAGTCCCTTTAGAATGGTGCTGGCCCCTGTCAGTGCTGCTTGTACATTGCAGGCCTGTGGCACCACCCTGAATGGGCTCCATTCAAAAGGGGCCCTGCAGCACCAGGACTGAGGTTGGCCTGTCTGGAGAGAGGGATCCCCCTCTGCCACTGCCAGAGAGGCAGACTGGGGGGATGTATGTTAGCAAATTAGGTAGCAAGAGTTAGCATAGTGCTGGTTCCCACAAGTGGGCATGTGTTCAGGCAGGAGGGCAGGGGAGAGAAATGGTGCTAGGGAACTTCTTTGTTCCTTCAGAGGACCCCAGCAATCTCTGTCCCTCCAGGACACCCAATGAGATTAGTAACTTTGTTCCTAGAGAAGTCCTCCAGTGATTTTTATCCCTCTAGGACACACTTTGAAATTAATAAATAACTCTGCCTCCAATATTCATCAGTCATTATTCAAACTGCTGCTTCTATATTATATCTCCACAAT
This sequence comes from Lynx canadensis, assembly GCF_007474595.2. NCBI lineage: Eukaryota > Metazoa > Chordata > Mammalia > Carnivora > Felidae > Lynx > Lynx canadensis. The sequence goes on along the minus strand of NC_044303.2, from coordinate 225,360,432 downwards.
CTTTTTGTTTTGCTGTCTCTTTAAGGGCACGGGCTCCCAGCTCTCCCAGAGCTGAGTCAACTGATTTTTAAAATTCAATGTTTCAAGTCTCGCTGGTCATTAAAAGTAACAAGCTTTGGCCCCTTTATTTTTTTATTATTTTTTAAATGCTTATTTATTTTTGAGAGAAAGACAGATCATGAGTGGGGGAAGAGAAGAGAGAGAGGGAGACACAGATTCCTAAGCAGGCTCCAAGCTGTCAGCTGAGAGCCCAATGCAGGCTCAAACTGATGTACCATGAAATCATGGCCTGAGGCAAAGCCAGATGCTTCACTGACTGAGCCATCCAGGTGCCCCTGGTCCCTTTGGTTTTTAAAGCCAAGTGTTCTGAGGGTGCCTAGGTGACTCAGCCGGTTAGGTGTTCAGGTCATGATCTCACAACTTGTGAGTTTGAGCCTGGCATTGGGCTCTTGGCTGACAGCTCAGAGTCTGGAGCATGCTTCAGATTCTGTGTCTCCTCTCTGCCCCTCCCCCTCTTGTTGTCTCTCTCTGTCTCTGTCTCTCTCTGTCTCTGTCTTTCTCTCAAAAATAAAGAAACATCTTAAAAATTAAAATAAATTAAAAAAAATAAGGCCAAGTGTTCTAGGGATGCATCTTCTCTATGTGGGATTCCTGTTGTGAGAGTCTGTTTTTCTCCCTTCTCTGACTCCTTCCCTCCTGTGGACTGATCTGTGGGTCCATCTAGCTCCCAACCACATCTCCACCCTTCCGACCCTCTTCAGTGTGGCTTTTTGTCTGCAGTTGGTTGTGAAGTTTGTTCTGCCAGTCTTTGGGTGATTTACACTGATTGTCATGTAGTTGTATCTGTGGGTCCAGGTGAGTTTAGGGTCTTCCTTTTCCGCCATCTTCCCCAGAAGCCTCTCCTGTTGGCTTTTGACATACATTCTAGGGCACAGATACCACAGTTCCAATAGAATCTTCCAGGTTTCCTGCTTGTGTGGCTCAGAAGCACTTTGCTTGCATTTCAGCCTGAACCTGCTGCAGCGTGTTTTCCTTGTGTCTCACTCAAAAGGTCTTCTTGCCTCTCTGTGTCATTGACCTATTGGACTTGCCATAAGCCAGACCAGATATGATTCTTGAGTGTTTACTAGATCAGTGCGTTACCGATGTGGCATACAGAATGCTGTCCTAAAGATATCCATGCACTAATCACTCTAACCTTTAAATATCTTATATGGTAACAGGGAATTAAGGAGAGAGATGAAATGAAAGTTGTAAATCAGCCGACCTGGAGATGGAGAAATTATCCTGGATTATTTGGGTAGGTCCAATGTAATTATAAGGATCCATAAAGTGGAAGAGAAGGTCAGAGAATCAGAGTCATATAAGGGGATGTGATAACACTGTGGAAGAAAATCAGAGAAATATGATGTGTGAATTCAACTATGTGTTGCTTTGAAGCTAGAAGAAGAGGGACATAAGCCAAGGAATGTGGTGTCTTCTAGAAGACAGAAGAGACAAAGAAATAGATTCTCCTTTAGAGCTTTTAGAAAGGAAAACAGCTGTGGTAATAATCTTGAATTTAGTCCAGTGAGATTCATTTCAGACTTCTGATGTCTAGAACTATAATACACTTGTTTGGCTCTAAGCCTCCAGAATTGTAATAATTTGTTATAGTAACCATAGGAAATTAGTATATCCTTCTATTGGGAGACCATGATGATACATCATTTCCTGTATAATAATATCAGATTTAGCCCTCTACCAACAGTCCTCAAAATCTCTGAATATTTACCTTTCCCTAGTTTACAGATATCTTTGTAAAGGCTGTATTTCCCTTTGAGAAAGAATCAGCTAGAACATTGCTATATCACTCGCTATGGCATTGTAGGAACCTTCCTCTTGGGGAGTTGGACACTCCTGTAATCCTTGGGTTTTGATTCCAAAAACTGCCCCCAAAACCAAGCAAACAAACAAACAAAATGGGACAAGTTATTGTGATTGTTTTTAACTGACTCAGCTGCATTCAACTTGTGACCATCCATGTAATTTTTTTCCCATAGATGGAGCATTACCTTTGTTGAATGCACATCATTCTTAACCTAGGACTACTATCTTTTTTTAACCTTCCTGAAAGCTCTTTGCGGGTCAGGCACCCTTTGATGCCAATTAGATTCTGCTATTAATTAAAATAATTGGTTTATCTTACTGCTGATGAAGAATCACCGCCTCCTGACCTTTGTGATTTCGGAGATCTGTTTTCTCACTGCTATCAGGGAATCCAAGTCTTCAGCGACATCTCATTGTTTCCGCCCTCACTTACAGAGGAGAGCCACTAATGAGACTTCCAGCAATGCTGGTGTCGCTCTCAGCTGTGATTTATAATCATCATGGTACATGTGCTGTCCTGCAGGCCCTACCAAGGAACATACTCGCATGATCTCATATAGCATTCTGGTTTCTTTTGAACACTTTTTCCACTCTCTCCCTTGGTAGTTTTGACATTAAAAAAAGTCTTTAATGTTTATTAATGTGTGTGTGTGTGTGTGTGAGAGAGAGAGAGAGAGAGAGAGAACGTGAGCATGAGTGGAGGAAGGGCAAAGAGAGAGGGAGACATATAATCCGAAGCAGGCTCCAGGCTCCGAGCTGTCAGCACAGAGCCCGATGCAGGACTCGAACCCATGAACTGTGAGATCATGACCTGAGCCGAAGTCAGACACTTACCTGACGGAGCCACCCAGGTGCCCCCAGTTTCGACATTTCAGACTCAGTGTGGATCATCCCTTCTAAGCTTTCGAAGTAATCGTGTACCATTTTTGCACTGACTTCTGAGATTTTGGCATAATCTTCAGTTCTGCACCATGAGGGAATGTTTTCACACTGTTAAACTGTTTTTTTTTTTTTTTAATCCAGCTTTATATTCTGCCCTCTGCCTTTGTTTTGGCCAACTCAGAATCCAGTTCCATATATGTTCTCTGAGATATTGCTGGCCAGTGTTGACTAGGTCCTGAGACCCCTTCATGGGGTATTTACCTTTCTGCTTAGTTTATCCAACATTTCCATGACAGGTTTATGATTCCATTTCACATCAGTTAATGTCCTGGTGGCAGGGAGGAGAGCTGAGGGCAAGGGGGATGCATATTGTCTTGTAACACCAAGTTTCTGCATTATCTCCCAGCAAGAGGAGAACCCTTCACTTTTAAAAGAAAGAGTGGACCCCATTTTCAAGCCCCAAAGGTACAGAAAATTCAGGGTTCAATAATTTCAAGTGCACAAACTAGTTGCTCCCAACCCACATTTCAGAATCACATGTAACATTAGAACCTTGACATTTTCATAACCGGCCTGCTTGTTTTGATAATTCAACCGTCTCAGCTCTCTTAACCCTGTATTTTGCCCTCGACCTGAATTCTCATTTTTTTCTTGCCCTCCTAGTACTGGGGATGAGAGTTTCTTTATAAGCTGCCAAGGAAGTTTTCTGGCTTCCACGTTTTGACTTCAGATTTTGATTAATCACCCTGAGCCTTCCATTGTTTTTCTTCAATGCTTTGACAGCTCCCGGCTAGAGCTCTCTGTTTCTTTAGTCCTTGCAATTACCACTGCTCACAATTGCTTAAACACCTGAAATATCACATCCATTAGGTACTCTTTGCAATTTAGCAATGGCGAGAATGTTGGCAGTTTCCCCTGGACAGCATGACTTGTGTCCAACCCTCAACTGATACTGAGATCTTCCCTGCCAGTCTGCTTTGCACATATTGTAGTTCCTAAGTCACCTTTTTAGAGCCTTCTTCCTAGGACCATACCTGACTCAAAATCTCTTCGGCATGATTCTCTGGGAAAAAGATTCTCTGAGGTAGAGAGTTGTGGTTCAGATCCAGTCAGCCTGATATTACCTGAACTAACCCCTCTGAGTACTGGGACACCAGATGGAGCACAGGTTTGCATGTGATGCTGCAAAACAGGGTCTTTAGTTGATAACACACGGCCCTCTGCGCTGTTCATTAGAGACCTCCATATTGAGCCACTATGGCTGGACCACCTTATCCTCTATCAATCAGCCATTGATGTGGGCGGACCTGGGAAGGTTTTTGTAATCTTGGTTGAGGGAGCTTCCTTGGATGAGGGAACAGAAGCACTCATCAGGTCTAGGGTATGAGCAGCCAACAACCCTGCCAGCCAGACAGAAATGTCTCCATTTTGAAAGGAGAGACGTGGAACGTGCCCACGATGCTCTCCATAGGTAGAAATGGTGCTATTCCCCTAGCCCCAAACAGAAACAAACCTTATTTCTATTATCAATCTTCTATATTATTCAGTTTCTAAGCGTAATGACTGATAAGCCTGTACTAGTCAACACTATTTTTTTATGTTTGATAAATTGGTTTGCGATCCATTAACGATCCTTTGCGGTCTGATCCCATTGTGCATTCTAAGCTCTATCACTCAATGAATCCCTTACAATAAACGTTGTTCTCCAAACTGGGCTACATCCAATTTTACCATCATTGTCCCCACACTTTTATTACTACCGCAGTAATTTCTCTGGAGTAATCTTCTCTCTTGTATTTATATGTATTTAAGACACCTAACTGTAGTTTATAGGTGAGGCACTGACAATGTTCTAAACAATAAAAACTTGAATGATTAAGTCACTGGGGAGAACACTTATAAAGAATGAAATAAACCAAAACAAACACAGTATGTTTGAAATGAAAATAATTGATCTTAATTCATTGGGAGATGCAGAGTATTTCAGTGACTAATTCTGATAGGAAGAAGACAACAGATTGAATCATGCGGAATACATCTGGATGGTCAGTTTGCTTTCCAAGCTATATAAATGATAGCAGTTGCATGGGTTGGACGTTGGGATACTTAATTAACTTTGTAAGAGATCATTAGGCACTATATATAGTGTGGTTAGGATAATAGAAACCCTACTAGGTGTCCAGAGCAAATTTTATGTAAAGATTTGTATCATTAGAACTAAAGAGATGGTGGGGTGCCTGGGTGGGTCAGTCAGTTAAACGGCCGACTTCAGCTCAGGTCACGATCTCATACTCTGTGAGTTCGAGCCCCACATTGGGCTCTGTGTTGACAGCTCAGAGCCTGGAGCCTGCTTTGGATTCTGTGTCTCCCTCTCTCTCTCTCTGCCTCTCCCCTGCTTACCTTTGTCTCTCAAAAATGAATAAATATTCAAAAAGAACTAGAACTCAAGAGATGGACACACACACAAAAGACACTGAGGTAAGCCAAAAATAATAGCTATACAGAGCAGCCTCTATTTCTAGGACTGAGGAAACAAAGGGAAGTTTTTGATATTATCATCATCTGGAAGGTCAGCAGAGGTTCCAAATGGAACTTGGATTCAGAGGTCTCAGAAAGCAGAAAAATTCAATTGCTGCTGGTACCTCTCATCGAACACAATGAGGCTAGTCTGGCAAGTGCTATTGTCGTGAAGTGCCATTACTGAGGAGAATCTGACAGGACATCTGTGATACAGCAGTCCTCTCTCATCCGTGGTTTTGCCTTTCTGTGGTTTCAGTTACCCACAGTCAGGTGGGGTCTAATGTGTCGATGTGTCGCGTTGTCAGAAGGTTGGTAGTAGCTTAGCACTATGTCACGATACTACGCCCCTGACTGAATCTCATCCAGGAGGCATTTTATCAACTCACATCATCACAAGAAAAGGGTGAATAAAGGACAGGATCATATTCTGAGAGAGAGAGAGAAAGAGAGAGAGAGAGAGACTACATTCACAGAACCTTTCTTACAGTATACTGTTAAAATTGTTCTATTTATTCTCAGTTATTGTTAATCTCTTCCAGTGCCTGATTTAAAAAAATTAAACTTTATCATACGCATGTATGTGGAAAAACGTAATCTATTTGGAGTTTGGAACTCTCTGTGGTTTGAGGCTTCTGCTGGGGGGGTTGGGATGCCTCTCTGTGTCAGAAAGCATTCCCTCTCACCCTCCCTTCCGGGATTCCCCTAGGCCTTCGCTTCGCAAGGACTGGTTGGAAGTCAGCTGGTAAAGAGAGTTGTGATTTGTAGAGCCGCAGCCCCAGCGTCTCAAAGCAGGGTACCTGGGGATACATTTGGAGCGGGGAGAAACTAGTTTGTAATCAGAGCACAACTGCATGAAGTAATATCCGGTAAAGTGCACACATGCTCTGTGATATCCAGGGAATAATTCAAAAAACCATCATGTGAGTTTTGGCACGCTACTGGACTGTGAACCTCATGGAGAAACAGAACTTAGGTTCTCCTGTGAGAGTTACCCTCTTACGTCAATTCCACTTCATGTTGGGCTTCTCTAATAACTTGCAGGATAACTCACATTATTAATACTTTTACTATAAAATAAAGTATGGCTTCTGATTCCCCAAAGGTGAATTTATTCTAATGTCTTTACTCCCTTTCCAATGTTTAGAAGCCTACCATGAGTGCGTTGTACTCCTGACAACAGTTCTACTCTTGACTTTGACCGACTACTAATTTATAAAACACATTTTTGACAATTGGAGCACATATTAACAACTACACAGATTAATGACTATTATATATCATGCTTCAAACTACACGAAATATAAGATTTGTATGAATACACATAACACTTATTTAAAAAACTTATTTGTTGGGGCGCCTGGGTGGCGCAGTCGGTTAAGCGTCCGACTTCAGCCAGGTCACGATCTCGCGGTCCGGGAGTTCGAGCCCCGCGTCGGGCTCTGGGCTGATGGCTCAGAGCCTGGAGCCTGTTTCCGATTCTGTGTCTCCCTCTCTCTCTGCCCCTCCCCCGTTCATGCTCTGTCTCTCTCTGTCCCAAAAATAAATAAACGTTGAAAAAAAAAAATTAAAAAACTTATTTGTCACAGACAAACATTTTAAAGAGCACATGTTTATGGAGAAAATAATTCCACCTACACATATTTAAACCTTTCATTATGAAACACAGGAAACCTTTAAAACTGCATGTTCTGCAGAAGTGGTGTTTTATTAATAAAAAGTTCACAAACATGTATAATGATCAAACACAATTCAAAAAATATACCATATATTGCCACAGATTATGATGTTTGCAAAGGAGAAATCTCATTTAGAAAATTTCTGAAGTTAAACAATGTAAAGAATTGTTCTTATTAAGATCATCAGAATTTTGTCTTCTGATTTACTAGCCTTATTTTTCCTGTTTAGTACAAGTTCTGATGGTCTCCTGGATCTGTAGAATATTAATTGCATATGCATGAAATTATAGCGAATACAAATTGCCTTTAAAATATAGATGCATTTAGGGGCACCTGCGTGACTCATTGGTTAAACATCTGACTCCTGATGTCAGATCAGGTCATGATCTCATGGTTTGTGAGCTTGAGCCCTGCGTTGGGCTCTGTATTGACAGCACGGAGCCTGCTTGGGATTCTATCTCTCTCTCTGTTTCCGCCCCTCACCCCCTCAGGATAAATAACTAAACTTAAAAAAATAATATAAAACATAGATGCATTTTGACTTGGAAATAGTCTTTCAGGATTAGCAAAACAAAAAAGAAGCTTTGGAACACACATGGACGTTGACATTTTTCTTATAGAGTTTTGATTTATATAGAAAAGTATCTGAATTTTTTGGTAAGCCATGGTCAATACTCCACAATCACTGCTCAATTCTAGGAGTTGGTTTCATTTAGGGGCTTGTTCCTTAATCATAACTATTTCCTGGGAAATCATCAATTGTATAATATTGTTAATATTTACAAAGACAGTCTTTATTTTTTTATCAGCTTGTATCCTTGTACAACTATACCAAACCTCTCTCTCTCTTTTTCTCTATCTCTCAGATCATGAAATGTAAGATCATAAACTGTTAATTGGATATTAGCTAATGTAAAACAAAGGTAAGATAAAATGCAGAAATAAATGCAATAAAAAGTAGATACACAAAATATTTGAATTTAGCAACTCATTTTTAAATAGAAATATTTATTTTCTTTTTGAAAAAAATTTTAATGTTTATTTATTTTTAAGAGAGTTAGGGAGACACAGTGCAAGCAAGGGAGGGGTAGAAAGAGAGGGAGACACCTGAATCTGAAGCAGGTTCCAGGGTCCGAGCTGTCAACACAGAGCCCAACGTGGGGCTCCAACTCACAAACCATGAGATCATGACCTGAGCCAAAGTTGGATGCCCAACTGACTGAGCCACCCAGAAACCCCAAGAAATATTTATTTTCTAAATGTAGCTTACATATTATTCATTTTAAGTAAACCATATGATTTCTTTATGTTTGTTTATTAGCAGGAGATTCTAAACTGTGCCAAGTGACAATATGGCCCTGGTACTCACACACAATAACTTTCTGAGATTATGCAAAACAAGTACTATCATTTATATTTTCAGACGTGAAGTTTCAGCCATCTAAGAGCAAACAGTAGCTTGGAGATTGGGGTCAGGCAAAGGCAGCATTTTTGGAACACCTGCACCCATCCCATTAATACAGTCAATCGAGGAGGCAAATGTCTAAGAGAACAAATTTGTCCAATTTTACATGAATATCTATCAGCCCATTTTTAGAACTGCGTACAGATTGTTGTTTTAAGAGAAGTTAGATGAGATAGAACATAGAAGTGCATAAATAAGCCCATAACTATGAATGTAACAGAGAGACATTGCCATCTAGATTGTCTCTGAAAGAAAGGAACAGAGTGAAATGAAAGGAAAAGAATGAGAAACAGGGGTCACAGAGTGGAATATGCTTCCGGAACATGAAGAAAGACCGCTTGTCAAGAACCCTAGAGAAGCAACCTGTCCCACAATGCAAAGGACGTACAGAAGGTGAGATGTGGCTTCTTAGGAGGATGCATTGAAAATCTTTATTCCAAACGGTATATTATTTGCCTCCAAAGCCACACTTGCCTACATTCCGTATTCTTACTTGAATATGTCTGTTAGCTAAGAAAATGAATGAAGACCTCCTAAGAGAGAATAACAAAGGCTATTTACTCAGAACTTACTACCACAGGGAGTCAGCCATCATCCCTTATCTTGGCAGTGGATCAAAGGCAGGCAGAGAATTCGGAAAGTTTTATTATGGGCGGGGGGAGGGAAGAACTGTCAGGCATGTCACATCAGGTACATCATAATTGGAAGCTGCTGACATGGGGACGTGGAAGGTGGGCTAACAAGAAGAGAGGCATCCCATGTGATCGGTTGGGGGAACATATCTGGCTTTCTCTGGTTAGGTCCTAAATTGAAATCAGGGACAAAAATTAAGGAAGCCGGCCTTTGCTGACCAAGTCCTGGCTGTTTGGGGCCAATTATTGCAAAACTAGTGGTTTGACTTCCCAAGCTGGTTGCTGTAGAAGTTGTGAGTCAGGGTTTTATTTTTATATTTGATCCAGTCATTGGCCATGTGATTCCTCAGGCTCTCAGTCAGCACTTAACTCTAGGAAAAACAAAGAGCTAGCTCATCTCTGAATAAACTGAAACGATCTCCTGGAATATTGGTTAACAAGAATAAATGTCATGTGTTGGAATTGGGGAAACTGGCTCCCCAACAATTTATTCTAAAGAAAGGTCTATTAGACTTCCTGATCTGAGGTTTGAAGGGAAATTTTCTTATAATGACCTTAGGAAAGCAGCCTGAATACCTAGTCTTTTGTTTCCAAACAAGAACGGGAAAGAAGATTGTCAGGCATAATAGGAGAACTGACAGCAAAACATAGAAAGATCAATATGAAGGGACGGAAAAAAAAGAGACCCCGTGTTTTTGTTTTTATTTTTTTCTAAAATGTCTAATATTAGAGAAAATATAAGAAACAGACACAGCAAAAGCAATGACAATAAAATATTCAAAAGATTCTAATTATTATACTCAGAGGGATTACAACTTTGCCCTTCCCTTAAGGGTGAAGTAAGAAATTGTGAAAGACTCAGAGTGATTAAAATACAATTGCTGAAATCCAACAGAACAGAAAAATAAAATTAAAGAAATCAGCCAGATCCTCAAACCAAAACAAGAGAATGAAATAGAAGAGAACAATTAGAAAAAAGAGGCTTAATATATGACAATTGACTAATTTGCTTGTACCACCCACCAAGATATGTAATATTTTATATACATAGATGATAGAGCAAGAGAGAGATGAGAGCGACAGAGACAGAGACACAGAGAAAGAACAGAGGTGAAGCAAAAAGACATTCTCCATCCCGGCACACGTAGGAAAATTTCCCTGCAAACAATTCTCGCTGTGAAATGTGAAAGATGCATAGGAGCTCCACTAGCTCAGAGAAGGGGAGACCTAGAGGTTTTAGGGAAGACTAAAATCGAAGTCTCCAGACAGCAAGAGGTGGGAATCAACCTGGCATGTTTAAGTCACTGAAAGTCAGTATCTGGGTCACAGGTAGCGGTGACATAGGTGATGAATACATAGAAGAAGACAGGGCTTAAATAATACTTTCTTGGTTAAGGCTTCATCACTTCTAAAAATAATGGAAAATGATGTAATCGAATAAGAGAGTAGTGAGGTTAGCAATATATTACAAAGAAATAGCTTTGCTGTTTTGGGAGAAATGATGAGGAAGAATCTCATGAAGAGGAGACATAATCCAAAGCAGAAGAAATGTCACTTGGGGAAGATGTAGCTTAGTGGCTCTGCCAAAATATTTTGAGGGCAAAACTAATAGAACTTTGAGAATGAATTGATAATTGGGGAGAATTTAGGGGACTAGGTAAAGCATGATTTTCTACTCTGGAGGCACTAGAGGAGAGAAAATGATAGGAAGCTGATCTTGAAAATTTAAGTGTCCTGGATATGTACTCAGATTAGTCAGAAAAAGAGGTAGGGTGATATAGAAATGATGATGAGTAAAAATTAAATACTAAAAATCTTAACTTTTATTCAGTATTACGATAATGGGTAGGATGTTATTTTTCTTTTCATTGAGTTTAGGTATTTTTTGTTGGTTTGTTTTTTTGTTTTCGTTTTTATTGTGAATACCCTCAAGAAGCAGGTAATGAACTTAATTGGAGAAATAAAACACTGAAGGGTCTATTCAAAATGTTTTAAACTCAAAGAAGCTGTTCGGTAAATAATGTTGAAGAAGAGCATTGATGGGAAAAGTTGTGGAAACTTTGAAATAGACCAAAAGAGTACTGAATTTCTCCAGTGGAAATCAAAGCATTGTGGAGCATGTCTTTTTGGGTTATTTGATTCTGTGAGAACTCTGAGCCTTTCCTTGCCTTTGAGATATTTTTCAATTTCTAAAACTGATAGGAACCAAATCAGTGTTGATAGAATGCAAATTGTTTCCAATGAAACTCAATCAATTAGCTATTGACAATTTTTCTTTAAAATTTTTTAATGTGTATTTATTTTTGAGAGAGAGAGAGTGAGAGAGAGAGAGGTGTGTGCAGAGAGAGAGGGAGACACAGAATCAGAAGTAGGTTCCAGGTTCAGAGCTGTTAGCACAGAGTCCGATGTGGGGCTCAAACTCATGAACCATGAGATCATGACCTGAGCCAAAGTCAGACGCTTAACCCACTGAGCCACCCAGGTGCTCCACTTTTGACATGTTTTGTACCTTTACTGGTTTCCCACTTTGGCATCATTTGTACCTTCATTCCAGAATTCCCAATGCTTATATATGTGTCTGTCTGTAAATTCTCTGAAATTGTGATGGCAAGAGATGTATATGTTTTATATTTTTTGCAAAAATAATGATTTTTAGAATAACAGCTTGACTTTAAAAATATATTTCTGTTTGAAAACTTCATTTCATTTTACTTTAGAAATAAATGACTCTTTTATGTAAAAGTGTGCACACGCACATAAATACTTGACAAATCTTCTTCTGAAGATTTTAAAGGTATAGAATTAAATTCCAAATAGCATAGGGACAACACATCACTTCTTTAAAACAGAGTCCAATATTGTTGCATTTCGATGTTTATGAAACACACAAAACTTGTTCAATTTAATTTTTAATGGAGGATCATGATGTTTCTGTGCTGTGGTTTTCGGCTGTGGGTGCGTGGGTGGGGTTTTAAATCTAATACTCATTGTTCTGAGGAAGGAAAAGACCAAGGGTCTACTTCAAGCTTCCTGCTTGGTGTATCTGTCATAGGAAACTAAGCATAAACCAAATCCAATTTGTTCTTCAAGTGCTGACTTTGCCTGGGGTAAACCGATTCTCGTTCTTTTGTGATAGAAATTGTTTTCCAAAAATAGTGGGGGGGGGGAACCTTTAAGTCAGTCTAAGCTTAGCTAAGGAGAGAGATTTATACACTGATTGGATTGCAATGCCTCTTTCAAGTTATTAGACGAATCATGACATCTAATTATAACTGTCTTTCTAAGCAACACAAAATCATTAAGGTTAATATAGGTGACGATATTCTGAGATTATACTTTTGACACATCAAGTCAAAAGTTAAATGACTTGCAAATGACATTAAAATAAATATGAATGTTTTATAAGGTAATATTTGAAAAATAAGTATATTTAGAAACAAAAAAAAAAATACTAGTTACATCACCGTTTTCTCGGCAGATGTCTTAATTGTCCCAAACTTACTAGTCGGGAATTCATATTCGAGGAAAAAAAAAATCTCGTAGAGCTAAGGTACTCTATCTAAGACAAGGTACCTCTGTGGATAATATCTATTGTATTGAAACAATCTCTCAATGATAGCATGTGATATTAATTTGCACACAGACATTGAAAACAACACACTAATCACGTTTAGGAATATACTGATTTTATGATCCTGTAACAGATTTTCCTATCAGTAATTTTATGATGATTTGCTTTTATTAAAAATGTAAAATAGTTGAGTGAAAATCTATAACAGCATCTTCGATTTTTTTTTTTCATGTAAATTTAATTTAATTTTATTTTTTTTTTATTTTTTTTTTATGAAATTTATTGACAAATTGGTTTCCATACAACACCCAGTGCTCATCCCAAAAGGTGCCCTCCTCAATACACATCACCCACCCTCCCCTCCCTCCCACCCCCCATCAACCCTCAGTTTGTTCTCAGTTTTTAACAGTCTCTTATGCTTTGGCTCTCTCCCACTCTAACCTCTTTTTTTTTTTTTCCTTCCCCTCCCCCATGGGTTCCTGTTAAGTTTCTCAGGATCCACATAAGAGTGAAACCATATGGTATCTGTCTTTCTCTGTATGGCTTATTTCACTTAGCATCACACTCTCCAGTTCCATCCACGTTGCTACAAAGGGCCATATTTCATTTTTTCTCATTGCCACATAGTACTCCATTGTGTATATATACCACAATTTCTTTATCCATTCATCAGTTGATGGACATTTAGGCTCTTTCCATAATTTGGCTATTGTTGAGAGTGCTGCTATGAACATTGGGGTACAAGTGCCCCTATGCATCAGTACTCCTGTATTCCTTGGATAAATTCCTAGCAGTGCTATTGCTGGGTCATAGGGTAGGTCTATTTTTAATTTTCTGAGGAACCTCCACACTGCTTTCCAGAGCGGCTGCACCAATTTGCATTCCCACCAACAGTGCAAGAGGGTTCCCGTTTCTCCACATCCTCTCCAGCATCTATAGTCTCCTGATTTGTTCATTTTGGCCACTCTGACTGGCGTGAGGTGATACCTGAGTGTGGTTTTGATTTGTATTTCCCTGATAAGGAGCGACGCTGAACATCTTTTCATGTGCCTGTTGGCCATCTGGATGTCTTCTTTAGAGAAGTGTCTATTCATGTTTTCTGCCCATTTCTTCACTGGGTTGTTTTTCGGGTGTGGAGTTTGGTGAGCTCTTTATAGATTTTAGATACTAGCCCTTTGTCCGATATGTCATTTGCAAATATCTTTTCCCATTCCGTTGGTTGCCTTTTAGTTTTGTTGGTTGTTTCCTTTGCTGTGCAGAAGCTTTTGATCTTCATAAGGTCCCAGTAATTCACTTTTGCTTTTAATTCCCTTGCCTTTGGGGATGTGTCGAGTAAGAGATTGCTACGGCTGAGGTCAGAGAGGTCTTTTCCTGGTTTCTCCTCTAAGGTTCTGATGGTTTCCTGTCTCACATTTAGGTCCTTTATCCATTTTGAGTTTATTTTTGTAAATGGTGTGAGAAAGTGGTCTAGTTTCAACCTTCTGCATGTTGCTGTCCAGTTCTCCCAGCACCATTTGTTAAAGAGGCTGTCTTTTTTCCATTGGATGTTCTTTCCTGCTTTGTCAAAGATGAGTTGGCCACACGTTTGTGGGTCTAGTTCTGGGGTTTCTATTCTATTCCATTGGTCTGTGTGTCTGTTTTTGTGCCAATACCATGCTGTCTTGATGATGACAGCTTTGTAGTAGAGACTAAAGTCTGGGATTGTGATGCCTCCTGCTTTGGTCTTCTTCTTCAAAATTCCTTTGGCTATTCGGGGCCTTTTGTGGTTCCATATGAATTTTAGGATTGCTTGTTCTAATTTCGAGAAGAATGCTGGTGCAATTTTGATTGGGATTGCATTGAATGTGTAGATAGCTTTGGGTAGTATTGACATTTTGACAATATTTATTTTTCCAATCCATGAGCAGGGAATGTCTTTCCATTTCTTTAAGTCTTCTTCAATTACCTTCATAAGCTTTCTATAGTTTTCAGCATACAGATCCTTTACATCTTTGGTTAGATTTATTCCTAGGTATTTTATGCTTCTTGGTGCAATTGTGAATGGGATCAGTTTCTTTATTTGTCTTTCTGTTGCTTCATTGTTAGTGTATAAGAATGCAACTGATTTCTGTACATTGATTTTGTATCCTGCAACTTTGCTGAATTCATGTATCAGTTCTAGCAGACTTTTGGTGGAGTCTATCGGATTTTCCATGTATAATATCATGTCATCTGCAAAAAGCGAAAGCTTGACTTCATCTTTGCCAATTTTGATGCCTTTGATTTCCTTTTGTTGTCTGATTGCTGATGCTAGAACTTCCAGCACTATGTTAAACAACAGCAGTGAGAGTGGGCATCCCTGTCGTGTTCCTGATCTCAGGGAAAAAGCTCTCAGTTTTTCCCCGTTGAGGATGATGTTAGCTGTGGGCTTTTCATAAATGGCTTTTATGATCTTTAAGTATGTTCCTTCTATCCCGACTTTCTCAAGAGTTTTTATTAAGAAAGGGTGCTGGATTTTGTCAAAGGCCTTTTCTGCATCGATTGACAGGATCATATGGTTCTTCTCTTTTTTTTTGTTAATGTGATGTATCACGTTGATTGATTTGCGAATGTTGAACCAGCCCTGCATCCCAGGAATGAATCCCACTTGATCATGGTGAATAATTCTTTTTATATGCTGTTGAATTCGATTTGCTAGTATCTTATTGAGAATTTTTGCATCCATATTCATCAGGGATATTGGCCTGTAGTTCTCTTTTTTTACTGGGTCTCTGTCTGGTTTAGGAATCAAAGTAATACTGGCTTCATAGAATGAGTCTGGAAGTTTTCCTTCCCTTTCTATTTCTTGGAATAGCTTGAGAAGGATAGGTATTATCTCTGCTTTAAACGTCTGGTAGAACTCCCCTGGGAAGCCATCTGGTCCTGGACTCTTATTTGTTGGGAGATTTTTGATAACTGATTCAATTTCTTCGCTGGTTATGGGTCTGTTCAAGCTTTCTATTTCCTTCTGATTGAGTTTTGGAAGAGTGTGGGTGTTCAGGAATGTGTCCATTTCTTCCAGGTTGTCCAATTTGTTGGCATATAATTTTTCATAGTATTCCCTGATAATAGTTTGTATCTCTGAGGGATTGGTTGTAATCATTCCATTTTCATTCATGATTTTATCTATTTGGGTCATCTCCCTTTTCTTTTTGAGAAGCCTGGCTAGAGGTTTGTCAATTTTGTTTATTTTTTCAAAAAACCAACTCTTGGTTTCGTTGATCTGCTCTACAGTTTTTTTAGATTCTATATTGTTTATTTCTGCTCTGATCTTTATTATTTCTCTTCTTCTGCTGGGTTTAGGCTGCCTTTGCTGTTCTGCTTCTATTTCCTTTAGGTGTGCTGTTAGATTTTGTATTTGGGATTTTTCTTGTTTCTTGAGATAGGCCTGGATTGCAATGTATTTTCCTCTCAGGACTGCCTTCGCTGCGTCCCAAAGCGTTTGGATTGTTGTATTTTCATTTTCGTTTGTTTCCATATATTTTTTGATTTCTTCTCTAATTGCCTGGTTGACCCACTCATTCGTTAGTAGGGTGTTCTTTAACCTCCACGCTTTTGGAGGTTTTCCAGACTTTTTCCTGTGGTTGATTTCAAGCTTCATAGCATTGTGGTCTGAAAGTATGCATGGTATAATTTCAATTCTTGTAAACTTATGAAGGGCTGTTTTGTGACCCAGTATATGATCTATCTTGGAGAATGTTCCATGTGCACTCGAGAAGAAAGTATATTCTGTTGCTTTGGGATGCAGAGTTCTAAATATATCTGTCAAGTCCATCTGATGCAATGTCTCATTCAGGGCCCTTGTTTCTTTATTGACTGTGTGTCTAGATGATCTATCCATTTCTGTAAGTGGGGTATTAAAGTCCCCTGCAATGACCACATTCTTATCAATAAGGTTGCTTCTGTTTATGAGTAATTGTTTTATATACTTGGGGGCTCCGGTATTCGGCGCATAGACATTTATAATTGTTAGCTCTTCCTGATGGATAGACCCTGTAACTATTATATAATGTCCTTCTTCATCTCTTGTTACCGCCTTTAATTTAAAGTCTAGTTTGTCTGATATAAGTATGGCTACTCCAGCTTTCTTTTGGCTTCCAGTAGCATGATAAATAGTTCTCCATCCCCTCACTCTGAATCTAAAGGTGTCCTCAGGTCTAAAATGAGTCTCTTGTAGACAGCAAATAGATGGGTCTTGTTTTTTTATCCATTCTGATACCCTATGTGTTTTGGTTGGCGCATTTAATCCGTTTACATTCAGTGTTATTATAGAAAGATACGGGTTTAGAGTCATTGTGATGTCTGTATGTTTTATGCTTGTAGTGATGTCTCTGGTACTTTGTCTCACAGGGTCCCCCTTAGGATCTCTTGTAGGGCTGGTTTAGTGGTGACAAATTCCTTCAGTTTTTGTTTGTTTGGGAAGACCTTTATCTCTCCTTCTATTCTAAATGACAGACTTGCTGGATAAAGGATTCTCGGCTGCATATTTTTGTTGTCTAGCACCCTGAAAATCTCGTGCCAATTCTTTCTGGCCTGCCAAGTTTCAAAAGAGAGATCAGTCACGAGTCTTATAGGTCTCCCTTTATATGTGAGGGCACGTTTACCCCTTGCTGCTTTCAGAATTTTCTCTTTATCCTTGTATTTTGCCAGTTTCACTATGATATGTCGTGCAGAAGATCGATTCAAGTTACGTCTGAAGGGAGTTCTCTGTGCCTCTTGGATTTCGATGCCTTTTTCCTTCCCCAGTTCAGGGAAGTTCTCAGCTATGATTTCTTCAAGTACCCCTTCAGCACCTTTCCCTCTCTCTTCCTCCTCTGGAATACCAATTATGCGTATATTATTTCTTTTTAGTGTATCACTTAGTTCTCTAATTTTCCCCTCATACTCCTGGATTTTTTTATCTCTCTTTTTCTCAGCTTCCTCTTTTTCCATAACTTTATCTTCTAGTTCACCTATTCTCTCCTCTGCCTCTTCCATCCGAGCTGTGGTGGTTTGCATTTTGTTTTGCATTTCCTTTAAAGCGTTTTTCAGCTCCTCGTGACTGTTCCTTATTCCCTTGATCTCTGTAGCAAGAGATTCTCTGCTGTCCTGTATACTGTTTTCCAGCCCAGCGATTAATTTTATGACTATTATTCTAAATTCACTTTCTGTTATATTATTTAAATCCTTTTTGATCAGCTCATTAGCTGTTGTTATTTCCTGGAGATTCTTCTGAGGGGAATTCTTCCGCTTGGTCATTTTGGATAGTCCCTGGTGTGGTGAGGACCTGCAGGGCACTTCCCCTGTGCTGTGGTGTATAACTGGAGTTGGTGGGCGGGGCCGCAGTCAGTCCTGATGTCTGCCCCCAGCCCACCGCTGGGGCCACAGTCAGACTGGTGTGTGCCTTCTCTTCCCCTCTCCTAGGGGTGGGATTCACTGTGGGGTGGCGTGGCCCGTCTGGGCTACTTGCACACTGCCAGGCTTGTGATGCTGGGGATCTGGCGTATTAGCTGGGGTGGGAAGGCAAGGTGCACGGCGGGAGGGGGGGCAGGCTTAGCTCGCTTCTCCTGAGGTGATCCACTTCAGGAGGGGCCCTGTGGCAGCCGGAGGGAGTCAGATCCGCTGCCGGAGGTTTGGCTCCGCAGAAGCACAGAGTTGGGTGTTTGCGCGGAGCGAGCAATTTCCCTGGCCGGAACCGGTTCCCTTTGGGATTTTGGCTGGGGGATGGGCGGGGGAGATGGCGCTGGCGAGCGCCTTTGTTCCCTGCCAAACTGAGCTCTGTCGTCCGGGGGCTCCGCAGCTCACCCTCCCTTTGTCCTCCAGCCTTCCGGCTTTCCGAGCAGAGCTGTTAACTTATGACCTCCCAGACGCTAAGTCGCGCTTGCTGTCGGAACACAGTCCGTCAGGCCCCTCCGCTTTTGCAAGCCGGACTCGGGGGCTCTGCTTGGCCAGCGAGCCGCCCCTCCGCCCCGGCTCCCTCCCGCCAGTCCGTGGAGCGCGCACCGCCTCGCCGCCCTTCCTACCCTCTTCCGTGGGCCTCTCGTCTGCACTTGGGTCCGGTGACTCCGTTCTGCTAATCCTCTGGCGGTTTTCTGGGTTATTTAGGCAGGTGTAGGTGGAATCTAAGTGATCAGCAGGACGCGCGGTGAGCCCAGCGTCCTCCTACGCCGCCATCTTCCTGCGCCTCCTGTTTCTTTATTTCCAGCATCTTCGATTTTGTGGGAAAGAAAAATAAGTTAAGAGAACCTACCTATCTATAAAATAAAGAGGTCCATAGGAACAGGGACCATGGCACGGTCAATTACTTGTAGGAATTATGCTATTTACAATGGACCAAAACCTGGATCTGAGGGCCTGTGAGTGGCTTAGGCCAATGAGAGCACACTAACACATACTCTACATCCAGCATCTAAAGAACAAGTAGAAATGCAGAGTGCTCTTGGAGAAATACAAATGGAGAAAGGACAGATAATTTGAATACACATGACAACAACAGTAACAAGAGTAATTTATGAAAATCCTTTTTCATGGATGAAGAGAAGAAAGGATGGTCAATGTCAAAACCTGAATTGGTGATCTGGACAATCAAATGAGAGAAATACCCCCAAAATTCCAAGCAAAGGTACACAGACTTGGAAATCAGAAGAGAACAGGTAAGAATCCAGAGGTCCCATTAAGCAGGGCCACTCAACGCAATTCCACGGAAGCCATTCACATGGCATACAGTCCCCTAGGTTTGTGTATCTGTTATGTTCCCAGATCAGGAAAATTCTCTAGTGAACAATAGGAGTTCAGAAAATGAAAAGAACAGAAGATCAGAGGAGATAAGGTGATAGGAAAACAGTTAATAGTAATACATTTCCCTGAATTAAGACTCAGGAAATTGAAAAGGGTCATGGAGTCCCAGACAGCTTGGTAGGAAAAAACAGTACCCTGCCGCAGCTAGAGAATACCAAGGACAAAGAGAAAATGTCACAAGCTCCCAGGCCGAACAATAAAAATAATATATACTTTATAGAGATTGGAGAGCTGACCTTCACCCTGCTGGACTGATAGACAGGTTAGTGGCCAGGGAAAATTTTGAATAACAGCCTTTTAGTACTGCAGAAAGCAGAAAGCTGACCAAAATCACTGCACTTACTGCCTGGGTCAGGGACGATATGACAGCCGGCCAGAAGAGGCACCGACCTCTCATGTCTCATTTTGGGCTGTTAGAACAAAGGCCAACAGTGCTTTGAGAGAAGACCTTGAATAGGTCTGCTTTTTCAGTAAGCCACAGCTGACACCTTACAAAATTACTTTTTAAAACAATTTTTTCACATATAATCTTTTATTGTTCCTGGGCCAAAAGGCAACTGGGTCCGAATAAAAGAAATTTGCATTGCTTCCTTAAGTATGTCAGTAAAATGAGATTTGTAACTGTTTTGGTATCAAAAGTAACAAAACTCTGGGTCTATCTTGCGTTGACAAGGGTCCGTCTGATTTCTGAGATTATTCCGATGGGATGGAAACCTTTGGGCAAGTGGTCAGTGCTGAACAGGTGTTCTATAGGAAAGATGGCGGGGGTAGCGCTTAGAAGTTACATGATTTGCTACCTGCTACACATTTGAGACAGTCTGAGACAACCAAATAACTTGGGAAGTTTTAGAAAAATAAGAAACAGAGAGAAGGAGTAGTCAGTTACTGTATGCTCGTTTCAATAAGTTGAATTATCTATCTGTATCTATTTAATACATTTAACTCTTTATCATTATCTTCTGCTGAGCAACTAAATTGCTTTAAAATCTTCCTTGTTACTAGTGCTGATAACTGTGTGCTTTAAAAAATGTTGCTGTACTAGTATAACAATGGTTGAAAAATTCCCGTCTTATATATATTTTTTGCAATGGAAAATTTATTTGGGGAGGTTTCAGAGAGACAGATAATGTCTAGCATCAGTTTCATTCACTGAATTTTATTGCATTTTGGATATGAATATTTACGTTCACACTTTTTTCCATCTCAAGGATTGTGACTCAGTTTTTCTCCCAGTTTATATAGCTGGAGAACTCTGGAGAAGCAGGCATGACTGTGCTTTGAAACACTTTGGTGGAGCACAGTTAAGAAAGCACAATGAGGGGCGCCTGGGTGGCTCAGTCGGTTGAGCGTCTGACTTCAGCTCAGGTCATGATCTCATGGTCGGTGAGTTCAAGCCCCGTGACGGGCTCTGTGCTGATAGCTCAGAGCCTGGAGCCTGCTTTGGATTCTGTGTCTCCCTCTCTCTCTGCCCCTTCCCTGCTCATGCTCTCTCTCTGTCTCAAAAATAAATAAAAACATTAAAAAAAAAAAAAAAAAGAAAGCACAATGAGCACAATGATACAAAACTATGATGTCACATCAATGTTCAAATATGCTTGATCAAACAATGGTACAATATTACCTTTCCTTCTATAGAGTGTTGAATATTGTTTATTTTTTTTAATGTTTATTTATTTTTGAGACAGAGAGACACAGAGCATAAACGGGGGAGGGGCAGAAAGAGAAAGAGACATAGAATCCAAAGCAGGCTCCAGGCTCTGAACTGTAGGCACAGAGCCTGGTGGGGGGGCTTGAACCCAGGAACCATGAGATCATGACCTGAGCCTAAGTCGGACGCTTAACTGACTGAGCCACCCAGGTGTCCCTACTTCTATTTTAGATTTATACCCCGAAAACAATGCACAATTTAGCTTTTAACTGACATTGAGCTATGCAGAATAAAGATAATGTGCCCAGTCTTATAGGTCAATTAATTTAGATATTTATTTCACTGGGGATATCAAAGGAGAGCTTAATTAATCTTTTACTGTATAGATACTTATTCTATTTTTAATGTAGAGTTTTTAGATGTCAGTTAATTTGTGATGCCTATTTAGGTCAATAAAAGAAGTAAGGAATATATCCAGTGCTTGGGGCAGATGGCTCAATGTTAACAAAAGACACATAGAACAGATCTAATCTAGAGGTTTCTCCCCCCTTAAACAAAATGAACTTCAAAGGTAGATCAACGTAATTCAAATATAGAAAGTAGATCAAGCACGAATTTAGCTGAAGTACATTTTTTTAAAAGTGTATTTATGTCTATTTTGAGAGGGAGAGAGAGAATCCCAAGCAGGTTCTGTGCTGTCAGCACAGAGCCCACTGTGGGGCTCAAACCCATGAACCATGAGATCATGACCTGAGCTGAAAGCAAGAGGCAGACACTTCCCGATTGAACCACCCAGGCCCAGGCACCACTAGCTCAGGTACATTTAAATTTACTGATAAGAGGAGAAAATAGTGACAAGGGACTTTTTTTTTTTTTTTACTTTAAATGAATTTGTCTCCAGGATCATTGATTTATAAGCCAAACTTAAACAAAACAAGACAAAACAAGACAAATGAAACCAAACAAAAAATAACAACAGCAAAAAAAACTTGCAATGATTATTCAAAATTTTCTGTCTTTTTAACCTGGGAGAAATCACTACAAAATTTTTCTGGGCAACAAGATTATATTATCAATACCTTACTTACCTAAGCTTGTTACCTTCTGCAGCAAAATTCTAGGGCAATGACAGGCAGCATGGCGTAATTGAAAGGACAATTCGAATGTACTAGTTTGCTTTCAGTTATTAAGATGTTTAGGGGCATCTGGCTAGAAGAAGCAGTTGGAAAAGCATGCTGCTCTTGATCGTGGTGTTGTGAGTTCAAGGCCCACATTGGGTGGAGAGATCACTTAAATAAATAAAGAGTAAAAAAACCAAAAACCAAAACCAAGATGTCTAAATTTGATCAAAACACCATTTGTAATTTTAATATTGTTACCTGCAAATGTCAAGTTGAATATGATTTTTTTTTCTTAAAACTAATGTGAAAGGAAATAAAAATAAATAATTCCACACAACCAAAATTAGAATGGAAGGGAAGGGAAGGGTAGGGAAGGGAAGGGAAGGGAAGGGAAGAGGAGGGGAGGGAAGAGGAGGGGAGGGGAGGCAAGGGAAGGGGAAGGGAGGGGAGGAGAGGGGAGGAGGCAAGAGAATGTGTTTTGGTTTTGAAACTGGTTTAATCCTTCCTCAATCAGTTACCACATAAATGGTTCTCAAGTAAACTATTTAACTTTATTGGGCTATTTATTATTATTATTCACTCACAGTGTTGTGTAAATTAAAGGAACTAATCAAAGTAGAGCACACAGCTAAGAACCTGGTACAGTCATCACACAGCAGGTCTGTAAGAGCACGATACCTACTCTCTACCCTTCACTTCATCCATTCCTACCTTTGAGAATTTTATGATTGAAGTTTTATGATATGGAAGGCATATCTAGTTCAGCTTGTGGATACACATCTCAAAGGAAGGGCTAAGATACTGGTTAACAGAACCAAAATACATTTATAAGCAAAATAAGAGGATTGTTTCCAGTAATTAGATTTAAATAGGGAAAAAATATATAAGCTTTTTTTAAATATTCAAAGGCTCAATTACACCAAGCCAGATTAAGAGAATCCTGGT
Organism: Lynx canadensis; assembly: GCF_007474595.2. Taxonomy (NCBI): domain Eukaryota; kingdom Metazoa; phylum Chordata; class Mammalia; order Carnivora; family Felidae; genus Lynx; species Lynx canadensis. The sequence continues at coordinate 225,337,308 of NC_044303.2, read as the reverse complement.
TTAACAGTAAATCTTGTTGAAAATATCTATTGGAGTCAGTCGTCTGCATCTTGACTGCTTTTTACCAAAAGAAGTGCGTGCTTGCAAAAAAACAAAAATAAACTTGGGCTTGATTAATGCACCTGTAGTATTGAATGATAAGCAGGCCACAGTCTACTGTGCATTAACCAAAGCCCATCTGGAACATTCAGCACTGAAATTGGCTTTTACGGCAGATATGGGCTGGTCAAGGAAACCATTTAAAATTCTCTTGCCTCCAGTCCGTTCTGGTGCTGTCCTGTAGTCTGAAAATACTCATTCCCATCTACTGTCTCCAAAACCTAGCACTCAGATTTTCCTTAAATATTTCCATGAGGCCTATTCCTCTACTCTAGTGTAGATGCTCTACACTAATTCTTGATTTAGCACCTCTGAATGCTAGTGTAAGAATGTAACAATTCCAAAGGAAAGTCATGGTGAAGGCCTTGGTACACCATAAGACTGACATTTCCAACATAGCTGGTTAAAAAATGGAGTGTGACATGTGGTGCAGTAGATAGGACTGTGAAGTTGTCCAAACAACGTTATGCAAGTTTTTTTTTAGAAACCTTGCTATGACGCTGTTTGGGCGGTTCTTGATGTCCTTCCAATTAAACAATATTCACTGAGGTCATATTCAATAAAAGTAAATAGATAAATCTAAAAAGAAATCAGTAGAAATAGATAACAACTTAAAATCAATTACAATTGAATTGATATCCAAATTCAAGTAAGATTTATTGAGCATGTGCTATTAAAATTTTTATATCATAAACATTTACTGAGCACAATTTATGTACCAGAGGCTTAAGATACATTAATGAGAAAAAAACACAAAAATATCTGGACCCATAAAGTTTACATTCTAGTGGGAGGAGAGAAACAATAAAAATAAATATAATAATGATGTAAATTATATGTTAATTTGAAAATTACAGAGATTTTCAATTTTCTAAGAGCTACAAATTCCTGTTTCAGCAAAAAATAATTTAAATGCATATTGCCCCTGTTGTTTAAATATCTCAACCAGGGAGAAGCTTTAAAATATAAAACTATATTGAGTATTGTTGGAAAATATAATTTAAAGCAAAATTTGCTGCCAACTCAGAAAACTTCTTCCCAAAGGTAGAAGGGAACGAAAACAGCTTCGGTATCGAGTAAGCTTTACAGCAGGATGTGACGTCCATTCACAGGCAATCTGCTGGCAAGATTGCGAAGTCTGAACAAGACGTCCGTCACTGTTTCTATAGCCAAGCAAATGCAACCCATTGTAGACAAATTCTCAGGATATGACAACTAGTCTTCCACAAAGAAAACTTGACATCATCTGTCGCACATAGTGCCTCTTACGTTCACCTGGCAATTAGAATGGCCATTTGTGTTAGCTAATTGACTTTTTCCAAAGAAAAAGTTACCTTCTCTTATCTTTTTATCAGGTCACAGTGGAACAGTTCTACTTCCCACAGAAACTGGGAAATGGGGACACTATCTTCTTGTTGATGACATTTCAAAAGTCATGGCTTCCAAATCCTCGAGGAAACAGTCCTGGGTTGTAAAACTGGTAAAAACCTTATTTATTTAATAAAATGGCTGACATATATTCCAAAGAAGTAGAGAAATACATTCTAATTACAGTTTTCCAAAGTAAATGCCCAAATAAAAGGATGTCCCCTTTCTTGTTTTTAACCAGGGAGAATTTTTTTTTCTTATTATTAGTGATTGTATTTACGTTTATAGTACATATATTTTTATATTATGTACACAATAAGGAATATATTACTTTCATGACTGTAAGATGTAAAATTTCTTGCATGCTTATATAAGTAAGTATATTTCTTACTAACAACTAATAAGGAGACATTAACTGAGGAGTGCTTGACTCTGACAAAAAGTATTAGAACTGATAAGTGATGTTTATATTGAAGTAAATAACAGCAACTCCTATAGAAATAGACACTTCAATCAGCCTTCAAGTAAGAACATCAGTGTTTGGTCATCTTTGGTTTCTTTCCCCATAAATGTCACATCAAAATAGTGGCATTGTCTTTCCATAGTTAAATTATTTAATTTGGCACATGGATAAACTAGAGTACATATTTAACTGACTAACATGGGAGTGCAAAAAAGCAAACAATCACACAATTCTGTGTCTTTAAATATGTATTGTGATGTCCTTACCTGTGACTTAATTACATAGTTTCTTATCTAATTGTAGCAAAGGACAAAATAATGTGGTGACTCTAAAAATATATATCCATAAAAAATGACAGTAAAAATATTAGATGCCACAGGTAATTTAATTGGGGAACTGAATTGTATTGCCAAGAAGTATAAGAGAAGAGAATATTGTGTATGATCACAATTATTAGATTTGGGCTTGGCAAAAAAGAAAAATAACAATTTGGAAGCAGTCGAGGGACAACCTTAAACTGAGTGGGATTTAGCTTTATAATGGATAGTAAATACTTCCCAATGATCTCCTAAAGAGTAATGGTTATATCCTTTATTAAAATTGAATTCCCTGTCTTCACGTTCACTAGACAAAACTGAAAGCAAGCTGACATACAAAACACTAAATGAGTTAATTTTTTTCTTTTGACTTTTAGGCTGGAAGCTGTTGTTTCTTTTCCTTAGACCTTGCACAGAACACAACTCATGGTAAACAAGCTAATGAATGATTTTGTTCAGTTCGCTTTTTACCTTATTACTGCAAAAAGTGTGACATTTAGGAGCAATATTTCACGAGCTCCCCGGGCTACATACAGCAGAAGCATGAAGCCGTGGCATTCTAAAGGACCAACTGAATCACTGTAGCAGCGAGATCGTGGACAAGAGACCACCTGCCCTGCTGTCAACCAGACCTTCTCAAATGGTCACCCAATATATGCTCGATGCTACTCCAAGCATTAAGTGAAACTTTCCATACCCCCAATGTCACTCATTAGAGACTCGCTGATAACATCGCAACTTCATAAAAGGAGGAAAACAGATTTTCCTTAGAAAACTGTCAATAATTTTATTGAGAATCTAATGGGAGACCATCAGGAAGTAATTAAATGGTAAGAACTTTCTAAATAACTTGTTGGATACACTCATCACAATTATTCTCTAATTTGAAATTCAAATGCGAAATGAGTGAACAAAAGTTAATGATTTTAACCAATTATAAGTCTGTTCCAGATAAATACTCCTTCAAGTGTGAGTGTGTAGAGGAGTTTGCAAATGTAATTGTTGATAAATTTCCTGGAATTTTCTAAATTGTACATTTTTGAGATCGGTTTGAGTCAAATGACTATATTTTGACATACTGATTGCTTGACCACTTTGTGTAGAAAAAAATAAAAGACGATATTACATAATACTGGTGTTCCATCTGTTTTGTCACCTTTTTATTTACAACACACTTATAAATAACAATTTTAACAGTACGTAAGTGACTAAACCTGGAGACTGCACTGTTCCTCCTGGGCTCTTCAAAGAAAAGCCAGAATTTGAAGCTGACTCTTTGACTTCTTTCAATCAGAGAACATCAGATGAGAATTTTGGTTCTGAAATTTACCAAGTTTGTGACCTTGGGTCATTTAGTCATTAGTATTATCATATTGAAAATAATACTTACTCTCAGGGTGTTTACAAAGTTAGACATAATGCCTGGCTTAAAATAAGTGCTCTCAAGTAACAGCAGATTTTCTGCTACTGTTTGAGCTTCTATACATCCCAGCTTCAACATGATGAAGGAAATGTGTCCACCCTGGTGAATTGCTAAAAAAAGAAAATTTTATAGCTAAAATCTAAGTGTAAGTACACAGAAATCTAAATATGCCCAACACATTTTTGAAAATTTTATTTAGTTAATATTTCTCCAACCTATATAATGGAGGGTCAAACCAAAAAATATAAAAACAAAATGGTTTTCTTACAGTGATCTATACCACACAAGATATAGCAAGAGAAAATTTAACATGGAAATAATAACAGTAGAAAAATAGGTGAAGAGAAAAATGGGTGAATAAAGTTCGTGTAAATAATGCATGCCATTAAGAAGTAGCAAGAGTAACATATTTGGCCTCGAGCCTCCTGGTAAAAATGCAAAGGATAAGATATAAGCTTAAAGTGTGTTAATTTTCTAAAAAAGGAACAATGGAAGACAAAAAAAAATTGCCACTGTTACTGAGATGCGAAAGAAATTTCTCGTGTAGGTCTTTAAAATGGGAAATTTTTTGGAGGGTGTCAGACTCTTGATACAGGTTCAGGTCATGATCTCAAGATGGGATCTCTGCTTGGGATTCTCTCTCCCCCCCGTCTCTCTGCCCCTCCCCAACTCGTGTGTGTGTGTGTGTGTGTGTGTGTGTGTGTAAAGATCTACATGTATGAAATCGGTAGTACTGATTCCAAAGAAGTATAACCTATGATATTCATATTCTTGGTTTCTCGGTTTATCATCAGGATGTAGCTAGAAACCAGTGGTAATAGATTATACTCCTTAGGAATTAGCATTACCCAAGTTCATAAGTGTAGCTCCTTGGTGAGACTTTTTTTTATCCCTATATGTAGAGAAGAGGATTAAACCTTTACATCACATGGAACAATTTAACAAAAAGATAGATTCCATTTTTTCTTGTTTTGCTCAATAAATATTAGTTCCCCAATAGCAATGTTCATACATTTGACCATACATTAGGTTGCCCGGAGATCTAAGTTGTCTTTGAAGACCATTGAAAGCCCATTGATATTTTATTGTCTAAAATATTCTAATTATTTGAGTTATATAGAAAGATCTTAGAGTTCAAACTTTTTTTTTTCTTATCAAGTATATTTTGTAATTTCCCGTAAGTCTAATTTTATGAGTTACACTTTGAAATGTTATATTTTTGAATTCAAATTAATTTCAGGTAGGCTAGAGCCATACCTTTTGTTACTTCGCCAGCCTGTCTTTGACTTTTAGAACAGCATTATAAAACAGCTGTCAGCCTTATAAATTTTTATCAAGAATCCAGTTTGGGGAAAGCTATGCAAAAATATACATCTATTTAAGAACTAAATGCATTTATGATATAAATGTGGATCCATTGTGCCAATATGCTTGTAATTTTTTTGAAATTTTGTCTAATCTATATGGAATGGAAATAATATAAATGCCTGCATAAGTTAGCAAGAAATTGGGGAGAATATTCTGAAGGGCTTTAAATATAGAGACATACTCCTCTGCCCAGGATGTTTCAGAGGTAGTTCTCTTAGTTTAGTTTTAGAATTATGACTCTAGAATGCCATTTAGAAGGATTCTCATTCAAATGTAAAAAAGAATGGAAGCCTAAAGGGAAGGTACAAGTGACTCATGGACATAAATGGGATGGAGAATAGTTAGGTGAATCATGCCTAACGGACATGAGAGCAGAAAAAAGGCTAGTGGAGAAAAAGGTTGAATTATAGAAGTAGAAAATGTCTATATCCAGATTGTGGTGTCTATCTACACGAAATGGAGGAAATAATGTATTGAAATAACAGGAAGGATTAATGGTAATAATTTAGAAAAGGGGAGCATATTACGCATCGTTTTAGAGGGAGAATCACAGCAGTTACAGATAGCAATTCATGATTTTATACACACATATGCACAAATAAACCCTCTATATAGGCATCTTTCAAAGATTAAGTTTTATTTCAGTATTATTCCATTCTTGGACACGCCTAAAAATCGTGAAATAATCCTCTACTTTTCGGCTTTCAAAGCTGCCATTTTACTTTTATTCACTACTACACATTGAAATGGTTAATTTACAATTCAATACTACCTTACACTATCTTTCAGGTTCGTCACAATAGCTACAGTCTTTTAATCTTCAATATAATGTTTCTTTCTATTTTGCTTTCTTGTGCAGGAAAAATGTTCACAACACATTGCGTTTGAATCCTACTCATTATTTCTTGACAATGAACACTATCTACCACAAAATGGCATCATTTATTTCATTTATGTGAGCATTTTATTAGCCAAAAGTTTTTAATGATAAAATCAAGTATTTTGAGGGTTCCATTGATCATATGATGCCAACTCATTTTTATGAACAATTTATAGTACTTCCCTTGACAAATTGGTAATGTCACAATTTACCCAGACTCTGCTGTTCTTTGAATACCTATCTGAATAGTGGTGTCAGTTCTAAAAATAAATAGAAGATAATTTTCAAAGAACTCAGGGATATCTTAAAACATTTCTGTTACTTTTTATCACACAGACTTCTTAAACTTGTTTCATGAAAATGATAGTGAAATGTGAATATCTGGTAAAATCTGGAATATAAATGGACATCATAACTTTTGAAAGATACAATGTTTCAAATTTAAGGGATTAAGAACTTGGGAAAGAGATTAAAATGATCCTGGCCTCAGGCGGTACATTAATTCTACACAGATCTGGTCTCATATGTCCTTCAAGAACCTATTTGAAATCCCCTAGTTTAAGACCTCTTTTTTTTTTTTTTTGAATAATATGTCATTTGAGGAACATTAGTACTGTCTTCTCAAAACTGATGTCCAATATGTCCCTCAGCTGACAATATCAAAAGAGGAAGCGTATATGGACAGGCACTTATGTCATTGTTCAACTAATTCAGGGGGAAAGGGGTGGGGACAGGAAAACTAGCATATTTGAGACTAAGAGCTTTTTTATCGAAAAGCAGTTTTGTAACAGCACGTTTTCCCCATCTTCTCACTATACAATATTGGCTCCACGGTCATCATAGTAAGAATAGATAAATACCTCTTCTTAACACACATAACTTTCAAATATTTGAATGTCATAATTCTTTACACACTTTGCAGAAAGATGCATATTTATAGAAATTATAAATCAAAAGTCTATACAACAATTTTAATTACATTTAGAACATTTCATTAGCTTTTAAGTATGCACAAAAACAATGAAATGATGTGAAATATTTGTTCATAATTTTAAGGCTAGGTCTAAATCAATAATTTTCCATTATATGCCAGATTTTCTGATGGTCATCAGAAAATGTGTGGTTAATGGTTGCAAAATTGCTACTTATTGTAGCAGATAGCAGGGAAATGTTTATTTGGCCTATTTTATTTATTTTATTGACCAATCAGCTTCTTTGCTTTCTCCCTCATCTGAACTGACTTTGATATCTCACCACAATTATTACATTTATCCATCAAAAGTTCCCCTGTTTCTTGCCTTTTAATATACTATTTCCTATCTACAGACCAGAATAACTTTATTAAATTGAAAACCACATCAGATCCCACCCTGAAAAATTCCTTTGAATGATTTTTATTTCTTTAAAAGTGGCTTTCAGGGGGTGGCTCAGTCAGTCAAGCATTTGACTCTTGGTTTCGGCTCATATCATGATCTCATGGTTTGTGAGTTCAAGCCCAGCATTGAGCTCTATGCTGACAGCATGGAGCCTAGCCTGCTTGGGATTCTCTTTCTCCCTCTCTTTATGCCCCTCCCCTGCTCTCTCTCTCTCTCTCTCTCTCTCAAAATAAATAAATAAACTTTAAAAATGGCTTTCAGAATATTAAGGATTTTGGTTTATCAGAATTTTAATTTCACTTAATTTTTAGTACTCTATTTTCTTTTTTTTTAAGTTTATTTATTTTTGAGAGAGAGAGAGAGAGAGAGAGAGAGAAAGAATGAGTAGGGGAGGGGTAGAGAGAGGGAGACACAGAATCCCAAGCAGGCTCCAGGCTCTGATCTCTCAGCACAGAGCCCGATGCGGGGCTCGAACTCAGGGACCGCGAGATCATGACCTGAGCCAAAGTCAGACGCTCAATCGACTGAGCCACCCAGGTGCCCCTTACTACTCTATTTTCAATTAGTAACACACTCCTCCACTTTAACAACACTTAAGTTACATTTTTCTTTTCGTTCCTTGACAGTATGAAGCCTATTCCTACCTCAGGACCCTTGTACTTGCTGGCTCAACCGCTGAAGTCATTTTCTGCATCTTTGCATGACGTGACATTTGACTCCAGTCAGGTTAGAGCTCACTGGATTCCTCACAGAGATGCCACTTGGATGTATTATGGCTTTTCTAAATTAATGATGATGACCTCTGTTGATGTTATTTCATTCACTTTTTAAATTGTATTCACAGAATTTGGACTGCAAGTCATGTTTCCATGTTTAATTGATTTTTGGTTGCCCCCTCAACTAACAGAAAGCACACGTGTGAACGTGGTCTTATTGCATTGTTTGACATGCTACCTCCAATATTTAGAGTGTCATGCCTGAAAGATGCTCAACAAATATTTGCGCAATAAATGGATGGATCAAAAACCAAGGAACATTTTATATGGAAAATAAATATAACTTAAAGAAGAATCTAATGCAAGTTTCCAGGCTCCTTCTGTTGTTTTTTTTTCTTTTCTTTGTGATTATTCTAGACTAGTTATTATAATTTTTACTTCTTTTAGGAATATAAAAATTAATTTACTATGGCAAAAATATATTTTTTAAATGTCTTTAATTTGAGAGAGAGAGGAGAGAGAGAGAGAGTAGGGGAAAGGCAGAGAGAGAGGGAGAGAGAGAGAGAGAGAGAGAGAGAGAGAGAGAGAATCCTAAGCAGACTCCATAACGCCAGTGCAGAGCCCAATGCAGGGCTCAAACTCACCAACTGTGATATCATGACCTAAGCTGAAATCAAGAGTAAGATGCTTAACCGACCAACCCACCCAGGCACCCCTATGGCAACAATATTTTAAGTGTATAGCCCATATTTAAGCTACTATGAGATACTACTAATATATTAATTTTAGGCATTAATAATCCTAAAAGTCAAACAGGACATAATAGATGCTATATCTATGATCTATTAAAGCACAGTTTAACTTCTTTTTTTAGTAGCTTTAAAAGAGATCAATGGGCAAACGAAGAAAAAAGCATCTCAACTGAGCTTATCATAATTCATATCTTAAGGAAAAACAGAACCAGAAATAAGCGAAACTGACAGAATGGTAGACGAGAAATGTGCAGTTGAGTTGACAAGCTCAAACCAGCTCAACTACTAATTGATGATACCGGGTATCATTGCAAGAGGATCAAGGATACTACAACAATGAAAGGATACTGGAGGATATGTTCATTCACAGACACCTTGGTTGTATAAACCAGCCAAGGTAAAGCAAACAAAACAAACATCAAAGCCAATAACAGCAGAAACAATATAGGAGAAGAGAAATTAAGGAAGAGAAAGAATGAAAAAGTATCTGAATCAAAGTGGAAGAAGTAAAATTATCTCTGATCATAGATCATCTGATCTAATATGTAGAAAACTCACATATCTGGTCAAATGGTTTTTTAACAAGGGTGCCAAGGTAAATCAATGGAGACACAATAGTCTCTTCAGTCAATGGTGCTGGGAAAACAGGATATCCACATGTAAAAGAATGAAGTGGGACACTTACTGAGCACCACATATAAGAGTTAATTTATTAGATCAAAGACCGTAAAGTAATTAATAAAACTATAAAATCTTGGGGCTTCTGGGTGGTTCAGTTAGTTAAATGTGCAACTCTTGATTTAGGCACAGGTCATGGGCTCACAGTTCGTGAATTCAAGCCCCATGGGCTCTGTGCTGACAGCATGAGGCCTGCTTGGGATTCTCTCCCTCTTTCTTTGCCCCTTCCCAGCTCGTGTGCACTCTCTCTCTCTCAAAATAAATAAATATTTAAAAAGTATAAGATCCTTAACAGAAAACAGAGGTATTCACAATATTGATTTGACACCGATTTATTATATATGACACCAATGTCAGAGGCAACAAAAGAAAAAAAATAGGCAAGTTGAACTTCATGAAAATTACAAACTTCTGTGCACCAAAGGATACTACCAACACAGTGAAAAGGCAGCCCACAGAATGAGAAATATATTTGCATATCATATATCTGATAAGGGACTAACATCTAGAATATATAGAATACTCTTAAAACTGAATGACAGTAAAATCATCTGTTTCAAGAATGGGCAAAAAAAAAGATATATAAATAAGGTGTATGAATGAGCAGGAAGCACATGTTAAGATGTTCAACACTATTAATAATTAGGGAAACATATTTAATATCTCTAATTAAATACTGTTTCACACCTATTAAGGAAGCTACTGTCAAAAAAAAGAAAAAGAAAAAAAAAGGACAAGTCTTGGAAAGGATGAGAAAAAAAATTGGAACATTTGTACACTCTTCAGTGGTTTCAAAATAGGTCATAAGTAGGTACATTAAATAAAACTTTAAAATTTGAAGGGAAAACGTAAGAGATAATCTATCATTCTCTTTTTCTCTACATGCATTGATTCAAACATATATACATAGAAGTATAATTTTCACGAAAATATACATAAATGCATTATATGCATATATAAACATACATGTGTTTATTTGTGAATAGTTTTGAAAATAATTTATGGATGTTATGCCTTTTTATAGCCAAACATGTTAGTGTCTATTTTCTAAGTGTTTTGGCGAACCACAGGATCACTCTGGTTTGAGAATTCACCAGAAGGACTAACAGAACAGAGAAAAGCTGTTATTCTCACAGTTAGCGTTTTGTATGGCAAACAGATACAAATTAAATCAGCAAAGGAAAAAGGCATGTGGGATGGAGTTCAGGAAAGCCCAGGCACAGTTGTCCAGTGTTCTCTCCCAGTGAAGTCAGTGAAGTCAGACGGGACTTCATTCTCCTGGCAACAATGTGTAATGTACAAAGTATTGGCAACAAGGTAAGCTGACTCAACCCTGATGTGGAGTATTTTCACTGGGCGTCAGTAATTTAGGCATGGAACACCCACGTGACTAATTTTGGTTACCCTGTTTCTTGGTTTGACCTAATTGGCCGTTCATATTCCGATTTGGTCATCGACAAATGCTATCCATCATAGTAATATTCTCTTCCCTTATAATATCAAGTCTAAAATCAGGTATTGCCTTTAGTTATCAATTCTCTTTAATCTCCTTTAATTGGAAATAGTTCATTAATATTTCTTGGTCTCTTTTGAGGTTATTTTTTAAAAATAATAAGCCCATCTTCTTTTTACATAAAATGTCTCAGTTTGAGTTTGTTAGTAATTTCTCTTTATTTTATTCAATAGGTCTTCCTTCCTCAACCAAAATACTCCACATAGGTCATAGTGTCATTTTCATGGTAAGACATTAAGAAGCCACAATGTGTTTGTACCTTTTTGAAGACATTTATTTTGGTCCTCTGGTCAAGGTACTGTTTAACCTCCTCCCTGTATATTTATGGTTTCTCCTGCAATCATAAAGTAATTTGCATGTAGAAAATAAGCCCAAGTCACCACCATCCACCTACCATGAAATGTAGCCATTACCGATAAGTACATCCTATAGCTTCAGACTTCAGTTTGATAAAATGCTAATGGACTGGAAAAAATAGTAAGGAAGAAAAAAGCGCAGCTCTGGAAGACACAGTCTGGGTTTTAATTTTAGTACCACATTTGAGAGCAGTGTCACTTAGAGCAAGTCTATTTCTCTACCTATAAAAAATAAATAATAATTACCGTTAGTTAACAGGATTTGTATAAGGATTGAATCAGTCAAAAATGTAAAGCAATCAGTTCATTTGTTGATAAAACGTTTTAATAAGAGTTAGCACCTATTATGAATATTATGTATGTTGTGGTTATTATTAAAATTATTGTTTCTAAATATTAAAATGATGTAAAGTTTCCTTGTGTTTTTTTTTCAGACACTAATTTTAATGCTTAGGTGAGTCAAAGTGACAAAATACAGGGTGGCTTCTTTAATTAGAAATTTGGAAACAATAAATTACTTGGATTAGGTCATTTCAAGGGAGAAAACTTATGAAACCTACAATAAAAATAATGGGTTAAATTGTATTTTTTAGAAGACACACTTTTTTATTCATTCTGGTAATAAATGTGGGATTTGGTGCTAAATATCATGATCAGACAATTTCCTCTGGGAATGCTGCTCTTGAACTCTTTATCTTCTGATGCTGAGACACATTAATTAAAAAGGAACTTATTAGCAGTTTGCAGTGCACTTAATGAGTTGGGCAACTGACATCTCAATATGGAGCAACTGCATTTAAATAGAAAAAAGATGATTATGGGAAATTGTCTTAGAGGTCATTGAAAGTTCTCATTACTATAAAGGCCTCATCTATACCATGGTTGGATTTCTTTCTTTCTTTCTTTCTTTCTTTCTTTCTTTCTTTCCTTCTTTCTTTCTTTTTCTTTCTTTCATGTTTATTTATTTTTGAGAGAAACAGAGAGCACAAGCAGGGGAGGGGCAGAGAGAGAGGGGGACAGAGGATCTGAAGCAGGCTCCACACTGACAGCAGAGAGCCCAGTACAGGGCTGGAACTCACAAACCCTGAGATCATGACTGAGCCGAAGTTGGAGGCTTAATGACTGAACCATGGAGGTGCCCTATCACGGTTAGATTTCCGATATCAATTCTCATCAGTGGGCCACTTGAATGCCAATGGGAGGTCTTCTTAGTTAATCATTCAACACAAGATTTCAAATTAGCAGAATTGGGTTTAGTCTCTGTGAGCATGATATATATACACATATATGTTATTTGTATAGCTTTAACTTTCTGTTTGACATCCTATCACCATATATTTAAAAAATATGTATGATTACATAGGGGCGCCTGGGTGGCGCAGTCGGTTGAGCGTCCGACTTCAGCCAGATCACGATCTCGCGGTCCGTGAGTTCGAGCCCCGCGTCAGGCTCTGGGCTGATGGCTCGGAGCCTGGAGCCTGTTTCCGATTCTGTGTCTCTCTCTCTCTCTGCCCCTCCCCCGTTCATGCTCTGTCTCTCTCTGTCCCCAAAATAAATAAAAACGTTGAAAAAAAAAATATGTATGATTACATAATTGCTTCTGATATTTTTTTTTCTGACCTCTCCTATGTTATCTGCAAGTGTCTAATCAGAATTTATTTTCAATATTGCTCCTGTAGTCTGTGTAGATGAAATAGGCCCACCAGTAATAGTAAATGATTTACTATGGAAAACACTACATATTGATATTTGGGTGTTTGTCTTTGATATTATCTCTCACTGGCTTTTAAAAACACATGCAATGTTCTATCACCGAACACAGTACCTGGCAATTCTGAGCACTTAAATATCAATTGCGCGTGAATATATTTGAACCCTCTTTTCCCATCTATCTAGAACTATGTATGACTATAAGGGATTTCTTCAGAAAGGGAGAAAGATGATGTAGAATCCATATCAAGTTGGTAACCAACTGAAATAAGCAGTTTTAAGAAGACTGGAAGAAGGTCGGAGGATTAGTTGACTGAGATTCATTTGGTCTTAAATTGTTTTCCCTCAGCTTCAATTCGAAGTACGACTAATATTGGGGCACTTGGCTGGCTCAATCGGTTAAATGTCGACTTCAGCTCAGGTCTTGATCTCACTCTTGAGTTCAAGCCCCACATTGGGCTCTGTGCTGACAGCTCAGAGGCTGAAGCCTGCTTTGGATTCTGTGGCTCCCTCTCTTTCTGCCCCTCCTTCCCCCTCTCTTCTCAAAAATAAATAAACATTAAAAAAATTTTAAATAAGGATAACAGGCAAAAGTGCAGTGGAAACTATATAAATAATATGATAATAAATATATTGGAATCTATCATGTCATACATATTGTATACCTTTTATATATTTTTTCATTTCTTTTATAAATTATTAAATATTTCAACTTCCAGAAAAATTGAAATACAGAGGAACTGAGTGCCAACACCCTCTCCATCAAATATGACACTTAGCATGTATGTTTCCTTCAAAAAATACAGACTTCCTCTATATCTTTACATTCCGCTTCCCAATTCCATTCCATTATATTGAAGTGAATATTTAGTTGTTTGTCATATTCACTATTCAGCAGTTCTATCCCTATATATAAAAGAATGCTTTTCCTGTTATGCTGATATATTATTTTTCAGGGTGTAATTGACAAATAAAATTGTATATATCTAATGTGTAATATGTGATGATTTGACTTAGATATACTTTGTGAATGATCACCACAATGAGGTTAATTAACATATCCATCACCTATGGTTACCTTTTTTTGTGTGTATGAGTGTGGTGGGAATGCTTAAGGTCTATTCTCTTAGCAAATTTCAAGGACACAACACAGTGTTACTAACTGTCATCTCCATGATGTATTTTTAGATCCTTAGAGTTTATACATCTTTCAACTGAAGGCTTTTACCTTTGACCAGCATCCCCATTTCTCTACCCACCTAGGCCCTGGTAACCACATTCTGTCATCTATTGCCTGTTTCCATGAGTTCTTTGACCTTCCTTTACCCCTTCCTTCCTTCTCTCCTTCCTTCCTCCCTCCCTTCCTTCCTTCCTTCCTTCCTTCCTTCCTTCCTTCCTTCTTTCCATTCTCTCTTTATTTGAATGATAGATGCCTAGGATACATAAGATGCCAACATTTTCTCTTCATGCATCTGTTTTGTTTCAGAATGTTGATGTTGGACTTTTACTTTGTTTCATCTTGGTTATATTTCTACCTCTCCCTCACATTTAATTGAATATATAGACAAAATATATTTTAATGGACTTAGTTGGAAATACAACTTAAACATCACTCTTCAGAGCAAACAGAAAGAACTTGGGGAATAGGGGTTTCATCTGTTCTATCCATGTTCTTTGCTTAGCCAGAGATCATTCAATTGACCGAAGATTTGCCACTCCCAGTTTTGTTACAGCAGACTGATTCAGTCACCTATCCTGCATTCTTGGTCCCCAGAAACATTTGACTTTATTACCTCTGATTAAGAGTGAAAAAATATACATTAAAATCTAAGAAAAAGAAATTAGTATGCAATGGGCATTATCCTTTAAGTATTTAATTAGATTAATTCCATGGATTTTGGATTTGTTCAAGAGAAAAAAATATATAACAATTTAAGTAAATATCTGCAGAATACTTTTAAAAAATTGTTTCTTTTAGGATAGTATCATTGCAAACTCTATTTTCTTTAAGATATCCTGAACAAGGTGGTTTACACAGAAAGTCCTGAGTTGGTCCACAATTTCAATATCTAGCTCTCTGTTGGCAAATTTCTCTAGAAAGTCTTCTTCACAATGCACTTTGAAATAAATCAGTAGCATTCAAGTTTTGCAGATTTAAACACTCTTTCTCTTAGTTCCTATGGATGGTTCCAGGAAGGTTGGTTTTTACTATGTGGCTACTTACCTGACCAATTGGATGAGAGATAAACATTGACCAAAACAAAACAAAATAAACCAAGAACGCCCCCCCCCCCCAAAGCAATAAATAAATAAATAAATAAATAAATAAATAAATAAATCTCTTGTTTGGGAATTTGCAACTTAAGTTGGTCTTTGTTGATTTCTTGAACCAAGACATTTGAACCCAAAATGAATGAGACACACATTTTCTACTATATGCATGGCAAAAAATATGTTAGTCCTATGGAGGAGAAAATGAAACTAAAAGGCAGAGAAAAAGCCAAGTGGTGACTATGAGATAAAGATACTCTGTGATTTGAATACTGCTTTTGTATTCCGTTCTAAACCTGAAGAATCTTGTTTGTAATTAATGTCCTTGTGTTTCTCAGAATAAAATGCTATTATTAAGGTAGTCTGAACAAATTTCATTAATTACATCCAAATGATCCTTCATTGGGATACTCACCATTAGTTTTCTCAGTATCACCAGGGGCAAATAATGCCCAGTTTATTTTAGTAAATCCAAACAAGAAGAAGTATTTGTGTGTAAGTCATTGACGATAGCCTGGACATTGGAGTATCTTCTTTAGGCTTTACTACGGTGACACATGGCAACTCAGTATAGTGACAGCAAAACTCACACTGCAAATGTCTATTTGGATTTCTTAAATCAAACTCTTAGAAATAAGTTTTGAATGATTTTCATAATACTTTAACCATGTCAATATTATCATTTGATTGAATAATAATTATTGGTGGAAAAAGAGTTGAAACGCAAAGCCTTTCAATTTGGACCAAATGGGTCTGAAATCCTTGTTTTTGTCTCTTATTAGCCATGTAGTCTTGGGAAATTTACTCAAGATTTCATTGGTTGAAATGGGAATATGATGGCACCCACCTTCTAAAAATACTGTAAAAGTTAAAGGAGTTTATAAATGTAAAGCTCTCGTGTTCATGATTCGTAGTGTTTAAGAGCTTAAAACTGTGTTTGTAATTGCTTTTTAGTATCATTAAGAAAAATGTATTTTTACAAAGGTATAGAGATAGCATTACTGTGAAATAGACACAATGTGAATAATGGATTTTTTTTTTTTTTGGCATGGGAAAAGTACTAAGAAATAGGGTAAGCAAGCATGTATTTCCAAATAAACAGTTACAGTATCCAGGTGATTAGAGATAATGTATCTGTCCTTCATAATTGTAGCTTCCTGTATTCTCTCCGGTCCATGGAGACCCATTGACAGGGGGATTTTGGAAACATAAACACAGCCTGCGTTTAGTTGGTTTTGCTAAGTCAGGGGAGTAGAGTGGATACTAGGTTGTACAGTTGGGTCTTAGTTAATATTGAATGGAAAATACTACTGACACAACTACAGACCATTATTTTCCTGATGGGGCTGTAAAACTTCTCCAACTAATTTCTCTCCATCAGCGTTTTAAAGTACATGAAATCTACTCTTTGCTAATAATTTTACACAGATGCCTTTGAAAAGTAGATCTCAATCAGTGTCCCTATTCTTAAAGTCATTAACCCTCACTACAATACTCATTTTCAAATCGCAGAAGTGTAATACGCCCTAGAGGCTCTGGCGCTTGGGCTGATAGGAGGTAGCAGGGTGTTTTGGCTTTAGGAGTTCAAAAGCCTCAATACATAATGATTTGCTAATTTTCTTCTAAAAATCCTTTGCTGTAAGTTGTTCATACAATCAACAACGTGTGACATTTAGGTGTCCTACTCTGCTCTCTGTGGGGGACTCCTTCAATTCGGTGTTTGTCCTCACATTTAAGTTGGGCCATCATAGAAGTCCATGCTTTGATTATTATGACAAAATGCTGGGGAATTACATTACCTTCAGCGCTCTGTAAGCTTTTTCATCCGCTTCGTAATTGGCCAGTTCCAATCACTAATATAGCTAACAGCGATATGAACTCAAGCAAAATGCTCGTTTTCTTTTCCCCTTAAGGATTTGTTTTTCTACAAATCCATCAACTTTTATTTTAATATGACATGAATCGTGCACTTCTGGGTTTTGTTTTGTTTTGCTTTGTTTTAAGCAAGAGATGCATATTGGAACTACAGAGTCATGGTATGCATTTTAGAATTTTGTACTTAATAGTTACCTGAGTTTCAGCTAATTACTTGACTCTGACTCAGGCTTCCTTTATTTATTGATTTATTTTATTTTATTATTTTTTTAAATGTTTATTTATTTTGAGAGAGAGAGAGAGGAAGAGAGAGAGAACGAGTGTGAGCCAGGGAAGGTTAGAGAGAAAGGGAGACAATCCCAAGCAGGCTCTGTGCTGTCAGCACAGAACCCAACCTGGGGCTTGATCTCACGAACTGTGAGATCATGACCTGAGCCGAAATCAAGAGTCAGAGGCTTAACGGACTGATCCACCCCAGCATCCTTATTTATTTATTTTTTGTTTTGTATTTATTGTTAATTTTTTTAATGTTTATTCATTTTAGAGAGACAGAGCATGAGTCAGGGAGAGGCAGAGAGGGAGGGAGACACAGAATCTGAAGCAGGTTCCAAGCTCTGAGCTGTCAGAGCCCAACCCGGGGCTAGAACCCATGAATAGTGAGATCATGACCTGAGCTGAAGTCCGATGCTCAACCAACTGAGCCACCCAGGAACCCCTTTTATTTTTTATTTTTAAGTAATATCTACACCTGAGATTCCTCCAACTTACATCTCTGAGACCAAGAGTCACATGTTCTACCAAGTGAGCCAGCCAGGTGCCTCCAGCTTCCTTTATTTTTGAAGTGAATTTTAGAGTATAAAATGAAATTCCAACAGCAAGTATTTACTACTCATTCTATATTCCCTTTGCACTCCTCAAGCACCTCTGTTGGCTGTGGGTCTTTGTCTGATGGGATGAGACAAGCCTTCATTCCTGAGGGTCTGAGCCATTAGCACTCCTGAGTGAGTTGGGTCATTGTAGTTTTCCGTAGGCTTTTCATCACAGGAGATGGTGATAATGAGAGATGTTATTATTTTGCTAGTCGATCACTAAGAGTAATAGTAGGTAATACCACTTACACAGAAGTAGCAGTTGTATATTGCCAATCTATTTCACTTTTTAGGGAAACCGTGATCAACTAGCCAATGTCACAGGTTTCTGCGAGTTAGGCTGTTCTGATTACTGCTTTGGCTCCGCTGCCCTCTACAGTAACCACACCTACGTTGTCTTTGGCAAGTAAGTAGCATTATTTGGTCCTTGAAACTCTGGGTTCCAATGATCCCCACTGCATTTAGCAATTGAGTTTGATGGTAGAATTTTCCCTGTGATATCAGATCTACTGAAAATAACATCCATAGAGCTCCTAAAGCACAGTGGGTGTCGTCTCAGAAATATTTTTCTTACCGTCATGGTGAAATTGTGTTGTGTCCTCTGGAGTCTCCCAGGGTGGGTGAGAAGTTCTTACATGAATGTGTTCTCTTGCATTCCAGTTATCCTGAACCTATGATACAGTAGACCATAGGGTAGTTTTGGCATTTCAGTTCCACTTAATGTAGGTCACCTTTGAGCCCGTATTTCTGCCAGCCATTAAACATCCAGAATTGCTGCTTAGTGGGCTCAATCAATAATTTCGGCCTGATTTAACTTTATATTCCTAACAGCATAATCCCGCACCTTAATATCCATTCTCATATATACTCTTCAGGTTTCTGTCCATATAAACTGGAAAAACCACACAGTTTCTAATGACATGTGGTGACCTCTTCATAAATAGCTCACTCTTTGAGGAATGCTGGAACTTAAGTCTGTTTATACATCTAGAAGCAAAGAGGGAGGGTGGTGGCAGGCTCTGAAGGGAATTGGCAGTGCCCAGAAAGGCAAATACCTCAGAAGAAGTCATTACAAACGTTACAGACAAAGGTAGGCTAAACTTCTCAGGTAGGGGTAGAAGGACTGCTTCTGTTGGCAAAGAAGGCTCATCAGAATTTAAAGGTTCCATAATTCCAGCTTCATTGGAATCTACCAGAATGCACCTGTTTTAAATTTCAGGAGCCCATTAAGTCATGTGCCATCCTTGGGCTGATCATTCTGACAAGTCTGAGCATTATGGGTGGTCTACCTTGTCACATGTACCCTTTCTTGTGTTCAAGAAAATAGGAATGTTCCAGAAAAAGGTGAGAATGAGGTAGGTAGATAACAGTAGCTCTGGTTTTCTTTCTTTCTACTTTCTGACTGTCCAGCACATGAACTCACATGCACATGTACACACACACAGACACACAGACACATACACACACACATACACACACTCCTTAAACATAACTCTTAATACATGCAATTTCAAAATCTCCCTATACGATACCGAGCTAGCATCCTACATACAACTGAAAACATGCTCATGGAAAGGACAAAACCCTAAGTCAGATCCAGTTTTTTCATTCATATCTTCATCCAGGAGGCCTACATTATCTGTATTTGTTTTAATCAGGCCTAGATTTATCTCAAATTAATCATGAAATTTATGGGTTATATTATAAATTTAACTGTCTTTCATATAGTTAGCATTTGATAAGAGGTAGAAAGTTGGGTAACTCTTAAAAAATGGCCACCTAGAAAAGAATACCCATGAGAGGAAGACATAGCAGTCACTCTATAGGATACTTACCTCCTTACTGGCCAGGGTATAAGGGAAACTGGAAATATTTACTTTATAGAGAATGGAATGAATAAATGAATTATCATTTGTAGAGTGCTTCAGGTCCTCCTAACTGAAAATATTCCCTTTCTCCCTTTTCTGCCCACCAAAGGGAACCACTGGGTGGGGAAAGTGTGACAATTAAGCGGCACCCTGGATCCATTCCACTCCTGGTTAAGCATCCTCTAATCTGTGGGATGCCCACACTGACGGAAAGAAAGCAGATAACCCAGTTTTAATCCCTTTGGAAACATTTGTCTTTTGGTATATGGTCTGGAGACATTTGTCGTGGCAGTTTCCTTATCTGTGGAGCAGCGAGTACTCTTGGTTTAGGTGTCGGTGTGGGTGTACGAAACTATGCCAGGATCTCTGGATTTCAGGTGCATGGCTTCACAAAACTGCCACATAAGACGGGTAATTATCTGGATATAAAATTACTTATTTATTTATTTATTTATTTAAATGTTTATTCATTTTGAGAAAGAGAGCTTGAGAGCATGTGCGTGAGCAAGGGAGGGGCAGAGACAGAGAGGGAGAGAGAGAAAATCCCAAGCAGCTTTGCGCTGTCAGCACAGAGCCTGATGCAGGGCTTGATTCCATGAACCGTGAGATCAAGACCTGAGCTGAAATCAATAGTTGGTTGCTTAACTGACTGAGCCTCCCAAGGGCCCTAAAATAACTTTTTATAACATGCGTGTTCTCGGGTTGTGAGGCAACAACCCACACAGCTTACAAGAGATTTCATTTGAAGAGTACATATCTGACATAGAAGGGGAGGATCTGGGAATCCCTGAGGATCTGGGAATCACTCACAATGCCCCGGACCTCTGTTGTCTTCACTTGAACTTCTTTATTATTTGGATATCTGAAATTAACAATCAAGATTTATCCTAGGTAAGATTTTTGATATGGAGGGCACCAATCACAAAACCTGATTCCTTACCTTGGCTCAAGGAACACTACCTATGAAAGCTGACAAGTTTTGGCCTCTCCCACCTGTCTGAGGGGGTGAGGGACTGGAAATTGGTTTAGCTTCGGAAGTATCCCAAGTTGTTTCTCTCATAATCCAAGATCCTTAAAATATTAAATGACTGCATGTCAACTTCAACGACTAACAAACAGTACTGGAAAGCCTCTAAAATCAACAACTTCGAGTCAGAACCTTCCCAGTATGTGTGGATGCTGGTGTCATTAATAACTGGCCAGAGTACCTGCCATTCCTCCTTGGCTGGGCATATTACACACAGAAATGTTCTGTCTCAACAATGCCATCGATCTTCCTTGCTTTATCTTTTTTCTTTCTAGACAGGCCACATTTTATTTTTACTTGTTTCTAACTTGCAGCATTTTTTTTTTTTACTCAAAACAGAAAGAAGTGAGCAATCCTTTTCAATCCCCTATCATTTTTTTCCTAGTCAGCTAAATAGACTCAGCCTCTATAATGTCCAAGTACCAGGATATCATAGCGGTATTTTAATGACCGGTTACTGCCTCAGGACTTGGATTGTTACCATCTATATTTGGTGCCAGGGTTGCCATAACAGAATACCACAAACTGTGGCTTAAACAACACAAATGTAATGTGTCACAGCTCTGGAGGCTAGAGGCCTGAAATCAAGGTGTCAGCAGGGTTAGCTCCTTTTGAGGGTTGTGAGGAAGTTTCTGTGCCAAGTTTCTTTCTCTGGTTTGTAGATGGTCATCTTCTCCATGTCTCTTATCATCTCTGTGTGTGTGTGTGTGTGTGTGTGTGTGTGCGTGTGTGTGCGTGTGCGTGTGTGTGTGTGTATGTGTCCAAATTTCCCCTTCTTATACAGACAGGACTCATATAGGATTAGGGTCCACCCTAATGAGCTCATCTTAAATTCATATTTCATCTGCAATGACCTCATTTCCAAAAAGTTCATATTCTGAGGTATGGGGGGGGGGTAAGCCTTTAACATATAAATTTTTGGGAGACCCAGTTTGCCCTCTTCTAACACCATCTCAGCTTGTGAGGGAGGGACCCTGATTCCGAGCCCCCTGATTCATCGTTTCATGAAGGATTCCCCACTTTATGGTTGTCATTGGCAACGTTCCTTCTTCCTGCTTGTATTAGTGAAGTTCCTGATGGACAGAAGCCCCGCACACTAATTCAAAGAATGTCGGGATTTGCACTGGTTTCTGCCGTTGAATTATGAAAGGTGGAACTAGCTCGGAGGTTCATAAAACTTGAATATTGTTGAGACTCTCTTTTTCCGTGTGTGTTTCTGTGTGTTGGCTTGATTCTCTCAGGCCAGCTGCTCAGGCAAGATTGAATCCACAGCTACAGATAGTTTTAGGCTCAGGTCCATGGAGCCTGAGGCATCCAAGAAATGAAAGCAGGCATTTTGCTGCCAGTTTCTGCAAGAACAAATCCAAGGAAGGCTTTTTGTAGCCCTTGCTTTACTGATATGATCGTCTCTGGACCAATCACTGTGGTTGAAGATGGGTGGGTTTTACCACCTAAGGCCATGGGGTTGGGGTTTGTTACCAGCGGTAAAGAGATTTGAAAGAAACAACAGGGACAATGTGCATACTTTTATGCTGCTAGCACATTCTGTGCTTCAATATTTTTAGAAAATGTAGTTTAATCTCTTATTTTAGAATTTTTATTCATTAAAAAATGCAAGGCAGATGATTCCTCTAATTTGCTTCAGTCCCTACTATCAATTTTTTTTTTGTAATTTACTCTGTTTTTTATCTCCTTCTTCTATGTTTTGTGTTTGTCTTTTTAAGTTTCAGGTTATTTTCTCAGATATCCACTGGTGTATGTGTGTGTGTGTGTGTGTGTGCGTGCGTTTGAGCCTTAGTAACATGTCGGCAAAACATTGATCAGTCAGCAGACAGAGGACACAGAAATGAACAGAACTCAATATTAGGAATATGAATTCAAAAGTAGTTGCTGCTGGTGTCCCATCTCTGGTGCATGGGCTTTCTACCAGACCACATAATTCTGAATACCACTTATCATCCTGAATGTTCTCTATCACCTCTCCTGCTAATTAACAACCAGTATGATGGAAATTGTGATAATGATATTTGAGGTGCTTAAGAGGCCAGGTCTGGAGTGTGCTTTGCTGATTGAGTTGCTTCAAAGTCTCACTATTTTCTACTATGCTGTGGATTAGAAGCCACTTATGCACGCTCACATAAAACTGTACTGAAGGATGTTTTAAAAACAAACTACTCCTCAGACAATGTAACACCATATTTGATAGATGGATTATTCAGTTCAAGGTCAAGGCACCCTGGGTGAGATCCTGAGGAACTAGGAAATTAAATCTGCATAAAATATTTTATGCAGAAAATTTTTCAGTTAAAAGAAACAACATCGGCTCTACCAAAAACTAGCTTTCTGCACTTGCTTTTTATTTTCATCTTGCCCGTTTCTTCAGATACAGTGTGGCTGGGCTTGACATCTGTTTCATCTCAACAACCCAGCGGGTTAAGAAACTGAATTACTGTTTTAATGAAACCAGCCCTTGCATCTGGAAAGTCTGCACAGACAATTCCACAGTCCTACGAATGTTTTATTTGGAGTGGCTGGACTTTTTTTTTCTTTAGAAACAAGAGCACGTCTGTTTCAAAAAGGGTAAGCCATGCTGAGTTTATTAAGTGTCCTGGACAATGCCTGAGCTATTCATTATTTGCATTTATTTGCACTCCCAGAAACCAGGGCACCGGATAAGCTCTTCCAGGTCTGTGGTGACCCCGTGCCCCACCGCCCCACGTTCACAGAACTCACTGTAACATGGGTCCTCACTTTTCCAGACTGCCCTACGTTCTTGACTCATTGGTGGTCCCTCTCCTTTTAAGGCTCTGGGTAGTATTCTCCCTGGTTATTGCTACATAGCCAGTGTTTTTTTGGTTTTGGTTTGTTTACTTCTGCTCATGCCCATATTATTTTGGTCACTTTAGTTGTCTAAGACAGGAAAGTGGGAATCTTACACTAAGCTTCACTACATTGTGTTTCTCAGAAGTCCCCAACAAGGGGCGCCTGGGTGGCGCAGTCGGTTAAGCGTCCGACTTCAGCCAGGTCACGATCTCGCGGTCCGGGAGTTCGAGCCCCGCGTCGGGCTCTGGGCTGATGGCTCAGAGCCTGGAGCCTGTTTCCGATTCTGTGTGTCTCTCTCTCTCTGCCCTTCCCCGTTCATGCTCTGTCTCTCTCTGTCCCAAAAATAAATAAACGTTGAAAAAAAAAATTAAAAAAAAAAAAAGAAGTCCCCAACAATATTTTGATTGTTGTTTCTGACTTTTTCATTTCCATTCAGCATATAATATTTTTCTCAGGCTAAATTTCCTACCTGTATTCCTATCCACTTAAAGAGAATTAGCCTGAGACTTCTTAGATTATACATATTTTAGAATTGTTTTATTTGGAACACTATCACTGGGTATAAAAGTAGTGTTGGATGTTAGCATTAATAATTTTCGATTAGAGAAAGAAGACCATCCTTTTCCTATAGAAAGTGAATCGATTGCATATTGTAAGGAATAATTTGCTCTATAGACCTAAAGTCTCATCACACTTCTTCAGAATATACACGTACTGGTTATTTCAAATGAATTAATTGTTGTTGAGATTATTTGAACACTTTTTTATGTGAATTTGTTCACACACTTGTTCAGCATTGTTTTGCTCATTTAAGGACAGTTCCTATTTCCCCTACGTATGAATCAAATATAACTTGCAGCCATTCTTAATGTTGATGGTAGAATGGGAAGAATCAAAGACTACTCTTACGCTAGACTTCCTACAGAAGTGAGTTCGGAAATGTTAAAGGTAAGACGTGTTTAAATTCATCACATTCCATATGTTCAAAAACAAGATTTAAATTTCTGAAGAATGATTACTTCTTTATAAACTTTGAAATGGTAGTTATTTTAATTGGACAGCAGGCCTGTGCCATCTCTGGGGTTAGAACTTTGATATTCATCATAATAAATAGATACAAATAACTTCTAAGTTATCCTTACTCATCACATTTAAGAGAAAATGCTTACAAGGTAATAAACCCTTATTTCTTACAATGGATAATGAATAGTAGAGGCTTGGGGGCTATAACTATTCCTCTGTTTCCAGAAGCCAGTTTAAACAACCATTATTATTCTACAAGATGGGAGAAAAATATGTGAAAAAAAACACTGGGTAGGCTTTCTACCGTAAATTAAACAAACATATGTTTTCTTATTTTCTGGATTATTATCAAATTTCTAAAAAAATATTGTTGTTATATCTTAACAGTTAACATGCACTAAAAATGTGGAAGTCAAACTTAAATATGTATGAATAAAAAAAAGCAAACTCTAGTGTAGGTTACATTATGCCATAGACCCAAATTAAACCCTATAGCCAACATATTTAACACTCCTTCATCCCCTGTCCTTACTGCACCATTGAAAAATCAAAATATTCACATTTTCCATATAGAATGCAACATACAAAAATACTTAAAGGGAAACCACATATTTTGGAAAACTCATCAGACACTTCAAAAATATTAATAGAGTAAAATATATTAAATCTCAGACTATGAATTTACATCCCTACATAGTCTAACTAATCACAACTTACAAGAAGGACATCTCAAATAAAAATGACTCAAAGAAAAAGAATGAGAAAAAAAGAAGGAAAAGTAAAGTTAAAAATTAAAATTCAAACTCCACTCAGGCAAATTCAAACAATTTTAAATTGATTTAAATCAGGATATTGCAAAATGAATATCACCCAAACTATAATTTAGGGTAAAAAACATTCATCAAGATAAAGACAGCCAACAATTAACAGCAAATATGTAATACTAATAAAATTCCAATCAAAATGTACCAGAACAGGGGCACCTGGGTGGCTCAGTCGGTTGAGCGTCCGACTTCAGCTCAGGTCATGGTCTCGCCGTTTGTGGGTTCGAGCCCCGTGTTGGCTCTGTGCTGACATCTCAAAGACTGGAGCCTGCTTCAGATTCTGTGTCTCCCTCTGTTTGTGCCTCCCTTGCTCATGCTCTCTCTCTTAAAAATAAATAAACATTTAAAAAAATTTAAAAAATGTACCAGAACATCTTTGGAGAATTGCTCTTTCTCTCTTCTAGATGCTATTTCATGTATGTACAATTATTTATCATACTTCTTTCTCTACAATGTCTTACTTGTTAAATTCAGTCTGGGATTTTAATAGGTAGTAATTTTTCATTTCTCCATATAGCATATTTGCAAGTCAATTAGGGCTTTTAGTAACTCAAACCAGAAGAGAATAAATGAATGAACATTTCAAATATCAGTATGAATCCCCAGTGAAGTCAGAGAATGTAGCTGAAATACAACTGTTGGCACATATTAGATGATGGGACCTATTAAATTCTTTTGGATTCCCAACAAGTTTTAGACTAGGATGTGATTGATCTGTGTTGGGATGAAAGGGAGAAAACTGATACACTGGATCTTATCTAATGTGGACTTTTCTACAATGCAGCTTTCAGAAAGGTTAAACTGCCCTCCTGGGTATTATTAGAACTAGGCTGACAAAGTTTGTAATGGAAAGTGATAGAACTGGATCACACCAGCCCACTGTGTTCCAGACGGCTCTAGCTCAACACTCCCCAGGGGGAGGGGGGCATTCAAAGTTTATACTCCTCTGTATTTTAGTGGGAATTTGAGAAATAATTGTTGGCACCTGGGGATTTCTATTTTTTTTTTTTTTTTTTTTTTGGCTGAGGTAAGTAGATTAAATCAAGGTTACCTCAACTTTTTTCTACCTAAAGCCACAAAACTATTCAGAATCTCTCAAGTGGCAGCGGAATCCTCAAGGCAGAAATACCTGACAGTGTCATTTTTTACTATTCAACTGAACTTATGTTTGTATTTAACAGTCATCTCAAAGGTGTATTTAAGGGAACATGACCAAGTATATGATGTCCCTTCAAAGACGATATAAAAGTCAAATGTAATGATTCACGTGTGTCATCCAATATGTCAAATTCGTTGCTGAGAAAATTTAGGCTGTACTTGTTTGAGATGCCAATATAATTACATTAAAATCGTTATGACATATTTAGACCAAACCTGGTTGCTAGTAGGCAAGTTGAAAGCATGTATTTATTTTCAAAATGCATTGGAAGTAAATACGTTTTTGATTATTTCTGCTTCTTCCATTTTTAAAAACTGTAGTCATATTGACTGTCACCTTCATTTACCAAATCATTTTTCTACGAACAATAGGCATGTTGTTTTGAAAGCCTGATGAACATGTTGTTAGATTTATTCAAATATTTTAATACAGTTAACAGCTTTAAAAGGTAATGTTTGAGAATGACTGACATATTTTCCCTTTATAAAACTATCTCCCTAAAATTTGGTGTAGGGGAAAGTGGAGCTGGATAAATGAGGTGTTTTATTGATTGATTGATTGATTGATTCAATTTCAATGAATCAATTGATTGATTGATTCTTAAATTTCCAGAGCACTCAGGGAATATGGCCTTTCCAGCTAACTTACACCTTGAAAGTCAGCTCTGAATATTTAAATGTCAAGATGCAGTTAATAAAATTTTACTAGTCTGGGTAGTCATCCATGGTTAATGAAATAAAGAGAAATAATGGAAATCCAAATGTTCAAGTTTTAAGTACTTCACAATTTTCCAAATTGTTTTCATAGTCACTATCTCATTTCATATCCTCAAGCTTGAGGAGATTGTTAATATCAGGACCACGTCTAGTCTTATCGTGATGTCTTCTTCCAACCGCCCCACTGGGGATAAGAACATCGAACATGCAACCATCTTACGGTAGCACAATTCATTCTTGGACAAATATTATCATTATTGAAACTTCCCCTGAAATCTCAAAATATTTTCTCAATGATATTCTTTCAATTCCTACCACAATTCTGCAATTCTTCTAGCTCCTTTACAGAGTAGCCGATTTATCTTTAAATGTCATCCTGACATCTTTTCCTTGTGAAACCCATTCTCTTATGGCTCCTACGGCATCTGTGCATTAAAATTGTGAGCTTACGTATCTGCTGGTAAGAATATTGAAAGAATTGAAAGTAGAACATATTTGTTAAGTCCATCTTGACTAATGTGTCATTTAAGGCCAGGGTTTCCTTATTGACTTTCTGCCTGGATGATCCTCTCTGTTGATGAAAGTGGGGTATTAAAGTCTCCTACTATTATTGTATTGCTGTCTATTTCTACCTTTAGGGAATGTTTTTATATATTAAACGTAGAGCATACTTATTGGAAATTATGAGTTATTTAACAAATAAGTGAAGCAAATACAATAAAAGATAACAGTAAAATCAAGACACATTAAAGGATATCTCTTCTCTGAGCACAGTTTTTAACACCCATAAATTCTTTCCATATTTATATGCCTTATTCATTATTGAATTTCTACTGAATACTATGGATATGTTCATTGAAATTTCATTAAAGATGGCACGTTAAAAACAATGAATTTACCACCATAGGATATTTAAAAAAAAAAATTTTTAATGAACATAGCCTAGAAGTTTATATTCTATCAGAAGTGAAAATCTACCTATTCTAATATTCACAAGTATTTTTTTTCTAAGAATAATTTAGAGTCTATGGTTGTGGCATTCTTTCCTCAGATAGTATCTGTGACTTTATGAAATTTCAGTTTTTACCTTTGAAAAGATGATTGATGGATGGCTCCCTGATGCTTTTGAAAGGACCTTGTATCCTTTATCTATTGCTGCATAGCAATGTGCCAAAAAAGTTAAAGTACTTAAAACAGAAGAAATGTACTCTTTCCTACAATTCTGTGAAACGCCTCATCTGTTTTTCTGGAATAACCTGGGATCATAGGTTCTCACTCATGCAGCTATGTATAGTCAGCTGTCCAACATGCTGGAAGTGGACTCAACTGGGACAATTGGGATGGCGGGGCCTCTCTCTCCACTATGGTCTATAATCTTAAGATTCTTCACAGCATGAAGCATGAATGGCAACATTGTATGAAGGCAAATCCCAATGCATTATATTAACCAATGTTGTGGATTTGTTGTGCGAGTGACCTCATGGAATATTTTATTGGGGACGATTAGTGTAAAACTCTATCAATGACCCCAATATTAGCATTAAAATGTCTTACATATATGTACATGCTTAAACAAACTGCAATAATTTCACATGGATTAAATATTTATTATTTAGGTTTAATATCATGCTCTCAGAAGAATGCAAAATAGGAGAAATTTTGAAACTATCAAAGCAAGCAAATTACTCCTCTAACATTGGGTAGCATAACTAAATGTTTTCATTTTCAAATATTAATTTCCCCCAAACTACGCCAAAATAAGTCATTTTCATAATTTGAATTTTAAAATACTCTTCTCCTTATGCAGTTCATATTCCTGTCCTCACATCTTGAGGCAGCCATGGAGGTGTGCCAGCTGGATCCCCCTTCAAGAATGTAATTGCCGTGCAGATACAAGGAGTGCAGATAGCTGACAGCCTCCAGCTGGATCACCTGCTGTATCAGCATGAGTTTCAAGCTGAGGCCATTCTCTTCCTGAACAGCTTCCCTCCAACAATATACAATGGTGGAGGAATTAGGACCAAGTCATTTCTACCCAGTGTAAGACTCATCTAACATTGATGAGTAGGATGGCCATCTAAATGGCTGGTTGGATGTCTCAGAGAAGCCTAGAGAAAGCATTGTCCCCTGCGGAGGTAAGTTGAAAAGCTTGAATTGCTGTGACAGATAATGGAAGAAGCAACAAAAGCTTCGGGAAAGTGGCCATACTGGAATGGATATATTATGTGAGTCCAAAAAACCATCAGAAAATTATGCTCCAAGGGAAGGCTCAGAAGACGCAGTACTCATGAAGGCTATTGGGAATGGGATGAGAGAGGGACACCAACATCACTCAGAAGTCCTAGTCAGGGGTGACTGCAAGAGAGCCTGATAGGGCCTGACATATGGATAGCCGTGGGGACAGCGGGACATCAAAGGAATAGAGGCCAGTGGCAACTCGTAATGTCCCAAGGCTGCGGGGGTGGTCACAATGACCATAATGAGCAGTGAGTGGCATTCAAGCAGGACTGATACACAGAAACTTGAGAAGACAGTTAACAAAACAGCATGTCCGAGAGCACAATATGCAAAGCTCACGCTCTGCTGAATATACATAATCAAAAGAAATTAAGATCGGAAGAGCAGGAGGCTAAGGGTAGCCACTCTAAATAGAGTCAGAATCCTTTCCTCGGTTTCCAGAATGAAGTCAATTTCCAGACACAGATGCATGGGTTGAAGTGGCTAGATTCCTGAATGGAAGGATTCAAGATAATTACACAGGGAAATGATTCTCTCAGTTCTTCTCCAAAGAGAGATGCAGCTGTTTACTGGATGATACACTGGGAAATGGGACACCCAAGCGTTTCAAGAGCAACTGGGAACAGGGTTTGAGTTAGCTTTGATACTTCACGATCTCGAAGAATCATCATGGCCTCTCTATTAAGACAGGGACAGACACGAGGCAAGTAGTTATTGACGTTTGAGCCAAAGTCCAGTTCGTGGAACCACTGTCCTTGATGCCCCACCCACTGGTTGTATCACCTGGTTCTGAATGCATAATTGGTGTTGAAGCTCTTGGCAGTTGAAATATACCCAATAGTGAGTCCTTGACCTGTGCAGGAAAAGCTATTGTGATCGTGGGGGAGACCAAGCCTCTGAAACTGTCCTGAGCTACACCTCGATGGTGAATCAAAATCAGTATTTTGTCTTCAGATTTGCAGGGGGGTGGCAGAAATTTGTGCCACTCTTAAAGATCAAAATAATGTATTGTGGCAATTTCTATCATACCTCCATATGTTTTAACTGTATTATCTTGGGTGAGAAATGGTGACACTAGATGCAGATCAAAGGAGGAAAACTGGAAATAATTTTACAATATTGTTATACACACAGTCCCCTGGGGAGAACACAGCATGCCATGTTGGACTCAAGGGAAACACCAGGACCTATGATAAGGAGGAGAGCAAGGGGTAGCTATGGCAAAAATATTTTATTATGGTTTCTATGCGAAGATTAGGGTAAGGCCAGGAAAGCAGGCATAGGATAGGATAATGTGAAAAATTCCAGAGGGTTCTGGGTCATAGGGGCCATCCCTGGTTGTCAGTCACCTGACCCTAGGACAATTGCCAGGGTGTATAGTGGTCCTGAGGATGAAAGCCAGACTGAGAATTAATTGGGGAGGGGGGGCTGCTTATTGGACTTCTCGAGAAGGGGAACTAACCAGCCTCTCACCAAGGCTCAAAACTGTGTCAAGACAGTGAGCACTCATGTGCACACATGCACACACACACACACACACACACACAAATATCTTATACCATGACATGATAATAAGGCAGGACGAGTATATACATTTACTCATGAGCAGCAGCAAATGATGTGGCACAAGGACCCTAGACAGAAAGGACTGGAAGATTAGAGACAAGGAGGCCTAGAACAGAAACAGATGTGTGGATACTCAGGAGAGAGCACACATGAAACATATATGTATTATTCATTAATTCTGACAAGAAATCATCCATCGTGGAAGAAGCACTGGAGAACAAAAAAGATGAAAGACGGACAATTGATATTTTTTTGCTTTTGTCTTCACTCAGCTCCAGAAATGACATGGTACACATGTAAATGGAGTGGCCACATGGAGACTGTACATGAGTCCAAAAGCATAGATCCCAAATGCCATAGTCGATCCAGTTGTGTTATCATCTGAATCTCTAAAATCTCAGCAACATAGACCAACTCCAAACCACTATTATGAAACTATTTCCTGTGGAGTGCAATCAGTCACATTGAGATTCTTCTCACTTTGAAGGGCCATTAAGCTGGCTGCAGAAATGTAGACAATTGTTCCAAGTAGAGGCTTGTCTTTACCGCCCATAAACCCTCAGTCAGCACCAGCATCCAAGATAATGGAGTGCTTAATTGACAAATATGAATTTGTACACAAAATGGTATCGGTCCAAAAAACACCCTTTACAACAAAGGATGGATGGGTGTGGGCCCATGACAATGTGATCCTTTGTTCTGTCCCATAATGCTGCATCCAGATACACTGGATTGATAGAACTTGGAGCGGCCTAAAGGCACAACAGAGGCACAGGCTTGGAGCCAATAGTCTCTAACGATGAGGTGCTACTCTGGGGCACCTGGGTGGCTCAGGCGGTTGGCGTCCAACTTTGGCTCAGGTCATGATCTTGCGGTTCTGGGTTCAAGCTTCGCATCAGGCTCTGTGCTGACAGCTCGGAGCCTGGAGCCTGCTTCAGATTCTGTGTCTCCCTCTCCTTCTGTCCTTCTCCTGCTCATGCTCTGTCTCTCTCTCTCTCTCAAAAATAAATAAATATTAAATTAAAAAAAAAAGGTGAGGTGCTATTCTCTAGCATTTAGTATAAACACTAAATCAGAGACCTATGTACCTGATGTATTCCCAATAGGAAGAACACAAGAAACTGGTCACTAATGATCAGGCGTGGGAGTAGCCTTGCTCGCTGTCATTCCTGTGTTTGCAAACGTGGGCTTTTCATGATTAGAGGGCCTGTTGTCTATAGGATATGCACACTTTCCAGAGGACATAGCAAGGATTATATTGAACTGCCAACTAGTGTTGACAATTGAACACTTTGTCCTCCTTGTGTTCACTGAACCAGACAAGAGGAGGAGCCTCTCTTGGGAGGGAAAATTGACCCTGACCAGCCAGAAGTGGTAAGGCTGCGGTTACTCATTGAGGTCAGGAAGGAAAATGTGTGGTACTCAGGTCATCCACTGGGGGGGGTCTCTTATTACTCCGTTACCCAGCTATGACTATAAATGGGCAAGTGCAACAAAAGTAGCCTGAGGAAAGTATGTTTATTAGAGGCTAAGATCTCTCAGGAGGGAGAATTTGAGTCTTATCACCAAGTAAGACAGTGAACTCCATAAAGGTGATAGGTTAGGCCAACAAATTTAATCTTTTTAATTTAATTTTGTTTAATTGAATTTTATTTTCTTATCCTAATTTTTTTTTTTAAATTTTTTTTTCAATGTTTATTTATTTTTGGGACAGAGAGAGACAGAGCATGAACGGGGGAGGGGCAGAGAGAGAGGGAGACACAGAATCGGAAACAGGCTCCAGGCTCTGAGCCATCAGCCCAGAGCCCGACGCGGGGCTCGAACTCACAGACCGCGAGATCGTGACCTGGCTGAAGTCGGACGCTTAACCGACTGCGCCACCCAGGCGCCCCTTTTCTTTTTTTTCTTTTTTTTTTTTTAATTTTTTTTTTCTTATCCTAATTTTTAAAATATTTATTCATTTTTGAGAGAGTGTGAGCGGGGGAGGGGCAGAGAGAGAGAGGGAGACACAGAACCCAAAGCAAGCTCCAGGCTCTGAGCTGTCAACACAGAACCCAGCTTGGGGCTCGAACCTACAAACGGTGAGCTCATGACCTAAGCCGAAGTCGGATGTGTAGCTGAGCTACCCAGGTGCCCCTAGGCCAACAAATTTTAAATGGATAATGTAGGTGGGTGATGAGTACCAGTTATGACACTAAAAAAAATTTGTAGCAGCTGAGGCTGAAATTATCTTATGAATCTCATTCTTCTACATTTTGTTTCCAATAAGAAAAGCCTACTAGAATCTGGAGGAACTGCTCCTTTAAATGTTTGTAAAAGTCAACCCACATGGCACAAGAGTGAGTCTGTGACAACCATGGATGGAGATGCACCACCTGCGTCTCATCAAGGTAGTGCACTTAGCTGACAGCCTGCGGCCTCAGTACCTTCACGATCTTCCTTTGCTTTTGAAAAGACGTCACGCTCTTTTTGGATCCCCTGACCTGGTAAGTGACAATGGTAAATACACCAAAGGCTGACTGTTTCTGCCCAATGCAGGACTCCTCTGACAGACAATCGTTGCACTGGAGCTCCCATTGGAACGATCGTGTCACATCTAGATTGCAGTCCGCTAGTCTAGCTGCACTATTTTTCTTACTTAATCCTTTCTCATGTGTCAGATATGCACCTTGGTTTGAAGGATTTCCCTGCCCAGTTCTCCTTCTCCCTCCTTTTATCTCTTCACTGATATTATCCCCTAATAAATTGTGTGGACTTTTAACTCCATTTCAGTGTCTGTTTCCCAGGGGATCCAACTGGCGCATACCTTCACCAAACTCATAATTCACAAGAAGTAAGAGTCTTCATCTTTGACATAAAAAATTATTAAGATGTTGATACTGTGTGTTATGGACTGAAGGTTTGTGTCCCTCAAATACTCATAGGTTGACGTGCTAACTTCCTGGGTGATAGTATATGGAGATGGGGACTTTGGGAGGTAATTAATGTTGAGTGACATCATGAGGTCAGTGCCCTTGTCTGATAGGAGTAGTATCCTTGGGTAAGAGGCACCAGAGAGTTGTTTTTCTCCCTCCAAACAGACAAGAAGAGGTCATGTGATCCTACAGCAAGATGGCACCTGTCTTAAGCCAAGAGCAGAGGCCTCAGAATGAAACTTACCTTGCAAGCACCTTGATCTTGGACTTCCAGCCTCCAGAAGTGTGATAAATAATTTTCTGTTATTTAAGTTACTCAGTCTGTGGTATTTTGTTATGTCAACATGAGCTGATGAATACACTGTGATTTAGGTTTAGAATTTATTATGTCTACAAATACGTTGTCAGCATTCTCTGGTAATCGGGACTGCTTTCTCCCACATTGAATGAATTACAGTTCTTCAATTTATACTGACTCTTCTGTTTTTTTTTTCCTTCTGTCACACAATATAAAACAAGAATGCATTACACAAAGAAAAGACTGAATTATATGATCTCAAGGATCTGAACAGTTACTGAGAGCATGGGAACAGAAGTCAGACAAAAGGCAGAAGGGACCTCTTCTATCAATGTGATTCAGAGTGTATTTCTGAAATGAGTAATCTAAAAGCATTTTAGAGGCAGATTTCTGAGAGAGTAATTGAAAGAGTTACTCTGGTATTAACCTTTACTCTTGCCAAACTTTCATTTCAAGTAGCACTATGAGTAAGTGTCTTGCAAACAATATATCAAGGCTTTAATACTTTAAAATCAAACTGATTCATCTTTCGTCAGAGCACACAAACTTTCTCAGAAAAAAATCATTTAAAAAATGGGACTTCTAGGAAGGAGATAAATGAAAGCTAGCCAACTTTCTTTTCTGAGTAGAAGAAAATATCAGACTCTTTGTTTCTTTCCTTTCTATTTATTTTGTAAATTGGACAAAATCTATAATGGAAGATGTTTCTCACAATAAAACAAAATCTATCCAAATGAGGTGAACCAAATTTCCGTGAAGCAAGCGACATACCAAATACATTCCTTCTCTAGATCCAAGTTATCCTGCCATGACTTGAAATTTTGGAATCTATAATGGACAAAACCATAGAAAATGTATTTATGTGCCAAAACAAGTCTGTAGAAAATGCTAGAAAGGAAGGCTTTGTTACCTGCCTTAAATGTTGTATGGCGTTTACTTTGACAACAACGCACAAGGTATCTCTATTTCCACGCTCCTGTGAAAAGCAAAATCTTTAAAGGAGTCATTATTTAATACATAGAGAGGAAAACCTAGCAAGATTTGTAATTTTTTCCCAGACAGAAATGCAAACCAAAGCTTTATGATAAGCGCGAACATAGGGTTTTCTGGAGAAACGGTCACTCTAACTGTAATTCTACAGAACAATACCAGAGTCTTAACCAAGAAGTGGTGTTCACAGTTCAAGAGAATGAGCTGTGCTCAGATATGAAGCGAGATGTTTTACAGTAAAGAAGTGTTGTTCACTGCCCAGCTGAAAACCATTTAAATTCCTGGCAGCATATTGCGTGTAGAAAGAAACCAAGAGGGGACAAGTTTGGATAGAGCCAGACTTCATAACATGTCCAGGTGGCTTGATCATTCCCCCCCTGTTTATTTTTTTTTTTTTTAATTTTTTTTTCTTCAACGTTTTTATTTATTTTTGGGACAGAGAGAGACAGAGCATGAACGGGGGAGGGGCAGAGAGAGAGGGAGACACAGAATCGGAAACAGGCTCCAGGCTCCGAGCCATCAGCCCACAGCCTGACGGGGGGCTCGAACTCACGGACCGCGAGATCGTGACCTGGCTGAAGTCGGACGCTCAACCGACTGTGCCACCCAGGGGCCCCATTCCCCGCCTGTTTAAAAACTACTACTCAATACGTTAAAAATCCAAGTCAATCTTATTTGGAAAATTGTTACTTTTTTTTTAGACTGGATGAAAATTTGGCAAGTTTCATGACATAGAAAGGTTGAAGTTTCTGCTGGAACTTGGTAAAATGGTACTGGCAAAGAAAAAAGCGGGGAAAAAAACCCCAAAACCAAAAGCAGTTTCTTTCAACTTTGAAATATTATCAGTAAGAAATTTGGCCAAAAAATATGACCAAAAAGGAATTTTTAATAATTTTCCCTAGTGCAAGCTATGTAATAGGAAACTTCCAACTTATTAGTATAGATTTTATTATACGGACTTATGATAATTGTATACCTTTGCATATGAGTAGAAAAGGAGGGATAGAAAATAAAATAGAACATGAGTTTTTTCTATCAGATAGCTTTGACAAGTGCTGGCATGTGGTTTAAATACCCTTTTAAAAATTTTTTTTATGTTTATTTTTATTTTTTGAGAGAGAGGGAGAGCAAGCAGGGAAGAAGCAGAGACAGGGAGAGAGAAATCCTAAGCAGGCTCTGCACTGTCAGCACAGAGCCTGACACAGGGCTTTAACCCACAAACTGTGAGATCATGACCTGAGCCAAGACCAAGAGTTGGACGCTTAACCAACTGAGCCACGCAGGCGCCCCCTAAATACTCTTAATCAGAGAGAAAATCCTGAGTTTAGAACATAAAAATAAGGAAGACAGAGAAGCATTAGGTAATAAAAGCTCAATGAAACACTCTTTGGAACGGATTCTGGAAGTTTTTATTTTTATTTATTTATTTTTTTCAACGTTTTTGTTTATTTTTGGGACAGAGAGAGACAGAGCATGAACGGGGGAGGGGCAGAGAGAGAGGGAGACACAGAATCGGAAGCAGGCTCCAGGCTCCGAGCCATCAGCCCAGAGCCTGACGTGGGGCTCGAACTCACGGACCGCGAGATCGTGACCTGGCTGAAGTCGGACGCTTAACCGACTGTGCCACCCTGGCGCCCCTGGAAGTTTTTAAATATTGGTGATGAAACAAAACTTAACAGATAAGTTCTGCTCTTATGGTATTTACAATAGAGTGAGGAAGGCTGCTAAATTAAAACAAAATAACCAATAAATGTCTAATGAATCCGGTCATCATTATTCTTATAGAGAATGGAGCAAGGCTAGGGACAATGGAGAAAATCCCAGAAGTAGGAGACGCTAATGTTTTAGGTGAAATAAACAAGCACACAAATGAAATCTCCCACTATAAAGAATATTTGGAAAATGCTAGATTACACAGAATTAAATTAAATTTATTGCAGAATCCCTTAACACTATTGATATTCTAATATATGTCATAACTTCTTGTAAGTTTTATTTTTTGAGAGA
Organism: Lynx canadensis; assembly: GCF_007474595.2. Taxonomy (NCBI): domain Eukaryota; kingdom Metazoa; phylum Chordata; class Mammalia; order Carnivora; family Felidae; genus Lynx; species Lynx canadensis. The sequence continues at coordinate 225,299,820 of NC_044303.2, read as the reverse complement.
GAGAGAGAGATGCATGGTGTAGGTAGGGCACTCACTTGGTAATCAACAGTTAAATTCCCTGAGCATCTTACGTGACTCTTAAAAAAGATGTCTCTTTTTTCTTAGGAGTAGAATCTTCCTATTGGCTCTTGGCTAGTAATCAGTCTTTCCTCAAAAGAGATAAAGGGATCACCTCATCTGTGGGCCTCAGTTCCATGAGCGCCTGACTCTTGATTTTGGCTCAGGTCATGATCTCACAGTTCCTGGGATCCAGGCCCGCCTGGAGCTCTGTACTGACAGCACGGAGCCTGCTTGAGATTCTCTCTCTCCTTCTTTCTCTAACCCTCCTCTGCCCCTGCTCATGTTCTCTCTCTCTCTCAAAAAAAATTATATATATATATATGTATATTATATATAATATATATTATTATAAATATTATTATAAATATATATTATATTTATATAATTATATATATATAATTATATATAATTATAATATTATATATTATATATATATAATTTTTTTAAGCAAAAAAGGTAAACAAGGTTCTCATGTAGAGGACAGGAAATGCAGATATTGAAATGTAAGTGAAGTTAAATGGGGCTGCGTTTAGGACACAGAGTGTATGGTAGGATGTGATTAAACAAGGAAAAAGAAAAATATTTTTCTAACTCTTTTGTTTGATAAGCACTGCATAGGAGGCAGGCTGACTAATGTATGTTACACGGGAAGTAGAACAAATTTCAATGACAGCAGAAAATAAAGAAAAGGAAACCTAACTTGTTAAGTCACTGGTACTAGGAATTCTAGATTGATAAAACTCATACTCTTTTATTTTTTTCCCCTTTGGGTTCAGAGCCAACTGAGAGATAAATCACAGAAGTCAGAATATTAGAGAGAAAAAATGTCAATTGTATTACTGATGGAGCCCGGATTGGAATGTGTGGCCAAAAGAGGCAGCCACAATGGGTTTCCTACTACTCCATCCAGAATTAACACACTTGCCCAGTCAGAGGAAGAGCTGAGGATACATAGACCTCTTCTGAGGAGCAGATAACTGCCTGTGTAACCGTATGACAAGGCTGAGACCAGAAAGCAAACCAAAACACAACGAACACTTTCTCTGCAGGCAGACAGATTTAAAGGAGCGCGAGAAGCTCCAGACTGAGCTTGCTTTTTGTTCTTTCTTTTGAATTCACTGATAACATAAACCATCTTTTCTTTCCTCCCGTTGGTGATTGGAATGAGCAAAGTGGACCCACCAAAAGAAGTCAGAATGCTCCTGGCTGCTGGTCCCTTTGCACTTGACCACTGCCAGGTGCAGGCAGTTTACCACCAGGAGTTCACTCAGCAAGTCCCTGCTGGGGCAAGGCAGGACACGCACAGGGAAATGAAGACTGCCTTGCAGTGTCTTTTTCTCCCATGCTCCTGAATTGGATCACCCTCTCCTTCTTTCAAAGAGGAGGAAGGGAGAAGATGTTTACCATCGTGGTGAGTGGAATTTTCCCATTCCTATGGCTACTTAGGTAGGGGTTTGAAGGGGGAGGGTGTGTGTCTTGCTCTAGAAGTTGTGTATTGAGCAGAATAAAGAGGATTTTATAAGACTGGGAGATCTGCCTTATAGCAGTCACAAACGTTCCTTCTCCTGGGATTCCGGATTCTGGTCAGGCTGTGCCAGAAATGTGTGCTTCAGAAGCCAGGTGAGAAAAGAGAGGCTTTTCTCCATCTGTGTAAGAAAGCAACAATCCTTAAGAGGACTACTTTTCTGGGAACGTGAAAATTCTATGGCAGATTGCGCGATCTTGTCATGACCTTTTGCAGTGTGCTCCCCTAAGATATCTGATACAGGAGGTATACGACGTAGTCCCTAAAAGAGGGTTGTTTTGTGAGGAACAGACTAAGAGTGCTCAAGGATTAAAGGCATGCATGGATAATGAGTAACTAACAGCCTCTGTCTCAAAACTTGCATCCATTTGCCTAGGAGAGTGACGCTACTCTTGAAGACAATTCTTTCTTCTCTGGACCTCCCAGGCAGACACAGTAGTCAGCGACCACTGGGGCAGAAAAACAGTGAAACATCCAACCAGTCTGCTGGGAAGGAAATTTAATAAAGTTTGAAAATGTTTCGTTCTTTCCATTTTTCTCCAATTTGATATTCCTGAAGAGTATGCCATTCTGAATGAGCCTCCCCAAGGCTTGGGGTGGAGGGGAATAAATACATGTGGCGGGGATGTGCAGGGTAGACAGGCTTCTGTAGCCAGCCAGCCCACTATTTTCACAGCAAACTGAATTTGAAGGTGCAGGATAGAAAGGTACATCCCAGAACTGAACTCTACATTTACAAAGCCAAGTTAAATGTTTACAAAGAGAATTCCCAAAAGTATTGTTCTAAAAAATGTATAGGATCCTTCTAACTTTGGCAATAGACAGAACTTGAGATATTACAAAATGGTGTTATAGGATAAGCCACATAAGTTTTTCTATTGTGTTATTAAAGCATTCCTAGCTTTTTTTTTTTTAATTTTTTTTTTCAACGTTTATTTATTTTTGGGACAGAGAGAGACAGAGCATGAACGGGGGAGGGGCAGAGAGAGAGGGAGACACAGAATCAGAAACAGGCTCCAGGCTCTGAGCCATCAGCCCAGAGCCTGACGCGGGGCTCGAACTCCCTGACCGCGAGATGGTGACCTAGCTGAAGTCAGACGCTTAACCGACTGCGCCACCCAGGCGCCCCTAGCATTCCTAGCTTTTAAAATTCTTTCCTTTTGGGAAATCCCAGATGGAAAGGTATTCTTAAAAATTATCGCCTGCAATGAATTTTTATTTTAATTTGCATCTCCAATTCTCTACAGTTAGATTATACATGTAGGGGAACGGATTGAATGTCATTATATTATTTGTATTTCACATCAACTGATTTCCATTGGGAATTTATATATATATATATATATATATATATATATATATATATAAACATATACATTTATAGCTATTTATTGAGATATGTTTTTCTCATAAGTTACACTTATAAAGCTCACATGTGTTATGCATGACGATTTTTAAGACATGCTTTGCGAATCATCCTTACTTGCGATTGATTTCATAAAATATACTGAATCTATCTTCTAAACTATTAAAACAAAAAAATCATATTTTTTATGGATAATTCCTTTTGAAGTTGAAGAAATGATATAGTGATCTGAAAGAGACTATCATTATACTGGTTAAGGGACTAGATAGATGATAATTAAGTCTCCATCCAACCATGAAGCTTCTACAACTCATGAATACATTAAAAAAACAACTTTGCATAATCACAACATGTGAAGTATTGACTAATGTGATTAATACCTTGCATGAAAAAATTAGTATAATTTTCATGTAATTATTTAATTTAATCCTGTTGGGAAATGAGTGTTGTTTAGAGAATCCAGGGAGTTCGTGGTGACTCAAATCTCATATTCTCTCCCCCCAAAGCCCACCGTGCAAGGAGCACTTTGGTGACGTGACCCATCAACACACAAATAAATTAAGCTCCATTAGCTTGTTGTGGCAGTTGCACATAATTTTCACACGTCTATACAGCATCAATATTAAAAAAAATAATAATGTTTTATTTATTTTTGAGACAGAGAGAGACAGAGCACAAGCGGGGGAAGGGCAGAGAGAGAGGCAGACACAGAATCAGGCTCCAGGCTCTGGGCTGTCGGCACAGCGCCAGATTCAGGGCTTGAACCCACGGCCCGGCCCGTGAGATCATGACCTGAGGCGAAGTTGGACGCTTAACCGACTGAACCACCCAGGCGCCCCTGAAGCATCAATATTTTTACATGGATTTTTTGGTTTTATAGTTTTCAGGACTTATTTGTTCATTAATTTATAAGCATCAGTGCATTTGTATATATGTATATACTTGTGTGCTCAAATAACCTTCTCAAATATAAAGATGTATGTAGAAAAAAAACATGCTGTATTTTAAGACTTTCAAAGTCTCAATATTTTTATCTGAAATGATGATCTATTACATATCCATTTCGTATGCAAGGAGTTATGAATCCAGATGTCTACTCATTTCTCCTCACAACACTTATTTGAAATGCATGCTAATTTTCCTAGTCATTGCTATCAAATTCTGTGGTTTTAAATTTATAAAGAAATCACCTGAGGAGGGCTGTAAATCACTAATGCCTAAGCTGTACCCCAGAATAATTAATTCAGAGTCTTAGAGGGTAAGATACAGATATCAGTCATGTTTAAAGCCTAGATAATCTACTACACAAGTACGTTTGAGAGTCAGTGCTTAGAAATACCTATAAATATTGTGTATTCATATTGGGACTGTATAAGCTAAATACCATCTAAAAATGACTATAACAACATTTTCCAGTAATTTTTTTCTTCCTTCACTTTAATGATTTTTGTTCGACATTCTATTGTTTCCACATTGCTAAAGTCCCTAAATGTATGCTATGTTCTGCAGTATTAATGCACATAGATGCTGAGTTTTTAGTAATTCTCAATCTGGGCTGAAGATTGGAAATCTCTAGGGAGCTTTTAAAAACTCAAATCTTCAGATGATTTTTATGCATGGCAAAATTGAAAACCCTTCCTTCCATCTATATGAATGTTCAAACCCGTGTCATTTTTAAAATCCATTCAAAACAAACAAATAATCTGATTTTATCATTTTATTGACTGGATTTAATCTTTGCCCATTCATAATTAGAAATATGACTAGATTAAAAACTTTTTGGAAGTTCAGATTTTTTAAAAAAAATATTCTTTATGTTCTGTGCGGCTTTATACGTATTGATCCACAGACTCTTTTTAAAATTTGTTTTTAATGTTTATTATTTTTGAGAGAAAGAGATACAGAGGGTGAGCAGGGGAGAGATAGAGAGAGAGGGAGACACAGAATCCAAAGCAGGCTTCGGGCTCTGAGCTGTCAGCACAGAGCCCGAGGCGGGACTCCAACTCATGAACCATGAGATCATGACCTGAGCTGAAGTCTGACGCTTAACTGACAGAGCCACCCAGGCGCCCCATTGATCCACAGACTTCTAACACTGAATGGCACACTGCACAACTTTTAGCCAGCCAGGTTTTTTTTTTTTTTTAACACTGTGTACATTTTAGGTGTACAACATGTGGATTTGATATACTTTGCAATATGATCACGACCATCGCATTAGCTAACATATCTATGACATCACATAATTATCATATCTTATTTGTGGTGAAAACATTACAGATCCAGTCTTTTAGCAATTACGTATGCAATACAGTGTTGCTAACTATAATCACAACGCCATGCCTTAGTGCCCCAGAACTCCTCCCCACCCCACCTCCTGGTAAATGCCACGCTACCCTCTGTTTCTAGAAGTTTGGCTTTTCTCGATTCCACATATATATCGTACAGTAACTGTCTTTCTCTGATTTACCTCACTTAGCATAATGCCCTCATGAAGGGCTACTGATTTTTTAACAGGGTTCTCCACCTGGGAAAGAGGTATATACTTAGGACTATACACCAGACTTATATATGCCCCGGGTATTGCCCTAAAATTGAGTATATATTATGTATCATGGAACCTCTGGCCTAGACTAATTTAGAGACTCATATATATGATCGGTGGTATATATTATATATGTCTAGATTATGTATTATTGTTTGCATATATAGTCTAGACCCATGGTCCTAAAAAGTATGCCCTCTGGACCAGCAGGAATTTGTCACAAATGCACATTACTAGGTCCCATTCCAGATACTTGGTGAGCAGGACACAGCAATCTGTGTTTTTGTAAGCTCTTCATGTATTATGTGTAGTACAGATTGAGAACCGCTGGTCTAGACCATCTCGCACAAATATTCTGCAGTCACAATCACCTTGTACAGGTTTTGCTAATGTCTATTAGTTTTGCATATTTAATCTTCTTTGACATTTTTCTATCTAGAATCTTCCCTTGTAAACATTTCCAAATTATACCTTCAACTTCCTGTAGCAGTGCTTTTCTCAGCTCAGTTCAAGAGCTATTATAGACATTTGGGGTACCTGGGTGGCTCAGTTGGTTAAGTGTCCAACTTTGGCTCAGGTCATGATCTTATAGTTGGTGAGTCTGAGCCTGATCGGGGTCTCTGCCATCAGCATGGAGCCTGCTTTGGATCCTCTGTCCCCACTCTCTCTGCCCATCTCCCACTGTTTCTCTCTCTCTCTGTCTGTCTCTTTCTGTTCTATGTTTCTCACAATAAATAAATAAACTTCAAAAAACTGAAAAAAGAGATATTATAGACATTTAGAAATTATAGTTATATGTAGGTAAATAATTTATTGCATTCATTTACATACATTCTATATAAGTAACCATATACAATGGTAATTGGTACTATTTCTTTACAGAGTGCGTCTCACATGAGTAGCCAAATAGTTTTAAATGCTTCTGAGTATAAATAAAAATAGTGCTTCATAGTAACTGTTTGTATATTATTAACAACTGGGAAAAGCTAATAGACTTGGCAAAAATAATGAGAACAAATAGTGGTAAATCAAGGAAGGAAATCTAGATTTCAAAAATCCTACCCCACTGATAAATTCTTTAGGGACAAGAGAATTCACAGCCTCTAAAGTAAGTGTGGCTGAAAATAGCTCTATAAGAAAAGCTGTATTATCTCTTTTGCTTTCAGCTCCACACACAGGAATAGGAGCGCTACCTTACAAATAGCCGATGGCCAAGTACTCATTAAATGAACATGTTAAAAAGCGAAATCGAGAAATAAACTCGAGAGGCACTTATGTAAAATGGTAGTACACAAGTGAAATCTGTACCATACTCTCTCTCCCTCATCCACCCCTGTACTCAAAGGGAATTTGTTTCACTTTGGAATTTGAATAAAATTGAGTAAAATTAAATAAAATTGAATCATCCTGGAGGGTTAGAACAGAAGCTCAATCAATACTAGCGAGTTACACTTAGTTGGACACTAGTTTCTAAAATGTGCACACGATCCTGGGTCACGGGTTGAAGGGCAGACAGCTTTACTTATTGACCGTTACATCCTGACAGGCCTTCGGTAACTCACACACAGACAAGGGAATCTGATTGTTTTTGTACATTTCTGGAGGACAGATGTCACTACCTCAATTGGAAATAATTGGGAGGCTGGTTGGTAGCCTACATGTTTAGGCCAAAAAGAACATTTTTCTAGATTTAGAGGTCCCTTTTCATGTCTTCTAGTGAACTCCATTAGAGAAGATGCATATTCCTCTGAGCAGATGACTTTCTTCATATTAACCCTGGTCCTTTTTTTTTTTCCTCTCTCTCTTTTCTTAAGTAATCAAATGCTTACATATTATGAAGTTATTATCCTGACATTATTTCTTTTTTTAATTTTTTTTCAACGTTTATTTATTTTTGGGACAGAGAGAGACAGAGCATGAACGGGGGAGGGGCAGAGAGAGAGAGGGAGACACAGAATCGGAAACAGGCTCCAGGCTCCGAGCCATCAGCCCAGAGCCCGACGCGGGGCTCGAACTCACGGAGCGCGAGATCGTGACCTGGCTGAAGTCGGACGCTTAACCGACTGCGCCACCCAGGCGCCCCATGACATTATTTCTTTAGAGTACAAATTTTCTTAAACTAATGCAAATAAATCCACTTGCCAAACCAATAAAATTAATGCTATAAATAAGATTGTTGTCACATGAATTGTGTCCCTCTGGATGTTTACGAAAACACCCCAGAGTTTGCATTTCAAATCATGGTCTGCTCCTTTGTCTCTCTTGACCTGATCTCTCCATCTAAACATAATTGCACTGGTCATGGATTTATAGCACAACTATTGCGGCCATTTTAAAGGACCTTTTTTAGGAAACCTGAAAACCTTTAGAACAGAGTGGATGCCTACAGCATCCCGCTGGCGATTTTCTGATGTGGCAGTTTAATTGTGTGATTGCTTAGAAAACAATTTCTGTGAATTTTTTGGAACTCATTCAAATGACTCCTCCTCACAGGACAGTTTCTTTTGAGACTGTTCTTTTCCTTGCTGCTGAAAAAAAAAAAAAAATAGGTTAAACCATTGTTTCCTCCTCTAGCCACCAAGATGAAAATAGCATCAGTACTGCTCTGAGATTGAATTTATTGTGAAAAGAAAGAAATTAGATCAGAGGCAAAAAAAAAAAAAAAGTTTGTATCTTTAAAAGACAAAAACAAAAACAAATCCCAAATCACAATAATTCTGATGAGATCGTTTGAACCTCCCTTCTTACAAAATTACTGCTTTAGTTCTCTCCCAGGACACATCAGGATGAGATTTATAGTTCTTTTTTAAGTTTTAAACAGAAGTTTCATGGTACTGACTGTGGCGTTTTCTTGCTAAAAAAAACCTATATTCACATGCTCTGAACTTGGAAAATGAGTTGAACAGGTGATCTTTGCAACAAAAGGTTCCTCGGTGCTCATAAACAGGGAGGCTTTAGGTGGGTTTCCAAAGCTTTTATACTTGATTTGTTAAATTTTTTTATACTTTCCAAATCTTTTATACTTGATTTGTTAAATTTCATGTAACATATGAAATGAAAAGAATTTCAGTAGGTGAATAAAACTAAGATTTTCTAGAGAAAGAAACTTTGGGTTTTAATGGGGCCAAACAATTAATGACCTACATGACTATATGCCTCAATCTGCCCATTTTAAGTATGTGTGTGTATATATATATATATATATATATATATATATATATATATATACATATATATATATATTTAATTTTTTTTTTTGGAGAAAGAGTGTGAGTGGGGAAGGGGCAGAGAGAGAAGGATACAGAGGATCTGAAGCAGGCTCTGTGTTGACATCAATGAGCCTGATGTGGGGCTCGAACTCACGAACCACAAGATCATGACCTGAGCCAAAGTTGGAAGCTCAACGGACTGAGCCACCAAGGAGCCCCTTAATCTGCTCATTTTTTTAAATGAGAATATTAATCTGACCTTAAATGGAATAGTTTGGAAAACTGATTAAGCTTAATGCATGTGGTGCACTGAGCATAGCATGTATTAAAAAATAAAATATCGAAAGGCAAAAAATATTTCAATATTAATTTAGTATTAAATATAAATATTCCATTTTGTCAAGGTTATTTCACTCACAAGTAATGTGAACCTAACTCAGAGTAGATTAAACAAACAAAAATGCACTATTTTTTTTTTTAATTTATAGAGTTGGTGAATATGGTAGGATTTTAGGAGTTGAAATCATGCCAACGGGTTTCGACTCTCTCCATTTGTCAGTAGGAACGTTCTATTTGTTAATCTCTTTCTCAGTAAAGTTGTGTGTATCTCACAGCAAACTTCTTGACTATTCATTCAGGCTTACATGTTTCTCACATATATGGAGCACAGACCTTCCAACAACAGTAGCAACATTCTGACAAAGGATTTTGATAAGCCTCACCAGAGTCAGGGCCCAGAGTAAGCCATTCCAGTGGACAGGAAGTGACTCTTCTCTTACTTGATATGCAGGGCCTAACGCTTCACTTTATGTCAGGATACTGGGAGGTAAGCCTATTGCTTATTTATTAGTTTGTTTATTTATCCATCTATTCATTTATTATATCTATTTATTTAATATATATTTATAATATATATCTATATCTCCATCTATTTATCCATCATCTATCTATCTATGTATCTATCTATCTATCTATCATCTATCGATCATCTATCTATTGAGAAAGAGAGAGACAGTGAGTAAGCATGAACAGGGGAATGGGGGCAGTGGGAGAGAGAGAATCATTTTTTTGAAAAATTTTAAAATGTGTAATGTTTAGGAAACATTAAAATGTTAAAAAATTTTATTACATATATTTTTAATGTTTATTTATTTATTTATTTGAAGTATTAAATTTAACTTCATTTTTTATTTTTTAAAATTTACATCCAAATTAGTTAGTATATAGTGAAGCAATGATTTCAGTAGATTCCTTAATGCCCCTCACCCATTTAACCCATCCCCCTTCCCACCACCCCTCCAGCAACCCTCAGTTTGTTCTCCATATTTATGAGTCTCTTCTGTTTTGTCCCCCTTCCTGTTTTTATATTCTTTTTGTTTCCCTTCCCTTATGTTCATCTGTTTTGTCTCTTAAAGTCCTCATATGAGTAAAGTCATATGATTTTTGTCTTTCTCTGACTAATTTCCCTTAGCATAATACCCTCCCGTTCCATCCACATATTCTCAAATGGCAAGATTCATTATTTTTTTTTTTTTTCAACGTTTATTTATTTTTGGGACAGAGAGAGACAGAGCATGAACGGGGGAGGGGCAGAGAGAGAGGGAGACACAGAATCGGAAACAGGCTCCAGGCTCTGAGCCATCAGCCCAGAGCCCGACGCGGGGCTCGAACTCACGGAGTGCGAGATCGTGACCTGGCTGAAGTCGGACGCTTAACCGACTGCGCCACCCAGGCGCCCCAAGATTCATTATTTTTGATTGCCGAGTAATACTCCATTGTGTGTGTGTATATATATATATATATATATATATATATACTGCATTTTCTTTATCCATTCATCCTTCGATGGACATTTGGGCTCTCTCCATACTTTGGCTATTGTTGATAGTGCTGCTATAAACATGGGGGTGCATGTGTCCCTTCAAAACAGCACACCTGTATCCCTTGGATAAATGCCTAGTAGTGCAATTGCTGGGTCGTAGGATAGTTCTATTTGTAGATTTTTGAGAAACCTCCATACTGTTTTCCAGAGTGGCTGCACCAGCTTGCATTCCCACCAACAATGCAAAAGAGATCCTCTTTTTCTGCATCCTCACCAACATCTGTTGTTGCCTGAGTTGTTAATGCTAGCCATTCTAACAGGTGTAAAGTGATATCTCATTGTGGTTTTGATTTGTATTTCTCTGATGATGAGTGATGTGGAGTATTTTTCATGTGTCGGTTAGCCATCTGGATGTCTTCTTTGGAGAAGTGTCTGTTCATGTCCTTTGCCCATTTCTTTACTGGATTATTTGTGTTTTGGGTGTTGAGTTTGATAAATTCTTTGTAGATTTTGGATACTAACCCTTTATCTGATATGTCATTTGCAAATATCTTCTTCCATTCTGTCAGTTGCCTTTTAGTTTTGCTGATTGTTTCCTTCGCTGTGCAGAAGCTTTTTATTTTGATGAGGTCCCAGTAGTTCATTTTTGCTTTTGTTTCCCTTGCCTCCAGAGACATATTGAGTAAGAAATTGCTGCGGGCAAGATGAAAGAGGTTTTTGCCTGCTTTCTCCTTGAGGATTTTGATGGCTTCCAGTCTTTCACTGAGGTCTTTCATCCACTTTGAATTTATTTTTGTGTATGGTGTAAGAAAGTGGTCCAGGTTCATTCTTCTGCATGTCGCTGTCCAGTTTTCCCACCACCACTTGCTGAAGAGACTGTCTTTGTTCCATTGGATATTCTTTCCTGCTTTGTAAAAGATTAGTTGCCCATACGTTTGTGGGTCCATTTCTGGGTTCTCTATTCTATTTCATTGATCTGAGTGTCTGTTCTTGTGCCGTTACCATACTATCTTCATGATTACAGCTTTGTAGTATAGCTTGAAGTCTGGGATTGGGATGCCTCATGCTTTGGTTTTCTTTTTCAAGATTGCTTTGGCTATTCAGGGTCTTTTCTGGTTCCATACAAATGTTAGGATTATATGTTCTAGCTCTGTGAAGAATGCTGGTGTTACTTTGATAGGGATTGGAACTGAATATGTAGATTGCTTTGGGTAATATCGTCATTTTAACAATATTTGTTCTTCCTATCCAGGAGCATGGAATATTTTTCCATTTTTTTGTGTCTTCTTCAATTTCTTTCATAAACCTTCTATAGTTTTCAGTGTATACATTTTTCACCTCTTTGGTTAGATTTGTTCCTAGGTATTTTACGGTTTTTGGTGCAACTGTAAATAGGATCGATTCCTTGATTTCTCTTTCTGTCACTTCATTGTTGGTGTATAGGAATGCAACCGATTTCTGCGCATTGATTTTATATCCTGCCACTTTGCTGAATTCATGAATTAGTTCTAGCAGTTTTTTGGTGGAATCTTTGGGTTTTCCAGAGTATCATGTCATCTGAGAAGAGTGAAAGTTTGACCTCCTCCTAGCCAATTTGTGTACTTTAATTTCTTTGTATTGTCTGATTGCAGAGGCTAAGACTTCCAATACTATGTTGAATAACAGTGGCAAGAGTGGACATCCCTGTCTTGTTCCTGACCTTAGGGGAAAGCTCTCAGTTTTTCCCCATTGAGGATGATATTAGCTTGGGTCACTCATATATGGCTTTTATCATCTCGAGGCATGATCCTTCTATCCTTAATTTCTTGACGGTTTTTATCAGGAAAGGATGCTGTATTTTGTCAAATGCTTTCTCTGCATCTATTGAGAGGATCATATGGTTCTTGTCCTTTCTTTTATTGATGTGATGAATCACGCTAATTGTTTTGTGGATATTGAACCAGCCCTGCATCCCAAGTATAAATCCCACTTGGTCATGGTGAATAATTTTTTTAATGTATTGTTGGATCCGGTTGGCTAATATCTTGTTGAGGATTTTTGCATCCATGTTCATCAGGGAAATTGGTCTATAGTTCTCCTTTTTTAGTGGGGTCTCTGTCTGGTTTTGGAATCAGGGTAATGCTGGCTTCATAGAAAGAGTTTGGAAGTTTCCTTCCATTTCTATTTTTTGGAACAGCTTCAAGAGAATAGGTGTTAACTCTTCCTTAAATGTTTGGTAGAATCCCCCTGGAAAGCCATCTGGCCCTGGACTCTTGTTTTTTGGCAGATTTTTGATTACTAATTCGATTTCCTTACTGGTTATGGGTCTGTTCAAATTTTCTATTTCTTCCTGTTTCAGTTTTGGTAGTGTATATGTTTCTAGGAATTTGTCCATTTCTTCCAGATTGCCCATTTTATTGGCATATAATTACTCATAATATTCTCTTATTATTGTTTTTATTTCTGTTGTGTTGGTTGTGATTTCTCCTCTTTCATTCGTGATTTTACTTAGTTGGGCCCTTTCCTTTATCTTCTTGATCAAACTGGCTAGTGGTTTATCAATTTTGTTAATTCTTTCGAAAAACCACCTTCTGGCTTCATTGATCTGTTCTACTGTTTTTTTTTTTTTTTTTTTTTTGGTTTTGATAGCATTAATTTCTGCTCTAATCTTTCTCATTTCCTGTCTTCTGCTGGTTTTGGGTTTTATTTGCTGTGCTTTTTCCAGCTCCTTAAGGCATAAGGTTAGGTTGTGTAGCTGAGATCTTTCTTCCTTCTTTAGGAAGGCCTGGATTGCTATGTACTTTCCTCTTATGACCGCCTTTGCTGTGTCCCAGATCTTTTGGATTGTGGTACTATCATTTTCATTGACTTACATATACTTTTTTATACTTACATATACATATTTCTTCTTTAACTGCTTGGTTAGCCCATTCATTATTTAGTAGGGTGTTCTTCAGTCTCAAAGTATATGTTACATTTCCAAATTTTTTCTTGTGGTAGATTTCAAGTTTCATAGCATTGTGGTTGAAAATATGCACAGTATGATATTGATCTTTTTGTACTTACTTAGGGCTGATTTGTGTCCCAGTATATGGTGTATTCTGGAGAATGTTCCATGTGTACTGGAGAAGAATGTGTATTCTGGTGCTTTAAGATGAAATGTTCTGAGTATATCTGTTAAGTCCATCTGGTCCAGTGTGTCATTCAAAGCCATTGTTTTCTTGTTGATTTGTTGATTAGATGATCTGTCCATTGCTGTGAGTGGGGTGTTGAAGTCTCCTACTATTATGGTATTACTATCAATGAGTTTCTTTATATTTGTTATTAAGATGTATATATTTGGGTGCTTTCAAATTTGGTGCATAATATTTTATAATTGTTAGGTCTTCTTGGTCTATAGACCCCTTGATTATGATATAATGTCCTTCTGCATCTCTTGATACAGTCTTTATTTTAAAGTCTAGATTGTCTGATATAAGTATGGCTACTCCTACCCCAACTTTCTTTTGTTGACCATTAGCACGATAGATAGTTCTCCAACCTCTTATTTTCAATCTGTAGGTGTCTTTAGGTCTAAAGTGAGTCTCTTGTAAACAGCATAGAGATGGGTCTTGTTTTCTTATCCATTCTGTTACCCTATGTCTTTTGATTGGAGCATTGAGTCCATTGATGTTTAGAATGAGTACTGAAAGATATGAATTTATTTCCATTATGATGCTTGTAGAGTTGGAGTTTCTGGTGGTGTTGTCTGGTCCTTTCTAATCTTTTGTTGCTTTTGGTATTTATTCATATATATATACATATATATATATATATATATATATATATATATATATATATATATTTTCGTCTTTTCTCCCTCAGAGAGTCCCCCTTAAAATTTCTTGCTCGGCCGGTTTAGTGGTCACAAACTCCTTTAATTTTTGTTTGTCTGGGAAACTTTTTATCTTTCCTTCTATTTTGAATGATAGCCTTGCTGGATAAAGAATTCTTGGCTGCATATTTTTCTGATTCAGCACACTGAATATATCCTGCCATTGCTTTCTGGCCTGCCAAGTTTCTGTGAATAGGTCTGCTGCAAACCTGATCTGTCTTCCCTTGTAGGTTAAGGATTTTTTTTTTTTCCCTTGCTGCTTTCATGATTCTCTCCTTGCCTGAGTATTTTGTGTTTTTGACTGTGATATGCCTTGTTGATGGTAGGTTTTTGTTGAATCTAATGGGAGTCCTCTGTGAATCCTGGATTTTGATGTCTGTGTCTTTCCCCAGGTTAGGAAAGTTTTCCACTATGATTTGCTCACATAACCCTTCTACTCCTATTTCTCTCTCTTCCTCCTCTGGGACCCCTATGATTCTGATGTTGTTCCTTTTTAATGAGTCACTGTTTTCTCTAATTTTTAAATCGTGCTCTTTTGCCTTCATCTCCCTCTTTTTTTTTCTGCTTCATTAAGTTTGTCCTCTATATCACTGATTCTCTGTTCTGCCTCATCCATCCTTGCCACCGCTGCATCCATTCGTGATTGCAGCTCAGTTATAGCATTTTTAATTTCATTCTGGCTATTTATTACTTATTTTATGTATGTAGAAAGGGATTTAATCTATTTTCAACTCCAGCTAGTATTCTTATTATCCTGATTCTAAATTCTGGTTCAGACATCTTGCTTGTGTCTGTGTTGGTTAAATCACTGGCTGTTGTTTGTTCATGCTCTTTCTTTTGGGGTGAATTCCTTCGTTTTGTCATTTTGAAGGTTGAAAAGTAATTAATGAGACAGAAAAATTGAAATTAAAAAAATTAAAATAAAAAAATATTAAAATTAAAAATTAAAAACACACCCACACAAAAATCGAATAGATGATGCTAGATCCTAGGTGTGTTTGGTTTGGGTGTAGAAAGTGGTTTGACATATTAGAGAAACAAACAAACAAAAAAAAAAGGGAGAGAGGAAAAAAAGGAAATAGTTGGAGAATTTGAAGAAATGAATACACTAAAGTAGACTAAAATACACAAAAGTAGAGACTATAGTAGAAAAAAATTATAGAAAAATGTTTTTCATAAAAACTAAAAAGAACAATGAATTTTTTCATTTTCTGAATTTAAGAAAAAAAGAAAAAAACAAAAAAGAGAAAAAAGATTTAAAAAAAGGCAAGACACACACAAAAAAAGCGTTTGAAAACTTGAAAAAGTGAATACACTGTAGTAGACTGAAATAAAATGATGGGAGTAGGATAGAATTTGAAATAATTTACATAAAAGCAAAAAATACAGTAATAAAATTAAATAAAAATATTTTTAAAAGAAATTGAGAGTAAAAATGAAGTTTTTCTCTTTCTGCATTCAAGAAAAAGAAAAGAAATGAAAAAGAGAAAAAAGCAAAAGAAAGTAAAAATAGGGAATTGTTTGAAAATTTGAAAAGGTGAGTACACTGAAGTAGACTAAAATAAAATGATGGAAGTAAAGTAGAAATTGAAAACAAATACACAAAAGTAAAAAATATAGTAATAAAAATTAAAGACAGATATTTTTAGTAAACATCAAAAATAAAAATGAGTTTTTTCTCTTTCTGTATTCAAGAAAAAGAATTATAAAAGAGAAAAAGGAAAAAGAGAGAAAAAAAATTGAACAGATGAACCTGCTGACAGATTGAAGTAGGACTGAAATTGCTTCGTTTTCCCCTAGAGGTCAGTCCATGTAGGTCTTTATAGTCCATAATTAAGCCGGGGGTTAAGTTTGTGTTCTTGAACAGCAAAGTTGGCCCAGTTGGGCAGGGCTCGGTGTAACAGCTCCGCTCTCCACTAGATGGCGCGGCTAGCCTACTGGGGTGGATTCTTGCAGTGCTCGTTGGTGCGCATGCGCGGGAATGGTGAAAAATGGCGCCACCCAGCCACCCAGTCTGTTCTTCGGGATCAGCAATCGCGCACCCATCCTCTGTCTTCAGCTCTCGTCCACTCCCCGCTTTTCCTCTCTCTGTGACCAGGCCCTAGGCAGTACCTCTCTCCCAAGTTTTGTCCCAGACGCGGCTGTTTTCCCCGGCCCCTTACTTCGGAAGGACTGAGGCTTTGACCCGCTCCACACCTCCGTGGGAGGGACTCACTGAGCAATGGCCGAATGAGCAGCGGCCGCATGTCGGCTGCACCCAGGAACGCCCGGACCCTGCTGTTGCCGGTGCCCTGAGACTGCAGCCAGGTGCCAGCCCGCCCCACCAAAATTCACGAGACAGTGTAGCCTCAGCGTTTCAGGGACCACGGAAAATCACAACACACATCTGGCACTAGGCTTCATCCTCGGCAACCTTCCCCCAGCACCAGAGAATGTGGCCGCCTTCCGGGGTCTGCCGGGACCTGGTGGCTTCAACAGTCTCTACCAAATGTCCTTCCAACAGGGGAACCGCTTTTCCCTGTGTGGTCCGAGACCCTCCCGGACCCCACTCTGTTCCTGGGGATTCGCCCTTCCCACCAGAACACCGCCAGGTACGGAGCTGCGGAGTTGCAGCTTTTGTGCTCCCCTTGTTTACAGTCTTAATGGAATTTAAACCCTCTCCTTTCTCCCTTTTTAGTTTAGTCCCTGCGGCTGTTGCCAATTTTCCACTTTCTCTCCAGCTGTTTTTGGGGAGGGGTGCTTTTCTCATAAGCACCCCCCCAGTCTCTGTCCTCTCTCTGCCCTCAGATGGGGTTCCCTACCTTTTGGGGCTCCCCAAGTTCAGTTCTTCGTGTCACGCACCTGCTGAATTCTGTGGTTCAGGTTGTGCAGATTGTTGTGTTAATCTTCCCATCGGTTTTCTAGGTGTGTAGGATGGTTTAGTGTTGGTCTGGCTCTATTTCATGGACGCGAGACACACAAAAAGCCTCCATGCTGTTCTTCCATCTTGGCCCCTCCTCCCAAGAAAATTTTTTTGATGTTTATTTATATTTGAGTGAGAGACAGAGACAGAACACAAGCAGGGGAGGGGCAGAGAGATGGACATAGAATCTGACGCAGGCTCCAGGCTCTGAGCTGTCAGCACAGAGCCCAACACGGGGCTCATACTCACAAACAGTGAGATCGTGACATGAGCCAAAGTTGGTCACTCGATGGACTGAGCCACCCAGGCACCCTGAGAGAGAGAATCTTAAGCAGACTCCATGCTCAGCACAGAATCCCAAGGCAGGTGTTGACCCCAGGGGCGTGATCAAGAGTTGGTTGCTCACCTGAGTGAGCCACCCAGGCATCCTATAAGCCTATTTACACTATAGGCTTGAGTGTCTGTTTCCAGGGGACAGGATGGTTAAGCCTGTTGGAAAAAAAAAAAAAAAAAAAAAGTATATCTATCTGTCATCTATCTATCATCTATTTATCTGTCGATTTCTTTCTTTCCACTCATCTATCATCTATTCCTATTTATTTATCAATTTAGCAGTCTCAATCTTCTATTCCATTTTCCTCCATCATTTTGGGGTCCTCAATAATATAAAATTATGAAAAGACATCCTGAGGACAAAATTGCTGCTTGGACTGCTAGATGCCATAATGCATATTAAAACGGAAAATTTTAAAACAAATAATACCCAAGTGCACAGTCCATGACCTGCCAGCATTGTAATATCAGCACATTTGATGTAGCCTCTGGGAAACTCAATTGATTATTGAGAGTCAAAAGACAAAGTAATGGCATTTTGAATCAGTTTTGACCTCAAAGAAACACAGAAATTGTCTAGTGGAACCCTAAGGATCTGCAGACCACACTTTGAAAAACCCCTACTTTATCCCATCATCTTACCATAAAGGAGAAGCCTATGTCTCATTTCCATACCTGAATCGACTGCTGTGGATGCTGCTGAGAACTATTTCAGTCCACTCTAACCAACCACTGCAGTTTGAATTGTTTGATGGCCTCCAGGAAGATCGTTACAGCATTAAAATCTAAAAGCCATAAATTTGTTCAGCACATTGAATCACTTTCTATTTTTGCACTTAAAAGCCAAAACAAAACAAAACAAAAAAACCAAAACACTAAACCACACCAGACAAACAAACAAAACCCTCTAGTTTGCATGGTCAGAAATTATTCATGTTCTGGACATTGTCTCTTTCATTTCTTCATTGCATACTAAAGAGCATGATCACAACAGTGCCTTCAAGTCTTCCACTTGAGGTCATGCTCTACCGTCTCGTAGGGGTCATTTCACTGTCCTTCACCATGAAGTTTGCTTTGACAAAACTGTCCAATTCATATTTTCTTTGCTTCCAGAAGACAGGTTTACTCACAATTTCTATAAGCCCCTTGATACTTTCAACCTGGAATCGAACTCCTAATTTAGCTTCGAAAACACTAAAGGGAAATAAAGTCAAAGGTCCTTATCCTAAAGATTGCCCTAAAGCTCAGCCAATGACCATCCAATTTGTAAGGTGGGCTCATTAACTGAACCCAAAATGCATGTCTGGCTGTTTGGAGGGCCAAGATGGCCACTGTAAGAGCAGCACTTGTTAATTCAATTCTGCATGGTGTGTTTTGTTTCGTTTTTTTTTTTTTCATTTCATATTAGGAGAAATAATTCAATTTTTATATTTGTATCACAATACTTTAGTCCTTTAGTTACTACATTTTAGTAGAATTTTCTATGATTGTGTCTGCACACAAAATACCAATGAGCTCATAAATTGTGGATGTAGACTATACGTGTGATATAGAATTTTATAGAAGTGTAGAAATTCACATATGTTTAATACAGGCAAAGTGCTTTGCAATACATTGTATGTGTGGCTGTAGTAGTGAATTTTTT
Organism: Lynx canadensis; assembly: GCF_007474595.2. Taxonomy (NCBI): domain Eukaryota; kingdom Metazoa; phylum Chordata; class Mammalia; order Carnivora; family Felidae; genus Lynx; species Lynx canadensis. The sequence continues at coordinate 225,280,560 of NC_044303.2, read as the reverse complement.
GCAAGCTTGAAATTGACATTTAAAAAAATAATGTTTGTTTATTTTTGAGAGGGAGAGACAGAACACGAGCAGAGGAGGGACAGGGAGAGACGCAGACACAGAATCTGAAGCAAGCTCAGGCTATGAGCTGTAAGCACAGAATCTGACATGGGGCTCGAACACATGAACTGTGAGATCATAACCTGAGCCAAAGTCGGGCGCTTAACTGACTGAGTCACCCAAGTGCCCCTGAAATTGGGATTTTTAAATGCCATATATTTTTTGAAGGAGAGGATCACATTTATTGCAATACTTCTTAATGATTTGCTTATTATGGTTATTTGTTTGTTTGTTTTTATGTCTCCATCCATTAGAATTTAAGCTTCCTGAGGGCAGACCACTGTTTGAAATATCTCAGGCACATAAAACACAGTAAGCATAAGACAGATATTTGTGGAATTGCTAAATTCAGCAAACAGACAAGAAGGCCATATCATTATTTGGAATATCACTCATATTTGGAATTTTTAAGAATTGTACATATTCTCAAAGACCAATTTTTAGCCATGTTAAACAGGGCATGTTTAAAAAAGTTCTCCATGGGTAGGGGGATCGGTTAAATAGGTGATGAGTATTAAGGAGGGCACTCGCTGTGATGCGGCCTGTTGCATGTAAGTGATGAGTCACTAAAATCTATACCTGAAACTAATATTGTATTCTATGTCAAGTAACTTGAAATTAAAAAAAAAAGAAAAAAAAAAGTTCTCCAGGTGAATCTGATATATATCATTTTGCCTGTATCACTAATAGAAAATATAATCATTAATTGTGGTCATTAAAAAGCCATTCTTAATGAAAGCTTACTATTTGAAAAGCTGGTCCAAAAGAAACCCCAAAGAAGAAGAAAAAATACTACTTGGGGAATCAAATAGTTATTTTGGAACAGAAAAAAAAATATGATACACTAATGACTAATTAAAAGCATCTTAACTTTCGACATAGGTATTCTTGAAATGCCTTCTTTCAGTAGGAGCAATGTTTTATTAAACTGAAAGAATATGAGGTAATAAAAAAGCTTCCTAAGTTGTGATGACACAGACATTCATTAATGAGCTGTAGAAAATTCTGCTTATGACAGTGCTCATGATGCTGATGCTGATCATAAATGAATGTCATCAAATGGCACCTAATTAGTGTGATTAACCAGCTTCAGTATTCACCAGAGAATTCATTGAATCAATGCATTCTCCTATGCACGGAAAATGTTTTACTTTTGGGATCAATGCCTTGTATCTAAAGCACCTATTAATAGAACTCTTTTCTTGTTTTCACTCTCATATATCCAGTTATCAGGCAGCATGCCTGTTAGAGAAGCATGAATGACCTTGGAAATAATGAGGCACACTGCGAAGAATTTGATAGGAGTCTTCATGGTGAATTTGATGAGACTGAGTATCAGAGATGCTAACATGGGGTCTGAGATGCCAGCCTTATTCACTTTCCTTTCAATAGCCTTAAACAAATTAAATAAACTTGATAAGCCAGGTAATTTGGAAGAGCGAATACATGCACCACATCAGTAGGAAATTTCTCTGTGGACAAAGTCCACATGGCAAGTAAAATAATATCAATTGTAAACAAAGATAGGCTAAATATTCATTAATAGAGACAAGAACATCTTGAATCCCATCATACGGTTCTGTCTTGGCATTTACAGAAGCAACTTTGCATGATGGATTGAGGCAATTTATGTGAATCAAATTTAATGAAATTGTATGATAGTATTCTGAAAATGAGGAAGAGTTATACACTTGCATGCATCTCTAGAGTTTATCTTAAGTATAACATCAAACATTTATGCATCCAAGTTTCAGAAATTCATCTAAAGAAACGTTTGCGTCTCTTAAACCTCAACACCCTCACACAGCATCCTCTTTTATAAACCTCTTATGTTATTTATTTAACATAGGAGTGCACATTTAAACAGTAATTGAAGAATTAAGTTAGAACCTGTAAATATTAGCACACGTTGAAGCTAGAAAATGAGAAAGGGAACAATAACTCTGATTTTACAGAAGTTGTGCACTCTCTAAGCTCACCTTCTATAGAAAAATCAGAATCTAAGTCCCTTTGTTATTAGAGTCATTATGGGTATTGATTCAAGCCATGTATACTCACATTATTTTTTACTTTATGAAGTATAATACCTTTATCTTTTGTGAGGTAAAAAATAGCTTGAGTTAAAAAATAAGAAAAACTGAAAGTAAGTTATATGTAGTCCCCACTCTTGGTATAATTCTTCTCTTTATTTTCTGATTTAAAGTTCATTTCTTTCCAGAGATTATTTACCTTCTAGAATATTGGGACTTTGTTCTCCCAAATTTTGAAAATATTTTTCTCCAGAGAGACAGCATATTTGAATGGAAAGAGTCAGAGAATTACAGATAAGCCGTAAGTGGACCTCACAACTTGTTTGCTCTACAAACTATGACACTCAATTTCTCAATCAATAAAATTGGGAATAATAATGCCTGCACCAATATTTTTCTTTTAGATAATAGGAAGATCAACATTTAAATATCTAATATGGTAAGTGTCTGTAAATCACAAAGTATGTTAAAAATTCATTCACTGAAAGTATATTAGAAAAATAAAAATGGGAGAGCTAAAGTTAGTCTTCTCAAGAAACTAGATGCTGCTGTCTTGCTTTCATCCACTCATTTTAAATTTTAAATCCGTCCATTCATTCAACTCCACACCCGCTCTTTAAATACAAATTCCAAATTACTTTAATGGTCATAATGTGATCATGGTCTCTATACACTTAATATATTTTATAATAGGATCAGAAATTTCAGTCTCTCGATCATCCTTTGAGTGTTCATTACCTAGTAGTTATTCCTTCCATTTTCATTCTACAGGTGTTTCAGATCCTCTTATAAATTCATTTGACTTTTTATTTATTGCATCTATTAACTTCTTCTAAGCTTCAGAGCTATTCTTGAGTTTACCACAAACTGTTTTGTAACTTTTATCATTCACTCACTTTTAAGGTTATTAATCTTTAACTTTCCCACCTTTTAAATGAAACTTCCTTGAATAATGTCTCAAATAAACTCTTTATATTAAAAGTTAATTCACTCATGAATTAGAGTGACTATTTTATCCTGCTTGACTTATTGAAAATATGGCCTCTCTATTTTTCATGAAATACTCTCCTTGGCTTCTATGATACTATATTGCTTTTCATTTTACATCTCAGGCATTTCTTTAGTATTGTTTACACATGCTCCTATTTTCTGCCTTTAAACATTAATGTTTCCTTTATCTTCTTTTTTTTTCATTTTAGTTGTTTAATTGATTTCCAAGCTTCAAAAATGCCAGCATCTCTATTTCTAATTAAATATCTTCTTAAGTATACACTCATATACTCAAATACTTAATGAATATCTATTTAAATATCTTGCAGGTACTTCAATATGAATAAAATTAAAACTATCTCCAGTGTTGCTCGAGTTAATAACCTGTGAATAGCATGACTCTTTAAAGTAAGTAACATGACTCTTTCCCCTTCCATGAGTTGCCCATGCCAAGACCCTGGAAATTATTCTTTACTCTTTTCTTACTTTCATATGCCAAACTGTATAAAATCAGTCATGGAGTCTTACAAACATAATTTATATCCACCATATTTTTCCACACACATTGCTATTCTCCCTAAACAGCATTCTCTCCCTTTCTCCACATAGGCTATTTCAAACATGCCTTAGTGCATGATCTTTTACTACTGTACTTTTCCAAATGATCTTTCTATCTTCTACTTTGATGAGTTCCTACCTAGTCTCCATAGCAGAGACAGAGTTAGACATGTCTGTGACAGTTAGCAAACATGTCTATGACGTCCCCTTTACCTGCCTAGTAACAACAAGTGGGACTCAACTTCAAGGTCACTTCCTCCAGTAAGTGGAGGTTCTGAGCTTCAGTGTCATTTTGCTGAAGTATTAGTGGCAGCGTGGATGATTTTTATTCTCTGTTCATGGAAAGCAGGGAGTTAGATAAAAGTTATGTCACTATCACCCTCCTGGAGATCAAGCCTCAGTAACACTCTTGGTTCACTCAGAAATTTTATTCGTACTTCTTTCCCCAGATTTAGGATTTCCAACCCACAACTCAGTTACTTATTCCTTTGCCACATTTGGTGGTGAATCCCTAGCTAACATGGTGGTCCTCAAGTACCAATTAGATCTCCTGAGAAGAGAATGGGACTTGAAAAATATCTCTTCTGATAGAACATATGAGGTATAAGGTAGATTGTGGGGGTAGTAATACGTGTGGACAACTCTTTTATGCCCTCTCTCTGCATCGATATAGCACACTGCCATTTCACTTCATGATGGCACAAAGATACTCAGTGGAATACCTTTCTACCAGAGTTTCAAGTAGAAAGTGATATACCAATACCTTTCTATTTCTTAATTACAACCTAATTGAATATTTTTTTCTTAAATTATTTGTAACCACTTTATTGTTTTATTTTTCTTTCCAGGTGCAATAGAAGGCTTTCTTATTTTCATTTTCTATGTTGTGAGAACTTCACTTACATCATGTCCTCATTCTTACTAGTGGAATATTTATGGCATGTTTTCTGCCTCTCGTGATTTTACTATGAAAGCAAAAGTTGCAGGAGACAAAGTTGAACAGTCAAGGAGCCCTTGACTCAAGGCTATTGCAATACGAGTGAGAGGGTCAGAGCATAGTCTCAGCTCAGTCTGAAACAGAGGGTTGGAAAGTTGTGAGGAACTAGGATGGTGAGGGATGAGTGGCCATCATTTGTTGGATAATTGGATTTAATTCCAAGAACAGAAAACTTTTTTTTTTTTTTTTAAATCTTGGTGACAGGAGTTAGTTTTACAACTTGGAGCAAGGTACCCAGAGAAGTTAAACTTCTACTCTTCCACACAAACTGGGCAATAGAGGCACTATCTTCCTTGATGATGACATGTCACAAGGATTGTTCCTGGGTTGTAAAATTGCCAAAAAGGCTTTACCACAATTTACATCTCAAAAAGGCAGAGAAAAAAAAAATATAATTACAAATTTTCTGAGGTAAATTCCCTTAAGAGAGGTCAGTGTTTTGGAGTCAGGAAGAAGCCTGTCTGTGATTAGTTAAATTGAAGGGAATGTGATATCCTTCTTGACCACCATTAATCACAACTTTTGTTATACAGGGGAAATGGGAAATTTAGAAAATAATTCTGTCTGTCTCCAAAGAAACCTCTTCATTCATATTATGTAATACACTACGAGAAATAAAAGATTGTCTTTTTTTCTTGTGCTGCCTTACATTACATTACCGGTTTCAAAGACAATGAGCAGATGGAAGGAAAGAAATCATACAAAAAGAAATGTGGAGAATAAGAAGAGGAGGAGGAGGAGGAGGAGGAGGAGGAGGAGGAGGAGGAAGAGGAAGAGGAAGCAGGAGAAGAAGGAAAAAAGAAGAAAAAGAAGTAATAGTAGTAATAGTAGAAGAAGAAGAAGAAAAGAAAGTGTAACACACTTTTATAGTTTAAAAGAATTATCTACTTACAGAAGTTGCTAAGTTCTTTCCACACTACTTCTTGTACTTACTTGTTCAGTAAATTCTCTTGTAAATTTGATGGTAAGCCCGGTCAAAGCCAGGTCATTCTGTCCCTCATTTTTCCACTAACCCAGTGTCTGAAATATAGTAGCTGCTTCATAAATGTTAATGCACAAATGAAGGCATCAATGAACTAGTAGACAATACCTGTGTGATAGTATATTAGATGCCTATTTTAGATATATATTAATATTCAAAAATTGTATTACCTTTCAGCCTACTTTTTTTCAAATGCTGTTTGAATACTGAACTTAATTTTGATTAATATTTTGCATCTGAAACACAGGGCTTTCACAGTTTTATCCATTTATTTTCAAATTGAATTTATTTGTAACTCCCACTTTGTGACAGATTGTTTGACAGTATTTTTGACAAATAGAAGAACCTAAGAATCTCACAGTTCCAAACACCTATACTTTCTGAGAATGGTGTGTCTTATTTCTGAATTTCGAACGTCGCATAGAGCATTTACAAAGTTACAAGAAGAAGAAAACCTGACTTTGTCTGCCTTGAATGGTAGAATCTGAGACAGCAACTTGAAAAACAAAACAAAACAACAACACTTCTAACAGGTATACTGTGGCAAGCATGGAATATTTCAATTAAGCTTATTAAAGAGAGTGTATTACGTCTACAGGGAAACATCCATGTAAATACCAAGAAATTCTAAATATTCTTCTAGGATTAAGATGGCAGGTTGAACAAGTAAAACTATGAGATGCCTAGTGACATTTATTTTTTTTTGCTGAACAACAAATAATTTGCTTATATAAGGACATTTCATGTGATATTTGAGACATTTAAACTTTAAAATATTCCTTTTTTATTGCAATTCAAATTTACCTGGATGTTTTGTATTTTATCTGGCAAAATGACTTCGGATGGATATTCAGTGGATCTTCTGTGGAGCAAATCAGGGAGGAGATTAAAATGTTGAGGGTCAGACACAAATAAATGGAAAGGTATTCCATGTTTATAGATTGGAAGAATTGATACTGTTAAAATGTCAGTACTAACAAAAGTCACCTATAGATTCAATGCAATCTGTACCAAATTTCCAATGGCTTTATTCTTACAGTAGTAGAAAAAACACTCTTAAAATTCATATAGAATCACAAAAGATCCTGAATAGCCAAATAAATTTTGACAAAGAAGAACAAGGCATGAGGCATCAAACTTCCTGACTGCAAGCTATACAATAAAAGCTTTAATCATCAAAACAGTATGGTACTGGCATAAACACAGATAAGTTGATCAATGAAGCAGAATCAAGAACACACAGATAAACCGAAGCATACAAGTCAACTAATATTTGATAAAAGAGCCCAGAATACTCAATGGAGAAAGACTGTCCTTTCAATAAATGATGCTGGGATAATTGGATATTTACATGTAAAAGAATGAAACTTGACCCCTATCTAGCATCACTCACAAAAATTAACTCAAAATGGGTTAAAGATTAAATGAAAGCCCTGAAACCATAACACTCCTAGAAGAAAACATAGGAGGAAACATTTTGACATGCATCTTGGTAATAATTATTTGGATATGTCTCTTAAAACATAAGCAACAAAATAAACAAGTGAGACTATATTAAGCTTAAAAATCTGTTTCACAGCAAAGAAAACCATAGACAAAGGGAAAAGACAATCTACATAATGGGAAAAATATTTGCAAAACATATATCTGATAAGTTAATATCCAACATATATGAAGAACTCGTATAACTCAATAGAAAAAATAAAATGCATAACCCAATTAAAATGGTCAAAGGACCTGAATGGACATTTCTCCACAGAAACTATAGGAAACACCAACAGGTACATAGAAAGATGCTTAACATCACTGTCATTAGGGAAATGTCATTAGGGAAATGATATTATCTGTGATATTATCTCACTCCTGCTAGAATGACCATCATCGAAAACACAAGTGATAACAAATATTGGCATGGGTGTGAAGAAAAGGAAACCCTCATGAATTGTTGGTAGTATTATAACCTGGTGCAGCCACTATGGAAAACAGCATGGAGGGTCTTCAAAAAATTAAAGATAGAACTACCTTACGATCCAGCAATTCTACCTCTGGGAACATATCAAAAGGAAACAAAAACACAAATTCAAAGAATACATCTGTACCCCCATTTTCATAGCAACTGTTTACAATAACCAAGATATGGAAACAACCCAAGCATCCAGTGGTGGATGAGTGAATAAATGTGTGTGTGTGTGTGTGTGTGTGTGTGTGTGTATTATATACACATACACTGCACATACACATATAATATAATATAATATAATATAATATAATATAATATATATCTTTTAAAAAGAGCTATTATTCCTTTTGTGACATTATGGATAAGGGCATTATGCTACATGAAAAAAGTCAGACCAAGACAAATACTGTATGATCTCATTTATATACAGAATAAAAAAAGGCAGAAAAAGAGATCAAGCTTGTTGTTATCACTTAGAATATAAATATTAGGATGTAATGTATAACATGAAGACTATAGTTAAATGGATGCACAATATATAGAAAAGTTAAGACAGCAAATCCTCATCACCAGGAGAATTTGTTTTTCCTTTTTTCTTTTTTTCTTTTATTCTTATTGTATCTATATGAGATGATAGATGTTAACTGAATCTATCATGGTCATTGCTTTACAGTATATGTCAATCAAACCATCATGCTATACGCCTGAAATTTGTACAGTGATGTGTCAAGTATTTCTCAATACAGCTGGAAAAAGGGAATTGTAAAATGTATATGTGCATACATATGCACAATAAAAATATTAATAGTAAGATATTCAGTCAGCAATATGGTTTGCATTATGGCTTTACTTTTCACAGTTGTTTGACACAGAATAAGCAACTTAGACTGAAAAGTTAAAAATGCTCCTTTTCTCCTTTTTTTTTTTTAACTAGGCTTCATGCCCAGCACAGAGCCTAACATGGGGCTTGAACTCATAATCCTGAGATCAGAACCTGAGCTGAGATCAAGAGTCATATGCTCACCTGCCTGAGCCACCCAGGTACCCCTGTTAAAATGATCTTAATGCTAAGTAATTATATGTTTTGTACTAAAGAGAATAATAGATTTGTATTAATATCACACATTATAACTATATCAAAGTGACATTGGTGTGGGATAATCAACATCATCTATCGAAACCTTAAAGATATATTCGTTATATATGTGTCATCCAGCAATATTGCCTGATGGAATCCGCCCAAGAGAAGAAACCAAAACAAAGCAAGTGATGATAGTAATAGTGATACAGTTGAAGCAGATTGTCAATGAGACAATGACTAAATAGCCTGTCACACTATGCAAGGTCACACAATTGTGAAAAATATACTAAAATTATATATAATTTAGATACATGTCTTATCGCATATAATTTATTTATATATTTTATTTATGTCTGTGTGTCTATACCGATGCCAATGTACTTCCAAAGCAAATTGCTCAGTGTGGATAAAGTTCTAAAAACATGTGTAGTAAAGGTTTATGCAAATAAAAATAAATCAAGTATGCTTTATGTTTTTTTGTGGATAAACTTACTTGTTTGTAGAAGCAAAGAAAATGTCTGGAAACACGATTTCAAACAATCACTGTTTTCTTTAATGAGATTGAAAGGTCATTTTCAATGGGGAAGTTTGTCTTATCTTCCATAGCAAGCTTATTTAAAGACTAAGATATATTTATTGCCTGCATAATTAAAAACTAATTTTAATGAAGGAGAAAAGTAATTATCTGAAGATCATATTTTGCTGAATATGGGTGAAGAATGATATTCGTATTTTGAATGCAAACCATCCCATAAAAACTTAGCTATTTAAGTATATCTGATTTAAAACTAAGCTCTTTGGTGTTAGGTATTTTGTGTATATGTAACATGTTCTTTTGATTTCACAGGAAACTAATTAATGTGTTAAAGGCACTAGACAATCAGCTGAGTTGAAGAGGGAGCTCATACTTATTAACGATGATATTATGTAAGATATTTTATAGCAGTCATATTCAGTGGTGAATGGCAGAATTCTCATGTTTATCATTTCAGTTGATTTAGTGATTCAATAATGGGGAAATGGCATCTACTATCCTATAGGCTCCATGAGAGTCAGTTTTCAGTTATGGATTTTTTTTTTCTTTTTTTTTAATTTGGTGAGGAAAAGGTCACATAATCATTTCAGTCTCTTAGCCTGGTTTTCTGTAAGAAGACCTTCTTTAAGCAAATGTTTCTGACCACCCGCATGAGAGGCTACCAGGGGCAGGGCATTCTCCCTTATTCTTGACAGATAGGGGCGCACCCAGCATGAGTGATGTTGGCATTTAAACACTGCTTCAAGGGGTCCTTTGGTGGCTCAGGCAGTTAGGCATCCGATTTGGGCTCAGGTAGTTCAGGTTAGGATCTCACAGTTTCCAGAGTTCGAGCCCTGCTTGGGGCTCCATGCAGACAGCCTGGAGCCTGCTTCAGATTCTGCGTCTCCCTCTCTCTCTGCTGGTCCCCAGTTTGTTCTCTCTCTCTCTCTCTCTCTCTCTCTCAAAAATAAGAACATTAAAAAATATTATTAATTTTTAAAGTGTATTTATTTATTCTGAAAGAGACAGAGCGAGCACGCACAAGGGAAGGGCAGAAAAAGAGGGAGACACAGAACCCGAAGCAGGCTCTGCACTGTCGGCACAGAGCCCTGTGCAGGGCTTGAACTCACGAACCATGACATGACCTGAACTGAAATCAAGAGTCCAATGCTTAATATTCTGAGCCACCCAGGCTCCCCTAAAATGATTTTTGAAATAGTGGTGAAGGTTTTGGGTTCGGTTTGTTACTTTTTTGCTATGTTAGTTTCACTGATGGTACCGGAGCCATTGTGGGTGATGCTACCTGTGCCTTCGCATCAGTCACAACACTGACCCCATGCAGAGCTAGCGTCACTGCGTTCCCCCCTTGACAGTTCTTCACTTTTCTTTGGAGGAAGGAGAAAGAAGAGGAAAAGAAGCAGCCCCATCAATGGCTGGTCTCAACTAGGATTTCTTTTATTCAGCAGAAAAGAAAGCTCAACTCTTGAGTAGACTTGATTTTAACATATGGACTGATGAAACGGGACGCCTCTAGAGCAGTTCTGCCACATGTGAAAACACAATGGTCTCTCAAGAAATATACACTTCTGACTTCTCTGTGCGCACTGCAAACTGAAATAGCTGTTTTTCTCCCCCCCCTCCCACCCCCCCCCAGGGAATACCATTTTTATTTGAAAGAATGACTGACAAACTATGTTTATTTGGATTTCTGTTTTGGGTTTCAGTTTCTTGCAAATAGACCAAGCGAGCATGTCACTGGTGGGAAAATCACAGAGAGGACTTGTCAATAATAACATTTGGGTTTTCAAACAAAAATAGAATTTTGCAGTGGTGACAAATGGTAAATTTTGTCAACATGTGTTTGACAGCTGCCCAAAATAAAACAGAAATTTGCTAATCAAATCAGTGGAGTGAAAGAAGATTTTAATTAAAACAAGTTTTAATGTTTAAATAAACATTAACATTTGAGACAGAGAGACAGAGAGAGCACAAGCCAGTGAGGGGCAGAGAGAGAGGAAGACACAGAATCTGAAACAGGCTTCAGGCTCTGAGCTGTCAACACAGAGCCAGATGCGGGTCTCGAACTCATGAACTAGAAGATCATGACCTGAGCTGCAGTCAGACAATTAACCGACTGAGCCACCCAGGCGCCCCAAAGATTTTATTTTTTTAAACTTTATTTATTTATTTTGACAAAGAGAGAGAGACAGAGAGAGAGAGGGAGAGAGAGAGGGAACAAGGGAACAAGCAGGCTCTGCACTGTCAGCACAGAGCCCGAAGTGTGGCTCGATCCCATGAACTGAGACATCATGACTGAGCTGAAAACAAGATTTGGACACTTAACTGACTGAGCCACCCAGGTACACCTGAAGATTTTAGTTTAAAAAAAAAAATTGAAAAAATAGGTCAACATGTGACAGATTTACAGAATTAAGGATCATTACTTTCCAAAATGACTAAGGATCTGATGATACAAAAAATCATGTATGAGTGAAAGATCTACCAAAACTTCAAGACAGAATAATGGTTTAAAATTGTAGTCTGAAAAGTGTGTTGACGTTTTCAGATTCCACATTGTAACTAATCTTTAATAAATTAACACTCACCGAATTTTGATACAGTATCAAAATGGAATATTCATTATTATCTGATAAGGTTATTACAATCCTCCGACCTTTCCCAGCTACATATCTATGTGAGGCTGCATTGCATTGCCCTTATGCACTACAAACCTATTTGAGTAAAAACAGATGTGAGACTCTAGCCATCATGTATTAAGTCAGACATTAAAGAGATTTGAAACAAGTTAAAGAGATTTGGCCCAGAGATTTGACATAGAAAATTTCTAACCGCCTTTTATAAACACTAGGTTCAGGTTCAGTTGCTTTGCTAACTGTGCAACCTGAGGATTTAAAACCTCTATTTCTGGAGTCTCAAAATCCCCAGCCTGAAATGCATGAATTTTGTAGGACTACTTCTATGTATCCTGTAACATTTTCCTTTGTTTCTATACTGTATGAACTTAAATTTATTACAGATACATATACTCTAGTAGTAAAGGCTTTATTTTTTTTTAAACTGAGTTGAATCCTCAGCAGCTTTTTTTTTTTTTTTTTAAGTTTATTTATTTTTGAGACAGAGACAGAGCATGAACGGGGGAGGGGCAGAGAGAGAGGGAGACACAGAATCAGAAGCAGGCTCCAGGCTCTGAGCCATCAGCCCAGAGCCCGACGCGGGGCTTGAACTCACCGACGGTGAGATCGTGACCTGAGCTGAAGTCGGACGCTTAACCGAGTGAGCCACCCAGGCGCCCCAAGTAGTAAAGGCTTTATAACTTAACGCTGCGTGTGGATCGGTACTATGATAGAAAATAAAGCATCGTGCAGGCATAGAGATTGACAAAGAAGGCTTTTAAGCTACATGGACAGAGATTACTTCTCTGTCGAGATGGCAATGAAAGAACAAGCTATGAAACTACCTGGAGAAGAATCTAACTGGAAGGGAAGACAAGTATGTGTTTTGCATGTTTGATGGAGAGTGATGAGGCTCGATTGCATAGACCAAAGTTAACAGAAAATGATGAGATAGGTTGGGAGAGGTTGTCAGGCAAGAGATCATGAAGGACTCTCTGGGCATAAAGAAAAAATATACATGAAAGGATGGTTAAAAAAATTAAGACTGGGGGCGCCTGGGTGGCTTAGTCGGTTACGTGTCCGACTTCAGCTCAGGTCAAGATGTCACGGTTCCTGAGTTCTCGAGCTCCACACAGGGCTCTCTGTTGTCAACACAGAGCCCACTTCAGACCCTCTGCCCCCCTCTCTCTGCCCCTCCCCTGCTTGCTCTCTCTTTCTCTCTCTCAACAATAAAAAAACAAAAGAAATTTAAGACTGAAGCCAAGCTTCCTTGATTACAATCTTAGCCCTACTATATATTACCAGTATCCTAGGACAGGCTGTTTAACAAACACCACCTCCATATTCTCATGTACTCCTGGAAGTAACCTTCACCCTTGGAGAAAAAGTACTTTTTAATTTTGCTCAGCTAGCATATACACAGATGTCACACATCATATGCACATTAGCTATTATTATCATTAATAAATGTAATGGGGGTTGTCAGGTACTTTACTATTAATCGATATGATCCAGCACTATTTTTTTTTAATTTTTAATGTTAATTTATTTTTGGGAGACAGAGAGAGAGTCAGACAGACAGAGAGAGAGACAGAGTGTGAGCAGGGGAGGGATACAAAGAGAGGGAGACACAGAATCCAAAGCAGGCTCCTGGCCCTGTGCTGTCGGCATAGAGCCTGACACTGGGCTCAAACCTATGAACCATGAGATCATGACCTGAGCTAAAGTTGGCCTCCTAACCAACTGAGCCACCCAGGTGCCCCAATATGATCCAGCACTATTATAGAGTTTTAAACAAAAGAATACCATTATCTGATTTGCATTTTTTTTTTTTAAAGATCACTCTGGCTCCCATGGAGAGAAATGATGGTGGGTGAGGGTGAGGGAGAAAGTAGAGAAAGCACTTAAAGAGCTATTGAAATAATCCATGGGATGATGATGCGAGTGTAGACTGATAGTTTCAGTAAAGTGGTTAGATTTAGGAAATATATTCAGTGATACAGCCTCCATTTCCAAAAAGCATAGTTTTACATCTACTTGTATGTGCTCATTAGTTTTGGCTTTTTGTTTATTGTCTTTATTTAGCTTGCGGAATTTCATCTCTATTCTATTGGTCTATTATTTTCTTTACATAATTTTTTTAAACATTTTATTTTTTTAAGTAATATCTACACCCACTGTGGGACTTGAACTCACAACCCTGAGATCAAAAGTTTTGCATGCTCTAGTGACTGAGCCATCCAGGTGCCCCTAGTTTCTGTAGATAATTGACTTTTAGTATACTATTTATCTTTCAAAAAATGTTAAATCTAATACTGAAATATCTTATTGATCATATTTAATGTTTATGATCTCTAAACTTTTGTTTCAAAATATAGTAAAACCTTGAATTGTGGGTAACTTGTTCTGTGAGTGTTATGCAAGATGAACAAACATTTCTAATAAATTTTAACCTGATAAATGAGCAATGTCTTGCAGTATGAGTGGTACGTAAGGCCGAATGCCACATGATCACGACTGAGCCAATAGTTCTTCTGATTTGCTTTGATTTGCAAACGGATTACAAGCATGTATCTGGGATGAATCATGCTCACAAATTTAGTATTTAGTATCGAGACAGTAATAGTTCTCTAAATCACGTGTCACCTTTCTTTGTCATTTGTATGCTTACGTCCCCTGAAATAAATTGACCTCCCTGGCTAGTATATACTCTGAGCTTCGTGTTATTTAGGATCCCATTGCCTGCAGACAACTACCCAGTCTCTCTGGGGCAGTACTCATCTGTACTCCAATGAAGGAGTACTTCATTCTCCTAATCTGTGCTTTTTAAACTTTTATGTGCATGGAAAACACCTGGAGATCTTGCTCAGTTGTAGATTCTGCATCAGTGGTTCTGGATAGGGACCTTTACGCTTCTAACAAGCTCTTGGGTTTTGTCAACACCGCTGATGTGTGGAACACATTTTGGGTAGCAATGCTCTAAATGACTCCTAAATGTTTAATAACCCCTTAAAATATCAAAGTCTTCCATGCTGGTTGCGTTTACATAGGCTTTTACCCATGTGTTTAAAGTTAGCTAATTAATACACAAATTCCTTCTAATTTAAAATAAGAAAGCCCAGAACAGCAAAATTCTGTTCATGCTTACGTTTCTATAGAATTTTCTCTTCTTCAGTGAATTTCAATTCCTCTATACTTTGTTGATAAAACATTTTTGTCATAAAAATTTCAGTGTTGGTAGGAAGGAGGGATTTTCTAAAAACATAGCAAAGTTATTCATTGACGATTGAGCATCTCACTGACTCTCCTGAGAATCAGACAGACATATATCAATGTAATAAGAAAACATATTGGTTCATTTGAAAATACTTGAAACAATGAGAATCCGTTTAAATGATATAATGTGGGATGCACTAAAAACTTTCCAATTTTATTTTCTCTCAATTTCATTTTTTAAATGTTAGCCACCCTTTTAACACAACAGATACACATACATCAAAAAGCATCATATATACAATTATGTGACATGAAGTTAATCAGAAAAGTTTATATAATTTTCAAAATGAAATGACTACCAGTTTTTTATTGACCCACAATAGTAGAATATATTAAACATATATTAAGGTTTTAAAAGCTTCAGTATATATACCATTTAAACTTTTATACCTGGATGAGAAGAAGTACATTTCATGAATCTTTTCTTCCATTCTCTTCTTTTCATTGGGTTCAAAATCTCTAGGCTGGCTGTTTCGGCATGTTGTAAATGCCAATGTTTATGATGCTTCTAATGCCCTGAATATCTGCAGAACCACAGTGGACATCAGCATCACCATCAGCGTCAGCAAATGAATAACACAAGGAAATAAAAAAGAAACATGTAATACTGAAGGAGATCTAAAGATGTAAATTTTATGGAGTCAAACTGACATAACCACAGTGTTTTATTAGCTGCTACTAAACCATTTACTTTGAGGTACAAGTAAGCTA
Organism: Lynx canadensis; assembly: GCF_007474595.2. Taxonomy (NCBI): domain Eukaryota; kingdom Metazoa; phylum Chordata; class Mammalia; order Carnivora; family Felidae; genus Lynx; species Lynx canadensis. The sequence goes on along the minus strand of NC_044303.2, from coordinate 225,264,729 downwards.
AAGGAGAAATAAAATAATTAAGGTGATTCATGTAGCATATTTGAATTTAGCATTGCTTTTCAGTTAAGACTATGGAATTCAATTAAATACAGTCATGTGTACTTTCAACTTTATGGTATGCTGTCCGAGTTGTGAACTTACGTATTTTTACATCGCCATAATTATAAATAGATGTAGAAAGAGAAAATAAGAAATATTAAAAAATATCGTAAATATAATAAAAGATTCATTTTCAAAAATATAGAATTTCTTTTATATTTATGATGGTTGAGGAGCAAGCCGATCATTATTTAAAAGATTACAAAATATGTTTTGTGTTAACCATTTCCAGTGTCATCAGGTATTTTGGAATCTGGCGATATACGAACATGTGCTATGTTGTGCACATGTATGGGGAGTATGTACATAACCCAGAATATGGAAAATTTATAGAGGTTTTACTCTCAGACGAAAACAACTATAGAGTAGTAATTGAAGGAGTTAACCATTATCTTTCTACCACGATAATGTGGGGAACCAACACAAAAGTGGAGTGGAGCTCTATTTGAAGGCATACATGGGCAACAGAGTCACAATAAAAAATGTGAAACAAACGAACAAACAAAAAACTCCTCCCTGTCCAGAGAAGTAAAACACAATTGAAGTAGAAAAGCACTAATAGAAAGAAGATAGAAAAGTTTTACTCAGAAAATTGGTAAGCGAATGGCTTAAAATATCCAAGCACACATCAATTTACAATTAGAGATTTGGGGACTTAAGCACACCCCTGTTAGTCACACAGCTGTTCAAACCGCTAGACCAAATATCAGTGGAATATAGATGAGATCAACATAATCACTACAATTGACATGTGTAGAAAACTCCACCTAAAAAAGAAAAATACACGTGTTTTTAGAGCAGATACAACATTGAACAAGATAGACCACATCTTGTACAATAAGACAAAACTCAGCATTTCAAAGAATTGAAATCATACAGAGTTTCTTATCCGACCATTGCGGACTCAAACCAGAAATCAAAATAACAAAGAGACAATGGAAAAATATCCAAATACTTGAAGTCTGCCAAACAACTTAACAATTAATAAGACCAATTTCATACCTCTTCAAGAAAGTATAATAGAGGGGAACACTACCGACTCATTTTATGAAGCCATCATTGCCTGAATACCAAATTCGACTGCCAAAAATAAAAATACATAAATAAAAATAAATGAAAAAGTCAAAACAATGATTGTACAATAACAGATGAGTGCCAGAAAAAAAAAAGATTTCCATTTCTATGAAAGATAAGTGCATTATGGATCTTATGTACACAACTGTGTTCCTTTTTAGATGGAAAATAATTAAAAAACATATGGTCAACATCATATAAGAGTACAACTAAGACTTCTTTTTCAGTTTGAAAAATAGTAATTAATTCCTTATTTCTTTTAGCATTTGATTTGTTCCAGATGGTTCCAAAATCTCTACTTTGAGATACTTGAAATCTTATTTTTATGGAACAATGCAGACCTGCCACAAACATTTTTATTTCAATTTTGTCTCTTTATCCGTGTTTTAAAACTAAAATTGCTTAGTGTTTATGTATGGAAATTAAGTATTTTGAAGACAAAAGAAAATAAAATATTTCTCATTAAGAAGCTTACTTTTAAGCATATGCTGTTCTACGAAATTCATACTCAGATCAACACAGTGAAATTAAAACTTCGATAGTCTAAAAACATATCAGAGGGGCGCCTGGGTGGCTCAGTTGGTTAAGCATCCAACTTTGGTTCAGGTCATGATCTCACGGGCTGTGAGTTTGAGCCCCACGTCGGGCTCTGTGCTGACAGCTCAGAGCCTGAAGCCTGCTTGATATTCTGTGTCTCCCTCTCTCTCTGCCTCTCCCCTGCTCATGCTCTGTCTCTCTCTGTCTCAAAAATAAATAAAAACATTTAAAAATAAATAAATAAAAACATATCAGAATATGTACACTACAATGTCAGTGATTGCTCTATAAGGTTGGAGAGATTATAAGTAGATTTTTTCTATCATCCACATTTCTATTTCTCTTCACCTTCCTACATATTTCACTATAATAGTTGTAACAATTAAACTATCATAATTATTAATAAAACTATCATGCTTATTATCAATATAAATATAATCATTATTATTACTATTAATGTTGAAATTATAATAGGTGCTTTGAATATAATATACCAGAGGGTTGATGTAGTAAAATGTCAGTGTAAGAAGGCTCTGTTTGATCTGACTCCTCATGTAAGCTGCAGCCTGTAGATCTTACTCTAAAAATGTGCCCACTGCATTAAGATCTACTCAGGAAACAGGGGTACCAAGTACAAAGTCTATAAGCAGGGGAGTTCTTGATAACTTTTGAGGACAGCGAAGTAATGAGTGTATATAGACTTAGGGGAGATTTAAATTTGATCCTCTGATTTCAGTTTGAAATTGTTTTTTAAATTTTTTTTTTTCAATGTTTATTTATTTTTGGGACAGAGAGAGACAGAGCATGAACGGGGGAGGGGCAGAGTGAGAGGGAGACACAGAATCGGAAACAGGCTCCAGGCTCCGAGCCATCAGCCCGGAGCCTGACGCGGGGCTCGAACTCGCGGACCGCGAGATCGTGACCTGGCTGAAGTCGGACGCTTAACCGACTGCGCCACCCAGGCGCCCCTGAAATTGTTTTTTAATGTGAATTTTAGTTATATGCAGGTAGTGTTGGAATCAGAATTGTGAATGACATCACCTAGGGATAGAGCATAGAGGAAAAAAGGGAGAGGATCAAGCATGATGCTCATGAGACATTGTCTGTGACAAAGAACAGGGCTGAGAAGTGAACTGAGAACAGGTAGAATGTGAGAAGAAATATACAGGAAAATAATATGTCATAGAAACCAATTGAATTGACAATTTCTTGGATGTGGCAATCAGAAATATCAAATGTAGCTGAAACATCAAATACAATAAGACAAAAATGTTTTAGAGATAGAGATATTATCAAGAAATTTTTGCTAAGTGATGAGACCAGATTCCAGAATAAAATGGGTTGAGAAAATGAAGACAAGTGGAAAGAAATCTTTTCATGTGTATTGTGATGAAAAGGAGAATCTATGATTTTCACTAGTGGCATGTGAGGAGTTGAGTGAAGATTTTTTGAATATGTTTGTATTTGTTATATGGGAACTTGTTTAAAAGTTACTGAGAAATACCAAGCTGGGAAGCGGTGGTGGGATATTGAAGTGAGAAAAGAAAAGAGTCGTAGTTGGTCCTTCATGAAATAGAAGGAAAGGAGATTGAAAGCCCTGGTGGTAAGATTCAGATTATTTAAGAGTAGGAAGGATGAGTTACTCTGTTGTAATAGGAAAAAAAGGATTATAGGATGATTCCAGATATGCGTGTGTGACCAGAAGATGAAACATTTCTCATTGGATGTTAATATTTTCTAAACGCAAGTCACAGGTCAAATCAAAGGCAAAGGATAAAGAACTTAGGGTTTGGAGCCCGTGTATGTAATTGTGTGGTAACTGAGCAGAAAACAAAGAGTGGATATGCCAAGAAGGCACATTTCTGTTTGAATGCCATGAATTTATAGAATTATAAAAAGAAAATATTTCTCATTGAGGAATTTATTTTTAAGCATATGCCTATCCCAGCATTTCCTCCTGGGAAGCCCGATTTGGCAGAATCTAGATCCTGTGTGACAGTGAAATAAAAAATTAGTTGCACTCAGGATTTGATTATTTTAATAAATACAGTGAAAAGCTAAAGGCATAAGGGATTTAGTGGATAAGTTCATTCAACATTCATTTGGTCAATAACTAATAATTATAGCACCTATTATGTGCATCTATGGACAGGATCATATGGTTCTTATCCTTTCTTTTATTAATGTGGTGTATCATGTTTACCGATTTGTGAATATTGAACCAGCCCTGCAGCCCAAGAATAAAACCCAGTTGATCGTGGGGAATAGTTCTTTTAATGTAGTGTTGAATTTGATTTGCTAGTATCTTGTTGAGAATTTGGGCTTCCATGTTCATCAGGGATATTGGCCCTTAATTCTCCTTTTTAGTGGGGTCTTTGTCTGGTTTTGGAATCAAGGTAATGCAGACTTCATAGAATGAGTTTGGAAGTTTTCCTTCTCTTTCTTTTTTTTTTTGGAACAGTTTGAGAATAGGCACGCTTCTGGGTGACACAGATATAACAGTGAAAATATAGGCATTTCTTATGGAACTTACATTCTGATGGACTGTGTCAGAAAATAAACAATTGTGCTATTATTTTAGGCAGAAATAAATTTTATAAACAAACATGAAATAGAATAGGAACTAAGGAATGTTTAGAATTATATTTTACAGGGGTACGTGGGTGACTCTCTCAGTTGAGCATCTAACTCTTGATTTCGGCTCAGGTCATGATCTCACGGTTCCTGAGTTCAAGGTCTGCGTTGGTCTCTGTGATGACAGTACAGAGCCTGCTTGGAATTCTCTCTCTCCCTCTCTTCCCCTCCTCCTGTCTCTCTCAAAATAAATAAATTTAAGAAAATTATTTAAAAAGAATTATATTTTATAGAATGTTCAGCAATGGCCTCCATAAAGTGATGTCTGAGCAGAAAATTGAATTAAGAATGAGAACAACCATGCATATAAAGGAAGGAAGAAAAAGGAAGATTAAAATAGGAGCAGAGGTTGGATATGTGTGATTTGTTCAAGAAGACACGAGAGAATTAGTGTGGCTTAGGAGACTAAGCCTGAGAGAGAGAGAGGAAACAGATGAAATACAAGAGTTAATTAAGGAACAGATATTTTAGGATCTACTTGGAAATTGAAACAATTTGGGATTTTAATTGGATGGAAATAAAAGGGTTTTGAGGAGTTTTAATAAGAACAATAAGAACAATGAGGGGCGCCTGGGTGGCTCAGTCGGTTAAGCGTCCAACTTTGGCTCAGGTCATGATCTCACCATTCGTGGGTTCGAGCACCGCGTCGGGCTCTGTGCTGAAAACTCGTAGCCTGGAGCCTGCTTCGGATTCTGTGTCTCTCTCTGTCTCTGCTCCTGCCCTGCTCTCACTCTGTCTCTCTCTCTCTCAAAAATAAATTAAGATTAAAAAAAAATTTAAAAATATAAGAACAATGACCTGAGGCATACATAGCTGATGTCTCATTTCAGTTACTATGCAAGAGTAAATCTCATGGGCAAGAATGTATACACAAACACAATTTAGGAGGCCACTGCAATAATTAAGGGAAGACTAAATTAGTGGTGATGAAGATTATATTGAAATAATGGTCACTATCCTGTTTAAAAAAAACAAAAGACATGAACAGAAGCAAAGTAGAAAGAGAAAGGTAAATATAAAACTTAATATAAAACTCAGAAGGCTCCCTGGGTGGAAATCCCAGCTTTGCTGCTGCATAATTGCTGTGAAAGCTTTGACATTCTCTATCTCAGTTGTTCATGTATAAAATGGTGTCAGTAAAGAAATAATCCTTAGCATTACGCCCATTCAATGGATTATTACCCATGATGTATGGTGAACAACAGTTGGCAGATAATAAGTATTTACTGTAATAACTCTTTAGGTAATAAAAATGTTATTATTCATTTTATCATGATGAAAGAGAAGACTGGTCAATCAGCTGGAGGTAGTGATGAGATTGTTTTTAGAAGGTGGGATACTATGTGAGTTAATGATTTTGTGTTGTAGAAGTTTGGGATGGGAGCTTGCTCACAGGAGAAGAAGCAGTGTGGTGTCATTGTTTCTAGTTATTCTCTTCTTTCTACCTCCTCTACATAGGTTTTTGCACCTTTTTAGGGATAATAGCACTCATCTGACTGCTTACTCTACTCCAATGTCAGTGTCCAATGAGCTCACTCCTTCAAGTTTCTAGGATACTTTAATTACTGTTTCATCCCTGTCTTTAGTGGTGGTATCTGCTATTTGTAGTTACTACCCCTGGATTATCTCAGTGTTTCTTCTTTGTTGTTGTTATTGAGCACTTCAGTTATTTTTTTAAGAGAGAGAAGGGAGGGGGAAGGGGCAGAGGGAGAAAGAGAGAGAATCTCAAGCATGATCCATGCTCGGCACGGAACAACTCTAGGATCGTGACCTGAGCCAACATCAAGAGTCGGACACTCAATCCATCAAGCCACTTGGGCATCGTGAGCCCCCTTCAAATTCTATGTAAGCATTTCCTTATATTAAATCATTCCTGTGAAATACCTATTGTTCTCCACTGTCCTAACTAGATTCCCTTCCATATACCATAGCATGTTTTCTTTCTCATGTATTTATACGTATAAATACATATATCTATGTGACAAAAACTTTAAATACATGAAATTTTATAATAACCAGAATTTTTATGTAGTTTTACCTTTCTTTTTACTTCTTGCTTGATAATTCAATTCTGTTCTCTATTCCAAATCACCTACTCAAATCTGAACATGTATACACAGAGGTAACTTATGGCAGCATCTTAGAATGTAATATTCTACCATTTTTTACTTTGATAAAATCATTTGTCAAGGGAGCACTAAAATATACACAGTTGGTCAAGTTTCAGGGAAACTTAGAAGTTGCATTGCTTTGGAAAATTATTACATACTAAGAATTACAGGGAATTCAGAATTCAATTCACTGAGTTTCACTTGGTTTTATTGATTCATTGTCAACCCTTGGTGAAGAAGACAAAATCATTTCTTTTGCTGGAGCATATAAAAAATAGTGCTTATTCAAATCAATGCTCTGACCCTCCTATAAATGCTCACAAAGGAGACCTCTGAGCTTCAAGTATTTTATTTAAAAAATGGATAAGAAATTTATTTTGAAAAAATGGATATGAAAACTAAAATGTTATGTAATAATAAATTTTCTATGGATAAATTGTTACTACTTATAATAAAATCACTAATAATGATAAAATTATAATTTATATATATATAATTTAATATATGCTCCACAGCTTGAAGGAAAGAAAATGTTTAATAATGTTTGAAATGATGTTGGAATCATTGTGTTACTATCATCATTCTCAGCTTTCTTCAATGATTTTATTTTGGCTTGAGGATGCCCTATCATTGTGGTAGGAGAACATCTAAATCAAGAGGAAGGAACAGGAAGGCAGGGAGACTGTTTTCTGAAGTAGAATAAAGCTTGAAGCGTGAGCAATGTCCTTGGTAAGGAGTAAAGTGTGTAAATTTGAAAGGTAACATAGTGGTGGTTAAGATAAATTTATGAGAATCAAGATTCCAAGTTGTTAGTACATATTATACTATTTAGAGCTGAATTGTAGAGCTGAAGTGCCCTTGGTAAAAATGTTCAGTAATTTAAAAGTTATTTAGAGTATCATAAGGAAGCATTAATGTTACAAAGTACATAATTGATATGTGTTTATGAATGATATAAAATACTATTAAATGTTATAAGGAACAAACATTTAAAGAAATATGTTTTTCAAAAATTAGCCATGATCATATTTTCTTAGAAATGAAGTCTCAATGGTGATATATGTGATCAAGATTAGATGACTATGTTCAAATAGGAGTTAATCATTAGGCGGCATGCCTGAAAACATTATAATTTGTAAAATAAAAAGCTATACATAAATTAAATAAATTATTGAAGATTTTTGTCTATGGTGTTTAACAACTGATTTAAATCATTTATTATTTCACCGTGTGTGTGTATAATTTGTGCATATATGTGCATATCTATAATCTCCCTATACAAACTACAAATACGAGGAAACACTAATAAAATTTTTAATTATCGTCTCTTTTACTTTTTCCTTTTTACAAATATTCTCATAATTCTTTAAGATGTTTATAACATTTAAAATTACTGCTATTTTAGAAGATCTGTTTCAAATGGTGACTCTGTTTTCCTACTGTTCTCCTGCCCCCATTTCTTTTTCCTTTTTCATTATTTTTCAAGAGCATGGTCTTTTGATCTGCTTTTTGATTAAGGTTCACCAGCCACACCTCCCTTTAAATCTTGTCAAATGTTTGATACATTTCATTTGGAGATTCACTGACTAATCAGTTAGAGGGTACTCTATTTTTTCCTTATCACAGCTCATCACACAGAAACATATATATTGTTTTGGTTTTCTTATGTATCCCTTAACTTTTTATTCTGTTTAGAATAAATTCAGCATCAACTTTATAAAGTTCTTTTTTTATTTTTTATACATTTGAAAAATAGCAATACAGTTCAATGCTGCTTTTAAAAAATATCTTCAGCAATTCTCTTTCATTTTTACATTTTAAGGCAGGCAAATAAAATATTTTTGTCACCATAGGGTTAACATTTCCCCCACTGAATAGAGTTCTAGTCACAGAGAAACTAATTCTTGTCTTCAAAATAGAGGGATCATGGAAGTGTACTATGGTAAGTAAATTCTACCTAACTGAAGAGATTCCAAAATCATATTAGAAATGATGAATTAATATTTTGTATTTTTTCGCTTTATGAGAGTATCATCAATCCCGTGATGGAAGGGGCTGTTAATATTCAGCACTCCAGGAGACTCTTGAAACATAAAATTTCTAAATCTCAGCCACACCCTTCCTATTTTTTACCTTTTTCAATTAGTTTTTATCTCTCTACTATATCTATTATGTATAATATCAAAGAGACAGAAAAGTCTCAACCATCACCTAGTTTCAATAATTATCAATATATAACTAATTATGTTGCAGTTATACGATCCTCTGCCTTCTGGATTATTTTTAAGCAAACCTCAGACTCACATGATTCATTTGTACATACAACAATATAACAATTTAAAAAGCTAACTATTTTAATATTAACATATGCTACTGTTATACCTCCAGTTTAGGTCCTGTGTAACCCTTTTATAACAATAGTTTTCCAAAAGCTCTGGATCATAGCAGGGTCCAAATCATTTCTTTAAATACTTTATTTTTAATTTACATCCAACTTAGTTAGCATACAGTGCAACAATGATTTCAGGAGGAGATTCCTAATGCTCCTTACCCATTTAGCCCATCCCCCCTCCCACAAACCCCTCCAGCAACCCTCTGTTTGTTCTCTGTCTTTAAGAGTCTCTTATGTTTTGTCGCCCTCCCTGTTTTTATATTATTTTTGCTTCCCTTCCTTTATGTTCATCTATTTTCTATCTTAAAGTCTCTATATGAGTGAAGTCATAATCGGTATGTTTTATATGTATCTTTTCATCTGGAAGAGTTGCGCACTCACGTTCTCCCCATGTATTTTTAAAGAAAGTGGTTCAGTTGTCATATAGGTATTTCCACATTTGGATGTCAGCTGATTGACTTACATTGTGTCTTTAAACATTTGTCAATATTTGCCCAGAACACTCTATAGTTGCTGTTGTATACTTCTTTTGATGTTACGTTGAGAGACATATTCAGTCTGATGATCGTGCGTGTGTGTGTGTGTGCGCCCGCGATGTGAAGATCCATCACTGGGCTCAGTTATTGTTGGTCTGATACATCTTTACCAAGTCCTCCAATTAGTTATTCATTTAATGGTTTTAGCACACATTTATGGTCATTATTTTAAATCCAGTACTTACTAGGAATTGCAAAATGATGATATTCTATCATGTTTCATTTGTTAGATGGGATTATTGTACAAATAATTTTTTTCATAAACTATTTGGTTACTATTTTTCCTCATAAACTATTGAAAAGAAAATGAGTATAAAAGCTGGCTGTGTTCTCTTTCTTTGCCAGTGTTCAGTAAAACCGGCTGGTATGGGTAACATGCAGGATTAAGGTATTTGGTAGGTGTTTTTTTCCTTTTCTTTCCTTTTTCTCAGTTTTAGTTTTAAATATTTTGTTTTCAACGTTTATTTTTATTTTTGGGACAGAGAGAGACAGAGCATGAACGGGGGAGGGGCAGAGAGAGAGGGAGACACAAAATCGGAAACAGGCTCCAGGCTCCGAGCCATCAGCCCAGAGCCCGACGCGGGGCTCGAACTCACGGACCACGAGATCGTGACCTGGCTGAAGTCGGACGCTTAACCGACTGTGCCACCCAGGCGCCCCAGCTCAGTTTTAGTTTTAATGTCTTTATGAACCCCTAGATTATACGTTTTTTATATGTTTCAATCTGTCTCAGACATTATTATTTTTTATTTTTGTAATGTCCCATTTCTGGTTATTGGGATTCCCTTCAAGTTAGCACTTTTGTTATTTTGATGGTAAGTGTATGTTATTTGATACTTTCTTGTTTCCTAGTATAAAAGTTATCACAGGGTTATATTTTTTATGTGTCTGGCCCTAGACCCAGAATCAGTCATTTTTCCAAGAACCCTGATTTCTTTTACTGGGAAATGATATTTGAAGACCACATTCTGAGGGCTAAGGTTATTTCCTGCTAATGGTTGTCAATCTCTTTAGTTGGTATCAGTTTCTAAACTAGGGAAAAAATATATTCTTTATAAAAAATTGAATATGGATTATGAACTCATCCTGCAATTTTCAGTTCACATGTGATTGAAAGTTTTTTTCTCTTTTTTACATAACTTGCTTAGTTTTATATTTGTTTCTACTTCTAAATTGAAAATTCTTATTTATAAAGTAGGGTAATAACAATACCCTGAAGGAAAGACATTGAATGAGAAAAGTTGTTTGTCTGTTTTTTTCTGTTTGTTTGCTTTTGTGTACTAAATCACGGAAAGTCTCATGGAGAAAGCACTATCTGAAGAGAGATCTGAATTATGAAAGGAAACTACCCAAAGTTAGGTGGAAAGAGGATTCTAGGTAGGGAAAACAGAGAAGCTATAATTCTAATAAAGCACTGGATTTAACATGTTTTAATAAAAGGAAGAAGACCAGTGCAGTCAACCTATTGAATCATGAATCTAGCCTCAACTTGCCATCAGAACCCTAGACAAGGTCTATGGCAGGATCTTGTAGACGATAGTTAAAAATATATTTATTGTGGGGCGCCTGGGTGGCTCAGTCGGTTGAGCCTCCGATGTCGGCTCAGGTCATGATCTCGCGGTCTGTGGGTTGGAGCCCCATGTCGGGTTCTGTGCTGACAGCTCGGAGCCTGGAGCCTGCTTCAGATTCTGTGTCTCTCTCTCTCTCTGACCCTCCCCTGCTCTCTCTGTCTCTGTCTCTGTCTCTCTCTCTCTCAAGTAAATAAACATTTAAAAAATTATACACACACACACACACACACACACACACACACACATTATGCTGTAATGAGAGACTTGTGGAGGGCTTGAACTTGCAGAGGAATATGATAGGACTTTAATTTACAAAACTTTGGCTGAATTTCTGAAAATAGACGGTAGTGGAGCAACAGGAAAGTGAGATCAATTTGGATGCTATGTAAGTAACTCATGTTATGGCGACGATGTCTCTGCAGAGGTAAAAGTTTGAAGTATCAAATATGATAGTAAAAATATGGTTGAAACATTTGTATATGATTTAACACATGAGATCCTTTCTTCCTTTTTTTCCCCCCAAATTGCCCTTTTACTTGGAATTTCTGGCCTTAAGACTGCTTTTTATTTTTTCGTGCTTTTCTCACAACTTTCTTCTTAGTCATTCCTACACCTCTGTTAGAATGCTCATCTTCTTCATGACTCTTATGTACCTATATATTTTAGCATATTCCCCCACTCTCATTATAAACCTCCAGCTGGCTGATCTCATCTCTTTTCAATACTAATATTTTAGTCTGAATTATTGTTGACTTCTGTGTCCCTATCTCTAGCCTAGACCTCTACGCTTCGTGGTTTTACAGGCAATTTAGATTTCGTTTGCAAAACTAGGATTCTATTTTTCTTGAACGTTGTCTTTAATCCCAGTTGGTGATCTCACTAAGTGGCCCTGCCACCTGCCAACTAACCCAAGTCGGAAACCTAAGAAGTATGTTTGACTTTCTCTTTTCTGGCACCCTGTTTGGTAATCACCAAGTCTGTTTTATGTTTCCTCTTTTAATTATGTTAACATCGTATGAATTTCCCTGCTGCTTTCATGGCACTGTCCTTGTCCTGTCACGAGATCCCTCTACATTCCGATCTCTGGTGTGTCCGGATCCACCTTTGTCTTTCTTCAAGCCTTGATCCAGTGTGTTCAGAATTATTTTTCTGAGTGACAAAAAGTGTGGTCTTGCCATTATGTTGCTTAAATTTCATCAGAAACTTTCCATTGTCCTTCATATTAAGTTAAACTTCTTCCGCATTTGCTTTGGACTAAGTTGTGCCCCTCCCCCACCCCATGTCCAGATGTTGACGTCTTAACTCCACGTACTTCAGAATGTGACTGTCCCTGGAGATGGGGCTTTTTCTATCATGGTCCTTACACCATGTCAGGGACTGTTTCATGCTTTCCGTGGCACTCTGCATTTTGTTTCTTAACATATATTAGATTTTACTGTTACTTCCTTTTTTGACTCCACCCCCACAATGGCTGGCCTTGGTCCTTCTGTTGTTCGTCAGAATTTTATTCCTTAGTTTTGAAGAGAGCCAGCCATTTGGTAGATTAAGTAGTTGTTGCACAAGTAAGTATGCACCTCTGTGTTTGGTTTTTCAGAAATAATTATCAGTTTAACTAGGTTTTTATTCCATATAGTGTAAAGTTGTCACTATTGATGTTGACATGTGGATCAAATTGACCGAATATGTCATATTTGGCCATTTAGCTCTTAAATGCTCTATTATTCTGTTCGTTTTATTCCAAGTTTCTCCTTTATATCATCAACTTGCTGGAGATGATTACTGGAGTATAACATAGGTTTAAAAATATTCGCTTTCTCAGATATGCCATGTACAGTTTTTGTTCATTGGAGAGGCTTACTAAAGTGTTGGTCAAGTAATGCCATGAAATCGTCTAAATGTGTTATGTTGAGGGGGCACCTGGGTGGCTCAGTTGGCTGAGCGTCCAACTTCAGCTCAGGTCATGGTCTCACAGTTTGTGGGTTCGAGCCCCATGTTAGCGTCTCTGCTGACAGCTCAGAGCCTCAAGCCTGCTTTGGATTCTGTGTCTCCCTCTCTCTATGCCCCTCCTTGCTTGCACTCTCTCTCTCTCTCTCAAAAATAAATAAACATCCTCTCTCTCAAAAATAAATAAACATTTAGATAAATGTAGTGTGTTGAAGAAAAATAAAATTCAGAATTGTTAAGTAAACGTTTAATATAGGGCTTTGTTGAGCAAAAGCCAACAAAAATATTACAAAGTTAAAAGGTAATATAATTTAAAAATTATTCTTCCCTGTATGTCTTGTGTTTCTGAAATTACTGAGGGATAAAACGGTGAAAATTCCCCTTTTTTTCCCCCAGAGGTGTCACACCAGAAGGTATACCTGTGTTGTAATGCACACTTGAGTTATTGATTAGGGATAGTTTTGACCATTCCATGAATCCCCGTAGATATTTGGCCTCGTTTCTTGTTTCTTTTTTATTCCCACCCCCATTTTGAGAACTAAGCACAGATTCTTGAAATGCCATGCATCTAAGATGACTCAAAGTCTAGCCTTAATTTCATCATATTCACCATTTTTGCTTTAGAGAAACTTACAATGCTCAGAATCTTTTCTTCTATACTTTCCTGAGTTTAAAACAAAGAAACAGTGAGGGGAATAAGGGCCCTGACAATTTCTTACTTTAACCATGTTTTTCTTATTTATGGGCTCCAACTTAAAAGCTTGCCGATTTAGATTTGCACCAAAAAAGAAAATTTCCCATATATTGGGAATGTTATGAGTTATCATTCTTCATTTATCAATTCAAACCAAGCCAGAAGCCATTCTAGAGAAGAACTCACATTTGGAAATTCTATCTTTAATTTATTTTTTATTTTTATTTTGTTTAATATTTTTAAAAGTTTATTTATTTCTTTTGAGAGAGATGTGGGGAGGGGCAGAGAGAGGAGAGAGAGAATCCCAATCAGGCTCTGCGCTGCTCGCAACACAGGGCTTACTCCCACAAAACTTGAGATCATGACCTGAGCTGAAACTGAGTTGGACACTTAACTGACTGAGCCACCCAGGTGCCCCTGGAAATTCTCTTTAATTGGCACTCTCTCTCTCTGTATTGAAATATAGTCCTGATTGAATGGGATTTCCTTTGAAGCAGAATATACCTTTATTTTTGCTGTCTTCATTCTGTTCCAATGATCTGGAAGCATTAATTCCAGAATGGCTGTTAAAGAAAATTATGCTCTTAATTCCTGTCGTTTAAAGTGGAAAAAAAAAAGTTCTTGTGCTTTTATCATCTTATTTCGGTACTTCCATGCATAACATTTCCTAATGTATAATTGGAAATTACATGCCTCTTTTCATTAGTTTCAGTTTTTGAACATTGGTTAATTAAATAGTTCTTTAGGTATAAATTGCTGTATGTCCAAATAAAGTCATGCTATTTTTTTTTTCAATTTCATACGTTGAAAATAACATGTGCACACAAAAGGTGTTTTTAAGAAATTTTGGTATTTTCCATTTATAGTTATTCAAAATATATTTAAAAAATGTAATAGCAGTTTATCTGCGATTGTCCTGGTGGACTGAACTACAGAATATGGTCTTCTTTTACGATTTCATCAGTTTTTCTTGTTTTTAACCATTTAGTGTCCAAGCTATCAGAAGAACATTTGCCACATTTAAGAGGTCATTATAGGAGGACTAATCATATCAAATAAACACCACAGATTCCTCAATATCAAAGTCTAATTTTTTTAAAAGAAGTGAATATAACTTCCTTCCTGAAACTTGAGATGAAATTCTGCTTTGGGCAAGATTTTTTTTTATCAATTAAATTTTACCCATCGTATTTTCACAGTTTCATTGAAATACAATTTACTTACCATAAAATTCACCCATTTGATGCATCCAATTCATTTTTGTAAATTTATAAAAGTGTATGTAGTTTTCTATATTTGTAGAATTGCGCAGCCGTCACCACATCCAGTTTTAGAACATTTTTGCACAAACACTAAAAGTTCTCTCATGCTTCTTTGCCATTACTTTCTGTTCACTCCTCCAGATGTAGGCAGCTGCAATCTGCTTTCCATCTTTAAAATTTTGCATTTTAAGGACATTTCATATAAATAGAATTATATGGTATGTGGTCTTTTGTATTTTTTTCTCACTTAGCATAACATGTATGAGGTTCTCCCATATTGTAGATATGAATATCTACATTATAGATATAGCTATAGCTATATAGATATATAGATATAGATATAACTATAGCTATATATTATAGATATATAGGTATCTATATATCTATATCTATATAGATTATAAAGGAATGCCTTTATAATCTTTATAATGTTGCAATGCCTTTATAATGTTCCTTTATAATGTTGCAATGCCTTTTATTGTTTGAATATACCTCTTGTGTTTATCAATTCACAAGATGGTGGACTTTTGGAGGGTTTCCAGTTCAGGATTATTATGAAAAAATACTGTTATAAATATTTGTATCCAATTCTTTTTTGTGAACATGTTTTCATTTGTCTTGTTTTCATTTGTCTCTAAGAATAGAATTATTGGTTTATGGTCAGTTTACATTTAACTTTAAAGAAACTACTATTTTCCAGATTGGCTATATCATTTTTATTCACCATCAGCAAAATTGGAGTATTTCAGGGGTTTTTTTTTATGTCTTTGCCAACATTTGCTATTATCAGTGCTTTTTATCATAGCTTTTAGGTCGATGTGTATTGATACCTCATTGTGCAATTATATAGAATTATGCAGGTCTAATTTCCAAGTATCTTGAGATTTTCCAGATTTCTTTGTTGGTTTCTAATTTTATTATGGTCAAATATGTATTTTTTTTTCAATCCTTTTAAACTTCCTGAGACTTGTGTAGAGTAGAATATGGTCTATTCTAAAATATTTTCAGGTGTACTTCCTAAGGTTGTGTATTGTATAATCTTTGGATAGAGTGTTCTATAGATTTCATTTAGGTTGATTTGATTAATAGTGTTGCTTAAATTTCTATAACTTTCTGAATTTTCCATTTAGAAATGCTATCAATTATTTAGAATGTGGTATTAAAAGAGTCTATTATTGTCGAATTGTATTTTTCTCCTTTTAACACTGTCAGCTTTTGCTCATGGTTTGGGTATTCCTCCTTATGCATTGCCACTTTTGTTACTGTGAAATATCGCTTTGGTTTCAAAGAATATTCTTCAACTTGAAGTGTGTTTTGTCTAATCTTAATGTCTGCTAATATGTTTACTCTTTACATTAGTTACATCATTACTTTACTTTCAATTATGTGTGTCTTTGAATTTAATATGGATGTGTGTGTGTGTATGTGTGTGTGTGTGTGTGTGTGTGTGTGTGTGTGTGTGTGTGTGTTTACTTACTACATGTATACAGCCATCCTATCAGGTCTGAGGTGGTATGTCACTGTGGTTTTGATTTGCATTTTTCCATGATGATGACAGATTTTGAGGACCTAGTCATATACCTGTGGGCCATTTGTATGTCTTCTTTAGAGAAATGTCTATTTAAGTGCTTTGCCCAATTTTTAAATGGGTTAATTGGGTTTTCTTTTCTTTCTTTCTTTTTTTTTTTTCTTTTTTGCTCTTGAGTTGTAGAAATTTTTATGTTTTGGATATTATACCTTAGTAACTGGATATTATACCTTTGTATATTACACTTTATATTTACAGGTCTGGCCTTAGGCTTTTTTAGGGGGACGTTTATGATTATTAATCCTATTTCATTCCTTGTCATTGGTCTGTTCGCATTTCCTCATGATTCAGCTTTTGTAGGTTGTAGTTTTCTAAAAATGTCTCCATTTCTTCTAGGTTACCAATTTTTTGGCATATAGTTGTCCATAGTAGTGTCTTACGATCCTTTGTATTTGTATAGCATCAGTTGTATTACCATCTCTTTCTGATTCTGTTTGAGTCATGTCTTCTTTTTTTCTTAATTAGTCTCATTAAAATTTTGTCAAGTTTGTTGATCTTTTCAAGAAAACGCCTCTTGGGTTCTTTGTGTTATTTTTTATATTTCTTTTATATTCTCTATTTCTTTTATTTCTTCTCTACTCTTTATTATTCCCTTTCTTCTGCTGACATTGGACTTCACTTGTTCCTCTTTTTCGAGGTCCTTGATTGTCAATTGAGGCTATTTGTGATCTTTCTTGTTTGTGAAGACACAACACTATAAACTTCCTGCTTAGAACTTGTTCTTCATAAATATTGCCATTCCCCGTAAGTTTTGGTAGGCTATATTTTCATTTTTACTTGTCTAAATATAAGTGCTATTTTCTCTTTTGATTTCTCCTTCAAATCTGGCATACATAAAGGCAATTCTATTCTTGTCAACAACAAACATTTCATAAAGAAAGCTACTTGAGTCATCTCCATTGAATTTGGAAAACAATGTCAAATATTACAACAATCATCAATGTCTTGAAATGTTTGGTAAGTCATAAAGGACCATACACTGAATATTTTATAAAAATTATACTGGTATAATTGGAAAAAGTTATTTAACTGTGGAATTAGGTCATGAAAGTCATGTAGTCTCCATCAGGCCATTTTTAGAGTAAGACAAATCTTACCTTCCATGAAACTGAAAGATATCTTATCAGTTAGAGATCTACCAGAAAACATTCAATTCATACTTTAATTGGGCAATTTGCTATTAATTAATGAATTGCTGTTTGCAAGAGCATGAATAGGTTCTGGAAATCAACAAGTGATGATGGAATGCCTTTGAAGTAAAGAGAGGGAATCTATTAATGTAGTCTATTTATAGTACTCAGGACAAAGAAAGATAGGAACTGGATCTGAGGGACAAATCTAAGACATTTAGGACCAAGGCCTACTTGGCTTTTTGTTTTACTTTTTAGCATTAGAAAAGTGTCATGCTGGTTAGTATTTTTAAAAAGTCACACTGTGTGATGCTGGGCAATTATATTCTGACCATAAAGAAATTGATTACATTACACATTTTCTCTGTACTTCTATCATTATCCAGGTAGGAAATCACTCACATTACCAAATGTCTCTTTTCTTTTCTTTTTTGTTTTCTTTTCTTTCCCTTCTCTTCTCTTCTTTTTCTCTCCCTTCCCTTCCCTTCCCTTCCCTTCCCTTCCCTTCCCTTCCCTTCCCTTCCCTTCCCTTTCCTTTCCTTTCCTTTCCTTTCCTTTCCTTTCCTTTCCTTTCCTTTCCTTTCCTTTCCTTTCCTTTCCATCAAGTAGGCTCCATGACCAGCATGGAGTAAAATGCAGGGCTTGAAGTCTCGACCCTGAGACCTGATCTGAGATCAATAGTTGGATGCTTAACCAACTGAGCCACCCAGGTGTCCCCAATTTCTTTGGAAAAAAACTTTTTTAGATATGTATTGTAATCAAACATTTTTCCCATTGTAGGCTTATAGGTTACTAGGATAAAGGCAGTAAATGAAAGATGACATAATTACAAGTTATTTTTTTTAGTAAGATACATCCAATTAGCCCCTAAAATATAATCCATACAAAGATAGAGAAATAAGGAAAGAATTCTAAAATATACAATAAATTGATCAAGAAGTAAGGGAAGTGATTCTCTGCAGCAAGATTTAATGCAACAAGATGGTTATTAAAAAGCACTGCACATATTTTATGTATTTTTATTCAAATCTATTTCTATATATTTCGCTTTCATAAATGTGTCCAAAAACCATTACAGGTAAAATATTGCTGGTTAAAATTTCAAGCTTGATCTATCTTTGTATGTTTTTATTCAATATTGTGTGTGCTCATTTATTTACTGAAATAGTTTTTCCACAAATATTTATCATTTGCCTTCTATGTGTAAAGGAATATTTTTAGGTACTGACAAAAAGCATCAAATTTCCAACTTTGAAGAATTCGTTTATTTTCAAATTTTTCAAAAGCAACTGGGTCTCTGAGCGTCAGTTTAATAATGCTTTTTAGCATATAGTTATAGATTATATTGTATAAGTGACTAGAGCTTGTAAACTTTCATTGCATTGTTGAATTTATTTGCTTGATTTCTACACGAGGTTCACAGGTGACTGTAAAATTGGTTTAGTGGGGATTTCTTTAAAGTGTTGCAGTTGCTAAACAAATTATTTGATTGTGTGTGTGTGTGTGTGTGTGTGTGTGTGTGTGTGAGAGAGAGAGAGAGAGAGACAGACAGACAGACAGATAGAAACAGAGAGAGAGAGAGGAAGAGAGAGAACCAGAAAACCCATGGGTGGAGAGATACCTTAGGCTACTATGACTAATTATTTTCATATAGGTTTCAGGAAACTGTATCAAAATGTATTTTGTAATGTAATTAATTTGTAACTGCTAAATTATATCATATTTATTGCCTGTAGAGCCATTTACATTGTCATCTATTTAGCTCAAGGGTCATCTTCTTAAATTAATTTAGCTCCTCTAAATAATAGGCCTACTAAATAGATTAATTTCAGGGTTATATGTTAAAAAAATGATTACAGTTTTAAATGTAAAATGTCATAATTAAGGAAAATAGTTCTCCAAAAATGATTTAACTGATACTTTATCAAAAATGCCAAACTCTCCTAGTCCCCTGTTATTTCTAACATTATTTGATGACTACCTCTTTTAGCACACTGCTCAGTCTATATATATATAAAGAGAGAGGAGATAAATATATATATATATATATATATATATATATGAGAGAGAAAAGAGTAATAAAATACTAAAATACTGAACTTATTGATTTATGAATTAAAAAGTAACTATATATAAAAGTACAGGATGTTTTTGGAACCTCCTAGTCATTTCAAAATGTGAGAAATTTGATGCAGATTCTAGGTAGTACATTGCTTACTGTTGAATTTACTCAGCATTATAGACCAGGATTACCTCTATTTATCCCTAAAGTTAGAAAAGTCTGAGAATTAAGTCACACTGGACAATGCTCATAAGGAAAAAGAAGAAGAAAGTACTATTTCAGAAACTGTATTCAAAATGCTTATACTCACCTTTTCCAAAATGTCTTCTTTCAATCTAAGCTAAGAGGCTTTGGTAGTCTCAATAGAATATTTCAACTAAAAAGTAAGTAGTAATGTACCTTCCCGGTAGATTTCTATCTTGGGGTGCTTGAGCTCACTCTAACTAGGGATTGGATTCCTCTTTGTGCTTTCAGAATAAAATCTGAAGGTTTTCTCTTTTTTTGTCATCATGCAGTTCTTCAAGAAAAGTAGAAATTATTATAGAAAAATGTTATTCCAAGAAGAGGTTGTCATGCATAAATAATGATCTAACGGAGAGAAACAAATCTTAAAACCATATTGTATAAATATGTCAGGAGCTCTATAGATGAATTTTGCTTGTTTCTTCTAGGACTATAATGACAATTCCTCCTTTTTCATTCCCCTCTCATGCAGCTCATTTCTGAGGAGAATTATTGATATGAAGTGCTCATATCAATATCCAAAAAAAAAAAAAAAGATGCAAACAGTCTTGCTGAGAACATACACATGCATTGTTTCTTTGGAGTGTCCTTGTTTTACCTAAATTAATAGCCATAGGCTGAAGTTTTCTGTAAGTGTTCTCTGCCTCCAAATGTCACACCAAGTGGCTTTGTCTAGACCCGACTTGGTTTTGAAACAAAAAGAGTTTTGCTTTATTCTTCTGGTTAGTATGAAAGGAAAACAGTTTTTATTCAAATTAGGATCCTGAGATCCCAGATGTAACTTTGTCTATGGAGGAGAAAAGAGGTCATCCAGTGGAAGGAATTACAGCATGGATTCTGAAGCCTTATGAACCGAATTGGAATCCTGGCTCCAGAACTCGATTGCACTGTGACTTTCTGTGCTCCATATTTCTTGCCTCCAAAAATGGATGTAGTAAGACTACCCTCTTCACAAAGCTGCTGTAATGTCTGAATGGGTTAAAGCTTATCAAATGCTTAGAATAGTGCCTGACAAATGAAAATGCTGGCAGTGTTTTTGTAGCTACCTGTATTGTAATTTCCTAGATGACTAATTTTTGAGAAATTTAGGAAGACTTCCAGATACTTCAATTTAGTTTACCAAAATTTTCCATTTGGATTTGAACCCTTAATTCCAGCCTATTATTAATTACCATTTTCTCTTGATCTGTTCTTGTACATTAACTTCCCTCTAGGACCTAGAATAATTTAAATAATTGTCAGAAGATCTTTGAGGCCTAGCAATATATTTACATCCCTATCACTCAATTAATAATGCAAATTGAGACCTGAAGTAAAGGAAAACATTCTTCATATTCATGGTAGTATATATTACTGGATTACATTGCTAAATTGCACATGGTTTTTAGGATGTTTGTAAAGATTTTCTACATTAGGGAAATGTATTTCTTTGCCCTGTTCTTTAATACCTAAGACCCTACCACTTAGGATTCTTTCTGCCTAATAGACACAATGGTGTCCCCTCATCTACAGTTCCATTTTTTATGGTTTCAGTTTACCCGCAGTCAACTGCAGTCCAGAAACAGATGATTCTCCTTCTGACCTATCATAATAAGATCAAAGGTAGCCTAAAGCTATGTCACAGGGCCTGTGTCATTCACCTCACTTCATCTCATTACAGAGGCATCTTAGCCTCTCATCATCACAAGAAGAAAAGTGAATACCGTGCAGTAAGACATTTTGAGAGAAGGACCATATTTACATAAATTTTATTACAGCATCTTATTGTAATTGTTTTATTTGATTTGTAGTTATGAGTAAAATTGTTGTTAATCTCTTATGGTACACTAATTTATAAATTAAACTTTATTATAGGTAAGTATAGGAAAAATGTAGTGTATATGGTGTTTCATTCAATCTATGGTTTCAGGCATCCACTTGGGCTCTCAGAACCCCTGAATATAATGGGAGTCTATTGAACTATGCTATATAACTTTGTGCTCATATATAATATACATATAGAAAAGTACACATATCACAAGTATTTTCAAAAACTGAATATGCTTTGTAACTTGAAACTAAATCAAGAAACTGGTGATTGACAAACCTGAGAAACTCCCTGATTCTTTTTTAAAAAATATTTTATTATTTATTTATTTATTTATTTATTTATTTAGAGACAGACTACGAGTGGGGGAAAGGCGGAGAGAGAGGGAGACACAGAATCTGAAGTAGTCTCCAGGCTCTGAGCTGTCAGCAGAGAGCCTGACGTGGGGCTCGAACCCACAAACTGTGAGATCATGACCTGAGCTGAAGTTGGACACTTAACCAACTGAGCTACCCAGTAGCCCCAAAGCCCCTCATTCTTAATCCCAGTCACTAAATCCACCCCACTGTGATCATCTCTGACAAGATAGACCAGTTTCACCTAACTTTATTTTTAGCTAGGACCAAACTTCATTCTCTGTAAGTGAAATCTTTGCAAGATGTACTTTTATCATTCAATGACATTTTTGAGATTCATACATATTGTAGCGTGTAGTTATGGGATTTCTTCTTATTGATCTGGACTCAGGAATGTTTCCCTGTATAGAAATACCATAATTTATCATTTTAGTATTGGTGGGCAATTGAGAAGTATCCAATTTGGGGCTTTTTTAAAAACAAAAATGTTTCTCAGATTTCAGTACATATTAGTATTTGTTATGTTTCTAGAAGTGAAATTATTTTAAGATTTCTCAACCTTGGCACCGTTGATACTTTGGGGCTAGATAAGGCTTTATTGTGGAGGGAGTCCATCATTCCGTAGAATGTCCAGCAGCACATGTGACCTCTACCGCTGGATTCTAGTAGCACTTCTCTCTTTAGGTATGACAGCAAAATTTTTCTCCGGAGATTACCAAATGTTCCCTGGTGGGCAAGTTGCTCCCAGTTAAGAAACATTGAGTCACTGGATTATAGAATGTGCACGGGTTCAGATGTAGTAGACAGAGTCCAATAATTCTCCAAAGTTACTGTACCAGTTCAACCCGTTAAGGGTGTACGAGCGTTCTATTTGCTCTAAAATCTTGCCAAAATCCAGTGCCTTCAATTTATTTTTTATGTAATTTTAGCCGTACAAGTGGATATGTGTGGCACATTATGTCGGGTTTGATTTGATGACTAATGAAGCTGATCATCTTTTGAGGTATTTATTAGCCATGAGTAACCGCCTTTGCAGAGAGTCATTTGGAGTGTTTTACCTCTCTTCATGCTAAGACAGCTGCCACTCCCTTACAGATTTGTAGAAATTCTTGAAGTGTTTTGGGAATTCGGCAATAAAAAATTATAAAGGTCTGTAATATGCCTTTTCCCTTTCTTTGTAGTATCTTTTGTTGAGTAGATACCCTTAATTTTAAGAGAGCCTATTTTACCAATTTTTTTGTAACGGTAAAAAAAAAATTACCTTATTTAAGATATACTTCATATATGGATAACAAAACTATTCAAAGACTCCTTTAAAAATTTTGTTGCTGACTAAGGTGGAGGAAAACCCTGGGGGGATAAAGAGAATGCCTCCCAGGCCCAAAGTCTAAAAATCTTGCCAATTGCAAAGCATGGGAGTCTCTTCTTCCGTTAGGATTTAAGCTCTCCTCTTTGGGCTGTATTAAATCTCTCTAGTATTAAATCTTACTTCACTGGTTACCACAGAGTTCACAGCTAGGAGACTTGCCTAGTAACCTGTATTTTACTTTTTTAACACGGGTGTGAATAATGATTGCTAGAAGAAGAAGAACAACAACAAAACTTTATTGCTTTACTTTTTAAATTTAAATATTCATCTGTCTGGAATTTATTTATTGTGTATAGTTGGAGGAAAACTGTGCAGATACCTTTTTCCCCATTTGGGTTTCAATTAAACCAGCAGCATTGACTTTGTCATAAATCAGGTGATCTTATAGTTTTGTTTACTTTGTGGACTTTTCCATTGGATGGGTCATTATATAATTGCATGGATATCTCACCTCAGTAAAGGTCTATATTTATAATAGGAAATCTGATAGTGTAAGTGCTCTAAATTTATGCTACAGGTTACCTTGAGAATTTTTTTTGAAATTTTTATGTATTTATAAAAAATTATTAATTTTCAATGGAATGGTTTGGGTTTGTATTAAATTTGTAGATAAGATAATGGAGAATTGATATATTTTTGAGAAAGTCAATTCATGAATAAGCTATATCTTTCTATCTGTTTTGGTCTTCTTCTTTTTCAATAATATAGTGAAATTTTAATTCTGATTATTTTAAGGTTTTTGTTGTCTTCTTAATGTTGTGACAAGTGTATATCTACATATTTTTACATTACAATTTCTATTTGTTTGTTGTTGGCAGAGTATAATAAAACTTGGATCTTGACCTTGGATACAGGAATCTTGCTTAAACAGATTAACCAAAATGCAATGATAGGTACATAATTATTTCATCTGCAGTGATAATAAATTTATTTTCTCTTAACATTCCTATGATCTTTTATTTTCTGTACTTGCCTTGACTTCTTTCAAACATCAGGCTGAACGGGAAGCCTGGGTGGTTCAGTTGATTAAGCCTCTGACTTCAGCTCAGGTCATGATGTCATGGTTGGTTCTTGGGTTCGAGCCCCGTGTCGGGCTCTGTGATGACAGCTCTGAGCCTGGAGCCTACTTTAGATTCTGTCTCTGTCTCTCTCAAATATAAAATAAAAAACAAAAAGAAATTTTTGTAAAATACCAGGCTGAAACTATTGACAGTTCACTTTAATGATATTTGTGATAGATTATTCATTTATCTATTTATTTATTCATTGTAAAGGGTATGTTTTTAAAAAATCTTTTAAACCATGAATTTGTGGGACTTTTCCAATTTGATGCCTTGCCCTCACATTTATAAAGGTGATCATGTGGATTTTTATATGTGTATTCATCCAGATCAAGACATAGTCAAGGTAAATGTCCTTTGGTAAATATTTTTGTTGTGATTGGCTTCTCTGTTCATGTGACTTGCTTAAGTTTACTATGGTCTTACCATATATGAAAAGTAGTGAATATGCTGATTGTTTGCTAAGTAAAAATAGAATGAAATTTTAATAAAAAATTAGTATAAATATCAATCATGTTATATTTTTTATGTATTTGAATATTCTACTTATGTTTTGACTACATTTCATCTTATTTTATAAGAAGAGAAAATATTTGTCTAATTTTTACTGTCTTCAATGCACTTACAAGGAGTTTTTAAAAAGACGGCCTCATGGAAAGTCAGAATTTTTTTTCTTTAGAAGAATCTGTGCACTATTAGTATATTTTATTCCTTAAATATTTGAAAGACTTCACATGAGAATCAATCTTTGCCTTGAGATTTCTTTATTAGGAGCTTTTTAGTAATGAATTTAAATTTTTTGTGTAAGTATTAACGTTTTCACATTGCCTGTTTATTCTTCTATAAAATGGGTACATTGTAATATGGGGGGGGGACTGTGCTCTCTTTGCTCAAATTTTTAATTTATTTATGTAAAGTTGAGCATAACATCCCCCCTCTTTTTTTTTTTTTTGTTCTTTTTGATTTGGCTGTCTGTAAAATATGTAGTGATGACCACTTTTTTTATTAATAATTACCAATATTGGTACCTACTTTTTTTAAATTAATGATCTGTTTTCTCTAATGATTAATATATTTTATTAATCTTTCAAAGATTCACATTTGACTTTGTCAATTTTCTGCAGTGTGTTTATATTCCTATTATTTTATTGAAACAACATCCAAATGTACACAAAGCAAAATGTAAAATTATAAGCATACAGTTTAATGAATTATGTGTGTACACATCCAGATCAAGACACATTCAAGATACAATCCCTTTGCTAACTATATATGGTGTAAATATATTATCCAATTGTGTCACCTGTTTAGTAATTTTTGGTCAATTTTTATGCTATTGAGATGCACCTTGCTTATAAAAATACTCCTCAGTTAAAAAATATTATTTAAATCCTGTTAACAAAGTGTTATATTTGTTTCAAGTGGACAATTTAGTGATTCAATACTTCCATAAAACCCCTGGTGCTTATCACAGGTGCACTCCATACTCACCATCATTTATTTACCCCTTTCCCCCATCCCCCTCCCCTCTGGTAACCATCAGCTTGTTCTCTATAGTTATGAGTCCGTTTCTTGGTTTGCCTCTCTTCCCCATCCCCCTTTATTTGTTTCTTAAGTTCCACATATGTGTGAAATCATACGGTATTTGTCTTTCTCTGACTGACTTATCTTGCCTAGCATACTATTCTCTAGCTTCAACCACGTCATCATGGATCAGAAGAACAAATATTTGTTAAAATGTCTATACTACCCAAAGCATGCTACACAGTTAATGAAATCCCTATCAAAATACCACCAGCATTTTTCACAAAGCTAGACCCAACAATCCTAAAATTTGTATGGAATCACAAAAGATCCCGAGTAACCAAAGCAACCTTGAAAAAAAAAAAAAAACAACAAACAAAAAACAAAAAAAACAAAACAAGGAAAAAAAAAAGGTGGAAGCATCACAGTTCCAAACTTCAAGTTATTTTACAAAGCTGTAGTGATCTAACCAGTACGGTACTGGCACAAAAATGGACACATAGATCAAAGGAGCAGAATAGGAAACTCAGAAATGAACTCACAACTATATTATTAATTAATCTTTGACAAAGTACAGCAGGTTTTTATATTGCTCTTATACTATGTAATTTTGCTAAATTTGCCTTCAAATTCTTTCAATTTTCTTTTATGTTCCTTAGAAATATCTGTGCATGCAATGATGCAACATATATAGTGTATACAAAGGCAATGTAGTGTCATCCGTCTTTGATTGTTATGCCCTTTATTTATTTGTATGCCCTACTGTATTGTGTAAGACCTCCTATTATTAGCACAATAATGAATTCAAACCATGAAAGTAGCTATTCTTGCTTTTCTCTGTTTCCATTAAGGGAAGATAGTGTGTTTCTCAACATAAAGTGTGATGATGAGTGGGATGTTATATTTGTTTGTTTCTTTAGGGAAATGCTTTTCAAGTTGAAGAAATGTTCCTCTATTTTACTTTGCTGATTAACAGATTTTAAAAGGCTGAAGTTCCTAAGACGATGTTCTCTGATCATAATGTGAAAGCTAGAGCTGAGTATATGTGTGTGTGTATGATACATCTATATCCATCTATATCTGTCATCTATCTGTATCTATATCGTCCATCTATCTATATCATTTATCTACAAACACAACAAATACTTTTAAAACGCTTGCATGGAAATTTAAAAATATAATTTTAAGCTATGCATAGGTTAAATAATTAATCAAATGGAAGTCATAAAATAGTTGGCAAAGAACAATGAGGATATGACATACAAACCTTGAAAGAAAAAAACAAAATAATGCTTACTGGGCAATAAATAACCTTAAATGCATATGTTAGAAGCAACCAAAGAAAAAAAATGGCTTAAAATCAGTGATTTAAACTTCAATTTCGAGAATATACAAAATGAAATAAAAATCCCAGTAAACAGAAGAAATAACACACGTGTATTTTATAAATATACTTTAAAACAAATGGAGTTTTCCAATTGTGACCATGCTAGAGAAGCCGATTCTGCACCTACTCTCCCACTATCCACAGCTATGAATCTGGAAAGCTGATCTGTATTCAACAGTTAACAGTACAGGGCTGCAGTCCCTGAGAGGAGGGAAGCACTCCCATTGAGCACCTCTTTCAAAATGGATTCTTCCTTGGGCGCCATTTTCTGAAGTGTTGGTGAGACACATAGAACTTGTGAACAAAGAGGTGGGGAGGAAGCAGAGATCAAAGTTCAGGGGTCCTAACGCAACTGAAATGTGAAGGCCAGCATCCGTGAGGCAAAGAAGTTGACAGCCTGGCTGTCACCTTTCGGTATCATCCGGGACTTCTCTTTGCTTTTCCATCGGGCCCTCAGGGTTCAGCTCCTCAAGATGTCTCTCAGCTCTGATTCCCTTCCGTCAGCCTTGGAAAACTGCACCCCGAGGGTCTCACAGGGGTTTTCCTTCGCTCCCCTTTTTCCTTCAGCCCTCTTCACGCCCCCTCTGCCTGTGCCCGGCTGTGGCTCTTCTTTCGTGACTCCTCCAGACGCTGGCTCTTTCTGCAAGTGTCTCTCGATTCTTCGGTTCCGTTCAATCTTCGGAAGGACCTGCAGGCCCAGCCTCAGGCCTACCCCCTCAGTTCTGCAGGCCTTGCCACAAACTTCCACGAGAGCACGTGGTGAGCCTGTGAGCTGGAAACTGGCGTACATTTTATTTACATCTAAGGATTCTTAGGATTCTGAAACTTCCTGCCAGAACACTCTTGACCATTATAATTGTATAGGAAGTTAGCCAGCTTTTCTTCAGTCTCTGGCTTCTCTCTCTTCCACCGGCTGTTTAGCCAAAAATGAAAGCAAGCATATGCCTTTCCATTCCTTTTTTTAACTTTCTGGACTTGAATTTGTCTAGGATTCTCTGCATCTGAAGGCCCAATATGGCGTTTAAGTGCTGTGCTTTCTAGGTTATCCTGCTTTTCTCGTTGTTAAACCCGGAGCAAAATTGTCTTGTTTCTAAGTTGAAACAGGAGTTGTCAGTCTGCTTACTTTTAAGGTTTTCTTTTCCCTTTGCCTTTGGTAGTGACTAGTGTCGGTTTTGTTTGATTTGGTTTTATTTTATGTGCAGAGGTATGGTTCTATTTATATTTATCTTGGTTGGAGTTTTTCTGTTGTATTCATCTGCTGCGTTTCTTGTGTTTGTGGATTACCGTTTTTCTTCACTTTTGTAAAATTCTCAATTGTTATTCTTTTGACTCTTACGCTTGCCCATGTACTGGGTCCTGCTACTTCTGGGATGCCATTTATATGTAGGCTAAGACTTATTAACATGCCAGAGATACTTCTTACCCTGCTCTGTTTCCATTTTTCTTCTCTTTTGTCTTTCTATCTGTGCTTCGCTTTGAATATTTCCTATTAACCTATCTTTAAGGCCCATCATTTTGTGTTCTAGGGTATGGCTATTAAAGCCATACCCTGATTCTTAACTTTGTCTGAAGTTAAGTTTTATGTTTTAGTCCTCAATTCATTTTTGTAGATTTCAATTCTCTGTTGAAATTCTTAATGATTACTTCTACAAAACCCATTTTCCATATTTTGAACTGCTAAAAAATCTAATACTTAATTTTTGTCTACTAATTCCAAGATTTGTATTATATGTGGGTGATATGTTACATAGCTTTTCTCTTGATATTGGTCACATTTTCTATCTTCTTTGCACATACAATATTTTTATCTATGTCAGATATGGTTATAAAAGAATGATAGCTGTATCCTGATGATGTCACATTCTACCAGAAGTATTTCCCATTGGTTAGAAGGGTGAAGAGCTGGTAATTTTAGTTCAACCAGAAGTTGAGTTTTAATTTTCCTTTGCACTTGTTCATAAGGACTCTCTCTCATTAAGCTTTAATGGAGATGCTTTTGCACATCTATCTTTTTAGTTCTGAAAATACTGGCAATTTAGTTGGCATTTTATAGTTTCCAGCCAAGTTTTCTTTACCTTTTTTAAATTTTTTAAAAATGTTTATTTATATTTGAGAGAGAGAGAGACAGAGTGCAAGTGGGGGATGGGCAAACAGAGATGTAGACAGAATCTGATGCAGGCTGTCAGCACAGAGCCTTACTCAGGGCTCAAACTCATGAACGGTGAGATCATGACCTAAGCCAAAGTCAGACGCTTGACCGACTGAGCCACCCAGGTGCCCCACCAGCCAAGTTTTCTAGCTGAGTGTATCAGATGGTTTGCAAACTTTGTAGCCATTTCACTGGAGAGAATGACAACATGCTTAATGCAGTGACAGTTTACTAAGCACTCAATGACTATGGGAGATTTCACTCATTTTTAGATTAAGCTTTTGGTCTAGTTTCCCAACATGTATTCTAGAGTGATAGCTCTCTCTGCCTTTCGTTTCCCTTGCTTTAAAATTTTGCCATATCCAGGGGCGCCTGGGTAGCTCAGTTGGTTAAGCACCCTATTTCACCTCAGGTCACGATCCTTAGGTCATCATCTCACGGCTCATGAGTTCTAGCCCCATGTCAGGCTCGGTGCTGACAATGCAGAGCCCGGATCCCAGTTCAAGTTCTGTGTCTCCCTCTCTCTGCCACTCCCCCAGCCCTGCTCACTCTCTCTCTCTCTCTCTCTCTCTCTCTCTCTCTCTCTCTCTCAAAAATAAATAAACATTAAAAAAATTCAAAAAAAATTGCCATGTGAAATTTGGACACCAGCGACATCTTCACCTGTTTATGACGGGTGATCAGTCATGCCTAGACTAACGAAAAAAACCACTGAGAGACATGTATATTTTATCTTAAAATTGCATTTCCTGGAGATTTACTTCACCCCATGCTTTATGCTTCTACACTTTTCTGATGTGACTGAAACACATGTTTTTAAACATACATGCATATTTACAAATGGTCCTATTCATTTGTTGTAGCAGCAGTGTTAACTTTTTAAAAAAAAAACTTCTTTTAACTTTTTTAAACTTTTTTAAATTTAAACTTTAAATCTAAGTTTCCCTTACCGTAAAATGTAATAGGCATATTTCTGTAATTATATAGTTTTGTAACTCTTGTAAGATAAGTGTGTAGAAAATTTTAGGTAGAAAATTTTCTGTATACAATATTAAGTGCTTATTTACAATATTTTCAAGTGCTATTTTATATGGTTAGTAGTTAAATGTCCTGACCATTTCCAAATACTCTAGAGAAACATATACATAGCACAAACTAAAAGGCTTATATTTTTTAAAAAAATATTATTTTGTGTCTTATTAAAAATAATCTCTGCCCTTTGAGAGAAAAACAGAAATTAATAATAAATATGAGACAAAAATCCAGCATGAAAAATTAGCTGTCAACATTGAGGCAATTTGTGTATAAATCACATGTACCACAGTCTTTATTTTATGTATATCTTCTAAATAATCTAAGACACGCACTTGAGGACCAAAAGAGGCCCTGATGGGAAAGAATAAATCTTAAACCAGAATGTATATATAAATTTAATTCTTGGGACTTAATGAGCAAATCTACCTCATTAGCAAAATAAGAAATATTTAGTCTCATACCTATGGCTTTTCAAAATGTTTTCTCCAACTGAGTTAATTATTTTTCAAAATGAGTTTTCTTGAAATATCTATGTGGGGTCTCTCTGATATAATTTTTTATTCATGTTTTCAGGGAATCTATTTAAATGTATTTTTTTTTCAAAAATTTTTTTTCAACGTTTATTTATTTTTGGGACAGAGAGAGACAGAGCATGAACGGGGGAGGGGCAGAGAGAGAGGGAGACACAGAATCGGAAGCAGGCTCCAGGCTCCGAGCCATCAGCCCAGAGCCTGACGCGGGGGCTCGAACTCATGGACCGCGAGATCGTGACCCGGCTGAAGTCGGACGCTTAACCGACTGCACCACCCAGGCGCCCCGTATTGTATTTTTTTATTAGCAACTAATTAAACAAGGAGGTCATTAGACTGATGTAGCTGTAATGCCATGATGGTCTCTGTAAGCTAGCCAAAATCCTAAGACTGTAAATGCCTCAAGGTTAGAAAATCAAAGGGCTCAAGACAGCTGATCACAGAAAAAGCCAACTAGGTTTTAAGTTGTAAGCAACAAATAATTTCTCTGCCTCTGCCCTTTCTGTATGCAAATACCCCCCTCATTCAGAAGTTCGTGTTAAGCCACTTCACTTTTACAAAAGGCCTATATGAGCGACTTGTCGCTCACTGAAAGAAATTCAAACAGGGATTTTTGCTTTTCTTCAAGGAGGCAAAAAAGCAGAAATCGTGCCCAGGGTTGGTCTTGCCACGAGGCCTTATAGAGCCACGGTACAGCCTGAGCAGTGCGAGTGGCGCCCCCCAGCGCCATCTCCGGGAACCACATTCAACATCCCCGTGTCAAGCTGCCAGAGTTTTGAACTGTGCCTGTGGGCCCCTGGGCTTTAAAATCTGGATGTATTTTGTGCATCCGTTGGCAAGAAAAGCCTAAAAGAGGTTAGTTTTCGGGTCTGGAAATGCTCAACATATTTTCCCTGTGAATGAAAGGTAATTGTGTTTTTGCTTTATGCCATTTCAGCGTCTGAAAAATTTCACAGGAATGCTCTCCTTGCCAATAGCGGGAGAAACCTGTATAGATCTTTTCCCTGGCTTTTTTCAGCGAAGCATTCTTAACCCGTTGAGGCTTGGCGCTACTCAGCTAGAATGGTTGCTCAAATAAACTCTTAAAATGTTTTATGCTCCTCAGTTTATCTTGTGAGAGAGATGTCAAACTTTTCGTACTTCATGAACTCTTTTCCTCTCAGGAATCTTTGTAAGTACATTTTGTAAGTCTTCCCCTATTTTCTCTTGCGAGCTCTCTAGACCACCTAGTAAGGAACATTACTTGAGGAACTAAATTTTCTAATTGTTCAATATCTCAAACTTAAAGGGGTTTTTCGAAATAAATTAAGAATTCATCAAATTCTATTCTCAGGAGAGAATTATATCTTAGGAAGTTGTATGTCTTGGCATGCACAATCATTGTTTTTTGTGCTTTTTTATCGTCTAGTGACAACAGTTGGATGTTAAAATCTGGTTTTAATTTTTCTTCAAATATGATATTTCCTGTGAAAATAACTCTTTAAAAAGAGTCTTCTATTTACTCACTTGTTAATTTCTCTGCACCTATTTCCTTATACAGGTAGTGTTAGTAAGCAGTTAAATATTTTCTACATCTAGTAAATGCATTATAAATTAAATATTGGTCAAATAAATCAATTTTCTATGTTCCATATTCAAAAGAGATGTACAAATGTATCGAAGTTGTCTAAATATTTACAATGGAGACAAAGCTAATAAAAAGTTATGAAACCATAAATTCATTTACTAAACTTAATGGTTTAGTAAACTCTCATATTGTTCATACATCATAATGCTATGTGTTGTTTAATACATAAGCACATACAACACTATGACAGGTGTGGCCTTGATAATTTGCTAATTACTATGTTTGTCCATCATGTTGGTCTTATCTCTGTTTTTATATTTTCTTTTGTTTGTGAGATGTGAAGTTTTTAATAAAGAAGTTCAAAGCTCACCCAACATAACAACATGGACACATGTCCTTTCAAGAACTTTTTGTTTATATCCAAAGGCATTTTAATATCATTTTTCTCATACACACCCTCTTAATAAATTAAACATTTCAACTGATTGTGAGAAGGAATATTAATGCACACCAGAATCTCAATTATTTTCCCCATCAGGAATTTACCATTTTGACCAATAACTTTATTGTATATATCTCATCTTATAAACATATAAGTGTCTCAAAACACTTTTAAGAGATAAAGGCAAAGGCCATCCAAACCCAAAAAGTTGATGAGATATGTAAAATTGCCTTTTTCCTTCAATATGAGAAGATATAAATCTTTGGTTTTGTTTCTAATAAACTTAGTATTGCTTCCAAATAATGTGTCTTTCTTACAAATATGATTTAGACCTTGATAGGGAGAAATGAAAATTCAGTGACATCAAATATAAAAACTAAGGTTACATCTCTATAGTTGTCTATATATATATATGGAATATTTTTGTCACCTCATGATGATAGCATCTATATACTCCAGATAGAACCTATGTCCTTTCTTATGTCTGATATTTCTTGTGACAGATTAAATGTAATTGCCAGTATGCTATTTTGTTTTGTAATGATGACATATTAATCTCTGCATCTTCTTTCCACCTGTATAGTCACATATTCACATGTTAAATATCTTATTTAGACTACTAAACTTTTAGTTCTTAATGGGTAATTAAATTAATTATAGGGGGCCTGGGTGGCTCAGCTGGTTAAGCGTCTACCTCTTGATTTTGGCTCGGGTCGCCATCTCACCGTTTGTGAGTTCAAGCCTTGAATTGGCCTCCACACTGTGTGGAACCTGCTTGGTATTCTCTCTCTTCCTCTCTCTCCCCCACTCACTCTCTCTCTCTCAAAATAAATAAATAAACATTAAAAAATTAATTAGAAATTTTAGCTTGCTTCTGTCTCATTGTTTTTATTACCTTGTTTAACAAATTCTTCATTATAGCCTATTATTTTATTTTGCAGTAGGATAAAATCCCAAATATCTACATGCAGTTTTAGTGGTATATTTGTTGTTGTTATTAGGAAAAGCCAAAACAAACAGACTTAGAGAGAGAATATCTCAATTTGAATATTTGTACCGGCAACTTTTTCAGTTTTCTTGATGTATGATCCACAAATAGGGATTGTGTATATTTACATGTACACCTTGACGTTTTGATACATGTATGCGTTAAGAAATGATCACCACAATCAGGCTGATTAATATAAGCATCACTTCACATAGTTACTATTTTCTTTCTTTTTTCTTTACATGGCAAGAACACTCAAAATCTACCCCCTTAGCAAATTTCAAGCACATAATATGGGATTGTTAACTCTAGTAATGTTGCAGTACATTACATCTCTAGATCTTATTCATCTTGCGTAACTGAACTTTGATACCCTCTGACTGATATCTATCCA
This sequence comes from Lynx canadensis, assembly GCF_007474595.2. Lineage (NCBI taxonomy): Eukaryota > Metazoa > Chordata > Mammalia > Carnivora > Felidae > Lynx > Lynx canadensis. Next base: position 225,230,243 of record NC_044303.2, on the reverse strand, counting down.
TTTCCCCCTCTCACCGCCCCTGGAAACCATCATTCTACTCTCTGCATCTATGCATTGAGTGTTTTAGATTCCACATATAAGTGAATCAGGCGGTATTTGTGTTCCTGTGTCTTGCTTATTTCATGGAGTGTAATGTCCTCCATGTTTATGCATATGTTGCAAATAGCAGGATTTCCTCCTTTTTTATGTTCAATAATACTTCATCATATATAATATATTATATTCATTACATATTTCATTTTATATATTTCATTCCACATATATATTTCATTCCACCCCAATATTTAATCATGATAACTTAGGCACCTGCTCAAATTTCTTGCTACATGGCTCCCTCTATCTTCTAAGTCAGCAACAGAGAATTTACCTCACACAGAGAATCTCTGTCATCTTTCAAAGCCATTTTGTATGAGGAAGCCTCGCTTGATTGAATCAGTCTCAGCAAGAATAATCTCAATATATTCATTAGTTACATCTGCAGAATCTCTTTGCAGCTGTACCTAGGTTGGTGTTTCAATGAGTAAGTGGGAGAAGGTTGTATAAACCAGGGGCAGGGACATTGGGAACCATCTTGGAATGTTGCATCCCACAAAGTTTGTTTTAGCTAACTCTTATATCTGGAGTGTGTGTAGGTTTCTTTTCATGATCAGGTTTTTATCCCCCTCCTTCATCTTTGGCCATGTTATTATGTTTTCTAATCTGCATAGTAAGTGTGGATTGAATACTAGTCAACATATATATCTATTTGAAAGAAAAATAGTATTGGGCTAAAAATGATGATGTTATAATAGAATTAATTATTCTGAGATCATTTTAAGGCAGTCAGCGCTATAGAGTGAATTGCGTCCTCACAAAATTCATATGTTGAAGCCCTAACTTCCCATGTGATTTACCAAAGCTAGAGATATAAGGAGGTGGTCAATATTAAATGAAGTGTTAATAAGGGAGCTCTATCCCATAGAACCAGTGTCTTTATTAAAAAAGAAGACATGGGGCAGCTGGGTGGCTCTGTCGGTTGAGTCTCCGACTTCAGCTCAGGTCATGATCGCACAGTTCATGGGTTCGAGCCCCACAGTTCTGTGCTGACAGTTCAGAGCCTGGAGCCTGCTTCAGATTCTCTCTCTCTCTCTCTCTCTCTCTCTCTCTCTTTCTCTTTCTCTCTCTCTGTCTCTGCTCTTCCCCCACTCATGTTCTTAACTGACCAAGCCACCCAGGCGCCCCATAGTGTGTGGGCCATTTAAATGGTAATATGGTGATGTGGTGTGAGCACAGACCCTTGAAACATGACTTCCTGAGTTCTCATACAACTTTCCTACATTCTGTGACTGCCCATTTGAACACTTTCTCTACCTCACTCTTTTGATCTATAAAGTTGGAAACATAATTTTCCCCACTTTTTGGATTACTGTGAAAATTAAGAAAGCTAATTTGTTTAACTTTAATAGATTTACCTGTCCCCCCACCCAAATTGCTACGTCAAGGCCCTAAACCTCATATGATAACATTTGGAGACGGGGCCTTTGAAATAGAAGTAGGTTTAGATAGGGTCATAGAGCAAGATCTTCATGATGGGATTAGTGCTTTATAAGAAGAGACACCAGAGCTCTCGCTCTCTCTTTTTCTCTCTCTTGTCTCTCATTCTCTCTCTTTCTGTCCCACCCCCATTTTCCCGCTCTCCCTGCCATATGAGAACATGGTGAGAAAGCAGCTATCTACAAACCTGAAAGAGAGGCCTTACCAGAAATAACCATTTTGGAAACTTGATATAGTTCGTCTAGCCTTCAGAGCTGTGAGGAAACAAGTTTCTGTCAAAGGTCTGTGGTATTTTGAGGTAACCCAGGTTAGGTCGTGTCTTGCCTGTCATAACGGTGTATGTATTCACACCACCCAGTTCTCAAGAAACACTGGAAGGTGCAATGGGATGAAAACAGGCTAGTTGGTTTTCACAATGTGCCTTCTAAACTTTTTGATAATTTATGCTTGCAACAAGTATATCTTCATGATAAGCTTTTCCTTTATATACAATTTCTTTATACAAAATTTAACTATGCTTTTAATTTCAAAGTAAAACCAATTGCTGCAAAGAGCATAGATTTATCACTGTCTTTTGAGATTATTGTATAACTCATTGATCCATAGCCTCCTCTTAAGCTATCATAATTTGAATATCAAGGAAAAACAATTTTATGGCAGGATAGAATCTATAGCATGAGTAGATTTTTCATAATTTTACAGAAAATAAATTTGGCTGTACAGTTAAAATCTCAATGTTTAAGAATAATATCCCCTTTGAGTATCTTTTAGGTAATAATTAAAAAAATATTTACGCTCAGTAACACCTAAGGGGACGTTTTCTCATTATTTGGATATGTAATTAAAAATAAACACGTTGATTATCAGTTTGAGTTACATCACAGAATTACTGGACAGTAAAGCATAGAAAAAGAGTATTCATTGAAATTCCAATGATGATATAAAATCAAGTTCCAGGATTAAATTTCTTAAAATGTAAGTTAAAAAAAAGACAACAGAAATAGAATAAGAACATCTATAGGTAAAGGGAAATTTGTGTTTGTAACAAAATAATACGTGTTTGAAAAATGAATTATCCAGAGTATCCCTAGTACACGTTCTTTATATGTCACCTTATTTACTATCTTTTCTCCATTGGTGAAGAATAATGGTCAGTCTGTACTTAGCACCCTATTACATTGTCACGTATATATCATGAGCCAGCAAAAACTGATGTTGAGACATTGGTGCAAACAACAAGATATAGATAGCACCAGAGTTTTATTGACAAGAAATTTTATGGTTTTCTCTTTATTTTTTGGGGATCTTAACTTCTTTATTGGAAAATTGATTTCTTTCTTTATGCGAATATTTCTTTCTCTTAACAAGATCTGATTTTTTGCATTAGCAAATAGGCCTTAAAATTATACTAGTGCAGTTGTGGATTAACACATCTCGTACACTCAGTAACTTGAAGAAAAGTCAATTTTGTAGCCAAATTAGTTAGATAAAGATCTAATTTTATGTTTACAATGGTGAGGTACTTTTGCACAGGGAGAACCTAACATACACTTTACATTTGGCTCAATCCTATTAGAAAATAATAACAAAAATGGCAATATGGGATGCCTATCAATATCCACTAGTATGGGGGTAATTATTAAGTTTTGTAAAATGGTGAGATGATAAGAGAACTTTATAAAATTCCTTATAGCTTTATGGAGATGTAATTGATACAAAATGCTGTGTTCTTTGTTGGGTATGGTGTGTTGAAAAGATACATTTATGTATTGTGAAATGACTACTACAGTAGGTTAGTTAACACCTTGATTACTTGACATAATTATTTATTTTTCGTGATGGGAACATTTAGGGCCTGCTCTTAGCCACTTTCAAATACATAATACAATATTGTTAACTATAATCACCCCCTTGTGCACTAGATCCCCAGAACGTATTCCTCTTACAACAAGAAGTTTGCTCCCCTTGACCAACATTGCCTCATTTTACTCCACCAGTTAGACCCTGGCACCCATCATTCTACTCTCTTTCTAGGAGTGCCTTTTACAGATTCCACATATAAGTAATATTATACAGTATTTGCCTTTCTCTGTCTGAGTCCTTTCACTTCGGATAATGCCATCAAAGTCCATCTCTGTTGTCACAAATGGCAAGATTTCCTTCTTTCTCGTTGATAAATAATATTCCATCGTGTATATGTTCTCTATCTGTTCATCCATAGATAATCACTCAGGTTGTTTCCCTCTGTTGGCTATTGTGAAAAATGCTGCAGTAAACATGGGAATGTGGATATGTCTTCAACATCCTGACTTAATTTCCTTTGAATATATACCCAATGGTGGAATTACTAATAATAACATTTTTAATTTTTTGAGGAATCTCCATACTGTTTTCCATAATGACTGACTAGTTTGCATTCCTTCCAACAGTGCACAAGGTTTTCCTTTATTCCTTATCATCACCAACGCTTGTCTCTCCTTTTTTTTTTTTTTTGTGATAGTCATTTTAACAGGTATGAGGTGCTAGATATTTCACTGTGGTTTTGATTTGCATTTTCCTGCAGTGATGCTGAGCATCTTTTCATGTACCTGTTAGTCATTTTCTGTCTTCTATTGAGAAATGTCTTTTCAGTTATTCTGCTCATTTTTAAATCTGAATGTTAGCTGTTTGCTATTGAGTTGTGGTACTTTATTTTATATTTTGGATATTATTAGCCTATTATCAGACATATGATTTACACATATTTTCTCCCATTCTGTAGGTTGTCTTTTCATTTTGTTGTCTCTTTTGCTGTGCAGATGATGCTTTTTAGTTTAATGTAGTCGTACGTATTTAGTTTTGCTTTTGGTGCCTTTGCTCTTTGTTTCATATTCAAAAAATTATTGCCAAGACCAATGTCAAGGAAATTTCCCCTATTTATTCCTCTAGGACTTTTATGGTTTCATGTCTTATGCTTAAGTTGTTAGTCCATTTCAAGTTAATTTTCATTAGTGGTTTATGATAGGGGTCCAATTCCATTCTTCTATATGTGATTATGCAGTTTTCTTAGTGCCTTTCATTGAAGAGACTTTGTTTTTGTCATTAAGTATTCTTGGCTCAAATATTAATGTTCATGTGAGGGTTTTTTTCTGATCCATTGATCTGTGTGTCTATTTTTGTGCCAGTGACATACTGTTTTGATGACTACAGGTTTTTAGTATAGTTATCTTAAGCTGATTGGTTAGCAGCCATCTATATTTATACTATTTCTCCTTGAAAAGTTACAAATGTGAAAACAAATATTCATAATCTATATCTCCCACAAGACATGCCACATTAGATTTCACAGATTCTGTTTTGATTTTCGTTTCATTCAGTGAAAATAACAAGTAATTATCATTTGTTAATATTTTCTCTTCTTTTAGTTCCCTTAGGAGATTTTAGAATGTCTAGAATCTTAGACCACAGGGTACAGGGAAGTTGTCAGAAAGTGGCAGAGAGAGTTGAGCCACTTAGAAATTTTCATTAAGTCGTAATCATCTACCTCTGCTTAGGGCCACTGTGGCTGTTAAAGCACACTAAAACTATTATTATATAAGGGTTTTTTTTTTTTCTAATCCTATCACATGTTAACCTAGAAACTTTATGCAGTTCATTTATTTTTATTATGTCCTAGGGAAATCTGTTATAAAGTTAAAATAATGCCAAATATACCGTCTAGCATGCATCCAAATATATGATGTATTTCAAAGGGGCTTATAGCACTGTGTATTAGGAAAAAAAAAGATGAAGGACCAAATGGTGTATTATTTGGCAGATATACTCAATGTTCCCTATTATCTTTATAAGAATTATTCTCTCTGGTATGGGCTTTTATTTTTCACTCTTCACAAACTGAAGAAAAATTGTATTAACCTCTAAAACATATGAAATTAAATAATGGCCATATTACATAATCTAAGTAGATTGATAAAAATCCTTCAAATATATGACCTTAAAAAAATCATTTTTTTCAGGGCGTCTAGGTGCCTCAGTCAGTTAAGCGTCAGACTTCAGCTCAGGTCATGATCTCGTGGTTCACAGTTCAAGTTCCGCATCAGGCTCTGTGCTGACAGCTCAGAGCCTGGAGCCTGCTTCGGATTCTGTGTCTTCCTCTCTCTCCGCCCCACCCCACTCACATCCTGTCTCTCTCTCTCTCTCTCTCTCACAAAAACAAATCAACATTTTAAAAAAGGTCATTTTTTTTCTCCCTTGCAGGTACTATATTGTTCCATGCCTTCTTGCCTATATCGTGCAGTTTCTATTTATGGAATTATTTTCTCCAGTCTTTATCTCTAGTTAATTCATAGCAAATAATTCTCAAATATTGCTAAAGCATTACTTCAGTTACGAAGACTTCAAATAGGTATTGCATCATTTTATTTTACGATTATACTTACCTGTCTACCTTAATAAAGACAGTCTCTTTAAAATGTCAATTTCTACTTACCCACAACTTAAACTGGATACCAAAAGTGGGTATTCAGGAAACTTGTTAAACTGGACTGTTGTTCCAGTACATTTCAGCACTTTCACATCAATGTGGGCAAGACACATTTTAGAGTCAACACTACACAGAATAGATGCCAGTGGTATTTATTCTGTATAGACAGTACAGAAAATGGTAATTGGACAATGGTAATTTTTATCATTCAACATTCCTGTTGCTTGTTTTGTTTTGGTGTGTGTGTGTGTGTGTGTGTGTGTGTGTGTGTGTAGATTTGGTTAAGGAGCAATATCTCCAAGGTAATCTGGAGACATGCTCAGGATTTTAATCGGAGGTTATATTACTGAAATTTTTATCACCTTTTCATTCTCATTATATATCAACAGGCAGAGTCGTGTAAATCGGTCACTTAAGGTTTAGAATCTCATTAGGAAATCTTTCATACTGGAAGAAAGAAGAATCATTGATTCGCTTTATGTTTTAAATATAACTTTTAAAGTTTTTACAGATTTTTTTCTTTCTCTACAGAGAAAGGTAGAACTCTGATAATTGCACTGCTTTTCACAAATTATACGAAGGCTGTAAAATGTATTTACTGACATTAAAAAAAGTTACTCTTTTGGCATCATTATTTGCTAATGAGCTTGTTTTGGAATGTTTGCAAGCTTCTGTGACAGGATGACATTTTATTATACGAATAAGGTCAGCCCTGTTACTTAGTCTATGAAAGAAAAAAAGAAGTCTTCTTTGAAAGGTGAAGCTATTAAATGCATTTGACCCAAAGCTAGCTTTAAAACCGAGAAATGGCACCTCAGATTCATGTAGCTATTCTAACCTATGAGTTGGAGTTTCCGCAATTATCAGGTATTGTCAGGAGGTAGATTGAGGGTGGGGATCACCCATGTTAAAGGTTATGTTCAAGCTCATTTTTGAATGGCACGAGGGCTATTATTTTAGAGACAGGTACACAGAGTTATAAGTGGAAATGTAAAGGCCACTCTGTCTTCCTTGTGGCTCCCCTGCCTTCATCACTTCTTGTCATGAAAAGTATCTAGCTTGCTATAGGCAGGGGCTCTAAGGAATAATTACACACTATTTTTAGGTGGCTCACATGCCAAAAAGAGAACTTCGATTTTGGTCTTTAAAGAAATGAGGAGGTTTGGGAGTGTTTAAATAGATCTCTGAAATGGTGGTATTTATTTTTTCCTAATGTTAGTCTTGTGACTATAGAATAAATTGGAATGGAAAAGAGTGCATTTAGAAAGTAGTGTAACTCAGTGAAAAGGCAATTTTAGAGTCCTCAATTATGAAGGTATCCCTTTCTGCCAAATGCATAAGTCCCATTATAATCATTTGCAAGTTGATTAAGTTGATTATTATGATCCCATATAATTGCTATAATATAATTTGGTAAATGGGAGGGAGGAAAGAAAGTAGCATTTTTCACTGGTGACTCTAGAAAAGGATTGTGGAATGAGTATAATGTAAACATTATCTTATAAGATCAGCAGTATTTGGACAGACAGAAATGCAGCATTATGTTTTATCTCTCAGCAATTAGAGGAACCCAGTTTCATTCACTTATCTCCCCGTCGCTTGCTTTGAGAAGATTAAGCACTCTGGAAGAGTGGAATTTATTCCACATGTTGGTTCTTCCTTCATTAATGGAGTGAACACATATTTTTGGTGTATTTGGGTATACAATAATTGAGTACCTTGACTTCAATATATAAGACACAAATTTCAAGAAATGACATCATAGACTCAAGGAGAGTTAGCCTCTCTGCAGGTATGATTAATTACCTCAGACCTGCCTCCAATCTCTTTTCATTGGCTTATGTGAATTATAACTCGGGTAGGCTGGCATGAGGATCAAGGCTACAGAGAAAGGGAGAGCACAATGAAACCAGGAGAGCCTGTGGCAATGCAGCCCATCTGAGTGCACACGAACCACCGTGAAGATAAACAACAAAGACTCTCAAACTTCTGACTTCCCAGACTCAGCCATCTGGTTCCTTCTTCATATTATCTCTTAAAGTGGACTTTTACTTGGCAGGTAGGAAATTGCAACCCACTATATTCAAGTGGAGGTGTCACATGAGTATGGAAGGAAGTAGCCGTGGCAAAAAAGCTTTAGCTCTCTTGGCAAAAAGAGAGTGGAATGCTCAGTTAATGCAGGAGGCTTGAGATAGCACAGCAATGCCCAATGGGACACCATAGAGGAAATCAGGGACCTGTGGTGGCATCAAGAAGAAGCGCTAATGGTGGCAATTTAAAAATCAGAGCCAATTGAAAGAGGTCTAGTTCATCACTGGTACACAGATGTTCTTCACTGGTGATGTTCATCACTGGTACACAGATCACTGGTACCTAAAATATTCTTCTTTGGGGGAAATATGGCCAGTGTGTGGGGGGGGCATTTTCTCTTCTGAAAGAATGAATGAGGAAGAGAATGAATTCGGAATTTGCTATCGTGATTTTTTTGGAATATTGCCATAGTCACATTTATTCTAAATAACGTGTGTGTGGTAGTGTATGTAATATGTGTAGTTTGGGACGCACCGAACGTGTTTGTGAACAAACATTTACTTTTGATTTTAGCCTCACATTTTAAATGTGTTTGGGGTGTGGCTTAGAATTCATTAATATAAAGATAAGTATTCATAAACGCTTGAGAGTTTTAATTAGGAGACTATAGGGAAAGTATAAATAAACAAAGCAGGAAGGGGAAGAAAAACTAATAAAGTACACTGACGTCCATCAGACAAATTTCTCAGATATAGGTGGAGTCTAAGACTGATACCTGGTTAAACATGCAATAGATTCTACTGGGGATAGGGATAATAATTTATACGATTTTAACAACTATGGATCAAATTATATCTTCACAATTTTATGGAATTAGAGTGTTACACGATTAGAGCATGGAAACCAATTGTTAGTCCTTTCCTACTAATAGTGTTATAAAATAATATCTTCTATCCAATTGTTAGTTCCTGTCAATAATTTAAAAACTTAAATTAGCTTTTGTTTCTAAATAAAAATCGTCAGTGTTTAAGTTGTAGAGCATGGTGATTTGATACAAATATACAGAGGCAAATGGTTACTACCTACACTCAAGCTAATTAACGTATCTTTTCTTCACATAATGACTGTTTTTTGTTTGTTTGTTTGTTTGTTTGTTTGTTTTTGTGATCATAGCACCTGAAATCTACTCTACAACGTCCACAGGAAGTGTTGATGAGTTTTTCCTAAGTCTTTGCTATGTATGAATGTTACAAATTAGATCATACAAATTTCTTAGAACAATGGAATGTGACAATGTTTCACAGCGTTACTACGACCAATATGGATTCTGAATATATTGCATCTACCTTAAGTAGACTATTTCTGTATATTAAAAATGATCTCGGGGAAGCCTGGGTGGCTCAGTCGGTTAAACTCCAACTTCAGCACGGGTCATGACCTCACGGTCTGTGGTTCGATCTCTGCATGGATCGTGCTCTGTGCTGACAGCTTAGAGCCTGGAGCCTGCTTCAGATTCTGTCTCCTTCGCTCTCTGCCTCTCCCCCGCTCACACACTCTCTCTCTCTCTCTCTTACTCTCTGTCTCCCTCAGAATAATAAATAAACATTAAAAAAAATTTTAAAATGATCTCATTTTAAGTGTAGGGGCTGTTTTGATATCATAATTACAAGCACATTCACTCATCATGTTTATATGGTAATTCTAACAAGAATTATATATTCATACTAAGTAAATACAAATCTTTCCACTATATGCTTAAAAGTGTTCTCAGTACTGGCTATGTATCCTTAATCTTGCCACTTCAGTTGTCCTAATCTCAGATTTTCTTTTTAAAATCAGGTTCCTGAACTAATTAAAATCTACATCCTTTCGAACCTAGGAAACTATTATGCTGCAGACAAGGTGATGATTGTTCCTCTTTCTGTGTGAATTTCGCATTGTTTGGCGATAAATATTGTCTCTGAGTGGAGGGCAACAGATTCCAGGAAGAAAAACAGCAGATGGATAGACAATGAGCAAACCACACTCAAGAAAAAGATTACCGTTGGGACTCACAGAAATCTAACTCATTGTTTGACTTCTTTATCCTTCTATTTACAAAGCTTAGCGTGATGACAAACATAACATTTCAGTAATTGGTTGTGGTGAAGAGATTTATGCTACTTAAAATGTTAGCTAGTAGCTTTTTAAAAATAACTTTCATTGCCAATATTTATCCTAAATATAGTGCTGTTTCCTAATTTTTAATCAAATTAGTAAATGAACACACCACAAGCATTAATGGTATTAAGGTGTTACAAAAACAGCCACGTCTCAACTGACCACATTCTAGTTCATGGCCCCGCTTCTCTGAGGCGGTGACTTCCACACATACTTTAGCTTTTTCTTTTGGTATTCACCCCATTTTTCTAAATGTATGCTCTATGACCATTTCATAATTTATTGACTTGGGGCAATTACTTAACAATTGACTTACCAATAGTAAATGAAAAAGTAACTATGTAATATTTTTCCCATTCTTTTCCACTATTCCTCTAGCATTATTATGCTATTGTCTTTGATTAAACTAATAATCAATGATTCAACTATTGGGAATGTTCATAGCTGATCCAGAAAATTTCTTTTCTCAGCCGACTTACAAAACTGTCCTTTAAAGAAATACTTCTCTTAAAGTTTATAATATGCTTTTCTTATAGTTATTCTATTATATTCCTATTTTTAAACTCCCTTAAATATTTCAACAGATATAGAAACACTTACCAGGGTGCTTTCCTAAGTGCTTAAACTGCCTAGATATTCCATTAGTTCCATTTATTTTCATACAGATCTAACTCCTGGACTAATTTTCCACCAGGCCTGTTGTAAAATGATCACATAAGAACTTCCCATTACTTCCATTTCTGAAGGTATTTATTTTCTATTTCCTGAAACTCATGTTTTTCTTTTTATCCCTTCTTCCAGGAGATTCCTTAGAAGGAAAAGAAGGCAAATTTTTGAGAAACTGTATGTGGGAAAGTAACTTGTTTCCTAAACTTCTATTGGATGGATAGTTTGGATATAGAATTCTAGATTGGAAATCACTTTTTCTTAGAAGTTTGAAGGTATGGCTCATTTTTTTCAGTTTATTTATTTATTTTGAGAGAGAGAAAGAGCATGCACATATAAATGGGGGAGGAGGGGAGAGAGAATCGTAAGCAGGCTCAGTGCTGTCAGCCCAGAACCCAACATGGGGCTGTATCCCACAAACCGTGAGATCATGACCTGAGCTGAAATCAAGAGTTGGACGCTTATTTGACTCAGCCACCCAGGTGCCCCATGTAGGTATCACTTATTTTTTCCCCTCGACTTCTGCTTTCCTGTTTATGTGTCTGATTCTGCTTTAATTTTTGATCCTTTATATTTGACCCATTCCTGTCCCCCACCCACACACAAGATCAGAGGGCCTCTATCTTTTTTCATTCAGGAATATTAGTAACACATCTTTAAGTAACCATCCTTTCATTCATTGTGCTTGGTACATAGCAGGCACTTTTAATCTATAAAAGTCAGCTTTTCAATATTGAATTTGTCTTATATTCTGTCTCTGAAAATCTTCACATTGTATGTTCTGTTTCCCACTTTGCAATTTCCACTGTTTGCATATTGAACATTATGGCACGTCCCTTATTTTGTCATATCTTTTTTTTTTTTGGTATGTTCTATTTATTTATTTTTACTATATGTTCTGAGAAATTTCCTAAATCCATCCTCCATATCATAAAGAATGTTTAAATACATATTTTGAGATCTTTCTTATTTCCTTTTATGCAACATATTGTTCTAGTTGTATGGCTAGAATATTTTCTCTTAGCTCTCTGAGGAATAGTACTTGTTTTCGCTTTAAAAGTTTTTTTTTTTTTAAACCAAGCCTTTTTTGCTTGGTTATCTGTTTTGGTTCTTCTAATATTAAAGCCTTTCCTCAAACATATGACCTCCCTGACTTTATACTCTTAAATTCACGTAATAAAATGTCAATTGACAAGTCTGTGTGTGTGTGTGTGTGTGTGTACTTCACTGAAGAGTGACCAACTATATGGAATGCAGGATCTAAAAAATATATATACTTATTTTGAAGGCAAGCAGGAGCAGAGGGAGAGAGAGAGAGAATCCCAAGCAGGCTCTGTGCTGTCAGTGCAGAGCCTGAGGTGGGATTCGATGTCACCAATGGTGAGATCATGACCTGAGCCAAAATCAAGAGTCAAATGCTTAATGGACTGAGCCACCCAGGCACACAACATTTTTTTTTTTCAACGTTTATTTATTTTTGGGACAGAGAGAGACAGAGCATGAACGGGGGAGGGGCAGAGAGAGAGGGAGACACAGAATCGGAAACAGGCTCCAGGCTCTGAGCCATCAGCCCAGAGCCCGACGCGGGGCTCGAACTCACGGACCGCGAGATCGTGACCTGGCTGAAGTCGGACGCTTAACCGACTGCGCCACCCAGGCGCCCCACACAACATTTTTTTTAATGCCAAGATAAGTATATAAAATTTTTTCTGGGATTTCCCAGATTCTCTATAGAAAACTTTTCTAGGCTTCTGCTTTGTAAAGGTGGATACGTAGCAGAAACACTCAAAAATAGGAATCTATTATTTCCAAGAATTTCTGACACCTAAATACAGAGACTAAATTTGGAGGTTCAAATAATTCCTATGTAGACCTTATTTCAGGACCTGGGTCCCATTGTTCTACTCTGCCTGGTGTTCCTTGTTACTGAGCCTCTTACAATTCTTCAAACTTACTTTTGACTCATAAAAGAAATGTTATGTTTCCCCAATACCTACTATGATTTTTAAAGGATTCTGATTCACATGTAAGGAGCATTTTATGTTTTTCACGAAATTCTTCTGTTTAAAACAATGTTTATTTATTTATTTTGAGAGAAAGAGAGAGAGAGAGAACAAGCTGGAAAGGGTTAGAGAGAGAATCCTAAGCAGGCTCCGTGTTATCAGTCCAGAGCCCGAAGCGGGACTCAATCTCACGAACGATGAGATCATGACCTGAGCCAAAATCAAGAGTTGGATGCTTAAATGACTGAGCCACCCAGGTGCCCTTATATTCTTCTCTTTTTAGAGAGAAGGCCTTCTTTCCCATTTCTATGAAACTTTATAGCAGGGCAATATTCTATTTCAGTTAAATGCCTCCAGGAAACAAATATCATACTTAAATGTGGTAATATGAGGAGAGTTGGAAACAAGGTCTCTCCCCAAAGGTGAGAGTCGGATATCAGGTAACCACAAGAGTTCCTCTGGTACTCCAGTGACGTGAACTCTGTGAATACCCCTGTATTATGGAAACCTAGAGAGCACAAGTGCTTTGAGGTGCAGGCCAACTGAAGAAGCCACAGCTGTCAGTCAAAGAATAGAGTCAGTCCAGCGCACTTCAAAGACAGAGAGAGACTGAGAAAGACAAAGAGAGAGACAGAGAGAGAAAGAGAGAGAGGCAGAGCACTAATCTCCAAAATGAAGGGAACGAATCCCTTTCCTTTCTCTTGTCTCTTGTTAAAACTTTCTGTTGGCCGAATTTAAAAGGGATTCAGATGACTAGAGAACACAGTGATATTGTTCATACATTTTTCAGATTCCTAGGGCAAAAAGTAGATGAATAAAGTAAAGAGTGAATTGAGAGGGTCAATCAAAAAATACAAAATATTTTTTTATGTGTAATGTCATAGCACTCCAATTCAACATGTTAAAAGATGCAGCAGGGACTGAGCAAGTCAGAATAAATGCCAACCATAGAGATGCTGAAGATTGTTGACCAGGATGTCCATACCAATGCATGCCAGCTGAGTATTAGACTTGCTGTTTCAGATAGGGATATTTAACACCCCCCTGTGGAACTGTACCTGGTTGGTGAAAATTTTGAGTTGCAGTTAGCTGAATAGTAGCCTCCAAAAAAAATGTTCCCATATTCTAATTCCTGGAACCTGTGAATATTACCTTATTTGGTTGTTTGCAGGTGTAAGTTAAGTATCTTGAGAAAAGGTGACCATCCTGGGTTATCCATGTGGACCCTAAATCCCAAAGCAGTTGTCCTTATAAGAGACACATGAGGGAAAGACAGAGAAGAGAAGGCGATATGATCCCAGAGGCAGAGATGGGAGTGACAGAACCACAAGCTAAGGAACTCCTGAAGCCACCTAGAGATGCACGAAACAAGGAACAGATCTCCCCTAGGACCTTTGGGGAGAGCACAGTCATTCTGATATCTTGATTTTGGACCCTTCCTTCTTACTCAAATGTGACCTCCATGGTTTCCAGCCTGTATAGTTTCCCTCCCATGTGCGAGATGACAACCAAGAAAGGTCCTTCCTGGCCCCAAGGGATATAACCACTTTAGTATATATAACCACCTAATACCAAAACAAAAAACAAAACAAAACAAAAAAACAACAACAACAACAACAAAAACCACCTGACTCTTGATCAATGATGTTTTTGAGGAAAGATCTTAATCAAAAAGTAAAATCGAAAGTAAAGGAAACCTCCTTAAAAATGGAGCTGGGAAGCTCTGAAGTAGGAGCTCTCACGCAGGCACGACCACTCAGACACCAAACAGTAAGACAAGTAGTTTACACAGCTCAGTGGGAAGAAGGGAGAAGTTCTCCTTGCCCATCAACAGCTCAGCCAATGAGAAACCACTACTCTCAGCCGGTGTAAAGCCATCACCATCCGAACTCCTTGAAACGACCTCTTGCAATGTCTTCCTTTCCTCCAAAAAAAGCAGAATAGCAAGCCCCTCTTCTCTGTTCTAGACTTGCCCATGGTTTGTCATCATTTCCTTGTCCCAAAGTGCAATTCTCTGTTATTCCCAAATAAACCTATTAGCTGTAAAATTGCTAGTGCGCCTCTCTCTCTCTCTCTCTCTCTCTCTCTCTGTCTCTTTTTCCTGTTAAGGTCGGCAAGACACACACCTTATTGGTAATTAGATGTGGGCCCGACTGCAAAGTCTCTATCACTTTTGACATAATTATTATTATTTTTTTAAGCTGTTCTATTCCCTGCCTTCTAGACAATATACCCACTGGCGAAATCAAGGATAGAGCTGGCTTGGGGTTCTTCATGTAACAGAGACGTTTTCCTTCTGCCATTCAGGTTTCGTTTCCCGTAGCTGAGCTACACTTCTTACTTACTTGTGGCTTGTTTGCCTACTTACTATTTTGTCATTTTGCTGTGTTGTTGTTTTGTTTTGTTTTGTTTTAGTTTTCTACTTACTAGTATCCTTTTATCCCCTGTTTGCACCCCTTCAACTTCAGTAAGGAATTTCTATTTGTGAGACATAATCACGTAAGTTGAAACCACAAGTCTGTACCTTGTTTAATTTATCAAGATCTTTTTAAAAAATGTTTATTTATTTTTGAGAGACAGAAAGAGACAGAGTATGAACAGGGGAGAGGCACAGAGAGAGAGAGACAGAGAGACAGAGAGAGGCAGACACAGAACCAGAAGCAGGCTCCAGGCTCTGATCTGTCAGCAGAGCCCGATGTGGGGCTTGAACTCATGAACCATGAGATCATGACCTGAGATGAAGGTAGATGCTTAACCGACTGAGCCACTCAGGAGCCCCTATCAAGATCTTTGACCATGTAAAAAAGATGAATGTTGCTGGGAGACTATATCCATGTTTTAAAAAATGTGATTAATTTTTAAAATTTATTTATTTATTTATTTATTTATTTATTTATTTATTTATTTTGAGAGAGAGAGAGAGAGAGAGAGAGAGAGAGAGAGAGAGTGCACAGCAGGGGAGGGGCAGAGAGAAGGAGAGACAGAACCCCAAGCAGGCTCCACGGCATGGCCACCAGTACAGAGCCTGATGTAGGGCTTGAACTCACAAACTGTGAATCATGACCTGAGCCAACATCAAGAGTCAGACGCTTAACAGAGTAAACCACCCAGGCGCCCCTCAAAAACATGGTTATCAAGAAAATTTTGCCTGTCCATAATATTCTGAGGTGTTCTGGAAATGTGCCTTCTAATTTTATGCTGTTCACTTGGATACCGTTTTACTTTTTTTTTTTTTTTTTAATTTTGACCTGGATAGCATGGATCTCTCTTTTTACTTTAATTAAGGGCTAACTTTATCTGTGTTCCTCCACAAAACTATTATGATTTTAACATTCTAAAGAAAAAATATACTCACTGTAGATTCACTAATAAAACCATCATCTAATGCTAAACTTGAGAAACTTGCAATTCTTTTCAACAAGTATTCGGGGGAAAAATGTTTCCATGTTGATTATGGAATTTGGATTTTTTTTCTTTTTTTCTGTAATTTTTTTTAACGTTTATTTATTTTTGAGAGACTGAGAGAGACAGAACAAGAGCAGGGGAGGGGCAGAGAGAGAGGGAGACACAGAATCCGAAGCAGGCTCAAGACTCTAAGTTGTCAGCACAGAGCTGTACCTTACCTTACAAATCGTTTGCACATTACAAACCCACGAACCATGAGATCATGACCTGAGCTGAAGTCAGATGCTTAACCAACTGAACCACCCAGGCACCCCTGGATTTGTTTGTTTTCTAAAATGTTCTATCATTGTGATTTTCTTTGCTTTCTCATGTCATTACAGACAAATTGTGTCTTTTAAACACAATTTTAGTGGCTATATAAATTTCTTTATGTAACTATCTTAATGTATTTGACTATTTCCTCTTGTTCAGAGAGCGAGTCATGTTGATATCTGGAGAATGGACATTCCAGAAAACGAATAGGAAATGTGGACTCCCCCAGGCCAGAGATCATCCTTCATAGGAACATCAGGGTAGCCAGCTGATGTAGCAAAAATGTAATGAGTTTGGAAATGAGGGATAAATGAGTTCAAATGGTAACAGAAACTATTGTACAGTGGAGGCTTTTACTCACAATGAGGTGGAAATTCTCTGGAAGGCTTTGAGCAAACAAGTGTGACAGTTGGACTTATATGTAATAGTTCAGAAAAAAAAAATGAAGAGGAGAAAAAAACAAGACAAGTTCGGAGGTTAATTTTCTAGTCAAGGCAAGGATACTGATGATTAATATGAGGGCTAAAAGTGGAGATAATGAGACATAGGTCATACTGGCTGGATGTATTTTGAAGGGAAAGTGGACAAAATGTTCTGAGTAGATGGAATAGGGAAAAAGAGGAGTCAAAGACAATTTCATGTTTTTGTCCAAAGCCCTTGGAAAGATGACGTTACAGATACCACATTTAAATTGTTTTTATTCCAAAAAAATGTCTTTTAATATTTATTTTTCAAGATAGTGAGACTGTGAGCAGGCAAGGGGAGGAGACAGAGGGAGACACAGAATCCACAGCAGGCTCCAGGATCTGAACTGTCAGCCCAGAGCCTGGTGCAGGGCTCGAACTCACAGACCATGAGATCATGACCTGAGCCGAAGTCGGACACCCAACCGACTGAGCCACCCAGGCGCCCCTTAAATTTTTTTTTTTATTTATTTGATTTTGGGTGATATTCAAATCATTGCCTTTATGCTTCATATGTGTTCAATTTACCCATGTTCTAGTTAATTTCTTAACCATTTACTCTTTGGAGAAATTCTCAACCATATCTCTCTAAGACATGGCCTGATGTTTTCCCCCTTGTTTTACCACTAAACAGCTTTGTGATATTTACCTCAACCCTTATATATGAAATTAAACATAAATTAGATAGTCCCTGTTTCCATGAGTAGTTGTTGAACTTTATGATTTTTAGACTGTCATTCTGCCTGGAGTCTCTTAAAGTTGATATAGAGAAGAACATGTTTGTGTGTGTGCAGGTATCATGAATGATATTGAATAGTTCTATGTTATAAAATCTTCATAATAAAGAAAATGCTTTTCCAAATTGTCAACACACTGTATATGTTGACCATGTCTCTGTATCACTTAAACATCTCCCAGAAGAACACTCAAGTCCTTGAACTTTCAAATGCATCATACAGTTTTCACAGGAAACTGAAATATTGAGAGCATATCTTCTTCTTCATGTTATAACTAATGCATTCAAGCAGTTTAGGGAGGTTCTTTATTCATTTTCCCAAGGTCAAATACTGGCGGAATAGTCACTAGTTGAGTTCGGGTTTTCTAATATCAGATGGCTAGGCAGGATTCCAAAACTATCCCCAAAGACTCCTTCTCCTGATGTGCTTGTCCTCCCCACTGGTGACTATCATGGGATATCTTCCTTGTGATTAGGTTACTGGAGAGTTGAGTTTAAGTTAATCAAAATGGAGGCTGTCCAGGTGGGCCTGACCTATCAGGTAAGCACTTAAACAGGATAAGACTTTACCAGACTGCTGCCAGGCTTAAAGACACAGCTAGACATGTCACAATTGCATGAAAGGAGACAACGTCTACAAACAGCCACAGAGACTTTAAAAGGTCTTGAGACTTTTCATATAGGATTCCTACCGTCATCTGATGCCTTGATTTAATTTTGGTGAGACTTAAAGAGAGGATCCAGCTACCCAATGCCTGGAATCTTTCCTCTTAGATACCCTACTAATAAATGTATATTGTTTTAAGCTTCTAAATTTGTGGCAATTTGCTCGTCAGCAACAGAAAACTGATATACAACTCTACATAGCTTGTATTCTACTCAATTCAATGCTTCCTATATGAGCTATTCTTTGTAAATATTAAATTCCCCCATCTTAATCTTTATATGGTGATCAAAAATAGTTTTTCCATAACACATTATTTTTCTAATTACCCAGATGGCAGGTAACACATTTAAACATAAAATGTCTGCCAACTCATTAATTTTAGAAGTTAAAGTCCCTCTGTCTAAGACACTTTTACCTATGGTTTGGAAACAGTCTGCTTTCCATGTAAAAGTGCATAATAACAGATATGGAGCTCAAAAATGTTCATTGTATGTTCTTAAAAGGTAGATTTTATGGTGTATATATATGTATATATATGCATCTTCATATTAACACATTCTTTGAACATAATAATATATAAAATGAGTTTGTATGAACTCAAATTCTATGGGGCTTTCTTCTCTAGCCTGACTTCTAATGAAATACCGCCCACTTTGAAAGTTATTGAAGTGTGTTAGAAAGCCAGCATTCTATTCAAGTAAAGAGGACCAAAAATAAACCTCTTTTAGAGCTTCATTAAAACCATTGTAAAGCAGGAAATGTTTTCTATGAACTTTAATTTAACACATATTTGCATGTATCAACAAATCAAGTTACTAAAACGTTTTTGGAAAAAAAAGAAAAGAACCTGAATTTGAATTTGTTTGAGGATTTGAAAAAGAGAAGGAAAAAAACCTATTTCAGCAAAGGAGAAAGAAAAAAAAAAACATTCTGGAGGTAAATAATAAAGGGGAGAAAAAAGAAAAGCAAAATGTTAGGATAATTTTAAACATTGATCTAAATGTATAGTTTTACACAACATTTATTGAATATTTATTAAAATATTATCACATCTAAAAGGGAGAGACCTTCAGTGATTGATTTTTTTTCCTTTGTTGTTCCTTAGTGACACTACTTGTCCTTTTCAAGTTAGCCTGACCATGAAGTGTCTGCAGAATATTCAGTATTGAATGGTGAATGCTTTTATATATGTATAATTTTTTTCTTTGTATCGTGAGCAAATTTAAACATACAGAAAATTTGAAACAATTATACAACACATTCCAACATATCGTTCACCTGTTATTCATCTATTTCCTCATCTGCCCTCTCTCCCTGTCCACACGCTTAAAGATGAAGGTTTTATACTCGAAATGATTTAAAAATAAGCAGCAATCATTGTCACCCCTTACCCCCAAATAGTTCAACATGAAATTTCTACTAACAATGGCATTATCCTTTTTCTTAAACCTTACTCATTTATTTTGAGAGAGAGAAAACAGAAAGTGAGCTGGGGAGGGGAAGGGGCAGAGAGAGAGGAAAGAGAGAGAATCCCAAGCAGGCTTGGGGTCACAAGCAGTGCAGAGTCCGATGCAGGGCTCAAACTCACGAACTATGAGATCATGACCCGAGCCATCTCATGGTTTGTGAGTTCGTGACCTGAGCCGAGATCAAGAATGCTTAACTTAGTGAGCCACCCAGGCACCTCAGCATTACCCTTCATAACCATGATGCCATTATTATATACCAATGATTTTATCGTTGCTATGGTAATATTAATTTTCTCTCTTTGTTTTGTGTTTCAGATCTTCAACGTATTTGAATAACCTGGACTATTTGTTTATTGCTTTCTTCCACTATTGATTTATCTAATTGCTTCCACTCAATTTTACTCAGCTTCAGTTTTTTGGGTAGAAGTGAGTGTGGTTGTAGTTTCTGTTGTTTCATTTCCATTGTATGAATCAGTGGCTAAAGATTGTCATTTTTCTCAATTGCGTCACTAGGTTTAGGTGGTTTCTGCGAAGACTTTTTGTTTTAAAAGTACTTGTTTTCTTTCATAAATAAGAAGTGCCAATTGGTATGAATTCTTTGGACCTCCAGACTGCTAGTTCCTCTTCCCCAACAAATGTTCACCAATTATTTCAGCATGAATTAAGGATCCTTCTCAGAATAAATGACTTCATTGAAAATTCCAAATTGCTACTTCCTGTTCTATCATTTCTCCTATATTTATTGAGAATCAATCTGGCGTAAAAGATCTTTGTTTACATTTATTCTCTCCTTCTCCCTTTGTCTCTTTCTGTCTCTTTCTGTCTCTGTCCCCCCCCCCCAACCCTTCTTTCTCTCTCTCTCCTCTTTTCCATTACCCTTACTCACCATATTTATAAATATAAATAAATAAATAAATAAATAAATAAATAAAGACACCTGTGAGGCTCACTCGGTTAAGCAGACAATTCTTGACTTTGGCTTGTGTCATGATCTCACGGTACACGAGCTTGAGACTCGTTTTGGGCTCTGTGCTGATGCTGGAGAGTTTGCTTGGGATTCTCGCTCTCCTTCTCACTCTGCCCTCTCCTACTTGTGTTCTCTCTCTCTCTTTCTCTCTCAAAATAAATAAATAAACATTAATAAAAACAAAAAAAATGCAATCAGTAATATGATCATCCCTGTACTTTGTCAAAATTCAATACCCATTGACACATGAGAATTAATGAATATTTCTTTAACCTGACATCATACATTAAAGTAGGAAGGATGAACATAGTGCACTTAGGAGATCTGGCTTTGGAGTCAGGAGGTTCTAAATGTGCCCCAGTTCCAAAATTTACTAGCGCTGTCACATTGGGAAATAAAGAAAACCTCTGTTCCTCAATTACTTCATTGGGGAGATGAGTTAATAGATCTTTAAATGTGGTGCAGTGCATGGCACATAGTAATGTTTAATAAATATTAGCTAATATCATTATTGTTATTATTATTGCTATTATTATTATTATTATTTCTTTAGGGATTATCTCAAAAGAGGACATGATTTGGAGTACTTAATTAAATTAGTCCTATCTTTGATATAAAAAGTATTTGAGCCAATGACAAGTAAACTCCTTCTGAAATATAATAGCAATGTGTCCAGGGATTTCAAATTCCCTCCCAAGCCCTCCATGAACAAGGGAGACCTGGCTTTTCCCTGAAAGACAGGAAGCAGGAAAGGCACAAGTCAAATCTGAAACCTGGACTCGGATTGGAGCTGCTGATGTTAATGTCCAGCCCGCACTGCTAGGATGTGGCCTTCAGACCTGAACCTGGTAAGAGTCGCTCCCCTGAAATGGTAAATGGGAAGGGAAAGGGTACAAAAGTGATCAAGGAGGAGAAATGGATGCCATGGCACCACGTGAAATATGGAGTTACAGAGAAGAAGAATTCCAGGACTTCTGAGGCAAAGGGTCTTGTGGCAGAGGTTAAGGAGCCACAAGAGGATTGTTTTAGGAATTCCGGTGATTTCTATCTTTTGTTGTTGTTGTTGTTGTTGTTGTCATCCACGCAAAGAAAGAATTTTATTGTTTTCATAGATGCATTAGGCTATAAAATTAACATACTAAAATACATGGAAGCAACCGAAATGCCCATCAGCGGATGAATGGATAAAAAAAAACAAACAAACACATGATATACATAAACTATTCAATTTTATTCCACCTCAAAATAGAAAGAAACGCTACCATATATGACACCATGGATGAACCTGAGGATATAACGCTAAGTAAAATCAGATAGTCACAGAAGGATAAACGCTGCATGAATCCACTCATATGAAACATCTAAAATAGTCAAAGCAAGAGTGCAGTGGTGGATGCCAAGGGCTGGGGCAGAGGGAAATGAGTTGTCTTCAATGGGTATAAAATTTCAGTTATACAATGCGAACACATTCTAGAGGGGTTGTACAACTTACTGCTTATGTTTATCAGTCCTGTATTGTCCACTTAAAAATTTGTTAAGAGGATAGATCTCATGGTTAGTGATCTTACCAAAAGACAACAACAACAAGTTAAAAGTAAATAAGTAAATAAGTAAATAAATAAATAAATTCTATCTTGTTACTTGTCAGTTCTTGGGGAAGTGCTATTCTGTCTAATTCATAGTAATACACCTGGTTCTGAGAACCTGACCTGGTGCTTTGTAAGGGCCCAATAAAAGTTTTTGGAAGTAAGCAGTGTCAGTTTTGCTTAGGATTCCTTAGAATTGGCTCCATGTACCGTACCCTTCACCTGCATTTAAAGAAATGATAGCACTTAGCATATTTACACGTTTTCTACATTCTCAAACATATGCAAAATTATACTAATTAAGGATGAAAATATTCTACAAATAAATAGAATATTAAACCGGTGACCAATAGTGGGTAGACCATAAGTAAGTTTGCTTTAGTTTGGCATTCTTACCTTTCCTCTGATCTTCTATGTGTTTAATAAATGCACATATATATGCAAGTGTATATATCTGTGTGTGTGTTTCTTTTGAAAAAAAATTTTTTTTCAACGTTTATTTATTTTTGGGACAGAGAGAGACAGAGCATGAACGGGGGAGGGGCAGAGAGAGAGGGAGACACAGAATCGGAAACAGGCTCCAGGCTCTGAGCCATCAGCCCAGAGCCCGACGCGGGGCTCGAACTCACGGACCACGAGATCGTGACCTGGCTGAAGTCGGACACTCAACCGACTGCGCCACCCAGGCGCCCCTCTGTGTGTGTGTTTCTAATGCACATATACGTTATACCGAGTAAACTATCAGATCATTAGAATACAAATGTTTAAAACAACTGAAAGTCCTCTAAAACTGATGTAAAATTTTTAGTAACACCCATCTAGCTCTCAAAGAGAAAAATAATGACTATGGTGTATATAGTTTAAGTTATAATAGAGATCATATATATGAGTTGCCTTTGTAAACCAACCCGCAGATTATTATTATCACTTAACAAGATACAAAGATTATAATAAACTTAGTGTGTACTTGTCCTATATATACAATACAGCAGTTATTAAATAGATCATAAGTTGATAAGTTCTTGTGCAAATATTTGTTACTGAAAGCATGCCATCCACATCCACAAATAATGCTTGCATGAGAGTCAACACAAGACTAGAAAATGACCTTGTTATGAGGTGTTACATACCCTAATGGCCTTTATTAGATTAGGATTCTATCTGTAATTTAATGAAGGGTCACTTGTTACCTGGGTGAGCAATTTCAGCCCTTCAAATTATGAACCTCGTTCTAAATCTATGCCTATTCGGTGGATGGTAGAGTGATTCTTGTTGAAGTCCAAAAATAACACTCAGCTGAATGCACATGCTTTGGATGAACTATATGGGGTATAACTGGCAGAGATTCAGAAGAATCAATTGCTCTGATTTCACCACCCGGTAAATGGACCGAAGCTGATGGTCTAAATTGAAAGTAATAGTTGGAATGTTCTACAATGGCTCTGCTCCAGAGCATGTAAGACCACTTCACTGAACAGTTTAAGCACCAGCCAATTACATCTCAAAATTCAGTTAGTATCTTCCTGAACTATCTCTGCACTTTATGTAACACAATTCCACAACATAAATGCACTGAGTTACACTTTGTGTAGCTAATTGAATGATTGTTATTAGTACTTTGTCAAAAATGTTATGATTGGAAAAAATGCTTCTAGCAAAAACAATTACTATACTAATTATAGCCTCGTATAGTAACAACTTCCATTTTACAACTTCATGTTTAGATTCCTGATTGTCCTATATGTTTGCCATTCTAACGTTAGCCGATAGACATCAACAAATGTGGAAGCAACAAGGACACTTTCTTGTATAATTTTATTTTATATATAATTACTGATGTGTTTAATGTTAACCATTCATTTCTATTTGACTAATTTCTATTTAACTAAAAGTTTAATGACCCATGGATTGTTTATCTTTATTAACCATTTCTCTTTCAATTTACATGTGAATTTAATTATATCGGATTTCTCACAGTTTTTTTCTTCTTATACCAATCATCGTGTGAAGACTTTTATAGAATGATGTATACACATACGGTGTAACACATTTCCCCAAATCTAACAAAGTCAAGCTTTTCTTTTTACTTTAGTGTTTTGAAGAAAGAGGATGTTTTGCACACAGTGTGCATGTAAGTGGTCGTTTTCATAAATACGTAAAGTTGATTTGAACCAAATTCAATAAAGAGTGCTTTAGAATTAAGAGTTCATGATACACTTACCTAAGGACAATACAGTGCATGTGTAATATACAGTATATGAACCACAGAGATCTAATGCATAGTATAATGAATATAGACAATAATATTATTGTATTTTAATTATGTGATACATGTCACTACAATGGCAATCATATTAAAATATAAATGCATTAAAGTAACACCCTGTACACCCAAATTTATACAATGTTACATGTCAAATTTATCTAACAACAACAACAAAAAATGGTCACATGCCAGGGATCGTATATTTCTTGGTCTTTTCTGTATACTCAATGCTTATTCCATGTCTAGGAAGACATTCAGTAGGGGTTTTGAATGCTAAATAAATCCAGAAAGAAGAAAATAATTTTTGTAATATTTCAAAGACAGAAAAGGTAATATTCAATAGTTCGACAGGGTAAGACTAACCTGATTTACGTAAGTAAGTAGTTTTTGGTTACTTAACGTGTCAGGCTCTTTGTTTGGGAATGAGACTTCAAAGGTGACTATGAACTAAAGCATCTTCAATTTAATAATCAAGACCAGGATTTATAAGAAATAATTATGGTACAATTTGCAAAGATTTATAATACTCTAGCTACTATTGCCAAACATTCTTAAAAGCAGAGTATATTCGAACAAGGAACTATCAACATTCCTTTTCACCTTAAGAACTTCAATTTTATCGTTCCTCTAAGCATCTGAAATATCTTTTGAAAATGTATGTAGCAGCCTTTATGCCAAATTTTCTAGGGAAATTATATGATTTTATGAATAAGCACTTTGGTGGCCATCAAAGAAAATTATATTATCCATGGACTCTCTAAAGTCATAAAATTTGCATAGACAGTTTGCCAAAATGTTAACTCTGTGAGCTGATAGATAATACTAATTAGCTTAATTGTGGTGATGATTTTACAATGTATACATATATCAAAACATCAAATAGTTCACCTTAAATACATATAGTTTTTATTTGTCAATTTTACCTCAAGTAAACTGAAAAAAAGTCAAATTATACCCTTTAAAATATTATTTAGTCAGGAATGCCTGGGTGACTCAGTTGGTTGAGCATCTGACTTCAGCTCAGGTCATGATCTCACAGCTCCTGAGTTCGAGCCCCGCGTCAGGCTCTGTGCTGACAGCTTGGAGCCTGGAGCCCACTTTGGATTCTGTGTCTCCCTCTGTCTCTGCCCCTAACTCACTCTCATTCTGTCTCTGTCTCTCTCAAAAATAAATAAATATTAAAAAAAAATTTAAGTCTTATTTAATCAGCCATTTTTTTTCTTTTTTTTTATATATATATATGAAATTTATTGACAAATTGGTTTCCATACAACACCCAGTGCTCATCCCAAAAGGTGCCCTCCTCAAAACCCATCACCCACCCTCCCCTCCCTCCCACCCACCATCAACCCTCAGTTCTCAGTTTTTAAGAGTCTCTTATTCTTTGGATCTCTCCCACTCTAACCTTTTTTCTTTTTTTTTCCTTCCCCTCCCCCATGGGTTTCTGCTAAGTTTCTCAGGATCCACATAAGAGTGAAAACATATGGTATCTGTCTTTCTCTGTATGGCTTATTTCACTTAGCATCACACTCTCCAGTTCCATCCACATTGCTACAAAGGGCCATATTTCATTCCTTCTCATTGCCACATACAGATATCACCTCACGCCAGTCAGAGTGGCCAAAATGAACAAATCAGGAGACTATAGATGCTGGAGAGGATGTGGAGAAACGGGAACCCTCTTGCACTGTTGGTGGGAATGCAAACTGATGCAGCCACTCTGGAAAACAGTGTGGAGGTTCCTCAAAAAATTAAAAATAGACCTACCCTATGACCCAGCAATAGCACTGCTAGGAATTTACCCAAGGGATACAGGAGTACTGATGCATAGGGGCACTTGTACCCCAATGTTTATAGCAGCACTCTCAACAATTGTCAAATTATGGAAAGAACCTACCTACATGTCCATCAGCTGATGAATGGATAAAGAAATTGTGGTTTATATACACAATGGAGTACTACGTGGCAATGAGAAAGAATGAAATATAGCCATTTTTATATCTTCTTTGGAGAGATGTCTTTTAAAGTCTTCTCCATTTTTTTTTATTTAGGTTGTTGGTTTTTTGTTGTTGAATTGTAGAAATTCCTTATATATTCTGGATATTAATCCCTTATCAGATATGTGATTTGCAAATATTTCTTCCATGGGCATAAGAGGTTTTGATTACCAACGTTTTAAACATATATATATATATATATATACATATATATATATATATATTTAAAGTATATCTATATCTATACTTTGAGAATATTGAAACTATTTGCTACTATCAAGACACTTAAATTAACGGAGAAATATTTCTCTCAGCTTTCAACGTATACAATATCATGTATAAATTGGCATTGTTAATGAACAGTGTCTAACACAGAGAGTGTTCTAAGATGGCCTCTCCAATGATCCCTTGTTGCTGCACTCTTGAGTAAGGCCATCTCTTTGAATTTGGGACGGCCTAGTGACTTGCTTTTAACTAATAGACTATAGCCAGTATAATTAGATATTGCTTCCATGATTGGGTTACAAAAGATTGTAACTTTTGTCTTGCCATAACGTTCTTTCTACTGTTCTTTCAGTTTGTATGCTTTGATAAAATAAACTGCCATTTTGGAGGGAACCATTTGGGAGGGAAATAAAGGCAAAGGAAACTTTGAATCAATGATGTTTGATGGGTTGAAGTCTGGAAAAAATGATGTGACTCAGAAGACTCCAGTAAGGTCTTCAGATGAGACCTCAGTCTCGGTTGGCCCCTCAGTTTCAGCCTTGTGACAGATCTTAATGCAGAGAACCCAGCTATGCCATGAGACAGAGAAAATAAATATGCATTGTTTTAAGCCACTAAATTTGTGGCAATCCATTATGCAACGATACATAATGCTCTTTCTTAAAATTTTCTGTGTTGAAATGATCAGGAGATAAATAACCCTATGAAAATATCTTTAGAATAGCATATACTTAGTATAAAATAACATAAATAGACCTATTTCCATATCTATTAAAAATAATTCTAGACCAATTGCTTAAAAAATAAAAGTTAAACAGGATTCTAAACTGCAGCTATAAAGAAAAAAAATGTGGAAATTCATGGATGAAAAAATAAATAAAAATTACTTCCAGAAAATGGAAAATAATGTTAGCCAATAATTTGTAAAGAAGTAGAACATGAATCACAAAAAATACATACTATTGAACTAATTCAGTATTAAATTTTTTTTAAGTGAGTTTTATTTGGTAAAACTCAATGTGGGCAAAGATGCAGAGAAGCAGTAGTTCCATCTATGACTTTGGCCTTGGCGAATGTATTATGTAATAACCACAGTGTGGGTTTATTCTTTCCCAGCCCCTGAATCTTATTAGAATAGTTATGTACAACCATGTTCCTATTGAAGATAATGGGTCCAAAAAAGTTTTTTGTTGCTGTTGTTGTTGTTGTTGTTGTTGTTGTTGTTTGTTTTTTGTTTTTGGTTAATGGAGTCCTTACCAATCTATATTCTGGAAGGAACCAATTGACTTTTCTTCCTCAATAATTTGAATTTAGAGTCACAAGGATGAAATCACAAGATAGGATAGTGGTGGATTCAGGAGTAGGAAGAAAATAAATCTGGTAAAGAAAGCCAAAGATGAAAACAAAAACACAGAAATTTTAATTGTTCTCCAGAGGTATGTGTTCTGAACAAAGAAGAAAGGAACATACAAAGAGAAAGAATCATATCTAGCAACCATGGTATGTGAGAGGGAAAGAAAACTCTAGAAGCAAAACTAGCCTTTTAGAATTTGTTAGACAAGGGCCCAGTTTACTTCTCATAAATTAACTTTTGTTTCTTTTTTCTAAGTATCCCTTTTTAAAATAATTTTTAGTGCTTATTTATTTTGAGGCCAGTGAGAGAGAGAGCGAGAGAGAGAGAGAGAGAAAGAGAGAGGAAGGGGCAGAGAAAAGGAAGAGAGAGAATCCAAAGCAGGTTCTGTGCTGACAGCACAAATTGTGAGATCCTGACCTGACCAAAATCAAGAGTCAGATACTTAACCGACTGAGCCACCAAGGAGCCCCAATAATTTTTTTTAACTTGATGGATTCTCATCATTTAACACATTAATCGTAAATAATATTACCTTAGTACTCAAAATCTCTTTCTAGGTATCAGTCCTTAAGACAAACATCTATATTAGGTAATATATGATGAATCAAAATGCTTCAAACACACTAAAATGCAACTAAATTGGATAGTTAAGTACATTGAAATACTTCCAGTGAGGGTGTAGCATGATGTTTCATGTGATTACTATTTATCCTGGGTATGATAAGTGGTTTAGACAAAGGACATGAAGGAAATAAAAAATAACTGAGAAAGCAGGAAATATTTAGTTTACAAAATAAAGGTAAGCATTTAAATCCTAAATATTTAGATGCCATACATAATATTATTCTATTAATATAGTATATATTTTATTACTTTTATTTTCAAAGTCATATGAGCTCTAGAATTCACTAAAGAGTCTTCAACTTTATGTAAGAACATATTTCTTTAAGCTGGTTATAGAAAGTTGCAACAGGGGAATTTCAATTTTGAGTGAAAAGACTTTTCATCATTCCTTGACTGGTCA
This sequence comes from Lynx canadensis, assembly GCF_007474595.2. Classification (NCBI taxonomy): domain Eukaryota; kingdom Metazoa; phylum Chordata; class Mammalia; order Carnivora; family Felidae; genus Lynx; species Lynx canadensis. The sequence continues at coordinate 225,200,916 of NC_044303.2, read as the reverse complement.
TTTAGATTTGTAGATGATTTAGTTGCAACATTATTCTCCATATATCATAAATATTGTATATAATTTGTATACACATATATGTGAATTAAATGAATAAAACATTTAATGTACAAGTCAGAATGATATGATCCATCTTCTTTGAACATTGAGTAAAATATATACATATATATGTATATATTTTATATTTATATTTAATTCTATGGTCAAAGAAGGTAGATGATGTTATTCTGACTCTTAAGCACTAAATGGAAACGTGTGTCATTCATTCAACTGGGCCTTTTTCCCGCATCAAACACAGAGTGACTCACATCTGTGTTTTAAGTTCTTTGGTTTATGTCCAAGATATGAAAGTTGTCTAGTGTGCTCATACGTGGGCTTTCATCTGAACTTTGCCTTGACTTTTCTCCCCCACCGCTCAATCTGTTACTGTCAAATAATTATTCTGTAATATATTATATATATTAATATTATATATTATAATATATATTATAATTATAATATATATTAATATTATATATATTATATATATAATTATTCTGTATATATTATATATATATAATTACACATTTCATTTCTAGTTTCAAATGTGTCAGTTACTAGCTAAGTGACATTTGTGTTACTTTTTAAGCTTTTGGAAGGCCATTTGTTTGTCATTGTTTTGTTTTGTTTTATGTTTCCTTAAAATAATCACTCTAGGAAAAGTTGATGAGTTTCATGCCAAAAGAAAATCAATATGACCAGATATGGTACATATATCTTATTCATGTGCTTTGTTTATAGAACTAATGTTCTCTAATCTCTACCCAATCATTTCTAGAAAAAACTTATGATTTCTGTAATGCAAGAATTGTGAAACTAATTATTTAAGGAAATTCAAGTCTCAAAATATTCTCATATGGATTAAAGATGAAATTTTAAAGATGCTTTAATGATCTCTACTGAAGATGCACTAAATTATCTTTGAAATATCTTCAGTCAGCCATGAGCTAAGATAAAATTGGTCAAATTTAATTTTGTCAATATGAACACAAAACCTCTTACATAACTCAAACTAAATAATTAGACTGAGACCCACCGAAGCATATCAGCTAGAAACCACCTGATACAGTCAGCTAATTTTCCAGAATGAAATAATGCAACCACAAAAATAACACTTTTTACTGTTTAGGAACTGATGTAGCTTTCCAATAGTTAATTTAGAATTCAAACGATGTAATTTCCTATTTAGAATAATTTCATAAAGAAGAAAAAGAAAAAATATATATGTTTTAAATATTTCAGGATCAATAAAATTACATCTGTAATTTTAAGATAGGTAAACTATTAAATCAAATTATTTTCTGAAATAAGTTGATATAGTCTAGATGATTTATTAACATAATCAATGTGGCCTATGGAAGAAGACCCAATTGTGACATGATTTAAAGTATATAGTAACTCTTACATAAATATACTATCAAAACATCTGTTTTACATGAAACACCATAAATCAAATATTTAAGGAGAAATAGACATAAATGCAGAATATTATTAATATTTCAGGATGTCATTAATTTTGCAAAGAAAAAGAATGCTGGAAAAGAATTTATATAACCACTAATTTTGATTTCAAATAGCATTCATTGCAAAGCATTGTGGTTGTTTAAACTGGACAAATATCAATTGCCAAAGACTTCCTGCCAAAGGCCACCAGGAACGCTCTACAGTTGGATTTGTTACTGTTTTCAAAAAAAGAAAATAAGCAGCTTAGAGAACCATGGACCTTTTCAGTAACCCTTTTCAGTAAGAGGGTGTTAGAGAAGCCTATCATATGATTTGAACTTTCATTGGGTAATTCTTGGGAAGGTCCTAAGAAAGCAGACTCTGCTCATGATTGGACATTGTCAGGTAAAAGGATCATTTTAAGTTTGAATATCTCAGTAAATATAAGCTATAAGAAACGCAAACTAGGTAGAGAAGCAGCTGTCATTTATTTTAGCAGAAAGGGAAGTTTGAGATTTCATGAGTTACACAGTGACCTTGTTTTGTCTGACTTCATCATTCACCCAAAGTTGACTTGATGATGTTCTGTTCTCATAAACAATGATATTGTTTATGTTCAACAGGATAGCATGGTCTAGATGTGAGTATCAAACCAGTTTGTAAAAATACTAAGCCCTACGTCTAAGCACCTCTAAGCATCAGGTAAGTTCTGGAATGTTAGGGACTTGTTTGCTTTACCAGAGTTTATTACAGCAGCTACCAGCTGTTTGATCGAAAACACAAAGTTTCATGAAACTATTAATGACTGCTTTGAAAGTCATTAATACTTGATGATGTTGGATAATCTGATTCTGTTGGATAATTCATTTATATTTTAGACTACAAATTAAGTCTCAAAGAGTTTAAGGGGATAGCTAATGGATCATTACGGATTCTAGACAGAATCAAGAAACAAACTAATTTCTTTTGAGATGAGAATGGTATGATTTCTTCTATACCAGTTTAGTCTTTCAGATGACATGTTACACAAATTTTTTTTTAATCTAGCTTTATTGAGGTATAATTGAAAAATAAAAAGTATATATTTAATGTCCACAAGTTTGATATATACATACATATATATTTGTGTGTATATATATATATATTTATGTGTGTGTATGTATATATATATGTATATACATACATACATATATATATATATATATATATACACACACAACATAAAATAATCACCAGTATCAAGATAATTAACATATGCATCACTTTACATAGTTAAAATTTGCTTTTTCAGGTGGGGGTGGGGATAAGAATAGTTAAAATCTGCCCTTTTAGCAAATTTCAAATATACAATTCAGTAGTGTTAATTACAGTTAGATTTTTGTGACTCTAGATATCCAGAACTTCATCATCTTCCATAACTGAAATATCGTATGTTTTCACCAACATCTCCCCATTCCTCACCACCCCCCAGTTTCTGGGGATCACCATTCTACTCTCGTCCTATCTGCCCTCCATATTAGACCCTATAGAGTATCATTCTCATACTAACAGTATCTAGCACTTTCTTTTAGTACTTTTTTTTTTTTGTAACTCTTTGTCGTTTCTGATCAGAGACCTCCTTTCTTGGTCAATGTCAAATTGTAGTGAATTCAACTACTCAAATTCTGTACCTCCATACCCATGCGTCTCAATGTGGCTGGAGTAAACAGCTGAGACAGGTCATGCATCATAATCACTAATACAAATGGGCCTTAATGCTACTTGGGGATTCTCATATGTTTGGAGTTAAGGATGCTTTCCTACTTTCAAAGGAAATACGTAATTATCCTAGAGATAAAATTAGCATCGTGTTCTAACGCAGAATGAGTAAGTGCACACAATGTGCACAGTGTGTGTGGTAGTCAGAGACAATACCTTTATATCTTGATATAAACTGAAAATGAAAAGTCTCCTCTAACACTGATCTTCAAAATAGGTGATAAGAACTTCTTCCCTTTCTCATGAGTTACATGGACTCTAGTCAAACAGCTTAATCTCTGACTTTTCCAAAACCATGCAGTGAAAAAGTGCTATGATGTCCCTAAGAAATAGGATGATGCTGAGAGAGATCTGGTGTCGTTTTCCACAACAAACAAACCAGCTTTGTGGCGGATGCTTTTGATTCATGTGTCTTGTCTCCTTGGCCCACAGCTGAGTTCAGCTGCATCTGGATATGCTGTCAGCATCATGCTTACATACCCGCCTCGATTTTCTTTCTTTCTGCTCCGGGGTCTTCTCCGTACTTGCTCAGGCCACAGGAGCCACTGCCCCAAATTAACACTATTGAGGGTACCTCACAACCGGTTTGGTGTATGAACAAAGATAGAAATATTCTAATCTTCCAACCTTTGGACTAATAACGTCAACAAAATTTCTTAGGCTTTTAACAATTCGCAGTAGCATCTGCCTCTATTACCTAGAGCAACATCTTCAATATTAGACCCACTATTTGTTTTTTTCTCAGTCTTTATGTCTTTGGACAGATTTGTTTGATACCTTTGGTTTGAAAAGAGTTCCAATGGAATAAATTATTTACATGATCTCAAAGCATTTCCCTACAACTCACTAGTTAATGACACAGGGCAGAAGAGTAGATTTACTTGGAGAGAGATTTACTGGTGCACACACTGTATGTCAGTAATCAGCATGGTCACCTCCATTGTTGGCATGGAGTGGTATCGTGTACCCCCTGTTGTAATGCACCAAAAGGAAAACATAATTCCTGGGGTGTTCCTGTCAAAGCTGCAGAAGCTAAATCTGCTCATGGCTAAAATAAATTTTTAAAAAACTCAAATATTTAGACACATTCTGCAGAATGATGTCCGGTACTCCTCCACACACTGGTGCTAAAAATGTCAAAGGGAAGAAAAGCAAAGTTGAGAAAGCTTTGCAAATTAAAGAATACTACAGAGATATGCCAACTACATACAATGCATGACCCCAACGAATACTTAACTTGGGGAAAGTAAATAGCTACAAGGATACTTTTGGAACAGTTGACAAAATCTGAATATGGAGGTGGATTAAATACCAGCCAAGATAACACTGTATCAGTCCAAGCACAGCCAACCCTTCAGCACATGAATGAACAAGCCAAGATGAAATCACCCGACCAAATCCCACATACTTAGTAAATATATCTGAGCTTGTGGGGGAGCTTTAAACTTGCATTTTTTTAAGCATTGTCATGGTGATAAAAACTAATGTATTAACACTGCTAACATATATAAGGGGAAATCACTAATCTAGTCTAGCCCTGAATTTAACAGTGTATATATTTTTTAAGTTTACTTATTTATTTATTGAGAGAGAGAGAGAGAGAGAGAGAGAGAGAGAGAGGGAGAGAGAGAAAGTGGAAATTGAGTGGGGTGGGGGAGGCAGAAAGAGGGGGAGAGAGAAAATCCCAAGGAGAATCCATGCTGTCAGCGCAGAACCTGATGTAGGGCTCAAACTCATGAACCATGAGATCATGACCTGGGCCGAAACCAAGAATTGGTTGCTTAACCAACTTTGTCACCCAGGTGCTCCTAACAGTGTATAATTCTTAAGATGGAAATGAATCATTCGTTAAGTTGTCTCTTTCCCCAACTGACTTCGGCTTTAAAAAAATATTGAACTATTAACATAGATTATAAGCCATTATCAATAAAAATACAATAATGGCATATATCAATTGGTCTTATCAACAAGATAAATTTTAAGAAGATCTATCTATTATACAAAGTGCATCTGGTTGGGGTACTTGAATTCTTAGTCCAGTAAGCATATGTCAGTTCCATTTCTGGTTCAAAGATAGAAAATTCACAAGGGACCATTGTTCTCATTCGAACAACCAAAATATATGCATGGAATAGGCTAAAAATTACAGTTTAAAAAATATCAGAAAACTAAAATACAATCTAAATTAACTTTCAAAAAATGACAACACTTTCATAGAATTTAAGAGACCAAGACTTCTTTAATCCGTGGAAAATTATATTATGAGAAGGAATTTATCTTCTACAGAAGAATAGAACTCAAAGGGAGGGATAAGTAGAAAACAAATACAAAATGAGAGAGTTAAACCCAACCATGTAAATATTAGCTAGCCTCTCGTGGCTTCCATGAAACCTCATTGTTCTAGTGAAAATTATCTTTAAATTTTATTACCATGCAGGTAAGAATGGTAACATCATACCAAGGATGTATGTCGAACATTATAAATAAACTGCTGGCCCTTCTACACTGGAAGTAACCCAATTTAGTTAACTCAGCATCAAATGGGCAGTTTATCTACTAGAGAAATGTCTGCATCTTGTGGACTGTTTCTGACTTAATCATTGGCAGAATGAACCACTAAAAATGGTAGAACTTCCATCATCCTTCATAACTGAGCATCAGAGTTTTGGAGCCCTTATCTAGCCTTCATATTTGCAACCATGTTCATCAGTCCGAAGTGCCAGCACTGGGCTGGCTGATATAACTGGACGGGACAATTTATTCACTTGATTTATTTTTGGAACCTCTGCCTTGTGGTTCTCTCTGGGGATGTTAACATGTGATGCAGAGATCTTCAGACTTTTTTTTTCCCACTCCCTCATATTTATCCATATGCCTCTAACTCATATTACCTTTGTTCCCTATCTTTCAGTTTTATGCCTCACATGATATTTTTTTTATAATTTAAATTTATTTTTTATTCTTTAAAATTTACATCCAAATTAGTTAGTATATAGTGAAGCAATGATTTCAGGAGTGGATTCCTTAATGCCCCTTACCCATTTAACCCATCCCCCCTCCCACCACCCCTCCAGCAACCCTCAGTTTGTTCTCCATATTTATGAGTCTCTTTTGTTCTGTCCCCCTCCCTGTTTTTATATTCTTTTTGTTTCCCTTCCTTTATGTTCATCTGTTTTGTCTCTTAAAGTCCTCATATGAGTGGAGTCATGATTTTTGTCTTCCTCTGATTGACTAATTTTAGCATAATACTCTCCAGTTCCATCCATGTAGTTGCAAATAGCAAGATTTCATTCTTTTTGTTGTCGAGTAATACTCCATTGTATGTATATACATTTTCTTTATCCATTCATCCATTGATGGACATATGGGCTCTTTCCATACTTTGACTATTGTTGATAGTGCTGCTATAAACATGGGAGTGCGTGTGTCCCTTCAAAACAGCACACCTGTATCCCTTGGATAAATGCCTAGTAGTGCAATTGCTGGGTCGTAGGGTAGTTCTGTTTTTAGTTTTTTGAGGAACCTCCATACCGTTTTCCAGAGTGGCTGCACCAGCTTGCATTCCCACCAACAATGCAAAAGAGATCCTCTTGCCAACATCTGTTGTTACCAGAGTTGTTAATGTTAGTCATTCTGACAGGTGTAAGGTGGTATCTCATTGTGGTTTTGATTTGTATTTCCCTGATGACGAGTGATGTTGAGCATCTTTTCATGTGTTGGTTGGCCATCTGGATGTCTTCTTTGGAGAAGTGTCTACTCATGTCTTTTGCCCATTTCTTCACTGGATTATTTGTTTTTTGGGTGTTGAGTTTGATAAATTCTTTGTAGATTTTGGATACTAACCCTTTATCTGATATGTCATTTGCAAATATCTTCTCCCATTCTGTCAGTTGGCTTTTAGTTTTACTGATTGTTTCCTTTGCTGTGCAGAAGCTTTTTATTTTGATGAGGTCCCAGTAGTTCATTTATGCTTTTGTTTCCCTTGCCTCCGGAGAAGTGTTGAGTACGAAATTGCTGTGGGCAAGATGAAAGAGGTTTTTGCCTGCTTTCTCCTCGAGGATTTTGATGGCTTCCTGTCTTACATTGAGGTCTTTCATCCACTTTGAGTTTATTTTTGTGTATGGTGTAAGAAAGTGGTCCAGGTTCATTCTTCTGCATGTCGCTGTCCAGTTTTCCCACCACCACTTGCTGAGGAGACTGTCTTTCTTCCATTGGATATTCTTTCCTGCTTTGTGAAAGATTAGTTGCCCATATGTTTGTGGGTCCATTTCTGGGTTTTCTATTCTATTCTATTGATCTGAGTGTCTGTTCTTGTGCCATTACCATACTGTCTTGATGATTACAACTTTGTAGTATAGCTTGAAGTCTGGGATTGGGATGCCTCATGCTTTGGTTTTCTTTTTCAAGATTGCTTTGGCTATTCGGGGTCTTTTCTGGTTCCATACAAATTTTAGGATTATTTGTTCTAGCTCTGTGAAGAATGCTGGTGTTATTTTGACAGGGATTGCATTGAATATGTAGATTACTTTGGGTAATATTGACATTTTAACAATATTTGTTCTTTCTATCCAGGAGCATGGAATCTGTTTCCATTTCTTTGTGTCTTCAGTTTCTTTCATAAACTTTCTATGGTGTTCAGTGTATAGATTTTTCACCTCTTTGGTTAGATTTATTCCTAGGTATTTTACAGTTTTTGGTGCAACTGCAAATGGGATTGATTCCTTGATTTCTCTGTCACTTCATTGTTGGTGTATAGGAATGCAACTGATTTCTGTGCATTGATTTTATATCCTGCCACTTTGCTGAATTCATGAATTAGTTCTAGCAGTTTTTTTGGTGGAATCTTTTTGGTTTTCCATATAGAGTATCATGTCATCTGCGAAGAGTGAAAGTTTGACCTCCTCCTGGCTGATTTGGATGCCTTTTATTTCTTTGTGTTGTCTGACTGCAGAGGCTAAGACTTCCAAAACTATGTTGAATAACAGTAGCAAGAGTGGACACCCCTGTCTAGTTCCTGACCTTAGGGGGAAAGTTCTCAGGTTTTTCCCCATTGAGGATGATATTAGCCTTGGGTCTCTCATATATGGCTTTTGTCATCTCGAGGTATGATACTTCTATCCCTATTTTCTTGAGGGTTTTTATCAAGAAAGAATGCTGTATTTTGTCAAATGCTTTCTCTGCATCTATTGAGAGGATCATATGGTTCTTGTCCTTTCTTTTATTGATGTGATGAATCACGCTAATTGTTTTGTGGATATTGAACCAGCCCTGCATCTCAGGTATAAATCCCACTTGGTCATGGTGAATAATTTTTTTAATGTATTGTTGGATCTGGTTGGCTAATATCTTGTTGAGGATTTTTGCATCCATGTTCATCAGGGAAATTGGTCTATAGTTCTCCTTTTTAGTGGGGTCTCTGTCTGGTTTTGGAATCAGGGTAATGCTGGCTTCATAGAAAGAGTTTGGAAGTTTCCTTCCATTTCTATTTTTTGGAACAGCTTCAAGAGAATAGGTGTTAACTCTTCCTTAAATGTTTGGTAGAATCCCCCTGGAAAGCCATCTGGCCCTGGACTCTTGTTTTTTGGCAGATTTTTGATTACTAATTCGATTTCCTTACTGGTTATGGGTCTGTTCAAATTTTCTATTTCTTCCTGTTTCAGTTTTGGTAGTGTATATGTTTCTAGGAATTTGTCCATTTCTTCCAGATTGCCCATTTTAATGGCATATAATTGCTCATAATATTCTCTTATTATTGTTTTTATTTCTGTTGTGTTGGTTCTGATTTCTCCTCTTTCATTCTTGATTTTACTTAGTTGGGCCCTTTCATCTTCTTGATCAAACTGGCTAGTGGTTTATCAATTTTGTTAATTCTTTCGAAAAACCACCTTCTGGCTTCATTGATCTGTTCTACTGTTTTTTTGGTTTTGATAGCATTAATTTCTGCTCTAATCTTTCTCATTTCCTGTCTTCTGCTGGTTTTGGGTTTTATTTGCTGTGCTTTTTCCAGCTCCTTAAGGCATAAGGTTGTGTTGCGTATCTGAGATCTTTCTTCCTTCTTTAGGAAGGCCTGGATTGCTATGTACTTTCCTCTTATGACCGTCTTTGCTGCATCCCAGAGGTTTTGGGTTATGGTGCTATCATTTTCATTGACTTACATATACTTTTTATTTCTTCTTTAACTGCTTGGTTAGCCCATTCATTCTTTAGTAGGATGTTATTCAGTCTCCAAGTATTTGTTACCTTTCCAAGTTTTTTCTTGTGGTTGATCTCGAATTTCATAGCACTGTGGTCTGAAAATATGCATGGTATGATCTTGATCTTTTTGTACCTACTTAGGGCTGATTTGTGTCCCAGTATATGGTCTATTCTGGAGAACGTTCCATGTGCACTGGAGAAGAATGTATATTCTCCTGCTTTAGGATGAAATGTTCTGAATATATCTGTTAAGTCTATCTGGTCCAATGTGTCATTCAAAGCCATTGTTTCCTTGTTGATTTGTTGATTAGATGATCTGTCCATTGCTGTGAGTGGGGTGTTGAAATCTCCTACTATTATGGTATTACTATCAATGAGTTTCTTTATGTCTGTGATTAATTGATTTATATATTTGGGTGCTCTCACATTTGGTGTATAAATGTTTACAATTGTTAGGTCTTCTTGGTCTATAGACCCCTTGATTATGATATAATGCCCTTCTGAATCTCTTGATACAGTCTTTATTTTAAAGTCTAGATTGTCTGATATATGTATGGCTACTCCGGCTTTCTTTTGTTGACCATTAGCATGATAGATGGTTCTCCATCCTCTTATTTTCAATCTGTAGGTGTCTTTAGGTCTAAAGTGGGTTTATTGTAAACAGCATATACATGGGTCTTGTTTTCTTATCCATTCTGTTTTCTTATCCATCCTATGTCTTTTGATTGGAGCATTGAGTCCATTGACGTTTAGAGTGAGTACTGAAAGATAAGAATTTATTGCCATTATGATGCTTGTAGAGTTGGAGTTCCCATGGTGTCTCTGGTCCTTTCTAATCTTTTGTTGCTTTTGATATCTATTGTATACATGTGTGTGTGTATATATATATATATATATTTTTTTTTTTTTTCTCCCCTCAGAGAGTCCCCCTTAAAATTTCTTGCCGGGCTGGTTTAGTGGTCACAAACTCCTTTAATTTTTGTTTGTCTGGGAAACTTTTTATCTCTCCTTCTATTTTGAATGACAGCCTTGCTTGATAAAGAATTCTTGGCTGCATATTTTTCTGATTCAGCACACTCAATATATCCCACCACTTTTTTCTGGCCTGCCAAGTTTCTGTGGATAGGTCTGTGGCAAACCTGATCTGTCTTCCTTGTGGGTTAGGGACTTTTTTTCCTTTGCTATTTTCATGATTCTCTCCTTGACTGAGTATTTTGTGAATTGACTATGATATGCCTTCTTGATGGTCATTTTTTGTTGAATCTAATGGGGGCCCTCTGTGCTTCCTGGATTTTGATGTCTGTGTCTTTCCCCAGGTTAGGAAAGTTTTCTGCTATGCTTTGCTCACATAACCCTTCTACCCCTATTTCTCTCTCTTCCTCCTCTGGGAACCCTATGATTCTGATGTTGTTCCTTTTTAGTGGGTCACTGATTTCTCTAATTCTTAAATTGTGCTCTTTTGCCTTCATCTCCCTCTTTTTTTCTGCTTTGTTAAGTTTGTCCTCTATGTCGCTGATTCTCTGTTCTGCCTCATCCATCTTTGCTGCTGCTGCATCCGTCCATGATTGCAACTCAGTTATATCATTTTTAATTTCATTCTGGCTATTTATTACTTCTTTTATGTATGTAGAAAGGGATTCTAATCTATTTTTGACTCCAGCTAGTATTCTTATTATCCTGATTGTAAATTCTGGTTGAGACATCTTGTTTGTATCTGTGTTGGTTAAATTCCTGGCTGTCGTTTCTTTGTGCTCTTTATTTTGGGGTGAATTCCTTCGTTTTCTCATTTTGAATGGAGAAAAGGAATTAATGAGGTAAATTTTTAAAAAAATTAAAATAAAAATTAAACACACACACACACACACACAAATAGAATAGATGATGCTAGATCCTAGGTGTGTTTTGGTCTGGGTGTAGAAAGTGGTTTGACATATTAGAGAAACAAACAAACAAACGACAAAAAGGAAATCGTTTGAGATTTTGAAAAAATGAATACACTAAAGTAAACTAAAATACACAAAAGGAGAGAATATAGTAGAAAAAATTATAGAAACACATTTTTAATAAAAATTGAAAAGAAATATGAATTTTTTCATTTTCTGTATTTAAGAAAAAAGAAAAGAAATGAAAACGAGAAAAAAGATAAAAAAAGAAAAAAGAAAAGAAAAGGCAAAAAAAAGAAAAACATTTGAAAATTTGAAAAAGTCTACTGTAGTAGATGGAAATAAAATGATGGGAGTAAGTTCAATTTTGAAAAGATTTACATAAAAGCAAAAAATATAGTAATAAAAAGTAAATAAAAATATTTTAAAAGAAATTGAAAGTAAAAATGAGTTTTTTTTTTCTCTTTCTGCATTCAAAGAAAAGAAATGAAAAAGAGAAAAAATAAAAAGAAAAAACAGGGAATTGTTTGAAAATTTAAAAGGTGAGTACACTGAAGTAGACTAAAATAAAATGATGGAAGTAAAGTAGAAATTGAAAAAAAATACACAAAAGTAAAAAATATGGTAATAAAAATTAAAGACAGATATTTTTAATAAAAATCAAAAATAAAAATGAGTTTTTTCTCTTTCTGTTTTCAAGAAAAAGAATTATAAAAGAGAAAAAGGAAAAAGAGAGAAAAAAATTGAACAGATGAACCTGCTGACAGATTGAAGTAGGACTGAAATTGCTTCGTTTTCCCCTAGAGGTCAGTCCATGTAGCTCTTTATAGTCCATAATTAAGCCGGGGTTGAAGTTTGTGTTCTTGAAGAGAGAAGTTGGCCCAGTTGGGCAGGGCTCGCTGTAACAGCTCCGCTCTCCACTAGATGGCACTGCTAGCCTACTGGGGTGGATTCCTGGGGTGCTCGTCGGTGCGCATGCGCGGGAATGGTGAAAAAATGGCGCCACCCAGCCATGCAGTCTGTTCTTCCGGATCAGCAATCGTGCACCGGTCCTCCGTTTTCAGCTCTCGTCCACTCCCTGCTTTTCCATTCTCCGTGACCAGGCCCCAGGCAGTACCTCTTGCCCAAGTTTTGTCCCAGACGCGGCTGTTTTTCCCGGCCCCTTACTTCAGAAGGACTGAGGCTTGACCCGCTCTGCGACTCTGCGGGAGGGTCTCATTGAGCAATGGCTGAATGAGCAGTGGCCGCATGTCAGCTGCACCCAGGAACGCCCGCCGAACCCTGCTGTTGCCGGTGCCCCGAGACTGTGGCCAGGTGCCAGCCTGCCCTCAAAAAATTCACGAGACAGTGTAGCCTCAGCGTTTCAGGGACCACGGAAAATTGCAACACACATCTGGCACCAGGCTTCACCCTCGGCAACCTTCCCCCAGCACCAGCGAATGTGGCCGCCTTCCGGGGTCTGCCGGGACCTGGTGGCTTCAACAGTCTCTACCAAATGTCCTTCCAGCAGGGGAACTGCTTTTCCCCGTGTGGCCCGAGACCCTCCCGGACCCCAGTCTGCTCCTGGGGATTCGCCTTTCCCACCAGAGCACCGCCAGGTAAGGAGCTGTGGAATTGCAGCGTTTGGGCTCCCTTTGTTTACAATCTTAATGGAATTTAAACCCTCTCCTTTCTCCCTTTTTAGTTTAGTCCCTGCAGCTGTTTCCAGTTTTCCACTTTCTCTCTAGCTGCTTTTGGGGAGAGGTGGTTTTCCCCTATGCTCCCCCCCCCACCAGTCTCCATCCTCTCTGCCCACAAAAGGGGTTGCCTACCTTTTGGGGCTTCTTGCTCCCCAAGTTCAGCTCTTTGTGTTGTGTGCCTGCTGAATTCTGTGGTTCAGGTTGTGTGGATTGTTGTGTTAATCCCCCAATCGGTTTTCTAGGTGTGTAGGATGGTTTAGTGTTGGTCTGGCCGTATTTCATGGACGCAAGACACACAAAAAGCTTCCATGCTGTTCCGCCATCTTGGCTCCTCCCCTCTGCCTCACATGTTCTGCACCAACTGGCCAGGTTGTTCTCCACTACCTATGAATCTGTATATATGTTAATATCAGGCCATATCATTATACACAAAGTGACTGCTCCCAGTTCTGCTAATAGAGTAGATTGTCTCTCACCACTGTCTTTAAGGCCACTCATGAGTATAGGTCTAGTACAGCTGTCCTTCACTTTAAAAAAAAAAAAATCAGGTTTTTATTTAAATTCTAGTTAGTTAAACCATATGGTAAATTGGTACCAGGTGTAGAATTTAGTGATTCATTACTTGCACATAACACCCACTGCTCATCACAAGTGCCCTCCTTAACACCCAACGCCCATTTAGACCATCCCCCACTGACCTTCTTCCATAGTTGGGCCTCTTATGGTTTGTTTCCATCTCTTCTTTTTTTCCTTCCCCTATGTTTATCTGTTTTGATTCTAAATTCCATATATGAGTGAATGGTATTGCCTTTCTCTGAATGATTAATTTTGCTTAATATATATATATATATATATATATATATATATATGCACACCACATCTTTATCCATTCATCAGTTGATGGCTATTTGGACTCTTTCCATAAGTTGACTAAAGTTGATAATACTATAAACATCAGGGTCCATGTGCCCCTTCAAATCAATATGTTTGTATCCTTTAGATAAATACCTAGTAGTAAAATTGTTGAATCATAAGGTAGTTCTAATTTTAACTTTTTGAGGAACCTCCAAACTGTTTTTTGAATGGCTGCACAAGTTTGCATTCCCACCAACAGTGGAAGAAAGATCCTCTCTCTCTGCATCCTTGCCCACATCTGTTGTTTCTTGTTTTGTTAATTTTAGCCATTCTGACAGGTGTGAGGTGGTATCTCATTGTGGTTTTGATTTGCATTTCCCTGATGAGGAATCATGTTGAGCATCTTTTCATGTGTCTGTTGGCCATGTGTATGTCTTCTTTGGAAAGATGTATGTTCATGTCTTCTGCCCATTTCTTAACTGGATTATTTATTTTTTGGGAGTTGAGTTTGATAAGTTCTTTATAGATTTTGGATACTAACCCTTTATCAGATATGTCATTTGCAGATATCTTCTCCCATTCCGTAGGCTGTCTTTTAGTTTAGTTGTTTCCTTCACCATGCAGGAGCTTTTTATTTTCATGTACTCCCAATATTTCATTTGTGCTTTTGTTTCCCTTGCCTCCAGAGACAGATCAAGTAAAGAGGTTGTTGCTTATGATCTTCTTTAGTATTTTGTTGGTTTCCTGTGTCAAATTTAGATCTTTATTTCATTTTGATTTTATTTCTGTGTATGGAGTGAGAAAGTGGTCCAGTTTCATTCTTCTGCATGTTGCCATTCAGTTTTCCCAACACCATTTGTTGAAGAGACTGTCTTTTTTCCATCGGATATTCTTTCTTGCTTTGTTTAAGATTAGTTGATCATATAGTTGTGGGTCCATTTCCGGGTTTTCTATTCTGTTCCACTGATCTATGTGTCTGTTTTTGTGCCAGTACAATACTGTCTTGGTGATTATAACTTTATAATATAGCATGAGGTCCAGAATTATGCTGCATCCAACTTTGCTTTTCTTTCTCAAGACTGCTTTGGCTATTCAGGGTCTTTGTGGTTCCATATTAATTGTACAATTGTTCTAGCTTTGTGAAAAATGCTGGAGGTATTTTGATAGGGGTTACATTAAATGTGTAGATTACTTTGGGTAGTATAGACATTTTAACAATATTTGTTTTTCTAATCCATGATCATGGAATGTTTTACCATTTCTTTGTGTCATCTTCATTACCTCTCATAAGTGTTCTATTGTTTTCAGAGTACAGATCTTTTACCTCTTTGGTTAGATTCATTCCTAGGTATCATTATTGGTGAATAGAAATGCAACAGATTTCTGTACATTGAGTTTATATCCTGCAACTATGCTGAATTTGTGTGTCAGTTCTAGTAAATTTTTGGTGGAGTATTTCAGTTCTTTATGTAGGGTATGTTGTCCTTTGCAAATAGTGAAAGTTTGACTTGGTTTTTGCGGATTTGTATGCCTTTTGTTTCTTTTTGTTGTCTGGCTATGTTAAATAACAATGGGGAGAGTGGACATCCCTGTCTTGTTCCTCAGTGTAGAGGAAAAGCTCTCAATTTTTCCCCATTGAGGATGATACTATCTCTGGGTCTTTCTTACATGGCCTTATGGTGTTGAGGTGTGTTCCTTCTATCCCTACTTCGTTGAGGGTTTTTATCAAGAATGGATGCCGTATTTTGTCAAATGCTTTTTTTTTTTTTCATCTATTAAGAGGAACATATGGTTCTCATCTTTTCTTTTATGAATATGATGTATCATGTTGATTGATTTGCAAATATTGAACCACCCGTGAAGCCCACTTGATTGTGGTGAATAATTCTTTTAATGTACTATTGGATTTGATTTGCTAGTGTATTGTTGAGAATTTTTGCACCCATGTTCTTCAGAAATACTGACTTGTAATTCTCCTTTGTAGTGGGATCTTTGTTTGGTTTTGGAATCAAGGTAACACTGACCTTGTAGAATGAGTCTGGAAGCTTTCTTTCCATTTCTATTTTTTGGAATAGTTTGAAGAGAATAGGTATTAATGCTTCTTTAAATGTCTAATAGAGTTCCCCTGAGAAGTCATCTGGCCCTTCTGTTTGCTGGGAGACTTTTGATTACTGATTTAATTTCTTTGCTGCTTATGGATTTGTTCAAATTTTTTATTTCTCCCTGTTTCAGTTTTGGTAGTTTCTATGTTTCTAGGAATTTATCCATTTCTTCCAGATTGCCCAGTTTGCACATAATTTTTCATAATTTTCTCTTGTAATTATTTGCATTTCTGTGATGTTGCTTGTGATCTCTCCTCTTTTATTAGTGATTTTATTTATTTGGGTCCTCTCTCTTTTCTTTTTGATAAGTATGGCTAAGGGTTTATCAACTTTATTAATTCTTTCAAAGAATCAGCTCTTAGTTTTGTTGATCTGTTTTACTGGATTTTTTTTAAACTTTCTATATCATTTATGCTCTAATTTTTATTATTTCTCTTCTTCTGCTGGCTTTAGGCTTTATCTGTTATTTCTTTTCTAGCTCCTTTGTAAGGTTAGGGTGTGTATTAAGACTTTTCTTGCTTCCTGAGATAGGTCGGTATTGCCATATATTTTATGCTTAGAAGTGCCTTTGCTGCATCCCAGAGGTTTTGTACTATTGTGTTTTCATTTTTATTTGCTTTCATGTATTTTTTTAAAATTTATTCTTTAATGTCCTGGTTAACACATTCGTTCTTTAGTAGGATGTTCTTTAACCTCCACGTATTTGAGGACTTTCCAAATTTTTTCTTGTGGTTGACTTCAAGTTTCATAGCATTGTGACCTGGAAATATACTTGGTATGATCTCAATTTTTTGTACTTGTTGAGGCCTGATTTGTGACCCAATATGCGATCTACTCTGGAGAATGTTCCGTGCACACACAAGAATATGTATTCTGTTGCTTCAGGAGGAAATGTCCTGAATATGTCTTAAGTTCACCTGGTCCAGTGTGTCTTTCAAAGTCATTGTTTCCTTGTTGATTTTCTGCTTAGATGATCTGTCCATTGCTTTAAGTGGGGTGTTAAAGTCCCCTACTATTATTGTATTGTTATTAATGAGTTTCTTTATATTTTTATTAACTGATTTACATACTTAGGTGCTTCTAATTTGGGGAAATAAGAATTTATAATTGTTAGATGTTCTTGTGGGATAGACCCTTTTATTATGATATAGTTACTTTCTTTATCTTTGGAGGAGAAAAACATCACCTTTTCTCCAGAGCAGAGCATGAATAAAAATACCCCTTGAATAAAAAAGAAGTGAATATAGTAGCTGGAAAAGAAAGCTAATGAATGGTCTCCAATTAGGCTCAGAGTTAACTGGAATTTATTAGTAAGGCCAGGACTTTTACATAACAATCTTAGCCAGGAAGTTGGGTTATAATACTAATTTACATTCAAAAATTTTTGGAATAGTCTTAATATTGAAGATAAATCTTTCACTTCCAAAGATTTTAAAACTGTATAACAACATTTATTTGATAAAGTATCTTATCATGGCAGTGAATTTAGAGCCTCACTAAATGTCAGCTTTCAGTCAGGTAGTAACATAGTGAAGATAATAGAAACATCATCCTAATAGGAAGAAAAGATGCACAGTGGCTGCAATTTTAAATATCTTTTTAAAAAGTGGAACCTGCTTCTCTTTCCTCTGTGATTTCAAGCTCATAAATAAGAAGGGCAAATGATATTTTATAAATATCCCAGAGTGTAGATCTTTCTACCATCTTCAATTTTTAAAGGGGTAGCCATGATGAGGTTATTTATTTTTCCATTGTATAAAAGCAATTAATTAACGTAGATGATCAATTACCAGGTGAGTTTGGGATGAATTATGTGTGACAAATTATACTGTTAAGTAATCTTAATTGAAGACTATTGTGCATCTTGTAAACTTGTATGTAATATCTACTTGCTTACATAAGAGGGTGACATTTATTTATTTCTTTGCAATATCTTAGAGTATTGTCTGTGATATGAGTCACATTCTGGTGTAATGCTTATTCAGTAATAAAACTGCTTTCTTTCTCTGCTATTTTGGTGGAGAGGTTTTTCAGGTGGGGAGAAGAATTTCTTTTAAATTGTATTTTCCCAGCATTCATTATGCAATTGGATTTTGTGGTTATACTTCAGCCATCACTTTACTCCTTTACCATATTTGTACTCTGACAATTTTATCAATATCTCATAGAGTTATTTGGATGTACGCTAGCCATGCTTCTTTTTCTCTCTCTCCCCTCCCCTCTCACTGTCTCTCTCCTTCCTCTCCCTCTCTCTTATATACACACATGCACACACACACACACACACACACACACACACATACATGTTGACAATGGCTTACACAGCAAAGGTACTTGATTGTCATATATAAAAATGAATATCGAAGAAGGCTCCTCCAGACTTCACTTTAGTATTCGTCAAAGTCTGGACACTAAGCATACTTCTTTGTGCATCTATTGGTTGTAATAATACTGCTAATGCTCCACACATCACTTCTTAACAAAATAGGAAGACCAGGAGGTGGGAAGGGTGGGGAGTTGCCTGGGTGGCTCAGTCATTTAAGTATCCATCGCTTGATTTCCACTCAGGTCATGATCTCACAGTTCATGAGATGGAGCCTTGTGTCAGTCTCTGCACCAATAGCAAGGATCCTGCTTGGGATTCTCCCTCTCCCCCTCTCTGCTCCTCTCCTACTCATACACACTCTCTATGAAACTAAATAAATAAACTTAAAAAAGAGAAGCCTTAAAAAATCATAAATAAAATAAAATAGGAAGACAGGAATCAGCGACATAAAGAGGCTCTTCACTTTTATAAAGACAGTTATTTTGTAGTAACTAGAACCCAGCAGAATTCACATCAGTTTTAGTGGCTTACCGCCATATAATTTGTCACAAACTGGATCAACTAATACTGGTTGAAATCCAGTAAATTCAGATTATCTCTTAGAATGGGGAGAGACATTTCAGAATCTGCTGCTATTTTGATACTGGAACATATGGCAGGTTTGGTTAATAAGGAAGCATGATGATGTGGTGAGGACTACTTGTCACAGTACTTTGGAAAAACCTTCTTTCCTTCCATTCCCCAACAATCCCCATTCATAGTTCTCTTAAATCTTTTGGCTCTTTCTGCCTACTTTTCTTAGGGACTGCAAATGTTCTTCCAGTCCTTTTATCTTTTTATATATCATAGGCTCCATTTCATCCATATACTGATGGTCCCTGAAAATCTATCATGTGCCTAGATCTTTTTCTTGAGACCCAGATCTTTATGCTCAACTGCTTACCAAACAGGTCCCACTGTGCTTTAACAACATATTCATTTCCAATACTTCATAATAGACCCAAACTCTTTGGCCTAACAATATGGGTAACTGATAATTCGACTTTTCACCACCTCTCCAGCCACTTCTCCAACAACCGCCTCCTACTTTTGTCCATTCACACTCAATTCCTTGTTCCCTAAGAAAACTTGGCAAATTGTTTCTAATCTCTGAACTTTGAATAAGCTCCACTTGATAGTAAAGGGCTTTTATCAGACTAAGCCTGATTGATCTTTCAGCAGTTAAAGTGTGTCTTCTCCCTTCCCTCATTCCTACAGCTTCAGGAAAGTTCCCATGTTTTGTTCTACACAGCTGATGTGTGTTTCTTTTGTCCTTTCCTAATATTGTATTCTTTAAATTTTTTTTTTTTTTAGTTTATATCACAGTATGTTGCAATTTCTTATTTGTCTCCTCCATTAGGCAGTAAGATTCAAATGATTTAATCAAACCATTAATCTCTCAGAACCCATTTTAGCCTTAGCATTTAATAACTTATCATTTGAATTTAAGAGGGTAGTACACAAATGTTTGCAATTTCCTTGTCCAAGTGATATAAATAATAAGTGTACGTTTTTGAATAAGATATTGCATAATACCTGTTTTGATTTGCATTAATAAGCATTAAGCCCAAAACAAATTTAATTTGAATTAAAGTCATTTTAATGGTATATTAATTTCTATAGTATGACAGAGGTGTAAGTAATATAAAATTGGTATTTACGAGGAGTTAGAACTCCTGATATGTAGCTTAGATGACTGGACAGTAGCAAGTGAGGCCGATTATGAAAGTGAATATGGCTTATCTAAGATCAAGTAAAGGATTCATCTGTTTGTCACAGAGCAAGGCAAGTGGAGCCCTTTCTCCAGGCAAATACTTAATAAAAGACATACAAATGAGCTGATCCAATTTGTGTTCTACATGCAACCATAAAGTGTGTAGGGAGATGCTATAAAACATCAACATTAATGAGAAGCCCCAAAAGTTGTCTTCTCAATAAGAACAGGCAAAATGTAAATTCTACCTCTAGCATCATGAAGTAAGAAAAAGTTTTCTGAAGTCCATGACTCATAAAGGACAGGGCAGGGGGGAGTATTAGTCTGCCAGTTGTTAGTTTCCCCCTCTGTAAGAATGTTGCATTCCAGAGACAGTGACTTTATGTTCTGTAACCTTAGACTTCATCAAATAATAATGATAAGGACAATAATTGAAAGAGGACTCCAACTGCCTCCATTTTGACCTCAGTCTGTGCTTTTTAGTTGATTAAATTCTTTCCAACTCGTCTCTTAACTGGGGCAAGAGACCCTGCGGGCAAAGCATCCCCAGAGGGGAATGGAAACTACCCCCCTCAAACAATAGGACTGCCTGATGACAGCAAGATCACACATGACTGACTTCAAGGTAATGATTGACCTGATCTTTACTGCTCATTGGCCAATAACCTCCGACTTTTCGCCCTCATTTTCCTCATATAAAGCAGCTTTTTGCGGACAGTCTTTGAGACCTGGTCCATTGTCTTCTTGGTTTTGGCCTTGCTGAAATAAGTTCCTGTCTTGTTTCACCATGACTCATCTCTCTGCCTTTGGATTTTGTCAGTGGCAAGTGCCCGGAACCTGGTATGTTTGGGACACTGGAGCCAGGTGCTCTTGCACCCATGCGTCCCAGTTACACGATAATGGGTTTCAATATAAAACATAATTTAGAAGTCATAATGAAATACTGATTCCAGGGAAGTTAGTAGTTTGATCATTATTCCAGCAACTAAATCTGTGTTTAAGTATTACTTTTCCTTTTGTATTTCATTTTTAAACATTTTCTCCTTGATGAGTTGTCTTTTCCAAAGTGACTAGATCATTCAAGGCAAAGGAACAATCAAAACTAGCTTTGCTTCAGGCTATTTGCAGTTGATGTCACTTGAATTTAAACCACAAAGGCATTTCAAAGAGAAAACATTTTCATCTTCTAATATGTGACCCAGGAGATAGAAAATCAGGGCATCCCCAGGGAAACACCTTTCAGTTATGTCAACTTGACAAGTTGCATCTGCTTTTCAAATGAAGAAAAAGATATGGATATGACAGTCTAAACACCATGTTTTCTTAAACTTTTTGCCTTCAACGCTGCATAAATGAAACATCCCCGCTCTTCAAAAGCCTATTAAAGGCTATTAGCTCTCTCGCTATCACTTTGGCAAGGTGAAAATGAAAGGCTTTATGACTTCTGTGGCTAAGATTCAAGTTCAGTTCCCAGTTACGTAATGCAAAAACTATTTTAAGAATGGTCTCTGTTCTCATTGATTCACATCTGCCTTCTGCTCTGAACAACAGGAATAATCAGCAAGACCTATATGTTTATGGAAAAAAAAAAGAAAAGTTAACTAAAAACTATGTCTCCAACTTCAATTTACCAAGTCCCACTTCCCTTTTTCTTGGCATGCAACTCTGTATACAAAGGCAGTTATGAAAATACCATACTTTTTTTTTTTTGGAAACATTTATTTTGAAGTTTCCTCAAATACATTTTCTGGTAATTATCCTTTTCTTATGTAACCTAAAACATTTATGTAATCATTCTATCACTTTGCTTTAAAAAAAAATGGAATAACTAACATATGCCTTGGAAACACATAAAGAAAATGGAATAAAGGAGTGAGATAAGATCTAGGACTTACTTTGGAGAAGACACCATTCTGGTGGGGGTGGGCAAATGCAAACACAAGTCAAAGAAAATTGATTGAGGGATCCACTTCTTGAGAAGTTAACGAAGGGTTTATATAGGACACAATATTTTTGGTAGGAACATATATATGTATATATACACATACCTACATGTATATATGCATATACATGATACTGAAAGTGTTGGGACAAGCTTTAGTAACCGTGGGATCTATCTATCTATATATATCTATCTGTAATTCCTCTATGTATCTATATCTATCTATCTATAGTCATGGGACTATATCTAAGTCATGGGACAAGCTTTAGTAACCATGGGATATATAGATAGATATAGATATAGGAATTACAGATAAATATATATATATATAGATATAGATATAGATATAGATATATAGATATCAATATATAGATATATATATCTGTCCCATGGTTACTAAAGCTTGTCCCATGACTTATAGTCCCATGATATAGATATAGATATAGATATGGATATAGATATAGGTATAGATATAGATAGATACATACATAGATATAGAGGAATTACAGATAAATATATAGAGAGATATATATATCTATCTATAGATATATCTATATACTGTATCTATAGATCTATACATCTATATACTATATCTATAGATCTATAGATAGATCTATATATCTATCCCATGGTTACTGAAGCTTGTCCCATGTCTTAGATATAGTCTCATGACTAGATATTGATATAGATATAGATATAGAGATAGAGATAGATATAGATAGAAGAATTACAGATAAATATATATATCTATAGGTCTATATACTATATCTATAGATCTATAGATATATCTATATATCTATCCCATGGTTACTAAAGCTTGTCCCATGACTTTCAGTATCATGTAAATGCTAAAGACCCTAAAACTATAGCACCAGTCCAGACCACTCTCTGAATTTCCAGGTTCATATATTTGACTAGCTATTCAGCATTTCTACTAGAATGGAGAACAGACAATCTCAAATTAACATGCTTCAGTTTGCACTGTTGGCCTTTTCATACTCCAACCACCCCTTCAAAATCTACTTTTATTGCAGTCTTCCCTCTTTTATAAGAACAGTCACATAAAAACATGTACAAAGAACCTCTGTCATTCTATTGGTATGGACCCAAAGTCTTGAATTTTCCTCAACTCCTGTTTCTCCCACATCATGTGTTCAACTCAACAGGAAACCCAATGAGCTCTATCTTCAAAACATACCCACGATATGACCAGTTTTTGTCACCACCACTGTTTCTAACCTGTCAACAGCATGCTTATCAGTTTTCCTTCCTCTGATTCTGCCAATTCCATGTTCAATCCAGGAGCCATGGTCAACTTTTTCAAACACACATGACAATAGGTAGCTCTTAGGCTCTGTAATTCCTCATCTCACTAAGAAAACACATGTACCATTACTTGTAGACCAATAGCATGGGCTTTATAAATCAAAGTTTGTATTTGATTTTATATATACATGTATTTTCTTCATTTCAACATTTCTTCCCTTCAAATATTGATGACTAGTCAGTACAAACCTCAGACCACTACACAATCTTCTACAATCAGAAAGAAATTAATTATTACGATAATATTTTGAAATAAGGAAAGGCTTCTGATGAGTTCTGTCATATTCAGAAAACTCACGTGGAATCTTATTCTCCCAGTGTTTGAACCCCCTCAAGTTTCTCTTCAGGTGGTCACTTTCCCCCTAATCTTCCCCCCTCACCCTCCATAAATTTCCCCTCAGGATATGTTCTGATAAGGGAATATGTAGTAGAATATACAAAGCTTTGAAATTTTACTTTCTCCTTCTTATTTAAAAAAATTTTTTTAAATATTTATTTATTTCAGAGAGAGAGAGAGAGAGAGACAGAGCATGAGCAGGGGTGGGGCAGAGAGAGACAGGCACAGTTAGAATCTGAAGCAGTCTCCAGGCTCTGAACTGTCAGCACAGAGCCCAAAGTGGGGCTGGAACTCATGAACCCTGAGATAAGACCTGAGCAGAAGTCAGACACTTAACTGGCTGAGCCACCCTGGGGCCCCACCCCCTTCTTATTTTTTAACATCAGCAAGCAAGACAAGGACATTTTAATACTCATATATTTCATAATTTATTTATGAAAAAATGAATACTTTTGCAGCTACTCCTTTAAATAGCCAGGAATTATTTTGATACTAATGTTTAAAATTCATATTCAAATATGAAGAACACCTAATCCATTCTAAAATGTAAATGTATTTCCAATAACTTTATATAGGAACACAAAAAATCATTATGACCTGGGAGTGTAATTTATTTATTTATTTATTTATTTTATTTTTTTTTT